>NW_021635041.1:0-719124 GCF_004799145.2 Neltuma alba
GGTGAGATTGTTTTCTAACATTTGGTATCAATGAGCAGGTCTCTTCACGAAGGATTAACAGTCCGAAGAGAGATCAAATGGCAGGATTTGGAGATAGCGTGCTACTACCCGAAGGATGCTCAACATCTAAGCCGCCAGGCTTCAGTGGAGAAAATTATACCTTCTGGAAATGAGGATGAAAATCTTCATTAAGGCCACAGAGTATGGCTGTGGGGACGTAATAGAACACGGCAACTATGTCCCTATGAAAATAATAGATGGCCAGCAAGTACGCAAGAGTCCCAGGGAGTTCGATGAGGAAGATAAGAAGCTGGTGACTCTAAATGACAAAGCTATCAACATACTCACGTGTGCGCTTAGTCAGAGGGAATACTTCAGAGTCTCAAGTCTGGAAACCGCGAAGGAAATGTGGGAGGCTCTGGAGATAGCTCATGAAGGAACCACCGGTGTAAAACAGAGTCGAATCAACACTCTTACCACCGAATTCGAGTTATTCAGAATGAAGGAAGGAGAGAGTATCCGAGATATGGAAGTCAGATTCTCACATCTCATAAACCACCTCACTGCACTTGGGAAGAAATATAGTCAAGAAGATCAAGTGAGGAAATACTGAGCGGTCTCACAAAGAATGGGAACCGAAAGTAACAGCTATTGAAGAAACCAAAGGAGAATCCATTGGTTCTGTTGCAGCACTGTTCGGGAGTCTTGCTGAATATGAGAGCAAGCAAAAATACAAAAAGGAGATGAATGAGAAGAACCGAAAGGCATCGCTCTTAAAACTCAAGAGAGCGAAGATGATAATGAAGATGATCTTGATGATGATGAAATGGGCCTTATAGTCAGGAGGTTCAAGAAATTCTACAAAAACAGAACCGGAAAGAAGTTTCAGCCGAAACGCAGAATTTCCTCATATCCGAACGAATCAAAGGATCCAATCATTTGCTTCGAATGTAAGAAGCCAGGACATATCAAGGCGGAATGTCCCCAACTCTCCAGAGCGAAGGACAAGAGAAAGAAGAAAGAAAGATTCAGAAAGAAGAAAGCCTTCGTCACATCAATCTGGGGAGACAGCTCCTCCGATGAAGAAGAAAAAGTGATGATGAAGAGACAGCTAACATCTGTCTAGTGGCCCAAAAAACGAGGAATCAGAAACAGACGAGGTAATAATTTCTGAACCATCTTATGATGAATTGCAGTCCGAATACAATGCTTTACATTTAGAATTAGTAAGAATTGCAAAAGAGTTAGTTAGCTCTAAGAAAAGGATAAAGTTTTTAGAAGATCAACAATCAAAGGTTGAAGTCAATACAGACTCGACTTTGACTTGCAAAAGTTGTGAAAAGAATGAAAGAAAGATTGAAGATCTTACCAGAACCTTAGAAAAATTCACTAAAGGTAGCGAAATGCTTAAGGTGATTCTAGGAGCTCAAATGCTCTATGGACAAGACTGGTATAGGATACGATCCAACCCAAGATAAATCGAAAGGAAAGAAAAAGAGTAGTGGTAGATCATATCTTACATATTTTAGAAATTCTGTGCATTCCTCAAATCCTTTTGCACTTTGCTCTCATTGCAACCGTAAAGGCCATTCAACTTCTTCTTGTTACTATAAGAAGAAAGGAGATTACGGAACATTAAAATGGGTGCCCAAAGGTACTTATGCACCAAAAATAACTCATACTAACCAAAAAGGACCCAAGAAGGTATGGGTACCTAAAACATGATTGTAATTTTGCAGGTATGTCTCAAGGCATCCAGAACAAATAAATGGTATATAGACAGCGGATGTTCCAGACACATGACGGGTGACACTGAGAAGTTTACATCACTCAAACCAAAAGACGGAGGAAAAGTAAGCTTCGGAGGAAACCAATCGGGAAAAATTGCTGGAATCGGAGAAATCGGAAGTAGTATAGGCATGAAGGTCGAAGACGTGTACTACGTGGAAGGTCTGTGTCATAATCTCCTCAGCGTCAGTCAGAGTGCGGACAAAAACAACTGGGTGATCTTTGATTCTGAAGAGTGCTTAATCATAAGCAAAGATGACCTACCTTTGAAGAAAGAAGAATTGAATACGAAGCTGAGAGCTCCGAGGGACGGTAACTGTTATACACTTCAACTTGATTCTAAAACTTCTGAAATTGTTTTATTAGTAAAAAGGAGGAAAGTTGGATTTGGCACAAACGACTTGCACATGTCAACATGAATCAACTTTCAAAATTAATAAAAAGGGATCTAGTTGTTGGTTTACCAAAAATCCAGTATGAACGCGATGATGTTTGATGCATGTCAAAAAGGTAAACAAACAAAATCTTCGTTTAAATCAAAGAAGATAGTTTCAACTGAAAGACCTCTCCAAATGATTCACATGGACTTGGTCGGTCCATCTAGAGTAAAAAGCTTCGGGGGAATCTTTATACTCTTGTAATAGTTGATGACTATTCAAGGTTTACCTGGACTTTGTTTCTTTCCTCTAAAGATGAAACTTTTAATGCTTTCATTGTTTTTGCCAAAAAGGTCCAAAATGAGAAAGGTATATCTATTGTGTCAATCAGGTCAGATCACGGAGGAGAATTTGAAAACAACGAATTTGCAGACTATTGTGAGGAACATGGAATTGACCACAACTTTTCTGCACCAAGGACTCCTCAACAGAACGGAGTAGTTGAACGAAAGAATAGAGTACTCACGGAGATGGCTAGAGCAATGCTAAATGAGAAAGGGGTCTCACAAGTATTCTGGGCAGAAGCAATGAGCACAGCTTGCTATATATCTAATAGAGCCTACATCAGAACACTGCTCGGGAAGACTCCATATGAATTGTACAGGGGGAGAAAACCCAATCTGTCACACCTAAGGGTCTTTGGAAGCAGATGCTATATCCACAACAACAACAAAGAAAACCTGGGTAAATTCGATCCTAAAGCTGATGAGGGTTTGTTTCTTGGCTACTCTAATCGTAGTAAAGCATATAGAATTTTCAATAAACGAACCTTTACAATAGAAGAATCAATTCATGTAGTGTTTGCTGAAACTGAAGCAATTTCGAAACCTATAGATGATGATGCTGAAATCGTTCAAAATTTTCAAAAACTGGATTTGAATAAAAACTCGAACAAATTATTTTCAGAAACCGTTTCAGAAAACAGGGATGATTTAAACGATCCTTCTTTACAAGAAAATCTAGAGCAGCCAAAGGCATGGAGACACAACCGAGATCATCCTCTGGAACAAGTCATCGGTAAAGTCAATGAAGGGGTCAAAACCCGGAGACAAATAGTCAATGAAGTTCTTTTTTCTGCATTCATATCTCACATTGAGCCCTCTAATATTGACGAAGCACTATCAGATGAATTCTGGATAGTTGCGATGCAGGAAGAACTTAACCAATTTGAGAGAAATCAAGTTTGGGAATTGGTACCCAGACCAGAAGACCATCCGTCATTGGCACCAAATGGGTATTCAAAAACAAGCTCGATGAATCGGCTCAAATCGTCAGAAACAAAGCCAGATTAGTAGCAAAAGGCTATAATCAAGAAGAGGGAATCGATTATGAAGAAACAGAGAATTCGAGATGTCCATGATGGGAGAACTAAACTTCTTTCTGGGATTGCAAATCAAACAAAAGAAAAACGGTATATTTATATCCCAGACGAAATATGTAAAGGAGCTGCTGAAGAAATTCGGAATGGAGAATGCCAAAAGTGTAAAGACTCCTATGAGCTCAACCTGTTCGCTTGATGTAGACGAAGACGGGAAGGACATAAATCTAACAAGATACAGAGGGATGATCGGTTCCTTACTATACCTCACTGCAAGTAGACCAGATATTCAGTTCAGTGTGGGAATGTGTGCAAGATATCAGTCAGCTCCAAAAGAGTCACATGAAGAAGCCGTCAAGAGGATACTCAGATATCTTGTAGGAACTCAAAATTTAGGAATCTGGTATCCAAAAAGAGGAACCGAATATCTAATGGGTTACTCAGACGCCGATCACGGTGGATATAAAACAGACAGAAAAAGCACCAGTGGACAATGTCAATTCTTCGGAGGATGTCTTGTCTCATGGTCAAGTAAAAAGCAAAACACCGTGGCAATCTCCTCAACAGAATCAGAATATGTAGCCACTGCCTGCTGTTGTGCTCAGATCTTATGGCTAAAACAACAAGTACAAGATCTAGGAATCAACTTACGTGAGATTCCAATCTTATGTGATAATACGAGCACGATAAGTCTGTCCAAGAATCCAGTCCATCATGCTCGAACCAAACACATCGATGTCCGACATCACTTTATTCGGGACCATGTTCAAAAGAAAGATGTAAAGGTTGAATTCATCCCCACTGAATATCAGATAGCCGACATCTTCACAAAACCACTAGATCAACAGAAGTTCAGCTACTTCAGAAGAGAATTGGGAATGGTAAATCCCAATGAATTGTAAGAAATGTCATACTATCACTCAAGATTAAATGTTTAAATTTATTGTTTTGATGATAAAATAACTAACTTAAGCATCGGAGTATGTAGAAATTTGTTTTGCAGGAAACTCTGTTTCGATGAAGAAAAACAGAGGTAAACAGAGTATGAGATTATCGATCAATTGATCGATAATCATGAAGGCAAGTAGGAGATAATTTATCGAACAACTGATCGATAAATTCACTTTGTAAAGAAAGGGAATTGCTCCAACACTACAATTATCGATAACGTGATCGATAAACTCAATATCGATCAGAACATCGATCAAGAGCCTCAAGGATTCGAGACCCATCCGTCAAAATTGGTAAGCATTGATCGATAAGCTGACCGATAAGCTTAATTATCGAACAAATAATCGATAAACAATATCAGGTACGCATTTCTTTTTACTGTTTTTATCGATAATATGTTCGATAATTGCATGATCGATAACGTAATCGATAAATCTGCTCTATGTTCAAGTGTGTTCTTCATAATTATCGAACACGTGATCGATCAAGTGTTGATCGATAACTTGATCGATAATTTCGAAGACTATAACGGTACTGTTCTGAAATCCCTTCGTCAGTTTTCGAACCCTAACTCGAAAAATACCGGACCCCTGTTTTTCGCAACGGTCAGTAATCACCACTATCTTAAATTTTTCAACCGTTCCTTCGATCGAATCCTTCTCTGCTACATTCCCAACCTTCATCCACCTCAAAATCACCATTTTTCAACCGATTAATCTGTCAAAAACCGCTCGGCACTTCCAAAATGGCTCGGGTGAAGCAACCGAACATGGAAAGGGGAGAAGCGCAGGAGAAACAACCTCAATCGAGCGACACCACTGCTTCGGGTACTCGAAAACGTTACAGACCGAAGGTAAGGGAGGAATCAACGAAGAAGAGGGCTACTTTGAAAATCCGGGAAAGTCGGGCCGAAGAACAACCGGCCTCTCTCAGAAAATCTCCCCGGTCCAAATCAAAGCTACCGATTGTGACTGAAGAATCGGAGACCGAGTCGGATGATGGAGTCTCAGTTCAGAAAGCTGTGGAATCAGCCTTAAATATATCAGTCCCCAAGCAACCGAGAAAGAAGAAACAGAGGGCAAGTGAAGGAGTGGCTCGGGAAATTCCTTCTGAAGGTATACCCACTGAATTTTCTGACTTATTATCTGGCAATCTCGATAATGAAGTTAATATAGCAAAGTATAAGGCCGATTTTGCCAATAGAAAATTCTGTCCTGTGGTATCTGTGGACTTAGAGGGTCTGAGGAAAAATAAACAGATTGAGCTTGATTTAAGTGACCCACTGCAGCATTATTCGAATTGGTTAATCATTGGTGGTGAATACTGTCCCGAAGTGGTTAAAAGATTCTACTGTAATATGGAATCAGTAGAAAAATATGATGATAAAGACAATCTCATAGAAAATTGTCTGAAAGTTACACTGAGAGGCAGAGTTTTTAAACTCACCAGTGCCAAAATAAATGAGCTGCTAGGGACTCAAGATTTTGTGCGAGGTGGTGACATGAATGAAGTAAAGGCTTATAGAATTTTGATGCAGAACAGTGATTATCCCGGTGAGCTGAATTTTCCACCTAAGCAGATGTGTGATTTCTATAGGATCATCCATTACATCTATTCTAGGTGCATGGTAAACAAATCCGGTAGTTTCTCACATCTCACTCAAGATGATTATCTTCTTCTAGCCCGGATTATTAGTGGGGAAAAGATTAATATTGGGGATCTTATTTACTCTGAAATGAAGGACTTTGTTCTTAACAAGTCCAGATCAACCCCAATTCCTTATCCTCAGCTGGCCACCTATTTCCTTCAGGCACATAACATTGCTCCATTTGAGCCTGGGGAAATCAAGACTAAGGTTCCTGTTTTTGGCCTCACTCAGCTCCACAAAATGAGGATCTCTGTTCCCTTTACACCATCACAGAAAGTATCTCAGAAGGATAAGGGAAAGCAACCTGCTGCTAGTACATCTCGGACCCAGGATGAAGCTGAATCCACTGCTGCCCCATCTCATACCCCTGGTCCATCTTTTATGGAGAGATCCCTCAGGGAAATGTTTCAGGCTGAGCTTCGGGCATTTGAGACCAGAGTCTACTCCACTGCCAGAGACTATGGGGAAGTTTCTGACCGGAAGTTTGATGGCATCTCTAAGATTCTGGATCTTCACCAACAAGCTATGGTGGTTTTGGAAAGAGAAGTCACCGAGAGGTTTAATTCAGTGGACAAGGAACTCCAAGAGCTTAAAGGCTTAGTTACCTCTCTCTGCCAGCACTTCACTCCACCTAGCACAAGCTTTAGCTATGAGGATCTCCTCTTCCATCCTCCCTCTCCACCGCACCCTGAGCCTGCACCTCCTTCCTCTCCTTTACCCACTTCTCCTTCTGTTCCATCTACTTCTATTTCTGTCCCTACTACTCTTGCTCTTATCACTGTACCCCAACCTGTTCCCTCCCTTCATTTTCCATCTATTTCTCCACTTTTTCCTCTTCCTCCTCTCCCTATTCCCCTGACCATTCCTTCGGTTCCTACCCCTTCTGATGCTGACAAAAAGGGGGAGAAGAAAACTGATGATATTTCGTAGCTTATATGATTTTATGAGTTGCTTTTTAGTTCTATGTCATGACTTTATGTTATCTCTTTTGTTATCTCCTTTTGTGTATCTGGATAGTGTTTTTATCGATAATATGTTCTTGATATTTATCTGATCTTTTCATACTTTTTGAGAATATAAACTGGTTGATGTTCTCTCTGATAGATGATTTATAACTTGTGTTTTGTCATCATCAAAAAGGGGGAGAATGTTAGGATTATAGTTTTGATGATAACAAAGTCAGAATATCAAGGTTAAGTATTTTGATCGATCAACTGATCGAGCAATCATTTATCGCTAAGGTTTCAGATAAATGACCAAGTGTAAATCAGGTCTATAGTAGGCTTTTTGGATCGAAGAACTATTCGATGAGTAATTTATCGATAAAGTGATCGATAATCGCTAACGTAAAAATCACATAAGAGTATGGTAAATTATCGATAAGCTGATCGATAATATCAGGTAAACAATCGAGTTACTGATAAGAGACCCAAATCTGAAGTGTATTTATCGATCAAGTTATCGATAAATCAGTCATCAATAACGACTTCGATAAAAGGTAACACAATCTACTTGTTCTGCACATTAGTTCTGTTACCAATTTATCGATCATATTTCCGATCATTTGTTTATCGATTACGTGTTCGAACTTTATGCTCTAACTCTCTGAATGCAGGTGATCAAATTCACTGATGGATCGATAACCTTATTGATCATAAAATTATCGATCACATGATCGATAATCAATGTCCTTATTTACTCTTACTCAGTTTTGCTACAACTAAATTATCGATAACATTATCGATAAGTTTAACTTGTTTGCTTAAATAAGTTTTCACATAACGTGATCGATAAAGAGTCTAAGGATTGATTATTCGCATTAAGTTATGGTGAACTATTTTTCGATCAAGTAATCGATCACTGGTTTTTCGATAATATGATCGATCATTCAATTCCCGAAATTCATGTTTTCACAAAACGTGATCGATAATCATTTTCTTTACCTTACAGGAATAAACTTCTTTCTTCACTTTATCGATCACTTGTTCGAATGATCATTGATCGATCAACTGTTCGATCATTTCAGATAGCCTGTGTCTTTCATTGAATATATACATAACTATGTTTTATCGATAACATTATCCATCATACATTTATCGATAAGATGTTCGATCATCAATGACTGAAGCTTCATTTCAATAACATTTGAATTATCGATAATCTGTTCTAACAAACATGTGTTCGATCACTTGTTCGATCATGGAACGATCCCCTCTTTCTATGATAATTCTTAGAGTCAATGATCCAACACTTGATCGATAATTTTGGTGATCTAATTCGAAAAGTCTTCATTCTGTTTATCGATAACTTGATCTATCATCAAGTAATCGATCATCTTTTCGATCAAACTAAACCAGAATGACTTTCTGTTCTTCTTACTGATAAATGATTTCGTCACAAATCTTTGAATGATAAATTAGCTTTCTTTCTATGTTCAAGATTAAAGCACTCACCACAAAACTCTCATTTGTTCAAAGCTTAAAATATGCAGATTAATGAAAACGAGTGCAACGGCTCTTCAACGGGATTAAGTAGACTGCGACCTACAGTGTCAGAAGCTCAGACGCATTAATGGCGGAGCCGTTGAAACCAGCGAAACACGCAAACGAAGTCACAACGGCTAGAAGCTCTTCCGTCTAACGGCTACTTAACGATATCAACTATAAAAGGCGCGAAGAAGCATTAATGAAGAGATTGAATATCGGAACTACCAACTGCGATCATTTAGTTACGCATTCAATACTCTGTTTTCACGTTACTACCGAGCATCTGTGTTTATCATTAAATTCACTCTGTGAGAGAGCCAATTACTACTTTTATTAAAACTTGAGTGACACTCAAGAGTGTGGACTCTTGAGAGGGGTTGTATCCTTACGGGAGTAAGGGGGAGTGATTGAGCGATTCAATTACTGTACCGAGGCACCAAGAGCCCTGTCGATCTTGGAAGATAGTGAAATACCCAGAGGTGTTCTGGGGACTGGAAGTAGGTCACGTGGTTTAGACCGAACCAGTATAAATCTTGTGTCTCCTCTCTGCGGTTAAAATTCTCCATACTCTGACTCTCTGTTTTTATTCATTACTTACACGCTTTTGATTGTAAATTTTTGTAACTCACCCAATTCACCCCCCTCTTGGGTGAGATTGTTTTTAACACCCACCGCACTGCCCACAAGACCCCAATCGGTATGTCTTCGTATCGGATCATTATGGTAAGGCTTGTCACATTCTGGTAGAGCTGGAGCATCGATCGTATTGGGCAGTAAAGAGCTGCAATGCTGATTTGGAGGAGGCTGGCATGAACTGACTCCTTCAAATTCAAGAACTTGAAGAAATACGGTTAGATGCCTACAATAGCTTAGACATCTACAAGCAAAAAACCAAGCTTGTCCATGATGCCAACATCTTAAGAAAGAAGTTTAAGGAGGGTGAAAAGGTGTTAAGGTATCAAGCTTGATTCAAATTCAAGAAGGGTAAGTTCAAGATGAGCTGGGATGGACCCTACATGGTGACGAAAGTGCATAACTTCGGGATGATAGAGCTCAAGGAGGAGGCCACAGGAAAAATGTTTCAGTGCAACGGACATCTCCTCAAGCTCTACGAAGAGCTCGCGCTACTTTCTTAAGGCCAGGTCATCCCTTTCCTTTACTTCTACTATACACATGAACTTACTTGTGCTTAAATTACCTTACTGTGACTTTTGGAAACTGTGAAAGGGATGCCCTCAGTAGAAGTAGTTTTAAATTCTATTGTTTTATTTGTTTTCAATAATCTCCCTAGCCTTGAGTTTGATATGATTGTATTTGTGCTTCTATTCTGTCACCATAACGTACCTCTTTGCACTCTTGAGTTTACCCACCTTTGCGCTTTGCTCTTTTCCTCTCTCTAGAAGGGTGACGTGTTGTGCTTCAATCTTGAACTGAACTTCACAACTTTCACCTTCGTTGTTTTGTGTTTTGGCTTTGTGCTTTGGTGTGATTGTGTATCGTAATGTAGATATTGCTTTGAGTGTGTGGGGGAGGGAGTTCTTAAAAGTTGGTTTTGTGTTTTGGGTGTTGGGTTTTGTGGTCCAGGAGTTTTGTTTTGAATTGTTAAGAATTTGATGATGGATTGCTAAGTTGGGTTGTTATGGTAGGCATTTTGGTAAGTGATTTGGTTTAGGGACTTAAATTTGAAGTTTTTCAGGGTCTAGAGTGTTAGAGCCTTTCTATGCACTCAGATCATGACTCAAATGTTTTCAGGTCACGACCTGGGGGTTAGTCTGAATTTGGGAGCTCTCTGTGTGTTTAAGTTGCGACTTTAATATATATGGTCGCGACTTGGGAAGGAACTGGGTAAAGGCTCTCTGTGAGTTGAGGTTGCGACCTCGATGTTTTCAGGTCACGACATGGAGCCTTCTGAAACCCTAAGTCCCCATCTTGCTCCTGAAGTCATGACTTCATATATCTCAAGTCGTGACCTGACATGAAAAGTCAGGATTTTTCTGTGAGTTCACCTCTTTACCCTTTCTTATTTCTACCCTAATTACCATGTTGCCCCTTGAACCTGCTCCTTATTCAAGCTATATTCACTACAAGGACCCAAAACCCTAGCCTCCCTTTGTAAAACCATACTTAACCCTCCTTTCAATTTTTCATTCCTTGGGCACGTTCATTCCTTCTCCTTCTAGTCGCGACCCCCCAGCCTTCCAGTTTCTCTCTGAAGTCGCGACCCTGCAATCACAGATTCTTCAATAGCCTCTTCTTTTCAAATTCCCTCCAAAGTCGCAATTGTTCAACTCCTATTTAACGGTTGCTTCCTCTACAACTGCTCAGTTGCTTTAGTTCTTTGGTCTCTGTTGATTTTTGAGTGCCTTCACTCTGAGATTCTCCTCCTGTAGTGCGAAATCAAGCCTCCTCTCCACTCTTGAGTTCAGTTCTTCCATCCTTTCACTCTCTCAAGGTCTGTTTAATCTTCCCTTTTCATTCTCATTTTTTCTGTTCTTCCTAGTTTAGTTTTCTGCATTTTGTTTTAGGGGTAGTTAGTGTTGTTTTGTTAGGGCTTTGATTTTGGTTAAGTGGAGTATTACTGGACATTGAAAATATTGTTTAACTGATTTTTGGACTGCTTGAGCATTGTATTCTTTGAAAAAGATTTGGTTTTTGAGCAAACTGGTTCGTGCTGCGCTTTCTGAAATTTCTGGGTTCAAGTCGCGACCTCATTTTTTTCAGGTCACGACCTCGATGGTTTTCTGAACTCTAAAATGTCTCTCTGTCTGCTCTAATCGCGACCTCACTATTTTCAAGTCGCGACCTTGGTGTCTTCTAAAATCTAAAATATCCCTCTGTTTGCTCAAGTCACGACCTTATTGTGTTCAGGTCACGACCTGGGTTCACAGAGGAGGTTTTAAACCTCTAATTTACTCCTGCTATCTCCATACCGCTTTTTCTCAATGGATTTTAACTTCACATATTAAGGATTTGAAAGAAATAGGTTTTGGAAATGGAAAATTATTAATACTTGGGTTTCTTATGATTTCCCTAATGGTTTTAAAATGCAAATGTCCCAGTTCAAAGTCTTTAACTATTTTGCTTAAGTGAGTCTGGCAATGGGTAAATGTAGGCCTAGTGTGGGGGAGTGCTTGGTTCCTAGGCTTAGTGTAGTTTTTAGTTTCTTTTCCTAGGTTTGTTTCTTTTGTGTGTGATTGAACCCAATTGTTCTATGTTATTTCATATCATTTTAAGGGTATTTATCATAGATTTTGGCTCCTTTTGATGATAATTGTGCTTAATTTAGATTAAGAGTCCTTACTTTGAGTTACTGTCTTTTTGAGGGTAAAATTGTCATAATTAGTCGTTAATTGTATTCAATTGATTTCTAGGATAATTGATGCTTCAAATTGTTGCTTTTCATTATAGGACACTTGAGAATTAGAGCCAAGATTGAAGACCAAAACATTACACAACATGAGAGCTTCCAAGAAAATGTTGTGCTGTGGCAAAAAGTCTGAAAATGTGCATCAGTGACTATTCTGGAATAGTTCGCTGGGGCAAACTTTTGAGTTTGCTGCAGCAAACTCTCAACATTTCACTAAAAATTCTTCTCTAGAATAGTTCACCGCGGCAAACCCTCTCGTATCAGTAACATCAGATTCGGATCCAGAACGCAAAAATGGACCCTCTACTCATATGATCCGACCCAGATTGACCCCTTAAACCCTTAGAAACCCTATTTTCGATAGATAACTCCATTCTATCATCTCCAACACCTCTATTCTCCTATCCTCTTGCCTCTCCATCTCCATCTTCTTCCCCTTTCATTTCCTGCACTCTTTCTTCATCCCACCTCATTTCCTTCATCTCCTGACTGCTATGGCTGAAGATTTAACTCTGGTTAGAGCTGATTCCAAGGCTATGGTGAGCTAGGGTTTATCAACTCTTGAAGATGGTGGAGTAGCATGAGTTTCCAAGCTTCAAAGGGGAGTTTCAGTTTCAATCTTTAGTTTCCACCTATGTATTTATGATTTCCTAGGTCTAGGATTTGTAAATTCTTAGTGAGACACTTTGGTTGATTCTGTAATCATTGGTTAATGATTTACATTTGTAGTTTAGATTGGTTGATGTTGAATTTTGTGCTTAAATATATGTGGTCACATATATGCTTCTTTGTAACTCTCATGATTCTCTCCTATCTTGTATGGTCATGTTTTGATATTGAGTTGATTGTGGGTTACATTGAGCCAATTGCATGATCATTCTCAAATTACACATTAGGGAAGCTTAACAATGTTTTCATTAATGAAGTTCATTGATTTAAACATTGGACTCAATGAGTTATTGAGGTTGTTATTAAGAAAACCTAATGGATTTGTGAAACTCCCAATATCTTAAGTGAACTATGATTGCCATCAAAACCATTTTCAAGAGATTTCCTATCATTCATTTCCATTCCATCATTATTATCTTAAAACACCAAAAATATAGTATCTTAGGGTTATTTTCATTGCATTTAGTTTAGGCACCATTTATTTAAATCTTAAAAACCCAAAAACCCCTTTTCATTACATTGCATGGCATTTAGTCTAGCTTAGGTAATTAATAAAGGCTCCCAAAAGTGAAATGACCTGAGTTTGCACTATACTGCATAGCTTGGATTTATTTTTGATTGAAAACCCCAAGGCGAACGACAAAAAGGCTCTCGTCAGTGTGTTTACTTTGGTTGCTTGTTGGTTGTTTGCTTTGCGCCCAGATGCCTCGTACCAAAAACCCCGAGTCTTCAAGCTGGAAGAAGAAGCTTCGCCCTCGTGAAGAGACCAGACTTTCAAGGAAGGAAGCAGTGGAGTTATTTGCCAATAGAGGTGATTGAGCTCAAATTGTTTATACTAATTGATGACTTTTTCCATATTTTTGTTACACTTTTTGGCTCATTTTAATGATATTTGTAATTAATTGAGGGTCTCTGTTCTGAGTTAGTGTTATTTGAGGGTAAAATTGTCATATTTATTCATTAATTGGATTTTATTAATTTCTAGGCAATCGATACCTCAGACCATTACTTTTTTTTTGAGGATACTCAAGAAGAAGACCCAAGAGTGAAGATCAAGGAAGTCTAGCACACAAGACGAATTGACGCCTCTGCAAGGTTTCACCGCGACCAACTTTGTCTTCGCCATGACAAAGACACTACATCAGCAGAAGTTCTCTCGGCCAAGGTTCACCGTGACGAACACATACTTTTGCCGCGGCGAACCCCTCAAATCAGTAACCCAGACCCGAACCATTTTCAGAAATTTTACCTACCCATTCTCATAAACCAACCCAATACACCTCATTACCGGTTTAGAAACCCTATTTTCGTGTAAGGGACATCATTCACTCTGACCACAGCCCCCATTTTTGTCCTCTCTCATCTTTCTCTCATCTAACCCTAATTTCTTTAATTTTTCACTATCAAACCTCCACCATGGGAAGCTTAGATTCATTCTTAGTTGAGATGCTTCAGATTTTTGTGAGTGGCTAGGCATTTTCCTTCCTCTTGAAGGTGTAGCAATGGTTGGAGTTCAATGAGCTAAGAAGGGGAGTAGTTTAATCCTAGTTCAGCTATAAATTTATGAGTTTCTAGGTTTAGGATTTGTATTTTGGAGTTAAACTACTTGATTATAGTTGTAATCAGCTTGGATTTTCATATGTGTAGTGAATTGATTATTGTAGAACTTTGAGCTTAAATATGTGAAGTCTCATATATGTCAGTTGTAATCTTTTGATTCTCTTTACTCTTACACGGTTGTGTTTTGATATTAAGACGATTTTGATTGCATTTGACCTTTTGCATTAATCAATTTTTCTATACACACTAAGAGCACTTAATAGGATCTTGAGAAATGGAGTTCATTTATCAAAATTTTGGACTCAAAGAGTACTTTGAGGTTTATCAATTCAAAACTTAGTGATTTCTACTCCCATATCAATTGATTTTGAACTATGACAGCCTGAGCATACTTTCAAGAGGAACTTCATCATCATTTGGTTATTGTCTACCTGCATCCATCACTTATTCCCTAAAATCCAAAAAATATATATACATATATTTTGTTTACCCTTCTTCAATTCACTCAATGATTTCGAAAAAACCAAAACCCCCTTGTTTATATTCAAGTCTGCATTGCATGACATTTAAGCTAATTTAGGTCTATTTCGCTAAGGCTCTGTTTAAGTGAGATGACCTGAGGTTGCACCCTATAGTGCAATCCTTGGATAAAAGTTTTGATTTAACCTCCAAGGTCTAGAACAGGTTCTGAGTAAATCAAATGGCACTATTGCCGGGGAGCCAAGAAATTGGTTCTCTAGGTTAGCTTGTGTCATTTATCTGTCAATTGAGGTTTTGAGCCTTTTTAGCTTGCATTTTAGGTAGCTTAGGTGCATATTTGTTCGTAGTAGAGGATTTCATTTTGCATAGCATCAAAATTTTGGAAATACAAACAAAAAGTCTGATTTCTATACCTTTATCATTTTCACCCTGTATTTGCACTATTCAGAAGTCTGTCTAGCTCTTTGTGACATTTCGCCACGGCAAACTTCTGCTTTCGCCGCGGCCAACTAGCATAATCACTTGAGGATCCCTCTCGGGAAACCTTCATCGCGGCATACTTCTGCTTTTGCCGCGACAAACCTTCTGCATTAAGCTCACAGACCGTCTCAGCCTACTTTTGCCGCAACATACTTTGCTTTCACCACAGTGAGCACTTCTGGAAAAGTTTTGAAACTTGAACTTTTTGCTTCTCCTTCTGTGCATACACACTCATACTCATACATACACTTGCATCCATCATAATTCATACTTTTATCTGACTTTGTGTACTGCAAGTCATTTTTTTTGTCTGCTTTTTCTCTGTTATTTTGTTCTTGCATGCCACGAAAGACCAAGCTTGTACCCTTTAACCCTGAGATTGAGAGAAGACTCAGATAGATACGAAGAGAGAAAAGAGTTGAGGGGACAAGTGAATTAGTGGTTGAACAAGAAAACATCTCTGTGGAATCTAGCCTATCTAGTAGCGAGAGTGAACTTATTGAAGAGGAGATCATGGCTAATTTACCACCTAACCCACCTAATCCTAACCCCAATGCTAACCAAGTGAGGAATGGAGGCAATGGAGGGAATGGAGAACAAGAGAGAGTGGGAGAAAATAATGGGAACCCTAGAAGAAGAACAATTAGGGAAGCCACCACATCTGATGTCAATTTTGACCCATTTACTGCTGCGTGCCCTAATTTTGAAGTTAATTTTGAAACTAAAGGTTTATTGATTAACTCACTTCCAACATTTCATGGCTTGACAGGAGAAGATCCTTATCTTCATTTGTAATCCCTTTCTATGGTTTGTCAGAGCATGAAGCCTGTGGGAGTATCGTTGGACCAAGTGCTGTGGAAGGTTTTCCACTTATCATTGGAGGGTAAAGCTCGAGAGTGGTACATGAGCCTTCCAAGGTATGTGGCTGATGCATATCACAGTTAGGGGAACTTAAGGAAAGCATTCTTAGAGAAATACTTTTCGGCTTCTCAGACTTCATCAATGAGAAAGGAAATCTATTCAACTAAGCAGGACTATGACGAGTCTCCTTACAATTATTAGAATAGATTCCAAGACCTGCTTTCTATAACATCCAAACGTTTGGGCCTAGAAGTACTAAAAATAGCCTGAATTGGATAGGCTACTAGACCCCTTTTGAGCAGAAGTCCCAAAGATGAGAAAGGAAGGCAAAGCAGTTTCAGGGACTAAACTGCAAAGTAAAAGTTTTAAGGGGCTAAAGTGTAATCAAAGTTAGAGGCTCGAGTAAAGTCCCGAAGGCCTAGAGAGAGAAAAGAGACTAGATACAGGCCAAAAGTTAAGCTAGAAGCCTCAAAGAGAGGATTATATGAAGCTAAGTCCAAGTAGGGACTAAATCGTAAATTCAGAAAGTTATAACCAACAGGGATAAAAATGGAAGAGCACACAGAGAATTCCAAGAAAATCCCAAAAAATGGGAAATAATATTCTAAGGCTCTTCTGTGAAGAGAAAAGATGAAAAAACCCCTGAGGCAGCTTCAATGGAATTTATGAGGTTATTACCAGTAAAAAGTATACCATGTGAGGTAATTATTTAAAATAGCAAGAGACCTCAAAAATGTATACAAAAATGAGGTTAAATGGTTAAAAGGTTGTACTAATTTATAAAATTAGTCCTGCAACCAAAAGGCCAGTGGAGTGGCTTTAATAAATTAAAGAGCCGGTTTTGCCGATAAAAGGGTATTTTGGTAAATGAATTTTTATGCAAGGTTTAAAGGAAGTGTTATGGCCTAAGAAAATTCATAGATATTCTCTAAAATTAAAGGGAATTTATGAAGCAAACAGAATAATTTTCTAAGCTCCGGAAGGCCATAAAGGAAGCCAGAGAAACGTGGGCCAAGTAAATTCGGAGGAATTATGTTTGATCCAACGGCTAGGATCTAATCTCCCATCTCCTCCACCACTTTTATGACACTTGGCATCTTCTAGAAGGTTGAGGAAGCATGATACAAGAAGATGATGCAAGGATGATGTAAAAGTCAACTTGAAGTTCCAAAATTGCCCTTACCCTTTCTATTAGCCACCAAGGGTATTTTGGTCCATTCAAGCCAAATTTTTGGCTATAAATAGGCATTCCCTCCCCTTCATTTTCAGCCAAGCAAGGATCTATAGGGCAAACTCTGCCACTCTTGCATCTAGAGAGAGAAAGAGCTATTTCTAGTGAGAGAAAGTCCACCAAGTTCAAGCTTCAAGATCAAGGTATGTGGTGGCTGTAGCATCTGATTTGCTGCCTATTTAGAATTAGTTACTATTCATATCTGATTATGAAATTTTTTATAATTAAAGTACATTTTGTGAGCTTTAAATCCATAGATAGAACACTTCATTTGGATATGTGTACGATTTATGGTGATTTTTCAAAGTTAGGGATTGAAATCTGGAAACAGTGTTGAACTTTTGGAAGAGTTTCGAGTTCCGTACAATTCCGGTACTGTTCTGTGTAGAATTGGTTCCTAAAACTATTTTTCCTTTAAATTTAACTTAAGGAGATTTTAGTGAGACTTGGAACCACTCAATTTGGATTTTTCTAGATTTAATTATGAATTTTCAAAGTTGAGCGAAAATTCTGGAATTTCTGCGTGAACAGTACCCGCGAACCAAAATTTCCAGATTTGGTATTCTTGAATCTAAGGCCATCTAAAGTGGTCCTAATTGACAAGAAATGGATCTTAAGGATAGGAAATGATAAGATTTATATTAGAAAAGTCATAAAGAAAACCCTAAGACTAAGAGAAAGGGGTTGAGGTTCAAGAAAGCTAGTCTTGAACTTTATGTAATCTAATGGTCCTAATGGATTGTGTGATCATTATGGTTATGTTTAGGACCTTTGGAACATCCAAGAGGATGTTTGGTGATATTGATCAAATGCCCACATGGTTGGAAAGTCAAGAGAGTCAAAGGAAAAGTAAGAGGAAAGCTTGAGGTGCAAGGTAGTGAACTTACCCTTTATGTGCTTGACATGGTATGCTCATGTGTTGGTTTGTATTTGTTGTTTGAATGATGTTGTGACATGATGATTGTTGCTGAAAATGCTGTTTTTAATATGTTCCTATGGCCATGCATTTTTATACCAAGCATAAAGCATGATGGCATGTCACTAGTTAACTTAAGTTTATGAAAAACTACATACTATACACTAGCATCCATCTTGTGCATGTATGTGGTAATGTTTGCTACTGAGATTCTCTCGAGTCTCACCCCTTCGTAACCAACCATTTAGGTCAATCAATGATGGGCACTAATGGCATGAGAAGCAAGGAGAAGAAGTGGAGAATTATTGATGCTAATGATTGATACTAATATTCAATGTATAATTCTCCTATGTTATAATTATGTTGTGAATGCCATGTATTTAATTATAAAGCTTATGGCATGTATAGGAATGTATGAGCATGAATGGGAAAAAGTAAGCCCATGTTAGGTATGCCAAAGAAATAAAAAGAATTAAAGTAAAGAGATGTTAAGGGATAAAACGTAGGTCATAGAGCAGTTAGTTTCAAGCTTCAGTTTGACCTATCATATGAATGAGTTAAGCTATGCAATTTGGTATACTCATAGTGCACATGCTAAGCTTTAAAATGAGTGGTGAATCACCTCATTTGGATGTGTATATGAAGAGATATGAATTTTCAAAGTTAAGGCAGAGAATCTGGAAAGTCCAGATTTTACCAAACGAATAGTAATCTTAATCCAATAAACTGTACGTTTTCAGTGAGGGTGAGTTCAGTTGAATATTTTTTCCTTAAAGATCATTGAAAGAGCTTTTTGTAGAATTTTGGAACACCTCCATACGATTTTTCTAGAATTAGTTATGATTTTTCAAAGTTGGACCTGTAATCTGAAAACTGGACAGTGAACAGTAATTTTCCGAAAATTAACGTCCAAATTAAAATTTTTAAGTGTAAGACCATCCAACATGGTCTGGAATAGTTCTAAATGAATACTAAGGTACTATATAAGTAAGGTGTGACACTTTCAAGGTGCACACATCATCAAATTCTAGATGAACAATTGGTGCAGTATTTTTATGATGGGTTGAAGAACAAGAGAAGGGAATGTTAGATGTTGCATCAAGAGGATCTTTGATAGACTCCACTGCAGAAGAGGCTTGGGATTTGATCAAGAAAATGGCCCTGAATCATCAACAATTTAGTGCAAGAGGTACTCGAGCAATACATGAGTTGGGAGCTTTAACATTTCACAACAGAAGAATGGACACCTTGGAATCAAAGGTTGATTCTCTAGAAAGCAAAATGACTTCTCAATTGTCCCTTATCACTGCAGAGTTGAAGAATATGAATGTGCATAGACCAGCACCCCTTATGGATATTAGTGCCCCTAGTTGTGAGACTTGTGGCTCGGTTATGCATATTTCTACTATCTGTCCTGGCCGATATGAAGAGGTATCTGTGGTTTTCCAGGGTCGTCTAAATCAGAAGTGGGACCCTTACTCCAACACTTATAATGAGGGGTGGAAAGCAAACCCTCGACTTGGCTAGAGAAATGAAGAGAGTAGACCTCCAAATAGATTTCAAAAGAGTGGAGGAGCTGATTCATCCTCAAATCAGTTCCAAAACCAACCTCAGGCCTTGATTGTCCCCCCTAAAGAATACACAAATCAACTCCTGCATAACATGATGGCCTTAATGGAAGAAGAAAAGGCTTCTAATGCAAATCAGTTCAACTCGTTGGCTTCATTAATTCAACAAGTCTCCTCTAAAAATGATGCTAGATTCAGTGCCTTAGAGAAACGAATGGAGCATTGGGAGACAAAGGCTGAGAATATCAACTCCTATGTAACTCAGCTGTCCAATAACATAAGTGAGCAACAAGCTAGGAGCAGTGGCACTATTCCCTCTAATACTGTTATAAACCCTAAGGGTTTAAATGCTATTACTCTTCGAAGTGGGAGGCAAGTAAAGTTTAATGATGAGGAGGATGAAACTGTTGATGAGGAGATTATTTGTGATGATCTGCCACCACCTTACCAAGAGGTCAAGAAGTCAGAAAGCTCCAAAGAGATGAAATTGTGACGGAAGGAGTCCACTACTAAGCATGATGGCAACGAGAATACAAAGAAATCTGAACCAAGCAAACATGGAGCCTTGAGCAAAGAAGGTAAGGAGGTAAACATCAATGAACTACCTTTTCCTCATTCTTACTTGAAAAATGTAAAAATGGGCAATGAAAGGCAAGATCATGAATTGCTTGAAACTTTTAGGAAGGTAGAAGTCAATATTCCCTTGCTTGACCTGATTAAAAAAATTCCTAAATATGCAAAAGTTCTTAAAGAGTTGTGTACACAAAAGAGGAGGTTTAAGCCTAATAAAAGAGTTCCAATTGCCCTCTAATGTGTTTGCCTTGTTTAAACCCTAAATCCCAGTAAAATGTCAAGACCCTGGATCTTTCACTATCCCTTGCACTATAGGAAAAGTCACTATAGGGAGAGCCCTGCTTGATCTAAGAGCAGCCATTAATGTCATGCCTAAGTCTGTTTACACTTCACTAGGAGTCAAGACTCTTAAGTCTACTACTGTTGTACTCCAACTAGCTGATAGGACTATTAGGTATCCTGAGGGCATTATTGAGAATATTTTGGTTCAAGTTAAGGATTTGGTTTTTCCTGCTGATTTCTATGTGCTTGACATGTCTTCTGAGCTTGTAAATGACACCATACTAATCTTAGGTCAACCTTTCTTAAGGACTGCTAATACCATGATTACCATGAAAGAGGGGACCATTACAATGGAAGTGGGTGACAATAAAGTTTCTTTTAACATGTACGAAGCAATGAAACATCCTTTTGAGGACTATTCACTTTTGGGTGTTAACATGATAGACATTGCTCTTGAGGATGCTTGCTCTGAAATTGAATTGCAACATGATTCGTTTTATTCTGACCTTTACTCTAATGGCTCTAATAATGAAGATGAATCTGTTTCTTCTTTTTCATCTCTTTATTCATCTCTTTCTACTTGTTCATGTGGTGGTGACGTGACATGTCTTGACGACACTGTGGTTAATTGCATGCTTTCCATCCCACATATATTTTCTGTATCATCTATCGATGCAAATTCAATTTGTGATTCCTCTATTATCAGTGATGATTTCTTGGGGAAAGGTTTTCTGTTCATGTTTCAGATTGCCCTAACATCACGAAAGCTGATGCTGAAATGCGAAATGATGATATGGAAAAGAATCCCTCCAAGGTGGTTGCTGCTGTAGATCAACTTAAGGTTGGTTCAATGCTTGGAGAGGAAGGAAACTGCAAAGTTGATCAAATTCAACTAGAGCTATCATTGGTTGAAGGAAAGGGGAGTAATATGTTCTCTCTTAAACTTCATAAATTGATCCCTTCTATTGTGCAACCACCTATGATTGATTTGAAACCCTTACCCCCTACTTTGAAATATGCTTTCCTTGAGTCTAATGAACAATTACCTGTTATTATTGCTAACTCGCTGTCTGGGAGCGAGGAAGAGAGACTCTTATCTGTTTTAAGGGAGCATAGGAGGGCAATAGGGTGGACTTTAGTTGATATTCCTGGAATTAGTCCAGCTATTTGTACACACAGGATTCTCCTTAGTGAGGGATCAAAACCAGTGAGGCAGCCCCAAAGGCGACTGAACCCTCTTATACTTGATGTAGTTAAAAAGGAGATTACTAAGCTCTTGAGTACAGGGATTATTTATCCTATTTCTGATAGCGAATGGGTTAGTTCAGTACACATAGTACCCAACAAGAGTGGGGTGATAGTGGTTAAAAATGAACGGGATGAGCTTATCCCCACAAGGGTGCAAAATTCATGGTGTGTGTGCATAGACTATAGAAAACTTAATGATGCCACACGAAAAGATCATTTCCCTATTCCTTTCATAGATCAAATGTTAGAAAGGCTTGTTTGAAAGTCACATTATTGTTTTCTAGATGATTTTTCAGGTTATTTTCAGGTTCCTATAGCCCCCGAGGATCAGGACAAAACCACTTTTACATGCCCTTTCGGTACCTACGCTTATCGTAGGATGCCATTTGGGTTATGTAACGCTCTAGGCATCTTTCAAAGGTGTATGATGGTGATTTTCAGTGACCTCCTTGAGAAAAACATGGAAGTCTTCATGGATGACTTCACAGTCTATGGGGAGAGCTTTGATCAATGCCTGAATAGCCTAAAACAAGCTCTTGAGAGGTGCATAGATAAGAAGTTGGTCTTAAATTTTGAGAAATATCATTTTATGGTGGATAGTGGGATAGTTTTAGGGCACCTAATCTCCCAAAAAGGGATTGAGGTTGATAAGGCTAAGATTGAAGTTATATCCTCACTTCCTTATCCCACCTGTCTTAAAGATCTGAGATACTTTTTAGGGCATGCGGGGTTTTACCGATGATTTATTAAAGATTTTAGTAAAGTTGCCCTACCCCTTTCTACTTTGTTGAAAAAAGATGTGGAATTTAACTTTGATGACAATTGTAGACATGGTTTTGATACTCTTAAATCTATGCTTGTTTCACCTCCAATCTTAACTGTACCTAGCTGGGATTTACACTTTGAGCTATCATGTGATGCTTCTAATTTTGTAGTAGGTGCCATGCTTGGTCAAAGGGAGGAGAAGCAATCAAGAGTCATAGCCTATACGTCTAAAACACTTGATCCAGCTCAAGTCAACTACACCACTATCGAGAAGGAGATGTTTGCTATTGTGTTTGCCTTAGATAAGTTTAGGCAATATCTAATCAATTCTCGAGTGGTTGTGTTTACAGATCATGCTGCTATCCGCTATCTATTCAAGAAGCCACAATCCAAGCCAAGATTGATCAGGTGGGCTTTGCTTCCGTAAGAGTTCGATATTGAGATAAAAGATCGAGCCGGGGCAGTGAATCAAGTAGCCAATCACTTAAGTAGGCTACCAGAGGACACAAGGGGAGTAGACTCTTCTGAACTCACTTGTGATTCTTTTTCTAATTCCACTTTATATGCTGTGGTTGTTAAAGAACCTTGGTGTGCTGATATTGTCAATTATCTCATGTCTAGACTTACCCCTCCTTTTATGTCTAGATTTCAGGCACAGAAGCTTCGAAGTGAGTCCCGACACTATATATGGGATGCACCACATCTGTGGAAAATGTCTAGTAATCAGGTTATTGTAAGTGTGTGCCAAATGAAGATTTCTAGACCATCATTTCAGCTTGCCATTCTATGGTTTATGGGGGTCATTTTAGTGCAAGGAGAACATCTAGGAAAATCTTAGATTCGAGATTTTATTGGCCAACCCTTTTTAAAGACTCTTTTGTATTTTGTTGGTCCTGTGACAAATGTCAATGTTTTGGAGGGTTTGAGGGTCTTTGTTTGAGTTAGTGTTATTTGAGGGTAAAATTGTCATATTTATTCATTAATTGGATTTAATTAATTTCTGGGACAATCGATACCTTATACCATTACTTTTTATTTCAGGACACTCAAGAAGAAGAGCCAAGAGTGAAGATCAAGGAAGTCCAACACACAAGACGAATTGACACCTTTGCCAGGTTTCATCGCGGCAAAGACACTACATCAGCAGAAGTTCTCTCGGCTAAGGTTCGCCGTGGCGAACCCCTCGAATCAGCAACCCAAACCCAAACCATTTTTGGAAATTTTACCTACCCACTCTTATAAACCAACCCAATATGTCACACCCCAAGTTTTGGGCCTAAGAATACACGGATTAGAATAAGATAGGTAGGCTACTAAATCCCTATGAGCAGGAGTCCCAGAAATGTAAAAGGAATCTTGAAGGGTTTTAGGGACTAAACTGTAAATAGAGAAAGTTATAGGGACTAAAATGTAAAGAAAGTTAGAGGCTCCAGTGAAGTCTCAAGGCCCAGAAATGAGAAAAGAGGTTAGTTCAGACCAAAGGTTATGATAAGGCCATAATAGGGTGATTTATGAGGTTTACTTGACTAAGGGCAAAATCGTAATTTTGGAAAGTTTCGGGCCAGGAATGGGTAAAAATGGAAGTAATACCCAAAAATTCTAGAAAATTCCAGAAAATGGAAAATGACATTTTAAGGCCTGTATATGAGAAGAAATGACGAAAATGCCCTTGAGTTGACTTAAAAGGAATTTATAAGTTTATAGCTCAGTTTGAGAGGTAGAGGTAGATTTAATTGTTTGAGTCATAAGGAAACCTCAGAAAATTATGGTAAAATGGGGATGTATGATCTAAGAGGCTACAGAATTTATAAAATTAGTCTCAATCCTAGAAGGCCAGCAGAATGGCTTTAACATTTTTGAAGGCCAGAACTGCAGTTTATGGGTTTGTTATAGGAAATTTAAAAAGAAAATACTAAATCAAGTTAGATTAAAATTTAATTAGGGATAAGTAAAATGATTATGGTTAAGTCATCTTCCGTAGGATCATGACACGTGGCAAACATGGTTCATTGGATGGCAAGGATTTAACCATCTATCTTTGAAAAGTCAAAAGTTTCTAGAAGGGTAATTAGCCAAGTTAATCAAGGAATTAAGAGAGTTAACCTTGGTTAAAGCCTAATTAATCTTAATGGATAAGAAAGATGAAATAAGCCCTAATGACTCACCATCCAAGTGTCAACATATTAAGCCACATAGCCTAAGATTTGTACATGTGGAAAGAGGTAAAAATTGGAGGGCTAAGATTAAGTCTTATGCAAGAAGGGAAAATGTGGAATTAATGAAAAAGGAAGCCTATAAATGCCCCCTCCCACATGTTCATTTTGTGTGAAGCCTTTCAAGTAGGAAACCTCTTGCAAATTTTCATCTAGGGAGAGAAAGAGAAGATTTCTAGTGAGAGAAAGTCATTTGGAAGCAAGGTAAGCTTCTACAACTCTCCTATTTCAAGTATAATAATGATATGTGGGTTTTGTGCTATTTTAATGATGATGGAAAGTCATTTTCCTAAGGGGAAGTGCTGCCCAAATTTTATCAAAATGATAGGGAATGGTTTAGATGAAGTATGGATAAGATTAGGCATGGTTAAAGGTTAAGGATTAAGTGATTACATGTTAGTTTTGTTGAAAATCCTTTTCCCTATAATTATATATATGGTTCCGCCAAATTGAGAAATGTAGGAGGGAAGATGTTTCAATTCAATTTGATGCTTCCAATGAGTTTAAATGATGATTTAGTGTAGGTATATACCAAGAAAGGGATGTTGGATGTCACACCTTACTCATATGATATCTTAGAATCTATTTAGAATCCTTTTTGATCACATTGGATGGTCTTGAGCTCAAAAATCTCCTTCAAGACGTTACTTTTCCAAAATCACTGTTCACTGTGCAAAATTCAGATTACATGTCTAACTTTAAAAAATTATAACTAATTCTATAAAAATCATATGGAGGTGTTCTAAAACTCTACAGAAAGCTCTTTGATGCTCTTTAAGGAAAAAATACCTAATTGTACTTATTATTACCCAATTAATACAGTTTATTGGATAACAATTACTGTTTAATTGGTAAAAATCTAGACTTTCCAGATTTTGTGCCTAAACTTTGGAGATAGACTTTCCAAATTTTGTGCCTAAATTTTGGAAATTCATATCTCCTTGTGTACACATCCAAAAGAGGTGATTTACCTCTCATTTTAAAGCTTGGGATATGTACTATGAGACTGCGAAAACTCGTGACTTAACTCATTCGTTTGATAGGTCAAACTGAAGTCCAAAACTAACTGCTGCAGGACCTACGTTTTATCCCTTAACTAACTTTTGCATTAATTCTTTTAATTTCTTTGACATACATAACATGAGCTTACTCTTTCCCATTCATACTCATGCACTTTTATTCATGCCATAAACATTATAAACACATACATTGAATTGATGGCATTCATAACATAAATTTACAACATAGGAGAATTATATATTGAACATAATCTCAATCATTAACGTCAATAATTGTCCGCTTTCTTCTCCTTGCTTCTCATGCCATTAGTGCCCATCGTTGATTGACCTAAATGGTTGGTTAGGGAGGGGTAAGATTCAGGGGAATCTCAGTAGCAAACAATACCATATTAATCATGCTAGATGGATGCTAATGCACTACACGTAACTTGTTTATTCTCTTGTTAATTAGTGACATATTAGCATGCTCAAAGCTAACTTCTTGATGCATGGCCATGGAGACATACTCTACTCATCATGAATAGCAATTATAGCAGCCAAAACATGTCACAATAACATTCAATAACATGTACACGGCAACACACAAGCATACAATATCAAGCAATGACAATAGGTAAGTTCACTACCTTGCACCTCAAGCTTTCCTCTTACTTTTCCTCTGACTCCCTTGACTTTCCAACCATGTGGGCATTTAGTTAATGTCACCAAATATCCTCTTGGATGTTCTAAAAGTCCTAAACATAGTCACATTGATCATACAATCCATTAGGACCTCTAGATTACATAAAGTTCAAGACTAGCTCTCTTGAACCTCAACCCTTTCTCTTGCTTTTAGGGTTTTCTTTCTAGCTTTTCTAATATAAATCTCATCATTTTCCATCCTTAAGATCCATTTCTTGTCAATTAGGACCACTTTAAATGGCCTTAGATTCAAGAAGATCAAATCTGGAAATTTTAGTTCGTGGGTACTATTCACACAGAAACTCCAGAATTTTTTGCTCAACTTTGAAAATTCATAATTAATTCTAGAAAAATCAAAAGTGAGTGTTTCCAAGTCCCACTGAAAGCTCCTTAAGTTAAATTTAAAGGAAAAATAGTTTTAGGAACAATTCTATGCTGAACAGTACCGGAATTGTACGGAACTCGACACTCTTCCAAAAGTTCAACACTGTTTCCATATTTCAATCTCTAACTTTGAAAAATCACCATAAATCGTACACATATCCAAATGAAGTTTTCTACCCATATATTTAAAGCTTATAGAGTGTACTTTAAGCATGCTAAATTTCAAAATCAGATACAAAAAGTAACTTATTCGAAACAGGCATCAAATCATCATATAATTCTTCCGATTTCCTCATAGATCCACTTGAAACAACCTCTAATCAATGTGTTCTAACCAAGTTTAACATCAAAATCATCCTCCTTTAACTCTTATTAATTTCGGCCAGTACCTTGCCCTAAGGGAAACCAAACTTTTCAACCATAAAAACCAAAGATTCAAAGCATGAAACAAGAGGAAACAACTTACTAACCTTAGATCTAAACTTGGTTGATCAAAGTAAGTGTCTTCCTCTTGATTTAAGCTTCTAGAATCAAAATTGCAAGAGTTTCCCCTAGTTTTCTTCAGCTTGGCCAAAAATGTGAAGGAGGCAGGGTCTATTTATAGCCAAAAATTTGGCTTGAATGGACCAACATGCCCTTGGTAGCTAGAAGAAGGAGTAAGGGCAATCTTGGAAGTTCAAGTGGACTTTTGCATCATCATTGCATCACTTTCTTGCATCATGCTTACCTCATTCTTCTAGAAGGTGCCAAGTGTCATAAAAATGGTGGAGGAGAAGGGAGATTAGATCCTAGCCGTTGGATCAAACTTGTTTCATAAGTTTCCTCCGAATTTACTTGGCCCACGTTTCTCCGGCTTTCTTTATGGCCTTCCGGAGCTCAGAAAATTCTTCTGTCTACTCCATACATTTCCTTTAATTCTAGAGAATATCTATGAATTTTCTTAGACCATAACACTTCCTTTAAGCCTTGCATATCATTTACTAAAATACCCTTTTATCGGCAAAACTGACTTTTTAATTTATTAAAGCCACTCCACTGACCTTTTGGTTATGGGACTAATTTTATAAATAAGTAAAATATTTCAACCATTTAACCTCATTTTTGTATACATTTTTGAGGTCTCTTGCTATTTTAACTAATTACCTCGAACGGTATACTTTGTACCGGCCATAACCTCATAAATTCCATTTAAGCTGCCTCAGGGGTATTTTCATCTTTTCTCTTCACAGAAGAGCCTTAGAATATTATTTTCCATTTTTTGGAATTTTCTTGGAATTCTCTGTATACTTTTCCATTTTTACCCCTGTTGGTCACAACTTTCTAAATTTACAGTTTAGTCCCTGCTTGGACTTAGCTTCATATAATCCTCTCTTTGAGGTTTCTAACTTAACCTTTAGCCTGTATCTAGCCTCTTTTCTCTTTCTGGGCCTTCGAGACTTTACTGGAGCCTCTAACTTAATTATACTTGAGCCCCTAAAAACTTTCACTTTGCAGTTTAGTCCCTGAAACTGCTTTGACTTCTTTTCTCATCTTTGGGACTTCTGCTCAAAAGGAGTCTAGTAGCCTATCCAATTCAGGCTATTTTTGGAACTTCTAGGCCCAAAAGTTTGGATGTTACATTGGAAGCATTACAAATTGAAATGAAAATTTTGAACCTATTTATCCCTATGGTTCGGCCAAGTCAAGTTCAATGGGAATGGATTGGATTTTCATAAAAATAATATGATAAATGGATTCTACATGGAAAATTATGTAGGAAAGGCCCAAGAAAGTTCAAGAATCAAAGCTAGAAAAATAAACCCTAAAAGTCAAGAAAAACAGGGTTTAAGGGGTTATGTTAAGTTATGGAGTTGAAGTAATGCTTAATGTTGTGTCATTGGTTGCCTAATAGGCTATACAGAACAAAGGGGTAAAGATCTAGTCAAGAGAAAAGAGTTCAAGAGGAAGGAAAGCCAACAAGGTAGCTTTTGCATTCCATTGCTTGTTAGAGTTACTATACATTGTATGTTCGTTGCTATGTGTTATGATGTTATGCCATGATGCCTCCATGCATGTATACCTTGGTTTATGCAAGGTTGAGATGATATGTTATGTTATGATGTTATGTTTTTCCATGGCAAGTACATAATAATCAAGCATGTATGTATGCATATAGCTTGAATTACATTGTGATGTGTAACCATAGTAATGTATGCAATATGCTACTAAGATTCTCCAAGAATCTTACCCCCATACTTAACAAACCCTAGGGCCTTCAACCTCCAAGAGCAAAGGAAAAGAAGTAGCTATAGTGGAGAGTTAAGTTTGCCTCAAGAAGAAGAAGAAGAATGAAGAAAACCTTATGTTGGAGGAATGTAATTAAGAGTATGCTTTAAGGTTTTAAGTTATGGATATATGCTAGCTTATGTGTTAATATGTGAAAGCATGCTAGTGTTGTCTAATATCCATGATTATATGGCAGGAGAATTAGTATGCAAGTAATTGGTCAAGTAAGACAATTTATCCTTCCAAGGGAGATAAAAGTCAACATTATGGACCTAAACTTTGACCAAAGTCAAATTAAGCAATCGAGTGAGTATAGCCATGAGATTCAGTGAGCAAATAGATTCTCTTTAAGATGAGAGTTGGTTCACCTGAATCTGATTACCACACAAGAAGTTATGCCCTTCCAAAGTTGAGCTAAAATAAGTGGAAAATGGAAAAATGACCATATGAACAGTAACATTTTCAAGAAAAACTGGGCTCAAATTTTAAGGCAATCAGTCCAGAAACTATTTTCTCTCAAAATTTTATCCAAAGAGCTTTCCATAGAACTTGGAATCACTCAATTTTGATTTTTCTACAATTAGTTATGAATTTTCGAAGTTTGCCACATTTTTGGGTTACAATGAATAGTAATCCGCAAAAGAAAATTTTCAAACTTGATTTTTCATAACTTATAGTCTTCAAAAGTGATTCCAAATGCTTCCACAAGGTAAGTTAATTGGTATAAACATAAGGTGTTACACAATACACCTCATTACCGGTTTAGAAACCCTATTTTTGTGTAAGTGACATCATTCACTCTTACCACAGCCCCCATCTTTGTTCTCTCTCATCTTTCTCTCATCTAACCCTAATTTCTTCCACTTTTCACTATCAAACCTTTACCATGGGAAGCTCAGATTCATTCTTAGTTGAGATGCTTCAGATTTCTATGAGTGGCTAGGCGTTTTCCTTCCTCTTAAAGGTGTAGCAATGGCTGGAGTTCAATAAACTAAGAAGGGGAGTAGTTTAATCCTAGTTCAGCTATGAATTTATGAGTTTCTAGGTTTAGGATTTGTATTTTGTAGTTGAACTATAGTTGTAATCAGCTTGGATTTTCATATGTGTAGTGAATTGATTATTGTAGAACTTTGAGCTTAAATATGTGAAGTCTCATATATGTCAGTTGTAATCTTTTGATTCTCTTTACTCTTGCACGGTTGTGTTTTGATATTGAGATGATTTTGATTGCATTTGACCTGTTGCATTAATCAATTTTTCTATACACACAAAGAGCACTTAACAGGATCTTGAGAAATGGAGTTCATTTCTCAAAATTTTGGACTCAGAGAGTACTTTGAGGTTTATCAATTCGAAACTTAGTGATTTCTACTCCCATATCAATTGATTTTGAACTATGACAGCCTAGGCACACTTTCAAAAGGCACTTCATCATCATTTGGTTATTGTCTACCTGCATCCATCACTTATTCCCTAAAATCTAAAAAATATATATACACATATATTTTGTTTACCCTTCATTCAATTCACTCAATGATTTCAAAAAAACCAAAACCCCCTTATTTATATTCAAGTTTGCATTGCATGACATTTAAGCTAATTTAGGTCCATTTCGCTAAGGCTCCGTTTAAGTGAGACGACCCGATGTTGCACCCTATAGTATAATCCTTGGATAAAAGTTTTGATTTAACCTCTAAGGTCTAGAACAGGTTCTGAGTAAATCAAGAGGGGTGGTTCAAGAGTGATTGATTGAGCCCAAGTTATTATTATCTTTTCATTACATTATCCATGATTTTGTGGTATTTTTTGGCCCTTTTTAATGATAATTGTGCTTAATTTAGATTAAGAGTCCTTACTTTAAGTTACTGTCTTTTTGAGGATAAAATTGTCATAATTGGTTATTAATTGTATTCAATTGATTTCTAGGACAATTGATACTTCAATTTGTTGCTTTTTATTGTAGGACACTAGAGATTGGGGCTAGAATTGAAAGACTCAAGGCACAAGATGCAAAGAGGAGCTCTCTGCCATAGTTCGCCGCGGCACACTCCTTCCTTTGCCGCGGCGAACGTCGCCCGTCAAGAAGGAAAGCTCTCGGCCATAGTTCACCGCGGTGAACGCGTATCAGTAAATTTCAAACCTGACCATTTCGAAAAAATCTGACCTACCCACCTCCAGGAACCAACCCATACACGTAATTTTCGGGTTAGAAACCCTACTTTGGGTATGGGTGAGGTCAGACATAAGGAGATAGCCACCACCTACGTTTTCTATCATCATCTCTTCTCATCTTTCCCATAGAACCCTAATCCTCCATCTCTATCTCCTTCATCTTCCATTTTCCTACACTTCTTCTTCATCCATTTTCATTTCCTTCATCTCCTGACTGTTATGGCTGAAGATTCACCTCTGGTTAGAGCTGATTCCAAGGCTATGATGAGCTAAGCTTTTTCAACTCTTGAAGATGGTGGAGTAGCATGAGTTTCCAGGCTTCAAAGGGGAGTTTTAGTTTTAATCTTTAGTTTTTAGCTAGGCATTTATGATTTCCTAGGTTTAGGAGTTGTAAAGTCTTAGTTAGATGCTTTGATTAATTCTGTAATCAGTGGTTATCGATTAACATTTGTAATTTGGATTGATTGATGTTGAATTTGTGCTTAAATATATGTAGTTCCATATATGCTTATTGTAACTCTCATGATTCTCTCCTATCTTGCATGGTTATGTTTCGGTACTGAGTTGATTGTGTGTTACATTGAGCCAATTGCATGATCATTCTAAATTTACACATTAGGGAAGCTAAACAAAGTTTTCATTAATGAGTTCATTAATGAAAGCTTTGGACTCATTGAGTTAATGAGGTTCTTATTAAGAAAACCTAATGGATTTTGAAACTCCCAATATTTAAGTGAACTGTGATTGCCATCAAAACCATTTTCAAGAGATTTCCTATCAATCATTTCCATTACATCATTATTATCTTAAAAACTCCAAAAACATAGAATCTTAGGTTTGTTTTCATTGCATTCAATTTTGGCACATTTCATTAAATGTTAAAAACCCAAAAACCCCTTTTCATTACTTTGCATGGCATTTAGTCTAACTTAGGTAATTAATTAAGGCTCCCAAGAGTGAAACGACCCGAGTTTGCATTATACTGCATAGCTTGGATTTATTTTTGAGTGAGAACCCCAAAGCGAACGATAAAAAGGCTCTTGTGAGTGATATTTTCTACAAACACAGTAGTACTATTTCTATGAGCTTGCCAAACAAAAGGGCCTTGAGGAACTTATGAAGAAGAGGAACAAGGCCAATTTGACAATGGTGAGAGAATTCTACACTTGTTCTGCTATGGATGGACACAGGGGGATCACCTTTAGAGGCAGTGAATGTTTCTTAACTCGGGAGGTTGTTGAGAAGTTCTACAATTTGCTTGATGTCCCTGTCTGTGAATACGAATAATGGAAGATCAGACTTACTAAAGTTCCCTGGGCACAGGTCTTCCAAACCATTGGGATAGGGGACGTTGGGTAGACTATAAAGGATATTAGGCGAAAAGTTTTTTAGCGCAAGCACATAAATGATGAAGCCAGGATTTGGCTGAACTTCATGGTTTATAATATGATGCCATCAGCCCACATTTCTGATATTTCTGAAGAGGGTGTACTTCTGCTATATCTCCTGCTGACCATGCAGCCGGTTGACATTGCCATTATTGCCCTAGACCAGATTGATCGCTGTATCAACAATGTCCAAACTCTTATGGTATTTTTGTACTTGATTACTGATCTATGTGCAACACATGAGATACCAACGCGCCCCTCTGATTCTCTCTTAGACCCTCTCACGACCAGATGCTAGGTTGCCTCCAAATCTAACAGAGAAAGAAAGAGAGGAAAAAGGTTGATTGGGGAAAGTCCAGAAGAGGAGGCAGCTGAGGGTGGCTCTAGTCTCAACCTTGCCTCCTTAAATGATCAGATTACTGAACTCAGTCATCAAGTGACAAACCTAAGTGAGGAGTTCGATGCATATAAAGCTATCTCCATGTCTCATGAATTCAGAAGGCAAAGGCTTTTAGATCCCCTGATGTTAGAGATGACTAGGGCTCTTAAGGTCAATTTCCCCCACGAATATGAGCAGGCTTTCTGGGAGAACCCCATTTCTGCCACTAGTTATTTTAGTGAGGGTCCAGGACAATCATCCGGTGCTGGTGCTGGTGCTGGTGCTGCTGCTACTGGTGCTGAGATAGGAGAAGGAGATGTCCAAGCAGGAGGGGATACTGGCGAAGTAGAGAGAGGAGGAGCAAAAGACTAAGAATAGTCTTTCCTTTCTTTTTAGTTTTTCTTTGGTCTTTGTTTTTCCTTGATGTCTATAACTAAAGGCTTAACTTTTTTGTATTTTAACTTTTCTGCAATGACTGTTTTATCTTTCCTTCTCTTTTGTGGTTGCTGCTGTTCTTTTCCCTTTTCTGTGGACAGTACGGACACTGTCAATTCTAAGTATGGGGGAGGAATTCTTTTCTTTATTTTTTGCATCAGCTCTGTGGTTATTTTTTCTCTCAAAAATCCAATCTTTCATCATCATTATTTGCCTTTGAATTGATTGTAGATGTTGAATTGTTGTGAATTGGATCATTTGATGCTTGCTGAAAGGGTTTTTACTTGTTAATTGTGGCCTTAGTTTGAAATTTTTTGCGTTGGTAGCCTCCGTGACTTCAGGTCGCAACCTTACTAATTCAGGTCACGACTTGAAGAGTAATTTTGGTGAGGGAATTCTCTGTGATCCTAGGTTGCGACCTATGTGATATAGGGTCGCGACCTCATTTCCCTTTCCTATCTTCGTGCCTCTGTGTGCACAGGTCATGACCTCATTGTATTCAAGTCGCGACCTGGACTCTTTTTTTTCTGAGCACCGTTACCCTTCTCTTTGCTTGTTGGCATTACTGTGTAGGAGGAACCTTTTGAAGCTACCTTTGCATCTTTTTCAAGTAAACCTTTGCCTTTTTTATATACCCTCATTGCATCGAATAGTTTTTCTTGAAAACCGTGCCATCTTTGGATTTTTAAGCATATTGGATTTTGAAAAGGATTTTTTTAATGAAGAATTTATAGTCACTTTTGAGATTCAAGTATGTTCTCAAGTGATTATCGTGATCTTTTTAATCCTCATCTATTGGGTTGCTTTTGTGATAAGTGTCTTAATGCCTTGTGACTGGTGCATATTGATTGAAACTTCTTGTATGAGCAATTAAGATGTGAAACCCTTGTTGGAAGGATATTCTTGAGCCTTGATTTCTATATTGAGTGATTATTCATGTGGTTTACATTCTCTAGAACTTGTTTTAGCTCTTGGTCAAAATTACGTGTGTATTTATGATTTTGAATATGATGGAGGCATTCTTTTCTACACCTTTCTACCCAAACACAACCCACAACCATTTATCCGTTGCTTAACCATTTTTGAGCCTGCACTTCCTTCATTTTGTCTACCACTTCAAGTGTTTTGAACAACGATGTTAATTGAGTTGAATTCGTCTCAGAAGTTACGATTTCCTAGTCTTCATTGGTCTTAATTAGGAATTTTCCTTTTATTTCAATTTGAAAAAAAAAACAAAACCAAACCAAAAAGAAACACAAGAGTAAGGAAATACTCCTTTTATACACATAAGCCATCACAACAAAATGAAGTTGAATAAAGTATTCCCTTGGTGATAGAAGGTTGGGATCTGAACTTCCTTGACTAGAAATAGATGTTATTCAACTCACATTTCTTTAATTCTTGACACTCGATTTCATTTTTTTCTATTCCATTTAGCCTTCCTATCATTGTAACCCTAAAAGTCCTCTTGATTCTTTACATGGATGCTGAATAGTAGTGGAGATTTTAGGGTCATTACAAGCTTATGGTAGAATATTTGCTACTTGGATAGTTGAGAGAAAAGAACCCCAATGAGGAGAGATGAGTAATTCAAACACTTATACGTTGTGAGCAAATCTCTGTTGTTCATGCATTTTGAGTCAATTGCACCTTGTATCTGATTACTTGGCATTGTTCATTGTATCATTTTTTGTATTCCTAAAAGATGTTGATCGATTAGCTCTTGAGATCGCTTTTGAACATGCTAGTCTCTTTAATTGTAGCTGCACTTTCTTTAGAATGATTCAAATCTTTGTCCAGAAGTACAAAGGTTTAAGTGTGAGGGAGTGATAGAACCCAATCTTTATATAGTTTTCTCAAATGTTTTCTAATGTTTTGCCACAATTTTACCCTCATTATGTGTACATTTATATCCATTTGATTATATTGAGTCATGCATTGCATTTTGCTGTTTAAGGGGTAAAAAAGGTTATTTTTCTCTTCTAAATTTTAATTGCCTTGATCTACAATCAATTGGTCTTTATAAAGCTCTTTATTGTGACTTTCAGGCAATTGGAAAAGGACCTAAGAGTCATGATAGAGCATGGATGGAGCCAAAATGTTACAATGACCAAAACACAAAAGTTAGGAGTGTTCTGCCTCCCCAGGTCGTGACATGGACTACTTAGGTCGCAACCTGGATGCCATTTTACTGAAACCACGTGTTTTGGACTTGAGTAAAGATGAGAGCTCTCTATCTTCCCAGGTCATGACAAGAAACCTCTCAAGTCGTGACCTGACCCCCCCGAGTCGTGACCTTACATTCCTGAGGTCGCGACCTGAGTGTGTTAAGTGAAGCTATGCATTTTGGAATAGGTTTCTAAGCTTCTATACCTAAGGAGGGCAGCCACCACGAAGGAGGACTCTTCCATTCTGTAGATTTGCACAAGGTTGAGCCACCATTATCTCCTCTCAAGTCTCCATTGATCTGACACCCAAAACTTCCATTTTTCTTCATTTCTTCATCATTTTTTGTATTTCTAAACTGATCAAACCACTCCAACACCCTTCTTCTCCATTTTTCCAACCTTATTTTTAGCTTTAACCATGGTTATTCATTCTTGGAGCGATTGTGATTGGTTTGAAGGCATGAGAGGCTAAACCCTTAGCCTCTTAGTCATAGAATACAAAGCTTGGGCCCATGGACTTAATCGGGGAGTTTTCTTTCTATAGTCTAAATCATTGTTTAATGCTGTGTTGAATTTTTCTAGATTTAGAAACTTTCTACACTTGTATCAAACTTGGTTTATGATTGTAAATCTTATGTTTAGACTATTCTATTGTATTTGGATTGGATAATGTCAATGTTGATTAATCTATTTTAATATTTTAGTTTGAATCCTTGTGTTCAATTTGATTATCAGTGATAATTGTTGACTAATTTGAGTACTTGGTATTCTATGGTTGTCGATTGATATTCACAGGGCATTTGCATCATTCATTCATTTACACTCTAAGTGGTTTTCAACAATGTCTTAAGAGGTGTTGATTAACTTTGATTAAAGTGAGTTTTCATTAATTAAGACATTGGACCCAAGTGATTACTTGGGGTTTTCTTCAGACTTGGAGGTTTTCCAAACTCCCAATCATTCTAAAGAGTAGTGATAGCTAAGCTTTTATTATTAAGAGACTATTTAACCATAATTCCCTTTTAATGCAAAACATTTCTTCATTCATTCAAAATACCAAAAATAGTTAATTTTCTGTACTTTGCATTTGTTGCACCACTTTTAAAACAACTAAAACCCCCCTTTTTATAATGTTTTTGAAACCCAATTTAGACTAGGACTTCTAATAACAAGCTCCTCGAGAAGAACAACTGGTTGCATCCTATACTGCATTTTATCTGGTGCAACTATCTTTCTTGACGATCCGGAAGGCGACAGTCCAGCACATCGATCACATAACATATAGTAAAAAATATAATGCAAGGTAACATTAAAAAGTAAATGCTAGCTACCTCTTGCAAGCTTTTCCTTTTCCTTTAAGCCCTTCTTTTTAGGAAATTCTTCTTCTCTTTTGATACAGCACCTATTGGTAACACAATAGGGCATCACACATTATTAATCCATTCATCATAATAACTTTTAATCCCCTTTCTACTTGATTTTTGGGTTATTATTTCTAACTTTGATTCTTTAATTCCCTTTGGCCATTCCTATGTAATTTTTCAAGTAGAATCCAAATATCAATTTAGATTTATGAAAATCTAATTCCTTCCTATTGAACTTTATTTAGCCGAATTGTGGGGATTTAATTTCAAAATTTTCACTTTTAATTTTAATGCTTCTAAGCTTTCTTTCTTAGTGTTTTCCTATACCATTTCATCATTTAAACACATTGAAAGCATCAAATTGAATTAAATCCAACTTTAACACCGCTTTCTCATCTTGGCTGAATTGATACTAAAGTTCAGGGGGTTGGATTTTCTTTTCAAAACTCAATTATAACCAATCAATTTCTACACTTTTCAAGTGTTTAATATATGTTTCAATCCCTTGGTTATTTTCTTTCATATTTTAAAAAATTTTGGCAGCATTTTCCCCTAGGAAAATGACCATCCAAACCACATAGAAATGCCATAAAAATAACCCCACATCAAAGCACAATAGAGATAGAAGCTTACTTTGACAATTCTTTAAACTTGTATGCACTTTTTCTCACTAGAGATTTTCTTTTCTCTCTCTAAAATCAAGTGCAATAAGGTCTCCCTTTGCTATCCTCTCTTTGCCAAAAATCAAATGTGGAGGGGGTGATTGAGCTCAAATTATTCTTATCTTTTGATTACATCATCCATGGTTTTGTTGCATTTTCTAGCTCTTTTGGCTATAATTGAGCTTATTTTAGATTAAGAGTCCATGCATTGAGTTAGTGTCTTTTTAGGGTAAAATCATCATAATTAGTTATTAATTGTATTCAATTAATTTCTAAGACAATTGATGCCTTAAATTGTTGCTTTTCAGTGTAGGACACCTGAGATTGGAGCCAAGGTTGAAGACTCAAGGCACATAGAGCAAAAGAGGAGCCTCTCTGCCATGGTTTGCCACAGCGAACTCCTCATATCAGCATATCCAGACCCGACCATTTTGGGAAAAATTAACGTGCCCACTTCTATGAACCGACCCAGACACGTCATATTCGGGTTAGAAACCCTATTTTCGGTATGAATGAGGTCACACACAGACATCTAGCCACCATCCATGTTTTCTCTTCATCTTCTATCATTCTCTCACCAAACCCTAATTCCTCTATCTTCCACTGTGACCTTCACCCATGGGAAATACTGAGTCAGTTTCATTGGAGATGCTTCAGTATACCATGCGTGGCTAGGCTTCTTCCAGCCCTTAAAGATGGATGATTGGCATGAGTTCTAAGAGCTTCAAAAGGAGAGTTTTAGTTTCATCTTAGTTCTAGCTATGTATTTATGAATTCCTAGGTCTAGGGTTTGTAAATCCTTAGTGAAAGACTTTGATTGATCTGTAATCATTAGTTGATGATTTACATTTGTAGTTGGATTGGTTAATGTTGAATTTCATGCTTCAATATATGTGGTCACATATATGTTCTTTATAGCTCTCTTGATTCTCTTCATCTTGCATGGTCATGTTTTGATGATGAGTTGATTTTCTGTTGCATTGAACCATTTGCATTAATCATTCTTCATTACACATTAGGGAAGCTTAACAATGTTTTCATTAATGAGTTCATTAATGTAAGCATTGGACTCAATGAGTTATTGAGGTTGTTATCATGAAAACCTAATGAATTTATAAAACTCCCAAATCTTAAGAGAACTATGATTGCCAAGAATCCATTTTCAAGAGGTTTTATCAATTGATTCAGTACTTGATTTCCATCCATTTCATCTTAATCTCCCAAAAATCCAAAAATACATCTACATTCTATTACATTTTATCTTAATTACAAGTCTCAATGAAAACCCCCAACCTTTTCCAGCTCAATTTGCATTACCATGGCATTTAGTTAATCTAGGATTATAATTTTGGCTCTACAAGTGAAACGACCCAAGGTTGTACCTATAGTACAATCCTTGGATTAATTTTGAAATTGCCCCTAAGGTGTAAGTAAGACAAGTCAAGGCAATTTCAAGTAGCGCCGCTGCCTGGGAGCCAAGAAATTGGTTCTCTAGGTTAGCTTATGTCATTTGGTTGTCAATTGAAGTTTTGATCCTTTTAGAGTGCATTTTAGGTAGTTTAGTTGCATATTTGTTCATAGTATAGGTTTTCATCTTGCATAGCATCAAAATTTTTGGAAATACAAACAAATATACTGATTTTCTACATCTTCTGCATTTCACTTTGCGTCAGTGGCATCCAGTAAACTGATTAGCTCTCTGTGACAGTTCGTCGCAGCAAACCTATCCCTTCACCACGGCAAACTTTCTGAAAAACTAAAGGATTCCTCTCGGGATACCTTCGCCGTGGCACATTCCTGCTTTTGTCGTGACAAACTTTCTGCACTTAGCTCATAGTTTGCCTCTGGACCCCTTCGCTGCGGCAAAATCTTCTGACCCCTTTTTGAAAACTTAAGCATTTTGCTTCTTTTTATGTGCATACATACTCATACTCATCCATACAATTGCATCCATCACAACTCATACTTTTATCTGACTTTGTGTGCTGCAAGTCAATTTTGTTTGCTCTTTCTCTGTGATTTAATTCTTACATGCCACGAAAAACTGAACTTGTACCCTTTAACCCTGAGATTGAGAGAAGACTTAAAGAGATAAAAAGAGAGAAAAGAGTTGAAGGGACAAGCGAATTAGTGGTTGAACAAGAAGACATTTATGTGGAATCTAGCCTATCTAGTAGTGAGAGTGAACCTATTGAAGAAGATACTATGGTTGATTTACCATATAACCACCCTAATGCTAACCCCAATGCCAACCAAGTGAGGAATAGAGGCAATGGAGGGAATGGAGAATAAGAGAGAGTGGGAGAAAATAATGGGAACCCTAGAAGAAGAACAATTAGGGAAGCAATCACATCTGATGTTAATTTTGACCCATTTACTGCTGCTTGTCCAAATTTTGAAGTTAATTTTGAAATTAAAGGATTATTGATTAACTCCCTTCCAAAATTTCATGGCTTGATAGGAGAAGATCCATATCTTTATTTGCAATCCCTTTCTATGATCTGTCAGAGTATGAAGCCTGTGGGAGCATTGTTAGATCAAGTGCTATGGAAGGTTTTCCATCTATCATTAGTGGGCAAGGCTAGAGAGTGGTACATGAGCCTTCCAAGACACATAGCTGATGCATATCATAGTTGGGGGAACTTAAGGAAAGCATTCTTGGAGAAATACTTTCCGGCTTCTTGTACTTCATCAATGAGGAAGGAGATCTATTCTACCAAGCAAGACTATGACGAATCTCTATGATTATTGGAATAGATTTTAGGACATGCTTTCAAGATGCCCACATCATCAAATTCCAGATGAACAAATGGTGCAGTATTTCTATGATGGATTGAAGAACCAAGAGAAGGGTATGTTGGATGTTGCATCAGGAGGATCTTTGATAGACTCCACTACTGAGGAAGCCTGGGATTTGATTAAGAAGATGGCCCTGAATCATCAACAATACGGTGTGAGAGATACTAGAGGAGTACACGAGTTGGGAGCTACTTCAGTTCACAATAGAAGAATGGACACTTTGGAATCAAAGGTGGATTTATTGGAAAGCAAGGTGACCTCTCAACTGTCTATAATCACTGCGGAATTGAAGAATATGAATATGCAGAGACCAGCACCCCCTATGGATATTACTGCCCCTAGTTGTGAGACTTATGGCTCGGTTATGCATATTTCTAGCGTATGTCCAGGCCGTTATGAGGAGGTATCTGCAGTCTACCAAGGCCGTCCAAATCAGAAGTGGGACCCTTACTCCAACACTTATAACGAAGGATGGAAGGTAAACCCTCGATTGGGCTGGAGGAATGAAGACAGTAGACTTCCAAATAGATTTCAGAAGAGTGGAGGAGTTGGTTCATCCTCAAGCCAGTTCCAAAACCAATCTCAAGCCCTAACCACCCCACCTAAAGATGATACCAACCAACTCTTGCACAATATGATGGCCTTAATGAAGGAAGAAAGGGCTGCTAATGCCAATCAGTTCAACTCCATAGTTTCACTAATTCAGCAAGATTCCTCTAAAAATGATGCCAGATTTAGTGCTCTAGAGAAGAGGATGGAGCAATGGGAAACTAAGTCTGAGAACATTAACTCCTATGTAACTCAATTGTCTAACAACATGAGTGAGCAACAAGCAAGGAGCAGTGGCGCTATTCCCTCCAACATTGTTATCAATCCTAAGGGTTTGAATGCCATTACTCTTAGGAGTGGGAAGCAAGTAAACTTTCAAGAAGAGGAGGATGAAGCTATCGATGAGGAAATCTTGTGTGATGAGCTACCATCATCTATAAGGTCAAGAATTCTGAAAGCTCCAAGGAGATGAGGTTGAGGCGGAAGGAATTCCCCAAAGAACATGATAGTAAGGGTAAAACTGAGGAATCTGAACCAAGCAAGCATGGAACCTTAAGCAAGGAAGGTAAGGAGGTAAACATCAATGAACTACCTTTTCCTCAGTCTTATTTGAAAAATGTCAAAATGGGTAAAGAAAGGCAAGATCATGAATTGCTTGAGACCTTTAGGAAAGTAGAAGTGAACATACCCTTGCTTGACCTGATTAAAAAGATTCCTAAGTATGCTAAGGTCTTAAAAGAATTATGTACTCAAAAGAGGAGATTTAAACCTAATGAAAGAGTCTAATTACCCTCTAATGTGTCTGTATTGTTTAAAACCCAAACTCCTGTAAAGTGTCAAGACCCTGGATCTTTCACTATCCCTTGCACTATAGGAAAGGTTACTATAGGGGGAGCCCTGTTAGATCTAGGTGCAGCTATTAATGTCATGCTTAAGTCCGTATACACCTCTCTAGGAGTCAAGACCCTTAAGTCTACTACTGTTGTGCTCCAACTTGCTGATAGGACTAGTAGATATCCTGAGGGCATTATAGAAGACATTTTAGTCCAAGTTAAGGGATTGGTTTTTCTTGTTGATTTTTATGTGCTTGACATGTCTTCTGAACTTGTAAATGACACTACACTCATCCTTGGTTGACCTTTCTTAAGGATTGCTAATACCATGATTAGCATGAAAGAGGGCACCATAACAATGGAGGTGGGTGATAATAAAGTTTCTTTTAACATGTATGAAGCAATGAAACATCCGTATGAGGACTATTCACTTTTGGGGGTTAACATGATAGACATTGCTATTGAGGATGCTTACTCTGAAGTTGAATTGCAAAATGACTCTTTCTATTCTGATCTTTACACTGATGATTCTATTGATGAGAATGAATCTGTTTCTTCCTTTTCATCTCTTTACTCTACACTTTCTACTTGTTCATGTGGTGGTGATGTTACATGCCTTGATTATACTGTGGTTAATTGCATGCTTTCTATCCCACATACATTTTCTGTTTCCTCCCTTGACTCCAAGTTGGACTGTGATTCCTCTATTGTCAATGATGATTCCCTTGGGGAAAGGTTTCCTGTTGTTGTTTCAGATATGGAGGAAGATGTCATGGAGAAGAATCCATCTAAGGCAGTTGCTGCAGATCAACTAGAAGTTGGTTTAACGCTTGGAGAGGAAGTTAACTGCAAGGCTGAGGAACTATCATTGGTTGAAAGAAAGGGGAGTAATCTGTTCTCTCTTGAACTTCATAAATTGATTCCTTCTATTGTGCAACCACCTACACTTGACTTGAAACCCCTACCCCCTACTTTGAAATATGCTTTCCTTGAGTCTAATGAACAACTACTTGTTATGATTGCTAACTCACTGTCTCTTTTGAGGGAGCATAGAAAGGCAATAAGTTGGACACTAGCGGACATACCAGGAATTAGTCCTGCTATGGCACACATAGAATTTTACTGAGTGAGGAATCAAAACCACTGAGACAACCCCAAAGACGATTGAACCCTCTCATACTTAATGTAGTTAAGAAAGAAATTACTAAACTGTTGAGTGCTGGGATAATATATCCAATTTCTGATAGTGAGTGGGTCAGTTCGGTGCATGTTGTGCCAAAGAAGAGTGGGGTAATAGTAGTAAGGAATGAAAGGGATGAGTTAGTTCCTACAAGGGTGCAAAATTCATGGCGTGTGTGCATAGACTATAGGAGACTTAATGATGCAACACGTAAGGATCACTTTCCCATTCCCTTTTTTGACCAAATGTTGGAAAGACTGGCTGGTAAATCACATTACTTTTTTTTAGATGGTTTTTCCTGCTATTTTCAGGTACCCATAGCCCCCGAGGATTAGGACAAAACCACCTTCACATGCCCCTTTGGTACCTTCGGTTATCAAAGGATGCCATTTGGGCTGTTGATTGAATCCAATTATTCTATGTTATTTCATATCATTTTGAGGGTTTTTATCATAGATTTTGGCTCCTTTTATTGATAATTGTGCTTAATTTAGATTTAGAGTCCTTGCTTTGTGTTAGTGTCTTTTTGAGGGTAAAATTGTCATAATTAGTTATTAATTGTAGTCAATTGATTTCTAGGACAATTGATGCTTCAAATTGTTGCTTTTCATTGTAGGACACTTGAAAAGTAGAGCCAAGATTGAAGACCAAAGCATTACATAATATGAGAGATTCTAAGAAAATGCTGTACTGTAGCAAAAAGTCTGAAAATGTGCATCAGTGGCTATTCTGGAATAGTTCGCTGGGGCAAACTTTTTGGTTCGCCGAGCCAAACTCTCAAAATCTCACTAGAATACCTCTCTGGAATAGTTCACCGCGACAAACTTTTGAGTTCGCTGCGGCGAACCTCTTCGTATCAGGAACGACAGATTCGGATCCAAAACGCAAATATGGACCCTCTACTCATATGATCCAACCCAGATTGACCTCTCAAGCCCTTAGAAACCCTATTTTCGACCTAACACTCCATTCTATCATCTCCAACACCTCTATTCTCTCATCTTTTTGCCTCTCCACCTCCATCTTCTTCCCCATCCATTTCCTTCATCTTTCCTTCACTCCATCTCATTTTCTTCCACTCCCAGCTACCATGGCCGATGGATTCGCTTCAGTTGGAGCTTTTCTTGAAGCTATGGAGGGCTAGGGTTTATCAACTCTTGAAGAATGGTGGTGTGGCATGAGTTTCCAAGCTTCAAAGGGGAGTTTCAGTTTCAGTCTTTAGTTTCTAGCTATGTATTTATGATTTCCTAGGTCTAGGATTTGTAAATTCTTAGTGAGACACTTTAGTTGATTCTGTAATCATTGGTTAATGATTTACTTTTGTAGTTTGGATTGGTTAATGTTGAATTCTGTGCTTAAATATATGTGGTCACATATATGCTTCTTTGTAACTCTCTTAATTCTCTCCTATCTTGCATGGTCATGTTTTGATACTGAGTTGATTGTGGGTTACATTGAGCCAATTGCATGATCATTCTCAAATTACACATTCGGGGAGCTTAACAATGTTTTCATTAATGAAGTTCATTGATTTAGACATCAGACTCAATGAGTTATTGAGGTTGTTATTAAGAAAACCTAATGGATTTGTGAAACTCCTAATATCTTAAGTGAACTATGATTGCCATCAAAACCATTCTCAAGAGATTTCCTGTCATTCATTTCCATTCCATCATCATCTTATCAAAAATACCAAAAATATAGTAGCTTATGTTTATTTCCATTACATTTAGTTTAGTCATCATTCATTTAAATCTTAAAACCCAAAAGCCCCTTTCATTGCACTGCATGGCATTTAGTCTAGCTTAGGTAATTAATAAAGGCTCCCAAAAGTGAAACGACCCGAGTTTGCACTATACTACATAGCTTGGATTTATTTTTAATTGAGAACCCCAAGGCGAATGACAAAAGGTCCTCATCAGCTGTGCAACGCTCCAGGCACCTTTCAAAAGTGCATGATGGCGATTTTCAGTGACCTTTTAGAGCACAATATAGAGGTTTTTATGGATGATTTTACAGTTTATGGGGAGAGCTTTGATCAATGCCTAAATAGCTTAAGGCAAGCTCTAGAGAGATGCATAGCCCAAAATCTTGTTTTGAACTTTGAGAAATGTCATTTCATAGTGGGTAGTGGTATAGTCTTAGGTCACCTCATTTCTAGCAAAGGGATTGAGGTTGATAAAGCAAAAATTGAAGTTATCTCATCTTTGCCATACCCCACCTATCTTAAAGATTTAAGATCTTTTCTTGGGCATGCAGGGTTTTATAGGTGCTTTATTAAAGATTTTAGTAAAGTTGCTTTGCCCCTTTCTACTCTTCTTAAAAAGGATGTGGAATTTAATTTTGATGAAAAATGTAGACATGCCTTTGATACTCTCAAGTCTATGCTAGTTTCACCTCCTATTTTGACTGCACCCAATTGGAATTTACATTTTGAACTCTCATGTGATGCTTCTAATTGTGCAGTGGGTGCTATGCTTGGCCAGAAGGAGGAAAAGCAATCTAGAGTCAGCCTATGCCTCTGAAACACTTGGCCCAGCTCAAGTCAACTATACCACCACTGAGAAAGAAATGTTTGCCATTGTATTTGCTTTAGATAAGTTTAGACAGTATCTAATCAATTCTCGAGTGGTTGTGTATACAGATCATGCAGTTGTCTGCTATCTACTCAAAAACCCACAATCTAAACCAAGATTGATCAAATGGACTTTATTGCTTCAAGAGTTCAACATTGAGATTAAGGATAAAGCCGAGGCAGTGAATCAAGTAGCCGACCACCTGAGTAGGCTACCAGAGGATACAAGGGGAGTAGACTCTCTTGACTTGACTCGTGACTCTTTTACTGATTCAGCTTTATGTTCTTTGGTTGCTATAGAGCCTTCGTATGCTAATATTGTCAATTATCTCATGTCTGGACTCACTCCTCCCTTTATGTCAAGATTTCAGGCACAAAAGCTTCGTAGTGAGTCAAAGTACTATATATGGGATGCCTCTCATCTGTGGAGGATGTGCAGTGATCAAGTGATACGGAAGTGTGTGCCAGAGGAGGATTTTGAACCTATTATTTCAGCTTGCCATCCATGGTTCGTGGTGGTCATTTTAATGCAAGGAGGACATCTAGGAAGGTCTTAGATTCTGGATTTTATTGGCCTACCCTCTTCAAAGATTATTTTACATTTTGTAGATCTTGTGACAGGTATCAGCGATTTGGGGGGTTAGGAAAAAGACATGAGATGCCTCAACAGCCCCTTCTGTTTTGTGAGATTTTTTATGTTTGGGGAATTGACTTCATGGGACCCTTTCCTTCTTCCTTTGGTTTTGTATATATTTTATAAGCTGTAGATTATGTATCCAAATGGATTGAGGCTATACCTTGGAGAAAAGATGATGCCCCAACTGTTCATAGATTTCTAAAATCACACATTTTCTGTAGGTATGGGATCCCTAGGGCTATAGTGAGTGATCGGGGAACACATTTGTGTAATAGGATAGTCAACAACCTGTTGTCCAAATTTGGTGTCACTCATAAAATCTCTACTGCCTATCATCCCCAAACCAATGGTCAAGCTCAAATATCTAATAGGGAAGTGAAGCATATTCTGGAGAAAATGGTTAAGCCATCCAAGAAAGACTGGAGCTCACATTTAGAAGAAGCATTATGGGCTTACCAGACTGCATACAAATCGCCCATTAGCATGTCTCCCTACCACCTAGTTTTTGGAAAGCCATGTCACTTGCCAGTAGAGCTGGAACACAAAGCATATTGGGCGGTCAAGCAGTGCAACATGAATATAGAGTCCTCTGGTATGGAAAGGAAGCTACAATTACAAGAGTTGGAGGAGATTAGACTTGAAGCTTATGAGAACTCCAGACTCTGCAAGGAAAAGACCAAATTTGTGCATGATCAGGGTATCTTGAGAAAGGACTTCAAGGAAGGTGATAGAGTGCTGTTGTACAAGGCTCGGTTCACTTTCAAGCAAGGAAAATTCAACACTAGATGGGATGGGCCATACACAATCACTAAAGCGCACAGTTTCGGTATGGTGGAGCTACTACATGAGGAGACCGGGGCCAGATTCAAAGTTAATGGCCATCTACTAAAGCTCTACCATGAAAATCAAAAGCCTCCTTAATTCCCTGGTCATTTCTTTCCTTCACTCATTTACATGCTTTTGCTTAATTATTGATCTTGCTATATTTTGTGCATTGTATGTTGAATGAGTGTGGGGGACAAACCATTTCAGTAGTATAGTAATGTAGTTGTTGTTTGAATTCAATAAGACCCCCTACAAGTTATGATCTCTACCCTATCTCATTTTGTGCTTGTTGGTAATGTGGTGCTTGTAATGCATTATATGAATCAGATTGATTAAGAAAGCTTGTTTGTGGTATGCTGCTTAATTATAGACTTATTGAGCACCTTTTGATCTCTTTTGATGCACTTTAAAGTTTTTGAAGTATCCAGCTACCTCTGTTGTTTGTGTGTTGTGTTTCTCTATTGTTTGGGTGTTTCTGTGTTGTTCTGTGCGTCTCTATGACACTTCACCGCGGCAAACCTAAGCCTTTGCCACGGTGAAGCGATCCTTTGTCTGTTAGGTTGCTTTCTGTGACCTTTCGTCGTGGTAAACTCCAGCCTTCACCACGGTGAAGATCACCAATTTTTGGCTGTTGCTCTCAGGATGGTTTGGTTGCGGCGAACTTCTACCTTCGCCGCGGCGAAACATCATTTTCTCCCTTTACTTTTCGTCTCGGGAAGGGTTCGCCATGGCGAAGCTGCCAATTCAGCACAGTTGAGATTTCTTTTTAACCCTATTTTCCTTGTGCAATGACCCTTTTTGCCCCCATTACTGCCATACCCACTCCCTTCTCTTACACCCATTTCTATCTTTTCCCTTCCCCATCCTTTTAACCTTCCATTTTCCCTACTAACTCCCTTCGTCCAAAACCGTCACGCCCCTCTCCTCTTCCATTTCCTTCAGTTTCTTCTCCATTCCTCTTAATGCCCGTGCCTCTTCAGTCGCCCCTCTTCCTCATTCCTCTTCTCCCATTATCTCTTCCCTCTTCAGTTTTCTAGCCTCTCATCCCATCTCTGTATTGCATTCACTTCTTCTCTTCCTCTGCTTTCCTCATTCAGCGCTGAAGACTTCCCTTGGTTGTGGTATGATTCCTCTCTTCCTTTGTTATTTCTTTTGTTTTAGTTCAATTTAGTTGTTGGTCTGTTGGTCTCTGTTCTTTTATGTTGATTAGTTGCTGGGCTGGGTTGTTTTACGTTCAATTTTTAGTTACGTAGCTCTTAGGCTATCTAATGATTCATGGTGCATTTTGTTTTTCTTTGATTCTCTTACTCAATTTTGAAAGTTTTTGGTAAAATTGAAAACCTATGAATCATTACATAGCCAATTGCTATTGCCTGAGTTGTTAATTCTGGTTTTTCTGGGATAGTGTTCGTTGCTGTCTGTTTGGTCTTTGTTTAGTGTATTTTGTTTCTTGTGTTCAGAGTATGCCTCGTACTAAGAACCCTGTGCCTGTGTCTGAATCTGATTCTGGGGATGAGTATACCTTTGAGGAGTTATATCAAAAGATTGACCAGAGACATCTTATCAAGGAGCAACCTTTTCCTTTAGACCCCCCTGATCACCCTTTTGTCCGCCAGCTCCGTGCCTCCCAATTGACCGATTTAGTCCAAGAATGTTCTGTGGGCAATTACGCTTTTGTTCGCCATTTTTACACCTATGCCTGATTCTATGGCTCCATGATCGTTGACTTTCGCAATGTCCTTGTCCGCCGTTCCTTTACTGCTGAAAACATCTGTTTCCATTACCGCCTTTCCCCTTGTCGCCATTCAGGTTATTCGGCTTACAAAGACAACTACCCTTTTGATGATGTGGTCCAAACCTTGCGTCATGACGGAGCCACTTGGCATCGCCCCTACACTACTGAGCAATACCTTAAGCGATCCGAGTTCCGACCTGAGGCTCGTTCTTGGCTGCATTTTGTCTACAACAACTTAGTCCCCACTACCCACCTAGCCAATGTTCCTAAGTGCCAAGCCCTTTACATCTACCTTCTCATAACTGGCTGATCCTTTGATGTAACTGATAAACCTTGTTGCTAGTTAATCAAAGTTTTACTAGGGAAAATGCAGCAAGTGAGGCACTACCTAGGTCATTCTTCACAAGGAGCCTTAAGTTGTATTTCAATTCTTGACAATTCACTTTTAATTATCAAATTACCAAGATGAGAGCTTGAGTTCAGAAAAAGAGAAATCAAAACAAGAAACAAATCTAATGAAAGGTAAATTGCAAATGAGATTCAGATGAGAGATAGTAGTTCCCCTAGCAATTTATCCAACCTTTCTTGTTCAATCTTATAATTTGGAGTCTCTTAGTGTCAATTAAATGGATAGATTCAGCTACTGCTCAAATCTCTCTTAACATAGATCAGAAACAACTATCTTACTAGATTCATTGTTTTGATCTATGAGAAGGAAAATCAATTGACAAGAACACTTAAGAAGCAAGTTGCAATTCTCTAAGAATGACCACAACTGTGAATCATCAATGTATTCAACCAAAATTCAGATTTACAGAACAACAGTCCAAGTAAAATGAATTAGATTTACAAATTAACAGAGAATCCTCTATTCAACTGAACTAAAGGACACAACTCACATCTGAATGTTCAATCAGATCTAAATTCCAAGAAACATAAATCTAATCACTCAACCTTCATTCTAATCACAATTGTTTAACTGAAACAAATGACTCTTAGAATAGAAAGTGGAAAATAGATCTGAAATGACTCTCTGTTCAGCTCCATGAACTCAGGTCAGCTTCATTGCTAGAAGAACTTGGAAATTCAGCTACTCATACTCTGGATTAGGGTAGAAACAGCAAGAATTGATGAAAGATCCATGGTTGATCGGTGGAAATTGATGAAATTGGATGAAAATGGAAGAGAGAAATGAGAGAGGGCGGAGAGAACAAGAAAATCGCGTTGGAGGGAGAATGAGCAACTGAAATCTGATGCCCTCCTCTGAAGCGCGTGACTTCAGCTTTTAAATCTGGAAATTTCAGTCATCTGCTGCGGCGCCTTCGTCAATCCGCCACGGCGCCTGTCCTGTACGGTGTCATTTTGATTAATGATCCTGAGCTTCATGAAAACCTCCGTCTGCCGTGGCGCCTTAGTCCATCCGCCACGGCGCTTTTCACTGAGAGTACCATTGGAAATCTGCCGCGGTGCCTTCCCAAATCAGCCGTGGCACCTCAGACAAAATGGCGAAAATGCTACTGAAACTTCCTGAAATTCATACCAAAGCAGGGATCAAAAGTACACACATATAAAATCATATAAAAACATGTAAAAACACTTACAAAACCTCACAATTCCTCTCACCAACTCTTATGCACAATGGAAGCTAATTATGCCCAAAGTATGCAAATATAGATGGCAAAAGCATGGGTTTAGGGCTAGAAATATATGCAAATAATGAGACTTATCAGTAACCGACACCATTTACTCAGCCCTCCATGATGCCATCAATACCCCCAAACTCACCAATAGCATCATTTTTCCCCACCTAGTCACTAACCTTTTTCGCGCTGCCAATGTCCCTGAGTACAACAATGACAGCTACTTTGAGCCAGCCCCTTTGTTTCAATATGATCACCTTAAACAACCTGTCATTGGACCACCTCCACTTATCCACCCTGTTTATGATGTTGGCACAGCGTGTGCAACTGGTGCACCAGCTTCTGAAGGCCAAGAAGGACAGGAAGATCCAGAAGCTCCTGAACCTGTCACCTTGGACACCTTGGCTGATGATATCGATAAGCTGGCAGACCATGTCCACCAGTTACGAGTCACCCTCCTCCGAGAGATGAAGAGGTAAAAGGACCACGATGCTCTTTATGATCGAGACCGACGTTACCGTCGTCGTGTGGATACTCTGATTGCTGACCGGTTGAACTTCCTCCTACCTCTCGAAGAGGAAGACCCTCAGAGCGGAGCTGGGACATCTGGAGCAGGCACTTCTGGTACAGGACCATCTGGGTCTGGGGCAGATGATACTGGGACACAGCAGTAGTTCTTTCTTTGTGTTTTGTTTTCTTTCTTGTTCTTTATGTTTGTTTTGAGTTGGTGTCGCTGGTTACTTGTTAAGCTTTCTGGTATTTTCATTTCTGTGATATATTGGATGTTGTTTAACTATTTGGCCACTGATGGCCTTTTCATTTTGCTGTTACAATTACATTGGTCCCAACTGCTATTTTCCTTATCCTCTTTGTTTTGCATGCAACCTATCACCTTCTCCCTTCTTTTTGTGAATTCGATGTGTTGTGCTTCAATTTCAATTGGACTTCACAACTTCTGGTTCACTTTGTGATTGGTTTGCCTGTACCAGTTTAAACATTGAGGACAATATTGTGTTTAAGTGTGGGGGAGGGACCTATTGTGGATCCTATCAAATAATTCTCATGCATCTATTTGATTTTGAGGTGTTTTTGAATTGATAAATTGGTTGAATTGTGAATATTTTGAACTTAGTTTTCTGAAGAGTGGAAAATTGCATTGAATACTACTCTTTGCCACCTTTCACCGCGGTGAAACCCCTTTTGTCAGGGTTAATTTAGCTCTCGGCCATACTTCGCCGCAGCGAAACATAAGTTGGCCGCGGCAAACCCAAAAAAAAAAAGTTTTCAAAAAACAATTTTAAGATAAAAAAAATAATAAATAATAAATGCTTTGTAATTTCAGTTGCTCTTCAAAAAAATTTCTTGGCTTAGATTCTTTATGCTCCTGCATCCTTTTGAAATTGATGGAAAGTTCAATTTGTACTTGTGCTTTTAGAAAACTTTCCATGCTTTTAAATAAGGGTTGAACTTGGACTAGTTATTTTCATGTTTTTGACAGATAGTAAATGATGATATGCTTTAAAATTAGGACTATGTGGTTTTTAACCCTTGAGATTGATTAATTGAGATTTTAGCCTTGTTGGAAGGATTTTTAGGCCTAAAGTTATTAAATTGAGTAAATCTACTTATTTCATATTTCTCTAGAACTTGTTTTAATTCTTAATCGAAGCTTAGTGAATCAATTTTTGTAAAGATGATAGAGGCATTCGATTTCAAACTCTCACTTCCCAGACGCAAACCTAATCATTTTACCATTGTAAACCCCTTTTGGACCTTCATCTTGAGTACATGCATGCAATTATTTTGTCATTATTGTATTCTGTCCCAAAAAAAAAAGAAAAGAAAAAGAAAAAGAGAAAAAGAAAAGAAAAGAAAAGATAGAGACATAAAAATAATAAAAATAAAAAAAGTAGCTTCTCTCCTTATGTTTGTTTAGGTCAATTCTGTTTTAATAATTTGTATGCTTGTACTCATTTCCATTTTCATTCTCATTCCATTCATTTCATTTGGCCTTCATTCAAATTCCGACCCCAAAAAGTCCTCTTGATTTGCAAAGTTTGCTTCCCCTGGTGGAGAGGTAGAATTATTACAAGCCTATGGTAGAAATTGGATTGAGCAGATTTAGAGTGAAATAATCCCAAAACAAGTGAGTTAAGAGCGAAACACTTATCCGTGCAATAGATCTCTTTTAATCAATCTTTTAGGTTAATTGTCCATTGTGCTCATTTTCTTAGCATATCCTTGTTTTACTATTGTCAACTCCTGTGAGAATTTCTTACTAATCTTCTGCTTTCATCTTTAAGCATGGTAGTGTTTCTCTTTGTGCTAGTATCTCTTTGAATTATTTTTGAGCTTTGTCCAGGAGTATAAAGGTCTAAGTATGGGGGAATTTGATTGAGCTCAAATTATTCTTATCTTTTGATTACATCATCCATGGTTTTGTTGCATTTTCTGGCTCTTTTGGCTATAATTGAGCTTATTTTAGATTAAGAGTCCATGCATTGAGTTAGTGTCTTTTTTAAGGTAAAATCGTCATAATTAGTTATTAATTGTATTCAATTAATTTCTAGGACAATTGATGCCTTAAATTGTTGCTTTTCAATGTAGGACACCTGAGATTGGAGCCAAGGTTGAAGACTCAAGGCACACAGAGCAAAAGAAGAGCCTCTGCCATGGTTCGCCGTGGCAAACCTAAGCCTTCGCCGCAGCGAACTCCTCGTATCAGCATATCCAGACCCGACCATTTTGGGAAAAATTGACCTGCCCACTTTCATGAATCGACCCAGACACGTCATACTTGGGTTAGAAACCCTATTTTCGGTATGAATGAGGTCACACACGGACATCTAGCCACCATCCACATTTTCTCTTCATCTTCTATCATTCTCTCACCAAACCCTAATTCCTCCATCTTCCACTGTCACCCTCACCCATGGGAAACACTAAGTCAGTTTCATTGGAGATGCTTCAGTATACCATGCGTGGCTAGGCTTCTTCCAGCTCTTGAATATGGATGATTGGCATGAGTTCTAAGAGCTTCAAAAGGGGAGTTTCAGTTTCATCTTAGTTCTAGCTATGTATTTATGAATTCCTAGGTCTAGGGTTTGTAAATCCTTAGTGAAAGACTTTGATTGATCTGTAATCATTAGTTGATGATTTACATTTGTAGTTGGATTGGTTAATGTTGAATTTCATGCTTCAATATATGTGGTCACATATATGTTCTTTGTAACTCTCTTGATTCTCTTCATCTTGCATGGTCATTTTTTGATGATGAATTGATTTTCTGTTGCATTGAACCATTTGCATTAATCATTCTTAATTACACATTAAGGAAGCTTAACAATGTTTTCATTAATGAGTTCATTAATGTAAGCATTGGACTCAATGAGTTATTGAGGTTGTTATCAAGAAAACCTAATGAATTTATAAAACTCCTAAATCTTAAGAGAACTATGATTGCCAAGAATCCATTTTCAAGAGGTTTTATCAATTGATTCAGTACTTGATTTCCATCCATTTCATCTTAATCTCCCAAAAATCCAAAAATACATCTACATTCTATTGGATTTTATCTTAATTATAAGTCTCAATGAAAACCCCCAACCTTTTCCAGCTCAATTTGCATTACCATGGCATTTAGTTAATCTAGGATCATAATTTTGGCTCCAGAAGTGAAACGACCCGAGGTTGTGCCTATAATACAATCTTTGGATTAATTTTGAAATTGGCCCCAAGGTGTAAGTAAGACAAGTCAAGGCGATTTCAGGGGGTATTTATAGGTGGCTTTTCACTAACCCTTCGCCCTTGAATTTTAACATAATTGTAAAGGGTAGGTGGCTAAATCTCAACTCTTCATTTTTTTTGTCACTTTACACATGGGTAAATCTTATACTTCAAGCTTGTGATTATGCCGCATGTCCACATGATGTCATGGTGATGATGTCATTTGCTTTTGTCACACCAAGATTAATTAGCCTAATCTTGGTTAACTTCCTTAATCACCATAATTAGCCACCTTCAAGAAACTTATTTTTATTTTCATTTTTCATAAAATATTTTTCCTCCAAAATAGGCCAATAATGTTGTGACACATAGGCTATTTAGACTAGAAAAATTTGCAAAAAAATTCACTTCCTTGGTTATCCTTAAATCGCACTGAGTACTACTGCATCCAATACACTGTCTTAGAAAATTTATCTCAATGAGCCATTAGCTCTTTCTCAGTGTAGGGAATTTTCATGATTTTTCTTAGAATTTAATTCCCTCAAGAATTCTCTGAATTCTATTTTTTTCTCAAAATTGGCACTCACCAACGATAATTTTCCTTTAAATATCATTAAAGCTAACCTCTTCATTAATTAAGGTCAAGAACAATTTTATAAATTATGATAGTCCTTCAAGAAAACTTTCTATATTTTTTTCAGAATTATTGAGCCTCTACGTATTTTAAATAATTAATTTTGGTTACTATTTCTTAGCATAACCAAAATTTCTATAAATATAGAAAATTCTATATTTATTTATTTTGCTTCCAATAATTCCTCTGAGGCCTCAAATATTGTTTGTTGACCCTTATTTCCATTTGCCATGATTTTTTGGGAAATTTCAGGAATTTCTAACCTGACTTCTCAGTTAGATTTTTCTTTAACTGATATTTCAAAAATATCAATCTGGACACTCAGGTTTCTATTCAAAATTTGTGAGATCTATGTCCCCTCTACACTAACTGGCCCTTTGTCTATTTTAATTCCCTTATCTTCAAGGTTAAAATTTGCAGGATGTTACATTTCTTTCCTTAACCAATTCCTATACACTTTGACTTAACTTTTACTACTTTTGGCACTTCAAATAAACCTTTATTGCACAATGTTTTTGGATGGTTGAGCATGTATAAGCTTGATTGTATTTAATTTAGCTAATCACGGATCTTTGCTTAATGCTTTAAGTGGAATGTTTGGGATGCAATCTTGTTAGTTTGAGTACACGGTTTAATCATAAGGATAGTACATATTGGAATAACCTTGCTGGAAGGATTTTGACCCTTAATTCCTTTTCTCATACTGTGCATTCCCACCTAATTCTAGTCATCCTCTAGAACTTGTCTAGATTCTTTTTCAAAATCACATAAATACTTTGGATTTGTGGAAATGATAGGGGCATTCTTTTCTAAACCCTTTCAAACCCAAATACAAGCCATGTCATTTTAACCTTTGCTAACCCCCTCTGGACCACTCATTTTCATTAATTCCATTATTTAAGGCAATTGTTGTACATGTGGATTCATTTTGGATTGTCAAAAGTTTAAGGGATACATTATTAGACTTTCAAGTTCACTTGGGGATTGAGCATGTATGTTGATCATTCATAGATGTCATGCAGCATTGATTGATAAACTCTGGTTCTTGCGACCATAAAGAATAAATATATGGAAAAAAACAAAAAAGAAACAGAGAGCCAAAAGTTACAAAGAAAGAGGCATGTATGAACAAAAAAAAAAGGAATAAAGTGTGTGGCCACATGGTCACATGGGTCAAAAGGAACATAGACTTTCAATTGCTTTTATGTATGAGTGATCTCATTAGTGGTTGTTATGAAGTATCGTCTCCTCATTTCACATGCATAATCTTTACCTATTACACTATCCATTCCATTTAGCCATTTTTCCATCATTATAATCTTATGAAGTTCCGTTGATCATGGATCCATAGTATACTAGTAGTGGAGATAGTAGAATCTTTACAAGCCTATGGTAAGAGCTAGATTAGGAGGATGAGAGTGAAATAACCTATGCTAAATGTGAGATAAGTGAAACATTTTAACCGTTATGAGTCCTCTATATTCTATTCCCTTGATCATTATATGTGCCATAGTTAGTTTTTTGCATTAAAATATTCCATGAATTTTGTTGAGTTAAAGATAGTGGTTATTTAAATCAAATGTTTTATCACTCTTAGTCATCCTTGATCTTTCCATTGCAAATGGTTTTACTATTAGGTTTATATGTTGCTCTCTTTTACCTATGAGTGCAAAAGGCTAAGTGTGGGGGAGTTGACAAATCCCATTAATCTTTAAGCTTTTCTCATGCTTCCTTTTACACATAATTCTTTTTGAAGGGATTCAAAGGCATAGGAGAATGTAAAAGCTTTAATCTTGAAATATCTCGTTTGACATCACTGTATTCATTTCTCATTGTTTATTGATCAATTCTTTGTTCAACTGTTAATCCATAACATGACCGATAAATATACTTATCTGTTTCAAATTCTTTCACTTTGATTAATCAATAACTTGATTGATCAACCAGTTATTGATCAAGACTTCGATCAGGGATGTTTAGTTCATGTTTAATGCATCTGGTGATTGATTGATTTCCTTTCCAACTGCCACTTGAATGTTTATTATTATCACTTGATCAGTTATCTTCATGAGTTTCATTCTAAAGGAAAAAGTTATTAGTTTCAAGTATTGTTATAGAATACGAAGCTCAACAGATATTTAGTAGCCCTTAACCTACCGTGTCAGAAGCATTAATGGTGAATACTGTTGCAACTGGGAAAACACGCAACCGAACTTCCAACAGCTAGAAGCTCTTCAGTCTAACGGTTAATTAAAATTTTCCAACTATAAAAGATGCGAAGAGCATTGAATGAGTCCTTGAATACATGAGTTACCTTCTGCTAAAACTTTTACTGTTGCATTACTCTGTGAGAAAGATTGTGACGAGAGCCTTTTTGTCGTTCGCTTTGGGGTTCTCAATCAAAAATAAATCCCAGCTATGCAGTGTAGTGCAAACTCGGGTCGTTTCACGCTTGGGAGCCTTAATTAATTACCTAAGTTAGACTAAATGCCATGCAATGTAATGAAAAGGGGTTTTTGGGTTTTTTTAACATTTAAATGAATAGTGCCTAAACTGAATGCAATGAAAACAAACCTAAGATACTATGTTTTTAGTGTTTTAAGATAATAATGATGTAATGGAAATGATTGATAGGAAATCTCTTGAAAATGGTTTTGATGGCAATCATAGTTCACTTAAAATGTTAGGAGTTTCACAAATCCATTAGGTTTTCTTAATAAGAACCTCAATAACTCATTGAGTCCAAAGCTTACATTAATGAACTCATTAATGAAAACTTTGTTTAGCTTCCCTAATGTGTAATTTTGGAATGATCAAGCAATTGGCTCAATGTAACACACAATCAACTCAGTACCGAAACATAACCATGCAAAATAGGAGAGAACCATGAGAGTTACAATAAGCATATATGCCACTACATATATTTAAGCACAAAATTCAACATCAATCAATCCAAATTACAAATGTTAATCATTAACCAATGATTACAGAATTAACCAAAGTGTCTAACTAAGACTTTAAAACTCCTAGACCTAGGAAATCATAAACACATAGCTAGAAACTAAAGATTAAAACTAAAACTCCCCCTTTGAAGCTTGGAAACTCATGCTACTCCACCATCTTCAAGAGTTGGGAAAGCCTAGCTCAACATAGCCTTGGAATCAGCTCCAACCAGAGTTAAATCTTCAGCCATAACAATCAGGAGATGAAGGTGGATGAAGAAGAAGTGCAGGAGAATGGAAGGTGAAGGAGATGGAGATGGAGATGGAGGATTAGGGTTCAGTGGGAAAGATGAGAGGAGATGATGATAGAAAACGTAAGTGGTGGCTGCCCCCTTGTGTCTGACCTCACCCATACCCAAAACAGGGTTTCTAACCCAAAAATGATGTGTATGGGTTGGTTCCTGGAGGTGGGTAGGTCAGATTTTCCCGAAATGGTCGGGTCTGAAATGTGCTGATACGAGGGGTTTGCTGTTTTGATGGGCGACGTTCGCCGCGGCGAATGAAGAAGTGTGCCACAGTGAACTATGGCAGAGGCTCCTTTTTGCATCTTTGTGCCTTGAGTCTTCAATCTTGGCCCCGATCTCAAGTGTCCTATAATAAAAAGCAACAATTTAAAGCATCAATTGTCCTAGAAATCAATTGAATACAATTAATAACCAATTATGACAATTTTAACCTAAAAAAGACACTAACTCAAAGTAAGGACTCTTAATCTAAATTAAGCACAATTATCATCAAAAGGAACCAAAATCTATGATAAATACCCTTAAAATGATATGAAATAACATAGAATAATTAGGTTCAATCAAATTTCCCCACACTTAGACCTTTGTACTCCTGGACAAAGCTTAGAAATAATTCAAAGAGATACCAGCACAAAGAGAAACACTACCATGCTTAAAGATGAAAGCAGAAGATTAGTAAGAAATTCTTACAGAAGTTGACACCAGTGAACAAGGATATGCTAAGAAAATGAGCACAATGGACAATTAACTCAAAAGATTGATCAAGAAAGATCTATCTCCCGGATAAGTGTTTCACTCTTAACTCACTTGTTTTGGGGTTATTTCACTCCAAGTCTACTCAATCCAATTCCTACCACAGGCTTGTAATAATTCTACCTCTCCACCACAGGAAGCAAACCTTGCAAATCAAGAGGACTTTTAGGGGTTAGAACTTGAATGAAGGCCAAGTGAAATGAATGGAATGAGAATGAAAATGGAAATGAGTACAAACATACAAATTATTAAGACAGAATTAATCTAAATAAAAGTAAGGGGAGAAGCTACTTAGTTTTTGTTTTATAATTTTTATATCTTTATCCTTTCTTTTCTTTTCTTTTTCTTTTTCTCTTTTTTCTCTTTTTTTTGTTTTTGTTTGTTTTTTTTGTTTGTTTTTGTTTTGTTTTTTTTACAAAATAATTGCATGCATGTACTCAAGATGAAGGTCTAAAGGGGTTTACAATGGTAAAATGATTGGGTTTGTGTTTGGAAAACGAGGATTTGAAATCGAATGCCTCTATCATATTTACAAAAATTGCTTCACTAAGCTTCGATTAAGAATTAAAACAAGTTCTAGAGAAATATGAAATAAGCAGATTCACTCAATTTAATAACTTTTTAGGCCCAAAAATCCTTCCAACAAGGCTAAAATCTCAATTAATTAATCTCAAGGGTTAAGAACCACACAGTCATAATTTCAAAGCATATCATCATTTACTATCTGTCAAAAACATGAGAATAACTAGCCCAAGTTCAACCCTCATTTAAAAGCATGGGAAGTTTTCTAAAAGCACTAGTACAATTTGAAATTTTCCAATAATTTTAAAAGGGATGCAGGAGCATAAAGAATCTAAGCTAGGAAAAATTTCTGAAGACCAGCTGAAATTGCAAAGAATTTATTATTTAAAAATTTTTTTTAGGGGGGTCACCGCGATGAAGAATGGAGTTGGCCGCGGCGAAGTATGGCCGAGAGCTACATCATCGTGATAAAAGGGTGCTTCACCACGGTGAAGGCAAATGTTTCTCACGGCAAAGGGTGGCAGAAAGCGAAATCCTGTGCAATTTTCAACTCTTCAGCAAACCAAGTTCAAAATATTCACAATTCAACCAATTTATCAATTCAAAAATACCTCAAAATCACATAGATGCATGGATGCATGAGAATTATTTGCTAAAATCCACAATAGGTCCCTCCCCCACACTTAAACACAACATTGTCCTCAATGTTTGAACCAGTATAGGCAAACTAATCACAAAATGAACCGGAAGTTGTGAAGTCCAATTGAAATTGAAGCACAAAACATCAAATTCATAAAAAGGAGGGAGAAGGTGAGAGGTTGCATACAAAACAAAGAGGAAAAGAAAACAATAGAAGTTGGGACCAAAGTAAGAGTAACAGCAAATTGTAAAGGCCATCAGTAGCCAAAAAGGTTAAACAACATCCAATGTAAGATCCAAAAAGTTTAACAAGTATCCAGCTACACCAACTAAACAGAAACAAAAAGAACAATAAAGAAATCAAAACACAAGCGAAAAGCTACTGCTGCATCCCAGAATTATCTGCCCCAGACTCGGATGGTCCTGTACCAGAAGTGCCTGCTCCAGATGTCCCGGCTCCGCTCTGAGGATCTTCCTCCTCGAGAGGTAGGATGAAGTTCAACCGGTCAGCAATCAGGGCATCCATACGCCGGCGGTAACAGCGGTCTCGATCATATAGAGCATCACGGTCCTTCTGCCTCTTCATCTCGCGGAGGAGGGTGACTCGCAACTAGTGGACATGGTCGGCCAGCTCATCAATATCATCAGCCAAAGTGTCCAAGGTGATAGATTCAGGAGCTTCTGGATCTGGCTGGTCTTTTTGAGCTTCAGGAGCTGGTGCACCGGCTACATGTGTTGTGCCAACATCATACACAGGGTGGATGGGTGGAGGGGGTCCAATGACAGGCTGTTTGAGGCGGTCATATCTAAATAAGGGGGCGGGCTCAAAATAGCTGTCATTGTTGAACTCAGGGACATTGGCAGCCCTAAAGAGGTCAGTGACTAGATGGGGAAAAATGATACTGTTGGTGAGTTTGGGGGTGTTGATGGCATCGTGGAGGGCTGAGTAGATGGTGTCGGCTACATCGAAGGAGCGGCTAGTCATGAGAAGGTAAACATAAAGAGCTTGGCGCTTTGGAACATTGGCTAGGTGGGTGGTGGGTACGAGGTTGTTACAAACAAAATGCAGCCAGGGGCGAGCCTCAGGTTGGAACTCGGGTCGCTTAAGGTATTGCTCGGAAGTACGGGGGCAATGCCAAGTGGCTCCGTCATGACATAGGGTTTGGACCACATTGTCAAATGGGTAATTGTCTCTGTAGGCCGAATAGCCCGAATGGCGACTAGGGGGAAGGCGGTAATGGAAGCGGATGTTGTCGACGGTAAAGGCATGGCGGACAAGGACATTGCGAAAGTCGACTACCAAAGAACTATGGAAACAGGCATAAGTGTAAAAGTGGCGAACAAAAGCGTCATTACCCATGGAACGCTCTTGGACCAAACCAGTCAATTGGGAGGCACGGAGCTGGCAGACAAAAGGATGGTTAGGTGGGTCTAAGGGAAAGGGGCGCTCCTTAAGAAGGGTCTTTGGTCTATCTTTCGGTATAGTTCCTCAAAGGTGTATTCATCCCCCGAATCCGACTCAGATATAGGTGCAGGGTTCTTAGTGCGAGGCATAGTCTGAACACAAGAAGTAACACACACACTAAACAAAAACTACACAAAGAACAACTAACACTACCCAGAAAAACCAAAATCACAACCTAGACAGTAGCAAATAGTTATATAATGATTCATAGGTTTTCAGATGATCAAAAGCTTTCAGAATTAAGTAAAGAGATTAAAGAAAAACACAATGTACTATGAATCATTAGATAACCTACAGGCTACGTAACTACAATTTAACAACAAAATAACCCAACCCAACAACACACTACCAGAACAAACAAGCAAATTAACAACTAAACAAAATTAAACTAAAGGAAAGAACAAAGGAAGAGAGAAAACATACCATAATGAAGGGATGCTTCAGCGCAGACTGGAGGAAGAGAAGGAGGGGAAAAACTGAGGAAGGAAGAAATAAATGGAGAAAAGGAGAGAGGGAGAGGCCGACTAAGAGGACTGGAGAAGGGAGGAGGCCGATGGGGGAAGAGGGAAGGCAGAGAGGATCGCCGCTTTCGGTTGCGGAAAGGGAGAAGGCGAAGAGGGAGAGGTTTCAGAATGGAAGGGATGTGCGAAATATATAGGGACCGACAGTTTTGGTAGAATTGAAATAGGTTAATGGGGGGTTTAATGGAATGGTAGGGGAAAAGACTGAAATGGGTTCAGGAGAATAGGATGGGTGACTCAGAAATGGGGGCAAAGAGGGAAATTTACACCGAAAAACAGGAAAAAAACGAAACCGATCCGTACTGAAATGGCGGGTTCACCGCGGCGAACCATGCCTGAGGCTAAAACAAAGGGAGAAGAGAAGGGTTTCGCCATGGCGAAGGTGAACGTTCGCCGCGGCCAAACCATCCCTAGAGCAACACACAGACTAGCGACCTTCGCCGCGGCAAAATGTCACCGAGAGTAACACATGAGAAACAGAACCACTTCCCCGCAGTGAGGCTAGGCTTTGCCGCGGTGAAGTGTCACAAAGAGCACAAAATATTACATAAAACACCCAAACAACAGAGAAACACAACACACAAACAACAGATGTGGCTGGATACTTCAAAAACTTGAAGGTGCATCAAAACAGATCAAAAGGTACTCAATAGTTCATGATTAAGCAGTATACCACAGACAAACTTTCTCAATTGATTTGAATCATATAATTCATTACAAGCACCAAATCATCAAGGCACAAAATAAGATAGGATAGAGATCAAAACTTACAGGGGGTCTTATTGAATTAAAACAACTACACTACTATCCTACTGAAATGGTTTCTCCCCCACACTCATTCAGCATACAATGCACAAAACATAGCAAGATCAATAATTAAGCAAAAGCATGTAAATGAGTGAAGGAAAGAAACGACCAGGGAGTTAAGGAGGCTTTTGGTTCTCATGGTAGAGCTTCAGTAGATGGCCATTAACTTTGAATCTGGCCCCGGTCTCCTAGTATAGTAGCTCCACCATACCGAAATTGTGCGCTTTAGTGACTGTGTATGGCCCATCCCATCTGGTGTTGAATTCTCCTTGCTTGAAGGTAAATCGAGCCTTGTACAACAGCACTCTATCGCCTTCCTTGAATGCCTTTCTCAAGATACCACTATCATGCACAAATTTGGTCTTCTCCTTGTAGAGTATGGAGTTCTCATAAGCTTTAAGTCTAATCTCCTCCAGCTCTTGCAATTGTAGCTTCCTTTCCATGCCAGAGGACTCTATATTCATGTTGCACTGCTTGACCGCCCAATAAGCTTTGTGTTCCAGCTCCACTGGCAAGTGACATGGCTTTCCATAAACTAATCGGTATGGAGACATGCCAATGGGCGATTTGTATGCAGTCCGGTAAGCCCATAATGCTTCTTCTAAACGTGAGCTCCAGTCCTTCTTGGATGGCTTTACCATTTTCTCCAGAATATGCTTCACTTCCCTATTAGATATTTCAGCTTGGCCATTGGTTTGGGGGTGATAGGCAGTAGAGATTTTATGAGTGACACCAAATTTGGACAATAGGCTGTTGACTATCCTATTACAAAAATGTGTTCCCCGATCACTCACTATAGCCCTAGAGATCCCATACCTACAGAAAATGTGTGATTTTAGAAATCTATGTACAGTTGGGGCATCATCTTTTCTGCAAGGTATAGCTTCAATCCACTTGGATACATAATCTACGGCTAATAAAATATATACAAAACCAAGGGAAGAAGGAAATGGTCCCATAAAGTCAATTCCCCAAACCTCAAAAATCTCACAAAATAGAAGGGGCTGTTGAGGCATCTTATGTCTTTTTCCCAACCCCCCAAATCGTTGACATTTGTCACAAGATCTACAAAATGTAAAAGAGTCTTTGAAGAGGGTGGGCCAATAAAATCCTGAATCTAAGACCTTTCTAGATGTCCTCCTTGCACTAAAATGACCACCACAAACCATGGAATGGCAAGCTGAAATAATAGGTTCAAAATCCTCCTCCAGCACACACTTCCGTATTACTTGATCACTGCACATCCTCCACAGATGAGAGGCATCCCAAATGTAGTACTTTGACTCGCTACGAAGCTTTTGTGCCTGAAATCTAGACATAAAGGGAAGAGTGAGTCCAGACATGAGATAATTGACAATATTAGCATACCAAGGCTCTATAGAAACCACAGAGCATAAAGCTGAATCGGTAAAAGAATCACAAGTCAAGTAAGAAGAGTTTACTCCCCTTGTGTCTTCCAGTAGCCTACTCAGGTGATCGGCTACTTGATTCACTGTCCCGGGTCTATCCTTAATCTCAATGTCAAACTCCTGAAGCAATAAAGCCCATCTAATCAATCTTGGTTTAGATTGTGGCTTTTTGAGCAAATAGCGGACAGCTGCATGATCTGTATACACAACCACTCGAGAATTGATTAGATATTGTCTAAACTTGTCTAAAGCAAATACAATGGCAAACATTTCTTTCTCAGTAGTGGTATAGTTGACTTGAGCTGGGTCAAGTGTTTTAGAGGCATAGGCTATAACTCTAGATTGCTTCTCCTCCTTCTGGCCAAGCATAGCACCCACTGCACAATTAAAAGCATCACATGAGAGTTCAAAATGTAAATTCCAGTTGGGTACAGTCAAAATAGGAGGTGAAACAAGCATAGACTTGAGAGTATCAAAAGCATGTCTACATTTTTCATCAAAATTAAATTCAACATCCTTTTTAAGAAGAGTAGAAAGGGGCAAAGCAACTTTACTAAAATCTTTAATAAAGCACCTATAAAACCCTGCATGCCTAAGAAAAGATCTCAAATCTTTAAGACAGGTGGGGTAAGGCAAAGATGAGATAACTTCAATTTTAGCCTTATCAACCTCTATCCCTTTGCTAGAGATAAGGTGACCTAACACTATGCCACTACCCACTATGAAATGACATTTCTCAAAGTTCAAAACAAGATTTTTGGCTATGCATCTCTCTAGAGCTTGCCTTAGGCTATTCAGGAACTGATCAAAGCTCTCCCCATAAACCGTAAAATCATCCATGAAAACCTCCATATTGTGCTCTAAGAGATCACCAAAATTGCCATCATGCACCTTTGAAAGGTGCCTGGAGCGTTACATAACCCAAATGGCATCCTTCAATAAGCAAAGATACCAAAGGGGCATGTGAAAGTAGTCTTATCCTGATCCTCAGGGGCTATGGGTACCTGAAAATAGCCAGAAAAACCATCTAAAAAGCAGTAATGTGATTTACCAGCTAGTCTGTCCAACATTTGGTCAATAAAGGGTATAGGAAAGTGATCCTTACATGTTGTATCATTAAGTCTCCTATAGTCTATGCACACACGCCATGAGTTTTGAACCCTTGTAGGAATTAACTCATCCCTTTCATTCCTTACTACTGTTACCCCGCTCTTCTTTGGCACAACATGTACCGGACTGACCCACTCACTATCAGAAATTGGATATATTATCCCAGCACTCAACAATTTAGTAATTTCTTTCTTAACTACATCTAATATGAGAGGGTTCAATCGTCTTTGGGGTTGTCTCACTAGTTTTGATTCCTCACTCAGTAAAATTCTATGTGTGCACACAACAGGACTAATTCCAAGTATATCTGCTAGTGTCCAACCTATTGCCCTTCTATGCTCCCTCAAAACAGATAAGAGTCTCTCTTCCTCACTCTCAGGCAGAGAGTTAGCAATTATAACAGGTAGTTGTTCATTAGACTCAAGGAAAGCATATTTCAAAGTAGGAGGTAAGGGTTTCAAATCAAGTGTAGGTGGTTGCACAATAGAAGGAATCAATTTATGAATTTCAAGAGAGAACAGATTACTCCCCTTTCCTTCAACCAGTGATAATTCCTCAGCCTTGTAGTTAACTTCCTCTCCAAGCATTGAACCAACTTCTAGTTGATCTATAGCAACTGCCTTAGAGGCATTCTTCTCCATGACCTTTTTCTCCATATCTGAAACAACAACAGGAAACCTTTCCCCAAGGGAATCATCACTGATAATAGAGGAATCAAAGTCTACTTTGGAGTCAAGGGAGGAAACAGAAAATGTGTGTGGGATAGAAAGCATGCAATTAACCACAGTACAATCAAGACATGTAACATCACCACCACATGAGCAAGTAGAAGGTGTAGAGTAAAGAGATGAAAAGGAAGAAATGGATTCATTCTCATTAATAGATTCATCAGTGTAAATATCAAAATAGAAAGAGTCATTTTGCAATTCAACTTCAGAACAAGCATCCTCAACAGCAATGTCTATCATGTTAACCCCCAAAAGTGAATAGTCCTCGTAAGGATGTTTCATTGCTTCATACATGTTAAAAGAAACTTTATTATCACCCACCTCCATAGTTATGGTGCCCTCTTTCATGCTAATCATGGTATTAGCAGTCCTTAAGAAAGGTCGACCAAAGATGAGTGTAGTGTCATTTACAAGTTCAGAAGACATGTCAAGCACATAAAAATCAGCAGGAAACACCAATCCCTTAACTTGGACTAAAATGTCTTCAATAATGCCCTCAGGATACCTAATAGTCCTATCAGCTAATTGGAGCACAACAGTAGTAGACTTAAGAGTCTTGACTCCTAGAGAGGTGTATACGGACTTAGTATGACATTAATGGCTGCACCTAGATCTAACAAGGCTCCCCCTATAGTAACCTTTCCTATGGTGCAAGGGATAGTGAAAGATCTAGGGTCTTGACACTTTACAGGAATTTGGGGTTTAAACAATGCAGACACTGTTGGAAATTGTGCCCTAGGGGCCAATCATTATGTTTTGAACATTGTTCATTTATGAATTTATTAATTACGTTATCATATTATTTGCATGTTTACTGTGATGACTATCCTTGGATAACTCATGGTTTATCCTAAATGTCCCTGGTCGGTCATCTATGTGGGAGCAAAGATGAAATAAGACCAGTATGACTTTAAAGATATATAGAGATATAAATTAAAGTCAGAGGCACATGTAAGAGTACAAGGTGTTGGACCGACCCGCTATGAGAGAGCTGCATGGGTTAAGTCATAAGCTTCTCTCATATACAAACCATGTCACTGTGCCCTTTGACCTGAGATCATCATGGATTCCTACATGAGAGACGCTTAGCTTTGACCTAGTCAAAAGTTACTTTTGACCGAGTGATCATAAAGACTATGTTCAGGCTTAGTGGTTTTTCATGCGGAGGAATGTGAATGGTTAAGATGGAATTTGTCCCTCGCATTCGTAGAGAGACATTACTGGGCCCCTCGATGAGTGAGTCTGAGAAATGTATGGCCATACTATAATGGAAAGGTAGTTCCATTTCTATACTCAGACTACTCAGGGATCGAGAAAGTAACGGTCATGAATAGGAGGATGACGTTCTCCATGCCTCGTCCATAACCAAAATGTCGTGTGACAAAAGGGACGCGATATGGTTGTATGAAAGGTTGCATCGTTCAATAATCCTCATATGTTTTGGGTAGTCATGATGTCTTGCTAGAGACCGCTTATGACTTGTGAGTCATTATAGTTAATGGCCCACTGCCAACTTCATATGGGCCTACAGGGTCGCACACAAAATAGCCCAACACGAGTTATGATGTCCAGATTCATTGAATCTAGGATATGTCCAGATTCAATGAATAAATAGGGTGGACGTGTATATATATATATATATATTCGTATATATATATTATATATAAATATAAGAGATATTAATTGTTAGATTTAATTTATAAGGATAAATTAGATCTATGTAAATTAATTCCGTCATATCTTTATTTTTGAATTAGATAAATAGGTGAATTAAATCTGTGAGACGGATTTAATATAAACCGTATTTATTTAATTGTTCTCTTATCTAATTATGCAATATTTGATATTGCATTAATTTCGGAATTAATTTGGGATTAATTTCGAAATTAAAATATCACTCATAATACCTATAGCATCCTATATATTCGATATTAGGGAGCTAGGGTTTCAAGAGTGAGAGTGAAAGCACTAAGGAGATAAGGGACGGCCAAAAAGTGAGGAGAGAGGACGGATTTTCAAAACCCTAGACAGACATAGACGCTAGCACGCCGTTCGAGGTTGAGGGCTACTCGTGTGGATACCGGTAGAGGAAGCCGACCGGAGTTGTCGACTTCGAACGACAAAGGAGGCGAGCAGAAGCATCCTGAACGGCCGAATCATCGAGTCACCAGGAAATCGAACACCGAAGGTAATACTTCTTACTACCTGACTTAAACGCGATCGGTAGATCCGGGCAAGGGATTGAAAGTTTTAAAATTTTAAGTTGATTTCCGCTGCGCGTCGTCTTTCAATTCCCTTCAGACACATTAGAGGGTAATTGGACTCTTTCATTAGGTTTAAATCTCCTCTTTTGAGTGCATAATTCTTTTAAGACCTTAGCATACTTAGGAATCTTTTTAATCAGGTCAAGTAAGGGTATATTCACTTCTACTTTCCTAAATGTCTCAAGCAACTCATGATCTTGCCTCTCCTTACCCATTTTCACATTTTTCAAATAAGCATTAGGGAAAGGTAGTTCATTGATGTTTACCTCCTTACCTTCCTTGCTTGAGGCTCCATGATTGCTTGGCTCAGATTCCACAGCTTTACCCTTGCCATCATGTTCTTTTAAGGCTTCTTTCAGCTTTAGCCTCTTCTCCTTGGAGCTTTCAGAATGCTTCACTTTTGAAGGTGCTTGTGGCAGCTCATCATACAAGATTTCCTCATCTATAACTTCATCCTCCTCTTCTCTAAAATTCACTTGCTTCCCGCTCCTAAGGGTAATAGCATTCAAGCCCTTAGGATTGATAACAGTGTTGGAGGGGATTGTGCCACTGCTCCTTGCTTGCTGCTCACTTATGTTGTTGGACAACTGAGTTACATAGGAGTTGATGTTCTCAGATTTAGTCTCCCATTGCTCCATCCTCTTTTCCAAAGCACTAAATCTAGCATCATTCTTGGATGAGTCTTGTTGAATTAGTGAAGCTAAGGAGTTGAACTGAGTAGCGTTAGCAGCCCTTTCTTCCTTTATTAAGGCCATCATATTTTGTAGGAGTTGATTTGTTTCATCCTTAGTTGGGACAGTTAGGGCTTGAGATTGGTTTTGGAACTGGTTTGAAGATGGACCAGCTCCTCCACTCTCCTGAAATCTGTTTGGAGGTCTACTATCATCATTCCTCTAGCCCAATCGAGGGTTTGCCTTCCATCCCTCGTTGTAAGTGTTGAAGTAGGGGTCCCACTTTTGATTTGGATGACCTTGGAAGACTGCAGACACTTCCTCATAGTGGTCTGGACAAACGCTAGAAATATGCATGACTGATCCACATGTTTCACAACTAGGCGCTGTAATGTCCATAGGAGCGGATGGGCGATGCACACTCATATTCTTCAATTCAGCAGTGATCAAAGACAATTGAGATGTCACTTTCCTTCCCAAAGAATCTACTTTTGATTCCAAAGCGTCCATTCTCCTACTGTGTACCGAAGCAGCTCCTACCTCATGCACTCCTTTAGTATCTCTCACACCATATTATTGATGATTCAGGGCCATCTTCTTTATCAAATCCCAAGCCTCCTCAGCAGTGGAGTCTATCAAAGATCCTCCCAATGCAACATCCAACATACCCTTCTCTTGGTTCTTCAACCCATCATAGAAGTACTGCACCAGTTGTTCATCCGGAATTTGATGATGTGGGCATCTTGAAAGTATATCCTGAAATCTATTCCAGTAATCATAGAGAGATTCGTCATAGTCTTGCTTGGTAGAATAAATCTCCTTCCTCATTGATGAAGTACGAGAAGCCGGAAAGTATTTCTCCAGAAATGCCTTCCTTAAGTTCCCCCAACTGTGGTATGTATCAGCTATATGTCTTGGAAGGCTCATGTACCATTCCCTAGCTTTTCCTTCCAAGGATAGATGAAAAAACCTTCCATAGCACTTGGTCCAATGATGCTCCCACAGGCTTCATACTCTGACAAATCATGGAAAGAGATTGCAGATAAAGGTATGGGTCTTCTCCTGTCAAGCCATGAAATTTGAGAAGAGAGTTAATCAATAAACCTTTAATCTTAAAGTTAACTTCAAAATTTGGACAAACCGCAGTAAAAGGATCAAAATTTACATCAGAAGTTGTGGCTTCCCTAATTGTTCTTCTCCTAGGGTGTTTCTCCTACTCTCTTGTTCTCCATTCCCTCCATTGCCCCCATTCCTCACTTGGTTGGCATTGGGGTTAAGATTAGGTTGGTTTTGTGGTAATTCAGCCATTATCTCTTGATCAGTAGGCTCACTCTCACTACTAGATAGGCTAGATTCCGCAGAAATATTCTCTTGTTCAACCACTAACTCACTTGTCCCTTCAACTCTTTTCTCTCTTCTTATCTCTCTGAGTCTTCTCTCAATCTCAGGGTTATAGGGCACAAGTTTTGTTTTCCGTGGCATGCAAGATAAAAGTCACAAGAGAAAGAGCAAAAAAAATTGACTTGCAGCACACAAAGTCAACTAAAAGCATGCAATGTGATGAATGCAAGTGTATGGGTAAGTATGCAAGTGTATGGGTGAGTATGAGTATGTATGCACAGAAAAAGAAGCAAAAAGTATAAGTTTCAAAATTTTCTAAAAGAGTTTGCCGCGACAAAAGCAGAGGTTGGCCGCGGCGAAGGTATCCCGAGAGGAATCCTTCGGTTTTTCAGACAGTTAGCCGCGACGAAGGAGCAGGTTGGCCGCGGCGAAGTGTCACAGAATGCTTATCAGATACTAGACTCCACTGATGCAACGTGAGAGATGCTAAAAATCAAGAAAATCAGTATATTTGTTTGTATTTCCAAAAATTTTGATGCTATGCAAGATGAAAACCTATACTATGAACAAATATGCAACTAAACTACCTAAGATGCAACCCAAAAAGATCAAAACTTCAATTGACAACCAAATAGCATAAGCTAACCTAGAGAACCAATTTCTTGGCTCCCCGGCAACGGCGCCACTTGACGAGAGCCTTTTTGTTGTTTGCTTTAGGGTTCTCAATCAAAAATAAATCCCAGCTATGCAGTTTAGTGCAAACTCAGGTTGTTTCACGCTTAGGAGCCTTAATTAATTACCTAAGTTAGACTGAATGCCATGCAATGTAATGAAAAGGGGTTTTTGGGTTTTTTTAACATTTAAATGAATGGTGCCTAAAGTGAATGCAATGAAAACAAACCTAAGATACTATGTTTTTAGTGTTTTAAGATAATAATGATGTAATGGAAATGATTGATAGGAAATCTCTTGAAAATGGTTTTGATGGCAATCATAGTTCACTTAAACTATTAGGAGTTTCACAAATCCATTAGGTTTTCTTAATAAGAACCTCAATAACTCATTGAGTCCAAAGCTTACATTAATGAACTTATTAATGAAAACTTTGTTCAACTTCCCTAATGTGTAATTTTGGAATGATCAAGCAATTAGCTCAATGTAACAGATAATCAACTCAATACCAAAACATAACCATGCAAGATAGGAGAGAATCATGAGAGTTATAATAAGCATATATGCAACTACATATATTTAAGCACAAAATTCAACATCAATCAATCCAAATTACAAATGTTAATCATTACCCAATGATTACAGAATTAACCAAAGTGTCTAACTAAGACTTTACAACTCCTAGACCTAGGAAATCATAAACATATAGCTAGAAACTAAAGATTAAAACTAAAACTCCCCTTTGAAGCTTGGAAACTCATGCTACTCCACCATCTTCAAGAGTTAGGAAAGCCTAGCTCAACATAGCCTTGGAATCAGCTCCAACCAGAGTTAAATCTTCAGCCATAACAATTAGGAGATGAAGGAAATGAAGGTGGATGAAGAAGAAGTGCAGGAGAATGGAAGGTGAAGGAAATGGAGATGGAGGATTAGGGTTCAGTGGGAAAGATGAGAGGAGATGATGATAGAAAACGTAAGTGGTGGCTACCCCCTTGTGTCTGACCTCAGCCATACCCAAAACAGGGTTTCTAACCCAAAAATGACGTGTATGGGTCGATTCCTGGAGGTGGGTAGGTCAGATTTTCCTGAAATGGTCGGGTCTGAAATGTGCTGATACGAGGGATTCGCCGCGGTGAACCATGGCAGAGAGCTTTCCTATTTGATGGGCGACGTTCACCGCGACGAATGAAGAAGTGTGCCGCGGCGAACTATGGTAGAGGCTCCTTTTTGCATCTTTGTGCCTTAAGTCTTCAATCTTGGCCCCGATCTCAAGTGTCCTACAATAAAAAGCAACAATTTGAAGCATCAATTGTCCTATAAATCAATTGAATACAATTAATAACCAATTATGACAATTTTACCCTAAAAAAAACACTAACTCAAAGTAAGGACTCTTAATCTAAATTAAGCACAATTATCATCAAAAGGAACCAAAATCTATGATAAATACCCTTAAAATGATATGAAATAACATAGAATAATTGGGTTCAATCAGATTGATATACCTACCGTACTCACTTTTAGAGAGTAACTCAAGAGTGTGGACTCTTGAGAGGGATTATAACCTTACAGGTAGTAAGGGGGAGTGATTGAGAAAATCAATTACTGTACTAAGGTGCTAAGAGCCTATTTAATCTTGGATCATAGTGGAAATCTCATAAGTGTTCTGAGGACTGGACATAGGTCAAGTAGTTAAGACCGAACTAGTATAAATCCTATGTCTTTGCTCTACAGTGAAATCTTTCTAACTCAACGCTCTCTATTTTTATTTATCTCACTATTTTCAATACTTTTAAATTTTATAACACCTAATTCACCCCCCTCTTAGGTAAGAATGCCACTAACGTTTAGTATCATCGCAGGTCTCTTCAGTAAAGACTTAACAATCCAAAAAGAGATCTATGGCAGGTTTCAAAGACAGTATGCTACCTGGAGGATGTTCAACATCAAAGCCACCTGGCTTTAATGGAGAAAACTACACCTTCTGGAAGATAAGGATGAATATCTTCATCAAAGCTATTGAGTATGATTTATGGGACATAATCCAACATAACACCTACATTCCAATGAAAACCGTAGACGATCAACAAGTTCATTAGAGTCCAAGGGAGTTTGATGAAGAAGACAAGAGTCTGGTGACATTAAACTATAAAGCTATCAACATACTGACCTGTGCACTTAGCTAAAAGAATATTTCTGAGTTTCCAGTTTGGAAACTACAAAGGAAATGTGGGAGGCACTGGACATTGCTCACGAGGGAGAAATTGGTGTAAAACAGAGCAGAATCAATACTCTTACCAGAGAATTCAAATTGTTCAAAATGAAGGATGGAGAGAGCATTTGAGACATGGAAGTTAGATTCTCACACCTCATAAATCACCTTACTGCACTAAAAAAGAAGCATAGTCAAGAAGACCAAGTAAGAAAAATCTTAAGCAGTCTCATAAAGGAATGGGAGCCGAAAGTAACGGCCATTGAGGAAATGAAGGGAGAATCAATTGGCTCTATTGTAGCACTATTCAGGAGTCTAGTAGAGTATAAGAGCAAGTAGAAATACAAAAAGGAGATAAACGAGAAAAATCGCAAAGGCATCGCTCTTAGAACTCAAGAAAGTGAAGATGACGACAAAGAGGACCTGGAAGATGATGAAATGGGTCTTATAGTCAGAAGGTTCAAGAAATTCTATAGAAACAAAGTTGAAAGGAGGTTTCAATCAAAGCATAAAGCCTCTATGTCTCAAAACAAGCCCAAGGATCCAATCATCTACTTTGAATGCACAAAGTTAGGACACACCAAAGTAGAATGTCCTCAGTTGTCCAAGATAAAGGACAAAGAAAAGAAGTAAGAGAAGTTTAGAAAGAAGAGGACCTTTGTAATGTCAATCTCGGGAGACAGTTCTTCAAAGGAAGAAGAAAGTGAGGATGAAGAGAAAGCTAACATTTGTCTCGTGGCCCAAGAAGAAAAAGATTTAGAGACAGATGAGGTATGTCTCAAAGCATCCAAAACGAACAAGCAGTACATCGACAGTGGATGATCTAGACATATGAAGGGTGATATCGAGACGTTCACATCACTCAAACCAAGAGAAGGAGGCAAAGTGAGCTTCGGTGGCAATCAATCTGGAAGAATTGCTAGAATCGGAGAAATAGGAAGTGACAAAGGGATGAAGGTTGAAGATGTTTACTACGTAGAAGGTTTATGTCACAACCTGCTTAGTGTCAGTTAGAGTACTGACAAAAACAATTGGGTAATCTTTGATTTAGAGGAATGCCTAGTCATAATCAAAGATGACTTGCCACTCTAGAAGGAAGAATTGGACATAAAACTGAGAGCTCCAAGGGACAGTAATTGTTATACTACTCAAATTGATTCAAATTTTTCTAAAAACTATTTTATTAGCAAAAAGAAGGAAAGTTGGCATAAACGTCTTGCTTATGTTAATATGAATCATCTTTCAAAATTAACAAAAAGGGATTTAGTTGTTGGTTTGCCCAACATTAAACTTAAAGATGATATTATTTATGATGCTTGTTAGAAGGGTAAACAAACAAAGTTCTTGTTTAAATCAAAGAAGACAGTCTCAACTAAAAGACCACTCCAAATGCTTTATATGGATTTGGTTAGTTTGTCAAGAGTCAAAAGCTTCAGAGAAAACTTATATACTCTTGTGATAGTTGATGACTATTTGAGATTCACCTGGACTTTGTTTCTTTCCTCTAAAGATGAGACATTTAATGCGTTCATCATTTTTTCCAAAAAGGTCCAAAATAAGAAAGGTATTTCTATTGTGTCAATCAAGTCTGATCATGGAGGAGAATTTGGGGACTACTATGACGAGCATGGGATTGACTACAATTTCTCAGCACCAAGAACTCCTCAACAGAATAGAGTTGTAGAAAGAAAGAACATAGTGCTCACAGAAATGACAAGAGCAATGTTGAATGAGAAAGGGATTTCTCAAGTGTTCTGGGCTGAAGCAATGAGCACAGCTTGCTATATCTCCAACAGAGCTTACATCAGAACATTGCTCAGGAAAACTCCATATGAGTTATACAAAGGAAGGAAGCCTAACCTAGCTCATCTAAAGATCTTTGAAAGTAAGTGCTACATTCACAACAACAAAAAAGAGAGTCTCAGTAAATTTGATTCTAAAGCTTATGAAGGTTTATTTCTAGGCTACTCTAACTGGAGTAAAGCCTATAGATTTTTCAACATACTTTTACTATTAAAGAGTCAATACATGTTGTGTTTGTTGAAGCTGAGTCAATTTTAAAACCTCTAGATGATGATGTTGAGATTGTTCAAAGTTTTGAAAAACTGAATTTGAACAAATTTTTAAACAAAGTACCTTCAAAAGAGTTCTTAGAAAATAAGGATGATTCAAATGAACCTCTTTCACAAGAACATTTAGAACAGCCTAAAGCTTGGAGACATAATAAAAATCATCCTTTGGAACAAGTCATTGGTGAAGTCAATGATGAAAAATCCTACCTTTAACCCCCTAGAGTACACATTCGTAAGCGTTATGGGTCAAGCAAGTCAAAATACAAGCCTGTGGATTAAAAATTTCAACATAACTACTCGGATTACTATTCACTGTTTAAATTCAGATTTTAGGTTCAATTTTGAAAAATCATAACTAATTCTATAAAAATTGTATTGAGGTGCTCTAAAATTCTATGGAAAACTCTTTGAAAGCTCTTTAAGGAAAAAATATCCAATGGACTTATCCTTGCCCAATTCTTACAGTTTAATCAATAAAGACTACTATTCATTTGGTAAAATCTGGAACTTCCAGATTCTATGCCTCAAATTTAAAAATTAGTATCTCCTTGTGTACATATCCAATTGAGGTGATCTACCTATCATTTTAAAGCTTGGGATGTATACTATGAGTCTGCCAAATTTTGTGGCTTAACTCATTCATTTGACAGGTAAAACTAGAGCTACAAACTCACTGCTTCATGACCTACGTTTTATCCCTTAACCTCTTTTTACTTTAATTCTTTCTATTTCTTTGGCATACATAAATCGGGTTTACACTTTCCCAATCATCCTCATATGTTTCCATTCATCCATAAATATTGTAATTAAATACATGGCATCATTGGCATTCATAACATAAATTACATAATAGGAGAATTACACATTGAATAATAACATCATTCATTAACGTCAATAATTCCCCACTCTCTTCTCCTTGCCTCTCATGCCATTATTGCCTACCATTGATTGACCTTAATGGTTGGTTAGGGAGGGGTGAGATTTGGGGGAATCTCAGTAGCAAACACTACCCATAAGCATGCAAGACATAATGCAAATGCATGACATGTTATAACATGAACACATGAATGCCATGGAAAGTAAGCTACAGCATTTCATGCTTTCATAACATATAGCCGAGGAAAAACATAACATAAACTTGCAAACATAACTTTGCAAACATTTCATCATAGCTTAGTCACATCATGACAACACAATCACATCATGCAAGCATACATATCAAGTACACAATATAGGTAAGTTCACTACCTTGTAACATAGTTTTCCTCTTACTTTTCCTTTGATTCCCTGTCTTTCCAACCCTATGGATTTTTGGTCAACACCATTAAACATCCTCTTGGATGTTCCAAGGTCCTAAACACATCAATACACAATGCCAAACATTCATTAGAACCAAGACACCAACCTATTTCTTACTTGGTTCTTTCTTGAACATAATTGAACTCTAACTTTTGAGTTTCAATTCCAACCTTCCTAAAATTATTTTCACATACTATTCCCATATAATTTTGTATGTAGAATCCATTTCCAATCTCAAAACAATCAAAATTCAATCCTAACCATCCAAAATAATCAAGGTCGAGCAAAATCACAAATTAAGAGAAAGTTGGATTTCTTGCAAAATCAACACAGAACCACTTGATTCTTGTTGTTTTCAAGCCTTTAAACATGTTTCTAACATTAATTTCATCTTCTCTTATTCTAATCAATTTTGTGCAGTACCTTCCTATAGGATTTCAACCATGAGAATCTAACAAAATCACTTACCAAGCTCACAAATAGCAAGGGGAATGAAAACTACATTCAAATCCATAAACATACCTTGAATTAGAGCTTGAATTTACTTGGGACCTGTTGTTCTTCATCTTCTTCTTCTTCCTCATTGCTGTTCAGTTTCCTCTCCTCTTTCTCTCCCTTGGCCGAAAGTGTTGCAAGTGTGAGGGGAAGAGATATTTATTAAAACTTGAATGAATCTTGGCCATTGATTTCAATTTTGGGTGGCTTAATCTTGGCCCTTGATTTCTTTTCTTTCTTGCCAAGAAATTTGCCACATGTGCTGCCCTTCCTCTCTCCTTTTAGTCAGCATTTTTCTGCCCAAAATATCTTCAAAATTCCGGACCAAGTGGAAGGGAAACAATCAGCCACATATGTAAGCTTATTTGACATGCTTACTTGAGATATTTTGCAAAGTCATGATTAAACCTTATCCAACCAACTTGACCATGTGCATGGGCTTAGGGAGCACGAAATTCTCTAATTCTTTGGGCTAACTAAGTGCCCTAAATCTAGTTAGGAAGCAAAGGGATTAATCTAGCTCAATCCCAACCGTAATCCTTTACTCGATTTTCTCCTTTTTGGCCTTTATTAGGAAAAATAGCTCAGGGCCTCCAAAAATTTATATCTTTTCATGAAAAATCCAAATTTAATATAAAAGTATGATTTGGAGATTTTGGGGATTTTTCATAACCTCTAAATATTTATTTCACATTTTTCTCTGAAATCAAGCTTTTATCGATAGAATTTCAGAAGTAAATTCCCCATAAATTATTTCCTTCACTTCCAATGCTTGAGAATAATTTTTTAAATTCACATATATTCCCAAAGAAATTACCCATATTTTTTCTTGAATTATTGAGGCCCTTACATAATTAAAATAATTATATTTCCTCAATTTTCATTATTTTCTTCAGAAATCACTATTTTTGGGAAATGTCGTAATAATTTATTTTGGGCTATTTTTACTTTCGAAACATTATATATGACTTAGAAACCCCTAATTTAACCTTTTTCTATTTTTAGAAAATTTTTGAGAAATTTTCATAAATTTCCTATTTTAACCCTTAAGAGACCCAACATTGACGGTCTGGCTCCCTTCTGGGTTTCTGACCATTGCCAATTTATCTTCCATTAACTCTTAACTTAATCTTCTCACGCTATACTTATAGAGAAATGAATATCACATCCCTCTCTCCTCAGTGACGTAATTAATTAAATAATATTTAGTCAAAGTCAATTTTGCCGAATTCTTTTCTACTGGCTCATAACTCCGTCGATCTGTCTCTAGGTTTCATTCTTTCCCTTTCATCATGGGGATTTCCTCTAATTTTTCTTAAGCCAAAAGTCAAAGCTTAGACAGCTATTTTGACTTTCCCCGGATAAGGTATAAATAGGCTTTAAATTTAATTAAAGCTAACCTCTTCAGTTTCTAAGGACGGAATTAATTTTACAATCTGTGTAAATTCCTCAACTACTGTTCTCCAGTTTTTCCTGATTATTTAAGGCCATCTCATAACTTGAATAATTCAATTTAAGTTACTATCTTAGATTACTTAAAACCCTAGAATGACTTTAGGGGTATTTTCGTCATTTCTAGCCTTATATCGGCTTCGGGATCCTATTTCTATTTTTCTGAAACATTTGGGCCATTTTCGATAACTTTGAACATTGGTCGACCAGAACTTTCATCAATTTCAATTAGGTTCCTACTTGGCTTGGGAATATTTTCCTTGCAATTTAGTCCCTGGGAATCCCTCTATCCCTCTAAGGAGTCTCTGGGACCTCAGCCGAAAAAGGTCTGGTAGCGTGCCCATCTCAAGCTAATTTCTGTACTTCTAGGCCTAAAATTTGGGATGTTACAAATGAAGTGGTCAAAACCCAGAGACAAGTGTTCAATAAAGTGCTTTTCTCTGCATTTATTTCACATATCAAACCAACCAATGTTGACGAGGCTCTATCTGATGAATTTTTGATAGTAGCAATGCAGGAAGAGCTAAACCAATTTGAGAGAAATCAAGTTTGGGAGTTGGAACCTAGACCTAATGACCATCCAGTCATAGGCACCAAATGGGTATTTAAAAATAAGCTTGATGAATCTGCACAAATCATCATTAACAAAGGTAGACTAGTAGCTAAAGGCTATAATCAGAAAGAAGGTGTTGATTATGAGAAAACATATGCCCCTGTAGCTAGATTGGAAGCCATACGAGTACTCTTAGCCTTTGCTTGTATAAAAGATTTTAAATTATATCAAATGGATGTTAAAAGTGTATTTTTGAACAGTTATATTTTAGAAGAAGTTTTTAACAAACAACTACCTGGTTTTAAAGATCCAAATTTTCCTAATCATGTTTACAAATTGAAAAAGGCTTTGTATAATTTAAAACAAGCTCTTAGAGGTTGGTATGAATGGCTTAGAAATTTCCTGATAGAAAAAGGTTTTGAAAGAGGCAAAATGGACGATACACTTTTCATCAAAAGAAGTAGAAAGGAACTGTTAATTGTTCAAATTAATGTGGATGATATTATATTCAGAGCTACTAATAAGGATCTCTGTCAAGAGTTTGCTAAGTTAATGCGAGGTGAATTTGAGATGTCAATGATGGGAGAATTGAACTTCTTCCTGGGATTGCAAATCAAGCAGAAGAGAAATGGCATATTCATATCCCAGATGAAGTATCTCAAGGAGTTACCAAAAAAATATGGATTAGAAAATACTAAAAGTGTGAAGACTCCTATGAGTTCAACTATCTCACTGGACACAGACGAGAAGGCTAAAGACGTGAATCTGACCAAGTATAGAGGAATGATTGGATCACTACTCTATCTCACGGCAAGCAGACCAGATATCCAATTTAGCATGGGAATGTGTGCAAGATACCAATCAGCCTCCAATGAATCACGTGAAGAAGCTGTCAAGAGAATCCTCAGATATCTTGTCAGAACACAAAATTTGGGAATCTGGTATTCGAATAAAGGAGCAAAATATCTAATGGGATACTCAGATGCTGATCATGGAGGATATAAGATAGACAAAAAGAGTACCAGTAGACAATGTCAATTTTTGGGAGGATGCCTTGTCTCATGTGTCACATCCAGTACTATAGTAATTAGGAATAAGAAATGTTCCTCAATAATTAAGGGTAAAAAATGACTAAAAGAAATAGAAGAATTTTGGTGGAAAATAATTATTATGGTTTTCCAAGCCAATTATGAAAAATTTGACTAATTAAGGAAAATTGGTCAAGAATAATTATGGAAAAATATTTCCAAACCTCATAAAATTAAGGAAAAATAAGGACAATGTTCCTTGAGAATTATATGGGATTATAAAAATTGGTTTTATGACTAAATTGCCCCTAGAGAAATTACAAGGGAATTTAAGGGCGATTTAAGCTAGTTTAAGGTCTTTTATTTGGAAAATTCCAAATAAATAGTTTTAAGGAGGATAAAATCCCAAGAAAATTCTTATGATATCCCAAGAAATTATAAGAGACTATGAAATTAAAAGAAGACCCTCAAGTATCCAAGATTTTTCCCAATTCCTTTGAAAAGTGGAAAAATCAATAAAGAAAAGGAAATTAGTTTTCCTTTTTATTTAATTATTGAGAAATTCAACTTGAGACAAAGGGGGCAATTTGGGAAGATAAAAATGAGTAGAATAATTTATGGATCTGACAAAAAATAATTACATAGGCCAGAGCACTGTAATTATAGAAAAGAAGTTAAACCCGGAATAAAAGTACACTAATAAAGTAAAGGCTAGAGTCTTGCACTTTACTTGGCCCACAAGTTGCCACTTGTCAAGTCTCTAATGGATGGTAATTAAATCTTTCCAAGTGTCAAGTATTAAGTGGAGAGGATCTTGACTTTGGAATTTAATTACATTATAATTTGCTTAATTAAGAGAGAGGTTTCAAGACTAAGTAGGAGCGTGACACTTGGCAACTCATTTATGATGGTGGTTAGGATATTTTGGTGCCTTAATTGAGCTTTTCCTCCCCCATAATCAGACTTCATTTTGGCCTAGAGGGAAAAGAGAGAGAGTAAGAGTGATTTTGTGAAGGGATCAAGCAATAGCAAGTATATTTGATCTTCCAACTAAGATCCAAGCTTGGTAAGTTGTTCTAAGATGTTCCTCGCTTTGTTTTATTGATTTGTATGGTTGGAAAAATCACTTCTTGTCCCTTCTTGTTGCTGGCTGAAATGGGTATAGTGTAGGGAAGGAGGTTTTGTTGTTAAACATAGTTAGGATACTATGAATCAAGGTGGTTTCAAGTGGTTTGGTGTTGTTTTGAAAAGTTTTTCATGGTTGAACTCCAAGAGGTATGGTTTGGCCAAGACCAAAACTGAACCTTAGGATTTGTTTTTCAAAGTTTTGAGGCTTCCATTGTGTTCAAAATGGAAAATAGTGTAGGGTAAACCTAAAGAACAAGTGTTGGAAGCCATAGAATCAAAGTTGTAATTTTTGGATTTTGAACCCTAATGGTTCGGTCAGTTCAAAACTGAAAGATGGAATTTTATTTTGTTAAATCCAAGTAGATATTTGGAGTCTACATGAAAAATTATGTAGGAATGAGTCAAGAGGGAATTTTTAGGGTTTATGGAAACCAACTCTAAAATTTAAAGAACAAAGGTGGATGCTTTAAGGGACAAAGGTTGTCCTTGAGTTATGTTATTGATTTTTATGAGAAATGGTTGATGATTCTTGCTGCCTTTTTTATGGATTGCCATGTTAGGGTTTGGCATTTGTGGAAGCAAGAAAGAAGAACAAGAAAATCAAAAAGCATTGGATTAAGGTAGTAAGATTTAATTAATCCCAATGTTGAGGGTTGCATTGATTGCTATGTAATTTCATGTGCTATTATGTGGTTGAACTAAATGATGATGATGATGATGATTGTGTAGCTATAATCCTTGCTTTATGTGCCTTGGCTTTTGCATGTTAGAGGGCTACATGCATGAGGTAAAGTAGTTCCCCATTAATAGCAAAAAGTTGGAATGCTTGTAATTGATGCATATTAATGTTTTGGTTGATTGATCTTGCTATTGGGATTTCATTGAAATGTCATCCCCCACATGTAACTTAACATTTTAGGGACTAAATCATCAAAAGGGAGGCTAGAAATCCAAGGATTAATATGGTGATGAACCATGAGGAAATATTTATATATTTGGTTATGTATAAATACCAATGGTTGGTGCTGTAATCCCTAAGCAGGACGTCAGTTTAGAGCCACGTTTTATTAAGTTACCAAATGAATTTCTATAGGAGATCTGATTTGCTTAAATTTGATGTCATGAGCTTCAAATCAATAGGTAGCATGTTAAAAATGGCCAACTATACAATTTTTAATGATTTTTCAATATTAAGGTTCAGAATCTGGAAAAAGGACTTTTGCCAAATGGACAGAGGTGACTTTCACAAAAATCTGACACTTTTTCAAATAGAATTGATTCATAATATTATTTCTCCTCGAAAACAAATTCAAAGAGCGTTTTATAGAATTTTGAACCACTCCATTTTGACTTTTCTAGATTAAGTTATGAATTTTCGAAGTTGGGCCAGAAAACTGGATTTTTACCCGATGAACAGTAAAAATCTGAAAATCAGCGTTTTTCGTGGATTTTTGAGCCCAAGACAATCCAAGATGGTCTAAAATGGTTTTAATTAAACCCTAAGTGGATTCAATAGGAAGGTGTGACATTTTTGGTATCAGAGCAGAGGTTCTGGCATAGGATAAAACACTCTGCTTAGTTAGTATGTCAGTTAAAAGGAAAATTGACATATTGTTACAGGAGAATACTACTGTCTATTTATTGGGTGGTTCGGTTATTACAATGTAGGACGGAGTAGAATGGCTTGTTGTGGCTGCAATAGTGACTCAGAGGGTTCAATTAACCAAAGGAGACCAAGAGAACCTTTCTCTCAATGGTTCGATGAGGATGAGGACTTTAGCCTTGTAGCAAATTTCTACTATGATACCTTATAGGAGAGTAACCCTCTGCCTACCATAGCCACAGTTGCTTCCAATGATCCTCAGAGAATTAAGGTCATTAAAATATCTGATGATGACAAAGCTGGACCTAGTGAAGTCAAACTACTTCCAATTATGAATGAATTTCACACCATAGAGGACCTAGCCAAGGAGTTTAGGGAGAGGGGCTGGTACATTAAGCCTGACAAAAATCAGAACGCCCATGTGTACTGTGATATCTGGAGGATATCCAGAGGCTCTACCATTATGTGACTAGGGAAGATGCTATCCTAGAGATGATGGACTGGATATCAGCATTGCTTAGAGTACTCCCTCAGACCCGGCTTTGGAAAAATAGTGTGAGAGACATTTGTAGTCGCATGAATAGTGCTAGCTTCAACGATCTCAGTGATGCCCTTGAGATCCTTGTAAGGAATACATTTCCTTGAGTAGATGCAGAAGACTGAATTCTGATGACGACTGGTATGCTCCTGTTTATACCCTGATAAAAGAATGAGTTCTGTTGTTTGTATCAGATATTGGAATCCGATGTTGAGTTAATGAACCCAGAGCCTTGAGAGCTTCATTATTTCTTATTTTGGGTAGTCAATTGGACTTTTGTAGCACCGACGTAGGACTTGTATTGTTACAGCTAACTGTAGTAGGTTAGTCTAGTATGTTTGATGGCTGTGTATGTTAAACTATATTGCTGTGACTGATGACTGATGCTTGAATGATGTATTATAAATGCATATGTTGTTTATTTTCTTGTTCCTCTATTATGCTATCCGTTAAGTTAGCGCGATGGTTAGAACTCAAAGAAACCCTTTGCCAGAGAGCCCTCAGGACACAATGTAAAGGTCCCTTGAGATCCAATACGATCAATTTAGAATGCTTAGAATCACAATAAAAGGCTATTGAAGGGATGAGGGCGGCACAAGCTAGCCAGGAACAAGAAAGAGATGCTGTAATAGTAGCAGCGGTAGTAGTGGTAGTGGTAGTGGCTAACCTTGACAGGAGGCAACCAGAGGAAGAAAGCTCAACAGCGCAAGCAACAGAACAATTGCCTAGATTGGCAATGCCAACAGTAGACCCTAACAGCATCTAACAGTGGACCATATGCTTTTGTAAGTACAGTCCACCATCCTTTCGATGGAGTGATTGACATCCAACAGCAGAGGACTGGATCATCTACATGGAAAAGATTTTTAAAGTATTAGACTATCCGACGGAGTGGAAAGCCTAGATGGCAATCTTTCTCACTGCTTTAATTACTTGCATTACTAAGATGATGAAAGGTAGATGACCAAAAAGATGGTCAGAGGACTGAAGTGGTCCTTAAGGGAGATGATTGTGAAGGGAATTGAAAGACGACGCGCAGCGGAAAAACAACTCGAAATTTTAAGACTTTCAACCCCTTGCCTGGATCTACCGATCGCGTTTAAGTTAGGTAGTAAGAAGCATTACCTTCGGTGTTCGATTTCCTGGTGACTCGATGATTCGGCCGTTCAGGATGCTTCTGCTCGCCTCCTTTGTCGTTCGAAGTCGACAACTCCGGTCGGCTTCCTCTACCGGTATCCACACGAGTAGCCCTCAACCTCGAACGGCGTGCTAGCGCCTATGTCCGTCTAGGGTTTTCGAAATCCGTCCTCTCTCCTCTCTTAGGCCGTCTCTTATCTGTCAGTTCTCTCACACTTAAACCCTAGCTCCTCATATCAAATATATAGGATGCTATATAGGTTTAATTAATAATATTTAATTTCGAAATTAACTCTAAATTAATTCCGAAATTAATACAATATCAAATATTGCCTAATCAGATAAGAGAACAATTAAATAAATATGGTTTAAATTAAATCCGTCTCACAGATTTAATTCACTTATTTATTTAATAAAGAGATGACGGAATTTATATATATTTAATTTATCCTTATAAATTAATATCTCTTATATTTATATATATATACGAATTTATATATATATATACACGTCCACCCTATTTATTCATTGAATCTGGACATATCTTAGATTCAATGAATCTGGACATCATAACTCGTGTTGGGCTATTTTGTGTGCGACCCTGTAGGCCCATATGAAGTTGGCAGTGGGCCATTAACTATAATGACTCACAAGTCGTAAGTGGTCTCTAGCAAGACATCACGACTACCCAAAACATATGAGGACCACTGAACGATGCAACCTTTCATACAACCATATCACGTCCCTTTTGTCACACGACATTTTGGTCATGGATGAGGCATGGAGAACGTCATCCTCCTATTCATGACCGTTACTTTCTCGATCCCTGAGTAGTCTGAGTATAAAAACGGAACTACCTTTCCATTATAGTATGGCCATACATTTCTCAGACTCACTCATCGAGGGGCCCAGTAATGTCTCTCTACGAATGTGAGGGACAAATTCCATCTTGACCATTCACATTCCTCCGCATGAAAAACCACTAAGCCTGAACATAGTCTTTTTGATCACTCGGTCAAAAGTGACTTTTGACTAGGTCAAAGCTAAGCGTTTCTCATGTAGGAATCCATGATGATCTCAGGTCAAAGGGCATAGTGACGTGGTTTGTATATGAGAGAAGCTTATGACTTAACCCATGCAGCTCTCTCATAGCGGGTCGGTCCAACACCTTGTACTCTTACATGTGCCTATGACTTTAATTTATATCCCTATATATCTTTAAAGTCATACTGGTCTTATTTCATCTTTGCTCCCACATAGATGACCGACCAGGGACATTTAGGATAAACCATGAGTTATCCAAGGATAGTCATCACAGTAAACATGTAAATAATATGATAACGTAATTAATAAATTCATAAATTAACAATGTTCAAAACATAATGATTGGCCCCTAGGGCACAATTTCCAACAGATTGCTCCCTGGTAGTTTGAGAACTTTCACATTGAGGCTTGCCAAATTACAGAGAACAGCTTAAACCATCATTTGATGATTGAGCCTACTCCCAAGTTAGAGAAGGGAGAGCAAGGTGGCACCTCTTCTGATGTGAATAGGAAGAGGAAGAGGCCATGGGACAACCGAAAGAGTAAGAAGGGAGGCAAGCCCCTAAATAGCAAGGAATGCCCAATTGCGATAAAAGGCATGGTGATAGAACATATATGGACGAGCAAAACGTTTGCTGCACTTACGGCAAGTCCAGGCACTTCCTGAGAGAAAGTCCACAGAATACAAAGAAGCCAAGGTCACACACCCAAGGACGATTATTTTTCATCACAGGGGAAGAAGCCCGGAAGTCTCCAGAAATGATCCAAGAAATGATCATTACTAAGAACTTCCCAGTGATTGCAATGTGTAATCAGGGTTGTAACATCCTAAGTCTTATCGGGTTTTAATAGCCTCTTTTGGTTGATTTTGAGGATAGATTAGCAATTTAATCTTGATCTTGGTGTTTGGGTTGGATTTAAGGTATGTTGGAGGAATAGGTGAACGTACCCCTCTCAGGCTATGTTCGCCGCGGCGCACCGGGAGTTTTAGAGGGGAGTGTCTTCTCGGGAAGGTTTGGCCGCGGCGAAGTCTTGGGGACGCCGCGGCGAAGTTGTTCAGGTGAGCGAGGCTTCCCTTTTGGGAACGTTGTGTTGTGGTGAAGGTAAGGGCATGCCGTGGTAAAGTTTTTCTGGGCGAGCGAGAGTTTCCTCTCGGGAAGCTTTCGCCGCGGCAAAGTTGAGTTTTCAGGCGAGTAATCCCTCTCGGGATTAGTTCGCCGCGGCGAAGATATGGGTTCGCTGTGGCGAAAGGTCGCGAATCTATATAGTTGCGGGAGGGGTTCAGTATGCGAAAATTAGAAAATCTGAAGGAGGAGAGAGGAGCTCTGCTAGGGTTTCGAATTTCTGGCTTGGGAAAGACATTTCTAAGGATCCATTACCTCAAGTAAGTGATTTTAACCTCTAATCTACTTTCTTTCTTGGGATTTCTGAGGATTTTTGGTGGAACCCTAGGATTTTCTAAGTTGTGATGGAATTGAGGTTTTTGACCGATTGTTTTGAGTTTAATTGATTGCTTTGGGTTAGTTTAAGTATTTAATCGATGTAGTTTTCTTGGATTTAAATGACTTGGAGTTTTTGAAGCTAGGGTTTATGAAAATGGGAGGTTTGTGATTGAGGTTGATAATGTAGAGGTTGATTCTGAGTTTTGTGATTTGGGTTATGTTAAGGAGGGTTAAATTGGATGTTTAATCGGTTTAGATTTGTTGTTGGAACCTTAATTGCTCAAATGGGATGTTTGGGTGTAGAATTCCTATAGTGGGTCCTTGAGGTTATGAATTTTAATTGATGTTTGGAAAGGAATTAAGGTTTTAATGGATTGGTATGACCTTGGAGTGTTGCCTTGATAGTTATACCCTTTGAGTTGGGTAGAGTTTTGATGGGAGATAGGAATTTTGTGTCCCCAAGTGTTGTTTTGGCCACATTATTAGTTTGAAAGCTAATATATGATGGTTGTGTGTTTGTATGCTTGTGTAGACCGGTTGTGAGTCTTGGTGATGCACAGGGCCACATCGTTGGTTTGTTGTTCCTTGCTCAGGCGAGAGGTAACCACTTTCCAATCCTTAGTACTTGCTTCTGTGGTATTGTGAGTAGATTTATGTTTTGTGCTCCAAGTAGTAATTATGTTCAAACTGTATGTTGTGTATAAAAAGGAAAACCGTCTTGTGGGGTTTTGATTGATGATAAATGAAATCTTGAAATTGTGAAGGATATGCCACTGAATGAAGTTACTTATGAGATGTTCAATTACTATTTGATTAAGGTTTAAGCATGATGCATGATTTGGGAATTGGTGAGAGTTTTTGATAGTTACTACCACGTGGTAAGGCCTCCATTAATGCATGATGGTTGGTTTAGTACGTCCCCCATAGTGAGGGATAGGCCTTTTGGCTCCTTACATCTCCCAGAGTGAGGGATAGGCCTTTTATGGCTCCTTACGTCCCCCATAGTGAGGGATAGGCCGGGTTCGGCTCTTGAAAATCCCCTAAAGTGAGGGATATGGTTGATGGGATTTGCATCATTTCACTCGCATGAATTGTTATGGCTACCTTGTTATCATATTATTTGTGAACTGCCCCACTTGACACCTCACGAGCACCTATTTAGTAGTACCTAGTATTGGAAAGGCTGGTTACTGGGACTTTGTCTTACCCCGTGGTTTACAATGTTTTCAGGTGAAGGTTCCAGGCGTGGGCCATTGGGAAGAGACGCAGAGGCTTGAGCTTGGTTAGCTTTAGGCCTCTAGCACTTGTATATGTATGGCTAGTATATATTGCCACAATTAGGACTGCTTTTGAAAATATTTTGATTTCCCAGCTTTATGGTAAACCGGAGGAAGTATATCTTCTCACTTGTAATTGGCCGAAGGCCTTTTCTATTGTTTGTAGAACTTCGATTTATGTTGTTGGAAACTATTTATATAGGCTGATGTAGATGTGTTTTGTTACCTGGGTCGAAGGCTCGGAGGCCGAGTGGATATGAATGAATGATTTTAGTTGCATGCAACGGATTACGAGTTGACCTGAGTTTGAAAGTCAATTTCTAAAAATATGAAATTTTCCTTCTACTATGGTAGCTCATTTTAACAGCTCTCCTTTTCTACCATAGTAGTGGTTTTATGACGGGTTATAATGTTTTAAGGTTAAAGGGTTTTACAAGGGTGCTAATCATTTTCTTCTCTCATATGATTGTTTTAAAGGACTCGGATGGGTTACGAATATGTTGTCGTATGATATACATGTGTCCACACCAACACATAATAGGATAATTACATCTGATATGTGCTTAAACTGTATAGTTGGTTATAAGCACTGCTATATTGCCTTAGACTTGATATATGCCTTCCATGAAGTTGATGGGGTAATTGGATTGAATTGGTTGTCATCCCATAACGGCAAGGATAAAACCCTGATCCTACCCCTAAGAGAAATGGAGTAAATCTGGAAGTTAAGTTAAACTTTGTAACGGAAGCCAAACAGGTAATGGTACGATGAATGAAGCTATGTAAGACTAGCAGAGGTTAAGAGAAAAGTATGTTTAATCATAATGAACCAAGAGAGTTGGTGGCGATGAACAAATATGGAAGTGATTATCAAAAGAGGTGGTAACTTTCGTTACTGCAAACAAGGATTCTAGTCGTGACGAACAAACACAATAACTCTCAGATGTTAAGGTGGTATCTTAACGAGACATAACGACTTTTAGAGGTCACAGAGAGCAAGATAAATAGAAGTCAAGAAGAGAGCAGTAGCCACTATTTAGAGTTACCAGATTCCCCCTCAAAAAGAAAAGTAATGATAAGGAGTTTAATAAGACGGTTAGGGGTTGAGTCTTTACACCACTAAGAAGGTGTAAGTGCAACATAAGCTAGATAAACTCTTATAGCCTTGTTAGGGCTAGGGCACCATGATATAGTAGCTATCTCAAGTCCTAAAATGGATAAATAGGAACTTTAAGATAGTGAAGTTAAGATAGAAAGCCCTAGTGAAATGTCTTAAGGATCAAGAAGAAGAGGACGAGACAGATAGCTATGCAGGGAACTAGCTTAGAGGTTGGCATGTTCCCCTTAATGTTAAAAGATACTCAGTTGCTTGGGGTTTAGGTTGAGAGGCACCCTTTTTCAGGGGATAAGGTCTTGGCTAGGAGTTTTCCTAGAGAGGGTGGGAATTGGTCCTCCAGATTAGAATTTACATTGCTCAAGATGGAGCAAGATACCCTATCCGAGCAAGAAAGGGAAGCAGCCGAGGCAAGGCAAGCGGAGTTGACCTTACCCAATGGAAGTATGACTAGCCAAGAATGAAGCTAGGCTTAGATGTATCTGAACTTAGCCGAGTACTAGAGCAAGTAGAAAGAAGAAGAACCTCAAAGTCCTCTCCCTATGACTTCCAAAAGCAACTGCGAACAGAAAGAGAGGCTCCTTTTTTAGGGATGAGATATCTGGTTGGCACGCTACAGACATAGCAACCAGTAAGAGCTTGTACTCCTTGCATTTGAAATACCAGGCATTATGCACATTAGAGTATGCTCCTACTGAAAGGTAAAGTAGAGGAAAGAGAAGTTGTAGAAGTCCTCTCTCTGTAACGTTCTAAGATATTAAGAAATGGTAAGAGTAGCTGGAGGAATAAGAGAACTCCTAAGACAGATTGGCTTAGGCACATAAAGAGACAAATAGGTAGCCTAGGGAATTGACATGAAGTCTAAGAGAATGGTATTGGTTCTTGGAATAGTTTTGGGGAATTATCAGTTAGGTGACCAATTGAGAGGAGGTGACTATACTTAGTCCTATGGTCAAAAGTCTCCCAGAGATCTTAAGAGTATAGTACTACTTTGGGAAGATAAGGACCAGGGATGAGTTGAGGATGTGGAAACCTCCTTTTGTTGTAAACCGATGCCGAGAGAGTACCCACAACTTCTTTCTAGAAAACCTTATCATTAATTAGGCTAGATTCAATTTCCTTTCGGTTAACAGAGGAAAGCCAAAGTTAGAGGAGTTAGAACCATTAGACCTGAAAAAGAGACATTCAAGCTAGTCCTAGATACAGGAAGAACCCATATGATACAGAGACAAACTAAGTATTGACGGATAAATCCTTAAGATGAGGCGAGAGACATGAATCTAAGTTGAAAAGACCTGACTGAAGATAGATCAGGAAAGGGGTCTAAGACAGCAAAGTACCAGGGTTGAGCCTATCAGAATCAGTGCCTCAGTTTCCTGTCAGCACTGTTTAGTTAAGTGTTTCAGGCAAGAGTAGCCCAAGAAAGGGTGACCCTGGGAAGAATGTGAGAGAGTGCAAAAGCCAAAAATGTTAGCTATTTTGGCAAGAATGCACTAAGTTCAACAAAAAGGGGAGATGAAAGTTAAGGAAGCTGTTAAGCTACTGAGTGTCCTAAGCAGTGTTGCTTTAGATCGAGAGGAGATTTACTTGAAGTCTTAGAGGTCGTTATGAAAGAAATGGACGCTACTCTCAGATTCAATACAACCTATCATCCTAAGACGGATAGGCAGACGCAGAGAATATACAAATGTTAGAAGATATACTACACGCATATGTACTTGATTTCGGCGGTAACTAGGAGGCGTATTTACCGTAAGCTGAATTTAGTTAAGATAACCATTTCCATTTAGTATCTAAATGGAGCAATATGAAGCACTCTATGGGAAGAAGTGTAGATCTCCCTTGTGCTGGATAGAGCTCAATGGAAGAAGTAAGTATAGTCCTAATATAGTGGATTAGACTTCCAAGTAGATTAAAGTTATTTAGCAAAGACTTCTAACGGCTCAAAGTAGACAAAAGAGCTACTCAGACATTAAAGGAGATCATTAAAGATTGAGGTTAGTGATTAGAGCGTAACCAATAATGAATGTCGGTCGATCCCTAAAGCTTAAGAAGTTAAGTTCGAAGTATGTTGGACCATTTCAAATTATGTCCAAGGTTGGACTGGTAGATTATAAGTGACCCTTCCCCCGAATTTAAGTCAAATTCATGATGTCTTCCATGTCTCCTAATGAAAGAAGTACCATCTAGAGCCGACACATGTCATAAGCTGTGATGACATTGTGCTCCAAGATAACCCGTCTTTGAGATCAGACTAAAACGAATCATTAATCAAAAGTCGAACAGCTGAGTAACACGTAGTTTTTGCTGGTCGAGGTTGTCAGGAAAGGTCTTATACTGAAAGAAGTTATGACGGATATGGAGACTGAGATAAAGGAAAAGTATCCTGAACTTTTCAAATAAGATACACTTCAAATTTCGAGGACGAAATTTATTTAGGGGGGAGAAATGTCACATCCAGTACTATGGTAATTAGGAATAAGAAATGTTCCTAAATAATTAAGGGTCAAAAATAACCAAGAGAAATAGAAGAATTTTGGTGGAAAATAATTATTATGGTTTTCCAAGCCAATTATGAAAAGTTTGACTAATTAAGAAAAATTGATCAGGAATAATTATGGAAAAATATTTCCAAGCCTCATAAAATTAAGGAAAAATAATGAAAATGTTTCTTGAAAATTATATGGGATTATAAAAATTGGTTTTATGACTAAATTGCCCCTAGAGAAATTACAAGGGAATTTAAGGGCGATTTAAGCTAGTTTAAGGTCCTTTATTTGAAAAATTCCAAATAAATAGTTTTAAGGAGGATAAAATCCCAAGAAAATTCTTATGATATCCCAAGAAATTATAAGAGACTATGAAATTAAAAGAAGACCTTCAAGTATCCAAAATTTTTCCCAATTCCTCTGAAAATGGAAAAATCAATAAAGAGAAGGAAATTAGTTTTCTTTTTTTATTTAATTATTAGGAAATTCAACTTGAGACAAAGGGGGAAATTTGGGAAGATAAAAATGAGTAGAATAATTTATGGATCTAACAAAAATAATTACATAGGCCAGAGCACTGTAATTATAGAAAAGAAGTTAAACCCGGAGTAAAAGTGCACCGACAAAGTGAAGACTAAAGTCTTGCACTTTACTTGGCCCACAAGTTGCCACTTGTCAAGCCTCTAATGGATGGTAATTAAAGCTTTCCAAGTGTCAAGCATTAAGTGAAGAGGATCTTGACTTTGAAATTTAATTACATTATAATTTGCTTAATTAAGAGAGAGGTTTCAAGACTAAGTAGGAAGGTGACACTTGGTAACTTATTTATGATGGTGGTTGGGATATTTTGGTGCCTTAATTGAGCTTTTTGTCCCTCATAATCAGTCTTCATTTTGGCCTAGAGGGAAAAGAGAGAGAGCGAGAGTGATTTTGTGAAGGGATCAAGCAATAGCAAGCATATTTGATCTTCCAACTAAGATCCAAACTTGGTAAGTTGTTCTAAGATGTTCCTGGCTTTGTTTTATTGATTTGTATGGTTGGAAAAATCACTTCTTGTCCCTTCTTGTTACTAGCCAAAATGGGTATAGTGTAGGGAAGGAGGTTTTGTTGTTAAACATAGTTAGGATACTATGAATCAAGGTGGTTTCAAGTGGTTTAGTGTTGTTTTGAAAAGTTTTTCATGGTTGAACTCTAAGAGGTATGGTTCGGCCAAGACCAAAACTGAACCTTAGGATTTGTTTTTCAAAGTTTTGAGGCTTCCATTGTGTTCAAAATGGAAAATAGTGTAGGGTAAACCTAAAGAGCAAGTGTTGGAAGCCATAGAATCAAAGTTGTAATTTTTGGATTTTGAACTCTAATGGTTCGGTTAGTTCAAAACTGAAAGACAGAATTTTATTTTGTTAAACCCAAGTAGATATTTGGAGTCTACATGAAAAATTATGTAGGAATGAGTCAAGAGGGAATTTTTAGGGTTTATGAAAACCAACTCTAAAATTTAAAGAACAAAGGTGGATGCTTTAAGGGACAAAGGTTGTCCTTGAGTTATGTTATTGATTTTTATAAGGAATGGTTGATGATTCTTGCTTCCCTTTTTGTGGATTACTATGTTAGGGTTTAGCATTTGTGGAAACAAGAAAGAAGAACAAGAAAATCAAAGAGCATTGGATTAAGGTAGTAAGATTTAATTAACCTCAATGTTGAGTGTTGCATTGATTGCTATGTAATTTCATGTGCTATTATGTGGTTGAACTAAATGATGATGATGATGATGATTGTGTAGCTATACTCCTTGCTTTATGTGCCTTGGCTATTGCATGTTAGAGTACTACATGTATGTCCCCATTAATAGCAAAAGGTTGGAATGCTTGTAATTGATGCATATTAATGTTTTGGTTTATTGATCTTGCTACTGGGATTTCATTAAAATCTCATCCCCCACATGTAACTTAACATTTTTGGGACTGAATCATTAAAAGGGAGGCTGGAAATCCAAGGATTAATATGGTGATAAACCATGAGGAAATGTTTATATATTTGGTTATGTGTAAATATCAATAGTTGGTGCTGTAATCCCTAAGCAGGACGTCAGTTTAGAGCCATATTTTATTAAGTTACCGAATGAATTTCTGCAGGAGATTTGATATGCTTAAATTTGATGTCATGAGCTTCAAATTGATAGGCAGAACATTAAAAATGGCCAACTACAAGATTTTTAATGATTTTTCAAAGTTAAGGCTCAGAATCTGAAAAAGGATTTTTGCCAAATGGACAGAGGTGACTTTCATAAAAACCTGACACTTTTTCAAATGGAATTGGTTCATAAGATTATTTTTCCTTGAAAAAGCATTCATAGAGCTTTTTATGATTAAAAGACTAACCTAAGCATGGGAGTGTATAGAAATTTGTTTTGCATGAAGCTCTGTTTTGTTGTGAAAAAACAGAGGTGAATAGAGTATGGTATAATCGATGAAGAATCGATAACCACACAATGAATTGGCATGAGTTATCAATCAGCTGATCGATAAACAAGGAATATGGAACTGACCAGAGATGATGGAAGGAAAATTATCGATAAGCTGATCAATTACTCAATTATTGAAACATCCTACCTTTAATCCCTTAGAGTGCATATTTGTAAGCATTATGGTTCAAGCGGATCACGACACAAGCCCGTGGATTAAAAATTTCAACATAATTACTCGGGTTACTATTCACTGTTTAAATTTCAGATTACAGGTCCAACTTTGAAAAATCATAACTAATTCTAAAAAAATTGTATTGAGCTGTTCTAAAATTATACTGAAATCTCTTTGAAATCTCTTTAAGAGAAAAATATCCAATTAGACTTATCCTTACCCAATTCGTACAGTTTAATCAATAAAGATTACTGTTCATTTGGTAAAATCTGGAACTTTGAGATTCTGTGCCTCAACTTTGAAAATTCGTATCTCCTTGTGTACATATCCAATTGAGTTGATCTAACTCTCATTTTAATTCTTGGGATGTGTACTATAAGTATGTCAAATCTTGTGGCTAAACTCATTCATTTGCTAGGTCAAACTGGAGCTACAAACTCACTACCCCAGGACCTACGTTTTGCCCCTTAACTACTCTTTACTTTAATTCTTTTTATTTCTTTGACATATATAACATGGGATTACTTTTTCCCATTCATTCTCATACATTTCTATTCATGCCATAAACATTATGATTAAATACATGGCATCATTGGCATCCATAACATAGTTTACAAAATAGGAGAATTATACATTCATCAACAGTCTCATCCATTAACAAGAATAATTCTCCGCTTACTTCTTCTTGCTTCTCATGCCATTATTGCCCATCATTGATTGACCTAAATGGTTGGTTACGAAGGGGTGAGATTCGGGGGAATCTCAGTAGCAAACATTACCACATACATGCACAAGATGGATGCTAGTGTATGGTATGTAGTTTTTCATAAACTTAAGTTAACTAGTGACATGCCATCATGCTTTATGCTTGGTATAAAAATGCATGGCCATGGGAAACATATTAAAAACAGCATTTCCAGCAACAATCATCATGTCACAACATCATTCAAACAACAAATACAAACCAACACATGAGCATACCACATCAAGCACATAAAGGGTAAGTTCACTACCTTGCACCTCGAGCTTTCCTTTTGCTTTTCTTTTGATTCCCTTGACTTCCCAACCACAAGGGCTTTTGGTCAACATCATTAAACATCCTCTTGGATGTTCCAAGGCCTTAAACATAATCACATGAGTCATACAATCCATTAGGACCAAGAGATTATATAAAGTTCAAGATTAACTTTCTTGAATCTAACCCTCTTCTCTTAATTTTGGGTTGATGTTCTAGCTTTGTAAAATTATTCCCTATCATTTTGATAAAATTTGGGCAGCACTTCCCCTTAGGAAAATGACTTCCCATCATCATCAAACTATCATAAAATCAACATATAACAACCATAAACCAACATAGAGAAGTTTAGAAGCCTTACCTTGGTTCCAAGTCACTTCCCCTCTCTAGAATTCTCTTCTTTCTCTCTCTAGTTTTGACTATGGATGGGAGTATTTATAGGCTTCATACTTTCCATAATGCCACACATGCCCTTCTTGAATAAGAGCTCATCCGAGCCCTCCATTCAATCACCTTTCCATGTGTACACATCTTAAGCAACATAGCCTAAGAAGATGACAAGTGTCTTTGTGAGTCATGACTTCAAGAAGCTTGTAGATGCTTCTAGAGATTTCTAGTTCCCTCTAGGTTCTTCTATACTCTTCTTGATTACTCTAGATTCTTCTAACAACTTGAAGAATTCCTTTCATGCCCATTCATCAACTTGGCATTAAAATAGGGAGGAAATAAATGGAAAATTCGTGTAAAAATATTTCCTTAATTATTTGTCCACTTATCAAGCCAATCTTGCACCGTATCGGATATTTTTCGGGTCCTAACTTACCCTGTATCACCGGGACAACTTCTTCTTAAAATTCTGGCCAATAAAAGGTACACATATGGCGCCATCTTAGAGGAGCATAGATGAAAATAATTAGCTTTGCTGACAGGCTACTTGACCTTACTGAGTCAAGTAGTAGAGATTTCACTATAACGGGTAGACAAAGGACTGTCTAAAATATTCTCATACTGCGTTCTGATTTTTATGCTGTCTATAAATATCTTCTGCTAACTCAGCATGATGACTCGTAGGTGTCATGATTACGCTTGGTGACTCAGCATGCTGACTAAGCGTCGTCATGATGGCCCTTAGATATTTTCTTTGGTTTTGTCTCCTATTTAGGGGACAAAATTATTTAATATTTGACTGGAGCATTTTATTCAATCTAGAGCTCTAAAAATTCATCCAAAAATATTATAAAATTCCTCATATTCTAAAGAAAATCTATGAATTTTCTCAGGTCATAACTCAACCTGTAGCCCCATTTAAAAATCATTCTTTAAAATGCTCTTTTTCGGCACAACTGGCTTTTAAGTATTCTTAAAGCCATTTTGCTGGTCTTCTGGGGATGAGACTAATTTTATAATTTTCTACAGTTTCTTAGATCATACATCCCCATTTTACCATAATTTTCTGAGGTTTCCTTATGACTCAAACAATTAAATCTACCTCTACAACTCAAACTGAGCCATAACTTATAAATTCCTTTTAAGTTACCTCATGGGTATTTTTATCATCTCTCTTCACAAAAGAGCCTTAGAATATTATTTCTCATTTTCTGGGATTTTCTTAGAATTTTCTAAGTACTTTTTATTTTTACCTCTGATGGCAGTAACCTTCTGAATTTACGGTTTTACCCCTGCTTAGGCTTAACCTCATAAAACCATCTCTTTGAGGCTTATAATTTAACCTTTGGTCTCTATCTAGCCTCTTTTCTCTTTCTGGGCCTTTGAGACTTTACTGGAGCCTCTAACTTTGATTATCCTTTAGCCCCTTAAAACTTTCACTTTGCAGTTTAGTCCCTGAAACTGCTTTAACTTCCTTTCTCATCTTTAGGACCTCTACTAAAAAGGGGTCTAGTAGCCTATCCCATTCAGGCTATTTCTTGTACTTCTAGGCCCAAAAATCGGGATGTTACAATTATCGATTAACACATCGATCAATGTCACATCTAGTAATATGGTAATTAGGAATAAGAAATATTCCTAAATAATTAAGGGCCAAAAATGATAAGGAGAAATAGAAGAATTTTGGTGGAAAATAATTATTATGATTTTCCAAGTCAATTATGAAAATTTGACTCATTAAGAAAAATTGGTCAAAAATAATTATGAAAAAATATTTTCAAGCTATAGAAAATTAAGAAAAACTAAGGATAAGATCCATTGAGAATTATATGAGATTATATAATTTGGTTTTATGACCAAATTATCCTTAGAAAATTACAAAGGAATTTAAGGTTGATTTAGGCCAATTTAAGGGATTTTATTTGAAAAATTCCAAATAAATATTTTTAAAGACAATAAAATTCCAAGAAAATTCTTATGATATCCCAAGGAATTATAAGAGATTATGGAGTTAAAATAAGACCCTCAAGTATCCAAGATTTTTCCTAATTCCTTTGAAAAGTGAAAAAATGACTAAAGAGAAGGAAATTAGTTTTCCTTTTTATTTAATTATTAGGAAATTAATTTTGAGACAAAGAGGGCATTTTGGGAAGATAAAAATGAGGAGAATAAATTATAGATTTGATAGAAAATAATTACAAAGGCCAGAGTACTGTAACTATAGAAAGAAAAATTAAACTCGGAGCCAAAGTGCAATGATAAAGCAAAGACTTAGTCTTGCAATTCAAATGGCTCACATTTGGCCATGTGTCAAGCCCCTAATGAAAAAGGATTTGAATTTGCCAAGTGTCACATCTCAACTGGAGAGGATTTTGACTTTTGGTAATTAATTTCTTTTGGAATTAGTTAATTAAGAGAGAGAATGCAAGATAAAAGGGGGTAATGACACTTGGATTTACATTTATGATGGTGGTTGGGATATGTTGGTTCATTAAAAAAGCACTCCTTCCCCCTAATTTCAGATCATCAATTTGTCCAGGAGGAAACCAAGAGGGAAAAGAGAGAGTTCAAGGAGAAACCAAGGAGAAAGGCATCAACTTTGAGCATACAAGCGAGAATCGAGGTTAGTTCTTAGTTCTAAATGGATCCTTGTCTTGTTTTCTTGCTTTGTATGGTTGGAATATTTGTTTTTCCCTTGTTGATGGTGCTAGTTGAAACATGTACAAGGGAAGGGAAGAAGTTTTCTTGGTCCAGCTTGTTAGCACACTTCAAAGCATGATAGATCCTAGTAGTTATAAGTGGTTGTTGATTGTTTTTGAAGTATTTTCTTTTTGTTGTATTTCATAAGGACCATTTTGGCCAACACCATAGCTGAACCCTAGGATGAGTTTTTCAATGTTTTGATGCTTTTATTGTGTTCAAAATGAAAAATGGTGTGGGATAAATCTAAAAAACTAAGGTTGGAAGCATTAAAACCAAAGTTGTAATTTTTAGAAAATGAACTCTATAGGTTCAGTCAAGAGGAAACTGAAAGGAGAAGTTTTATTTTCTTAATTCCAAGCACATATTTGGAATCAACATGAAAAATCATGTAGGAATAAGTCAAGAATGAATTTTTAGGGTTTAAGAAACGAAACACTAAAAATTCAAGAACAAAGGTGGAATCTTTCAAAGGGTTTAAGAGTTCTTGAGTTATGTTGTTAATTTTATATGGAATGGTTGATGATTCTTGCTGCCCTTTTTATGGTTTATCATGTTAGGCTTTGACATTTGTGAAGGGAAGGAGGAAAAACAAAGAAAGCTCAAATCTTTGGAGCAAGGTAGCAAGTTTAATCTAACTATTAACATTAACTTTGCATTTTTGATTGTTGCATGATTCATTGCTATTATGTGGATGAACTTTCTTGATTGTGATGTGGCTGCTCTTTGCACTTTCTTGCTTTGGCCTTTGTATGATTGAGTTTGATAAATAATAAGCATGCTAGTTCACCAATAGTAGTTAATGAGGTTATGCATAATAATGATACTTGTTGATGGTATAGTTGATTAATTTGCTATTGGGATTTCATTGAAATCTCATCCCCTAAATGCAATGTAACATTTTAGGGCCTGAAACTTTGAAGGGCGAGCTGTAGATTGAAGGTTAAATTATGGTGCCAAACCATGAAATTCATCCATTTTTGGATATGTAAATATTCAGCTTGGACAATGCTGTAAACCTAACTACACCACCAGCTAACACGTTAAAATTGGACAACTACATGATTTTTCAAAGTTAAGGTCTAGAATCTGGAAAAGGAGTTTTTACCAAAAGGACAGAGGTAACTTTCACAAAAACTTGACACTTTTACAAATGGAATTGGTTCACAAGATTATTTTTCCTTGAAAGAGCATTCAAAGAAATTTTTATAGAATTTTGAACCACTCCATTTGGATTTTTCTAGATTAAGTTATGAATTTTTGAAGTTGGGCCAGAAAACTGGATTTTTACCTGATGAATAGTAAAAATCCAAAAATAGTTTTTTGTGATAAAATTGAGCCCAAGACCATCCAATGTGGTATAAACTGGTTCTAATTGAACTCTAAGTCAATCCAATGGTAAGGTGTAATATTTTTGGTATCAGAATAGAGGTTCTGGCATAGGATAGAACGCTCTGCTTAAGTTTATTCATTAGATTTTAGGGTTAGAAGGAGGAACTGACAAGTCTTTACAGGATGGAAACCGTAATGGATTGGGACACTAGATCTGAGCCATCGGTTAATGATTATGATCTTAACATTATCGATCTCAATGAAGAGGAGGATCCACTGGAATAGACCATGGGAGATGCTAGCCCAGGCCATTCGTTAGTGAGCTCTAACGATTACGCTGAATACTATACTGAGCTACTAGGGATCACTGAAGAACAGTTACTGTACCTTTCTAGACCCGGTGACCTGATAAAACTCGTAACTAGCCTGTACCAGGAATCATTGGACCTAGGCTTTTATGTTTAGTCTATCAGACAACCTGTTAACCCAGTTGTGCATCCAAGCAACATTCCTGGACCCAGTACCAAACCAGTTATACCCCCAGCTCTTGTAACACCTGTAACACCTGTAGTACTAGTCGTATCTGCCCCGGCTCAGCTTGGTCATGAGATCCATAGTGTGGGTTAGCTGAGTGATAGACTAAGGTTTCTAGGGCGCCACATCAGGAGGAATGTGGATGCAAACCTGAGAGTACACCTAGATTACTTCTAGGGCATGAGAGATCTGTACTAAGCCCACAAACCAAGCAACCCTTACCTAGAACTTTTTGATTGGCTAAGTGAGATGGTAGAGGTCCTACCTAGCAACCCTTTCTAGACTTATGAGATTATCCGCCTGAACTACAAACTTGGAGATGATGTGGAGGATTGGATCTGAAGCCTCAAGGGCTTTGTTATTGTTGATTTCTTTACATGACTAGGACCCTCCTATCACTAACGTAGGACGTATTTTGGTACAGCTAACCATAGTAGGTTAGGCTGATATTGCTTGGCGTATGTATGTTTTGAACTGCATTGTTGATGATTGATGCTCAAATGTTGAATGATGTGTGCCTATTTTGTTAAATGAAATCCAAGCATGATATTTATTTCTTGTTCGTTTGTTATGCTATCTTATTAGTTAAACACGATAGTTAGAACTCAACGAAACCCTTCACTAGAGAAACCCCCAACTCAGGACGTGAGGGTTCCTCTTGATTCATTACAGTTAATTTTGGATTGTCTTGAGCAACAGTAAAAGACCATCGAGGATATGAGGGCTGCACAAGCTGACCAGGAACAACAGAGAGATGCCGTGATAGCTGTAGCAATAGTAGCGACAGTAGAAAACCTTGACAGGAGGCAGCCAGAGGAAGAAATCTCCGCAGCACAAGCATCAGAACAATTGCCTATATCAACAATGCCAGCAGCAAACCCCAATAGCATCTAACAGTGGATGACTCACTTCTGTAAACACAACCCGTCGTCATTCGACGAAGCATTTGATGTGGAAGTGGCAGAAGACTGGATTAACTGCCTAGAGAAGATCTCCAAAGTACTAGTATGCCTAACAGAGCAAAAAGCCCAAATGGTAATATATAAGCTAGAGAAAGACACTGATCATTGGTGGAAGAATACTAAGATTCTTCTGGATGCTCAGAACACAAGGGTGACTTGGAAAGTGTTCCTAGAGTAGTTCTATGAGAAGTGTTTTTTGAGATCAGTCTGAGATGAGAGGGAAGCAGAATTCCTGACTCTGAAATAAAGAGATGATGAGCCATTCGATGAGTACCTGGCTAAGTTCATCCCTCTCTCTAATTACTTAAGCAATCTCCGCTACCAAGATGATGAGAGGCAGACAACGGAGAACATGATTCGAGGACTGAAGACGTCTTTGAGGGAGATGATTGCTCCCAGACAATTCAAACAATTCAATAAGGCAGTTGAGGCCTGCCGAATCATAGAAAATAGGCTAAACCATCATCTGATGGTCAAGACTACTCCTAGGGTGGAGAAAGGAGGTCAGGTAGGTCAGGGTGGTTCCTCTTCTAATGCGAGTAAGAAGAGAAAGCAACCATGGGACAACTGCAAGAACAAGAAAGGCAGCAAGCCATAGAAGGGTAAGGAATGTGCAAAGTATGGCAAGAATCACAGTAACAGACCGTGCATAGTTGGATAAAATGTTTGCTACACATGCGACAAACCAGGACATTTCTCAAGAGAATGCCCGTAAAACACTAAAAAGGCACAACCACGCATCCAACACCGAGTGTTTGCTCTCATGGGGGAAGAAGACCAAAAATCTCCGAAGATGATCCAAGGTATGATCATGATTAACAACTCCCTAGTGATTGTAATGTTTGATTCAGGTGCTAGTCATTCTTTTATCTCGTATGCCTATGTTAAAAGACTTGGCTTGATTATGAATACGTTATCATATGATATACATGTGTCCACATCAACACATAATAGGGTAATTACATCTGATGTGTGCTTAAACTGTATAGTTTGTTATGAGCACTGTTGTACTGCCATAGACTTAATATGTATGCCCTTCCATGAAATTGATGTGGTGATCAGATTAAATTGGTTGTTGTCCCATAACATCCTAATGGACTGTAAGAATAAAACCCTGATCTTATCCTCGAGAGAATTAGAGTTGAATCCAGAGGTTAGATTGAACTTCATAACGGAGGCCCAAGCAGGCAGATGCCTACGAAAAGGTTGCCAAGGACTCCTCGTTTTCTTCTCAATGCAAGTAGAGGTTGAGGAAGGGATAGGAGAAATCCCAGTTGTTAAGGAGTTTCCAGAAGTATTTCTAACAGAGGTCATAGGATTACCTCCGGACAGAGAAGTAGAATTCATGATTGACATCATACCTGGAGAAGGACCAATTTCTAAGGCCCCTTCCATAATGGCTTCAAATGAAATGGCAAAACTTAAGAAGCATATAGAGGAATTACTTGAGAAAGGTTTTATTAGACCAAGCGTATGGCTATGGGGTGCTCCAGTGTTATTCATCAAGAAGAAAGATAGTAGTCTAAGATTATGTATAGACTACAAGGAGTTGAATAGAGTCACAGTTAAGAACAAGTATCCACTCCCTAGGATGGACGATCTGTTAGACCAGACAGTTGGTGCCAATGTGTTCTCTAATATTGATTTAAGATTTGGCTACCACCAACTTAAGATTAAGCCTGATGATGTCCCTAAGACTGTGTTTTGACTCGCTATGGGCACTATGAGCTCTTAGTGATGCCATTCAGATTAACGAATGTACCAGCAATATTTATGGACTACATGAACAGGATCTTTCGCCCTTACTTAGATCAATTCGTGGTAGTGTTCATTGATGACATCCTAGTGTACTCTAAATCTCCTGAAGAGCATAGGACGCACTTGAGAATTGCCCTAAATACCCTAAAAGAGAAGCAGCTTGTGGCCAAAGTTAGTGTGAGTTTTGGTTACAGGAAGTCTTATTTCTCAGCTATGTGATTTCCTGAGGGGGAGTGGTTGTTGACCCTAGTAAGATTGAGACAGTACTCAACTGGGAAAGACCCAAGACAGTGACTGAGATAAGGAGTTTCCTCAGACTAACAGGGTATTACAGAAGATTCATCAAGGACTTTTCTCGAATTGCTCTTTTGCTAACTAAACTAGGAAGAACTAGCCGTTCTTGTGGGACGAGAAGAGTGATGCTAGTTTTCAGGAGTTAAAAAAAGCTCACCTCTACTCCCGTACTTGTACTCCCTGATCCTTCATAACCCTATGTGGTTTATACAAATACTAGCAAGCAGGGATTGGGATGTGTGCTTATATAGCAAGGGCGGGTAATAGCCTAGGCCTCACGCCAGCTGAAATCTCATGAGGAGAATTACTTGACCCATGACCTGGAATTGGCAACGATAGTTTATACGTTAAAGATATGGTAAGTTGTAACAATCAACAGCAATGAAGAATCTTAGTCAAATCTGGCCAATAAGTAAGAATTATCAATAAGGTGATCAATAAAATATTAATCAATCAAATGATCAATAAACTAGACAAGGTACACGCTTTTGTTAGGATTATGGTTTTGATGATAACAAAGTTAGATTAATTTGATTAAGTATGTTGATCGATCATCTGATCGATCAAATGTTTATCGATAAGCTGTCAGATAATTATTCAGTATAAATCAGATTTATGTTAAGTATTTTAATCGATGAGATGTTTGATAATTCATTGATCGATAAAATGATCGATCATCGCTAACGTAAAAGTCATAGAAGGTAATTGTCGGTTATCGATAGTTTAATCGATAATCCCAGATGATCGAACAAGTGACAGATAAAAAGAAGTGAATCTGGACTGATCTTATCGATCAAGTGATCGATAAATAAGTTATTGATAACGACATCAATAAATGGTAAGACACTCTACCTGTTTTTAATAATGATTCTGGCATTGTTTATCGATCACATTATCGATCATTTTATTATCGATAATATGATCGAACATTGAGCTCTAACCTTCTTCTTAAATGCAGGTACTGATTATAGACTATTGATCGATAACGTTATCAATCATCAAATTATCGATAAAATGATTGATAATCTATGTGCCAGTTGCTTTTACTTAGTTTTCTTCAGAACTAAATTATCGATAACCTTATCGATAATTAAGCTTTCCTACTTAACATTTTTTCAGATAACATAATCGATAAATAGCTTTACAACAAACTCTTCACTTCACCGTTTATCGATAATTTGATCGAACATGCCTTGATCGATCACTCATTCGATAATTCTTGAAATGTGTTTGATCAACATGCACTAAAGTCTCAATTCTGTAACACTTGAATTATCAATAAATTGATCGATCAACCTTTACTCGGTAAACTATTCGATCATTTGATTTCTGTCAGTTTAATTTCAGCAAGCTATAACATTTCTCATACTCACTTGTTTACTCACTTCCAAGATTTTTTGCTTGCTCAATCCTCATGATTACTTTACTAAGTGGTGTATATTCAAAGGAACTCTGATTTACATATCAACCTAAGATTTCCTGTTGCACTTTATCGATCACCTAATCGATAAATCATTGTTCCATCATCTGATCGATAAACCTTTTCAACTCATCAAAAATTTCTCTCTCTGTTTTTCGATAACCAAATCGATCAATCAGTAATCGACCACCACTTCGATCAACCATGTCCAGAATTTCTTTTTGCACCTTTTACGAATAATTCATTCTATCTAGAATCATTGAATAATCAATTAGTCGTTACTCCTGATCTGTGACTAAAGCTTACACTGCATTATTCTTACTTGTTTAAGTTTAAAATATGGATGCAGATTACTAAGAGAAATCACAACGGCTCTTCAACGAGATTACGTAACCTGTAACCTACAGTGTTAGAAAGCTCAGACGCATTAATAGCAAAACCGTTGGAATTGCCTAAACACGCAAATGGAGTCACAACGGCTAGAAGCTCTTTCGTCTAACGGTTACTTAACGATCTCAACTATAAAAGGCGCGAAGAAGCATTAATGAGCGGATTGAATACCGGAACTACGATCTGTGATTATTAAGTCTATCATTCAATACTCTATTTCTTCAACATTACTGAGCATCAGTGTTCATCATTAAATTTCACTCTATAAGAGAGTCGATATCTATCCTTTATTAATCATTATTGAGTGATACTCAAGAGTGTGGACTCTTGAGTGGGTTTGTATCCTTACGGGAGTAAGGGGGAGTGATTGAGTGATTCAATTACTGTACTGAGGCACCAAGAGCCCGATCAATCTTGGAAGATAGTGAAATACTCAGAGGTGTTCTGAGGACTGGACGTAGGTCAAGTGGTTAAGACCGAACCAGTATAAATCTTGTGTCTTCCCCTCTGCGGTGAAATCCTTCTTAACTCTAACTCTCTGTTTCCGATATTGTCTCGTTTTTAATTTTGCAATTTTTATTAAACTCACCCAATTCACCCCTCCCTTGGGTGAGATTGCTTCTAACAGCTTTTACTTAACATTTATTGATAATGTGATCGATAATTCATTATTCGATAACATGATCGATAATTGCCTTAATATTCTTGTTTGATCTTCTTATTTATCAAGCACATGATCGATCATGCATTGATTGATAACTTGATTGATAATTTTAGTGTTTATAACTGTAGGAAATAGAATAATATGGAAAATAATTCTCTTGTATTTCATTGATCAGAATATACACATATATATACAAGTGAGAGGAGCCTCTGCATTAATGGCCCATTATGATAATATCATATCCTATCAAATCCTAATCATAATTACATAATATTTACATATCAAATCATATCATATCTCTACACTCCCCCTCAAGTTGGAGCATAAATGTTAAGCATGCCCAACTTGTCACACAGATAGTCAACACGAGTCCCATTTAGAGCTTTAGTGAGAAGGTCGCCTAATTGATCACTAGAACGCACATATCCAGTGGAGATGAAGTTCTCCTTAAGCTTGTCTCTGATAAAATGACAATCAATCTCAATATGTTTGGTACGTTCATGGAACACAGAATTGGAGGCTATATGTAGGGCAGCCTTATTGTCACACCACAACTTTGCTGGCAAAGTGGTTTTGAGGCCAACTTCCTTTAATAGCTGATATATCCAGATTATCTCACATACAGACTGTGCCATAGCTCGGTATTCTGCCTCTGCGCTCGATCTGGACACCACATTTTGTTTCTTGCTTTTCCAGGACACCAGATTCCCGCCCACAAAGACACAGTATCCTGTAGTAGACCGTCTCGTGGCCTTTGATCCACCATGATCTGCATCACAGAAGCACTCAATGTCTGTATGGCCATGATTTTTGTATAATATCCCACGACCTGGACATCCCTTCAAATAATGTAACATGTGTTCCAAGGCTTCCCACTGTCTGACAGTCGGGGATGCCATGAACTGGCTTAGTACACTGACTGGATAAGTAATATCCGGACGAGTTACAGTGAGATAGTTTAACTTGCCAATCATTCTCCTGTACCTCTCAGGATTCTCAAATGGTTTGCTCTTCTGAGCCTCAAGCATCCGTTTCTCATCATCAAGAGAATCATCGAGTGGTATGCTCCCATCAGCGTCAAGAAGTGGGTTGTGAACCATAGGAAACTTGGTCGGTGCTGCTCCCAACTTTCCAGTTTCCTTCAGGAGGTCAAGAACATATTTGCGCTGTGTCAGTAATATGCCCTTCTTGCTTCGCATAACTTCAATACCTAGAAAGTATGTCAGAGAGCCCAGATCCTTCGTCTGAAAGTGGGAATTAAGAAAGGACTTGAGGGACGAGATGCCCGAACCATTACTGCCTGTGATCACAATGTCATCTACATATACCACCAAGAGAATCATGCCAGCCGCTGTTCTTTGATAAAATACAGAATGATCGCACTTGCTTTGGCTCATGCCAAATTTCTGTACGACAGTACTGAACCGGTCAAACCATGCACGAGGACTTTGCTTCAAACCATACAAGGACCTCTTAAGGCGACATACTTTCCCATGCTCCCCCTGAGCAACGAACCCAGGTGGTTGCTCCATATAGACCTCTTCATGAAGATCACCATGTAAGAATGCATTTTTAATGTCTAATTGATGTAGATCCCAATCATAAGTAGCAGCCAGAGAGATGAACAGACGGACAGATGAGAGCTTAGCAACAGGAGAAAAGGTTTCGGAATAGTCAATGCCATAGGTTTGTGCATAACCTTTAGCCACAAGGCGAGCCTTAAGGCGGTCAAGTGTGCCGTCAGCCTTAGTTTTCGGAGTTAACACCCATTTACATCCAATGGCCTTTTTACCCGCCGGTAAATCGACCAGGGTCCATGTACCAGCTCGATCAAGGGCCGCCATCTCCTCTTCCATTGCAGCACGCCAACCTGAGTGGGCCAAGGCTTCACGAATAGTTCTGGGCACAGAGATAGTATCTAGGGAGGCAACAAAGGAACTGGACACAGGAGACAAGCGGTCATATGAAACAAAGGACGAAATAGGATGGGCACAAGTACGTTTACCTTTGCGAAGGGCAATGGGTAGATCAAGAGAGGCATCCGGGTCTGGAACAGGAGGTGTCTCAGGATTAGGGTCAGAACAAGGTTCAGTGTTGCTCAACTCAGGATCTGAGGGCGAGGCGGACCAGGGAGGAATAGAAGCTGGCGTGGCGGTAGTAATCTCCGTTGACCGTTGTGTATACACATGATCAAAGGGTTGAACGAGTGCGGGAGCGGGTGCTTGCGACGACAGTGATGGTGAGGTGACAGAGTATATTAGAAGGTCATCCTCCTCCGCAGGTGGAGCAGGTGGGGAAGAATGCGAGAAATATGGTGTGGACTCCTGAAAGGTGACATCTGCAGATACTAAATAACGATTGAGAGTAGGTGAGAAACAACGATAACCTTTTTGGACCCGAGAGTATCCAAGGAAGACACATTTAAGAGACTTTGGGTCTAACTTTGAAATAGATGGCCGTACATCCCGCACAAAACAGACACACCCAAATATCTTAGGAGCAATAGGGAACAAAGGCTTAGAAGGAAAGAGGGTAGAAAAAGGAGAGTTACCATCAAGAACAGAGGAAGGCATTCGGTTAATAAGGAAGCAGGCAGTGGAGACCGCGTCAGCCCAAAATGGTTTAGGAACCTGCATTTGAAACAAAAGTGCACGGGCCACCTCAAGTAGGTGGCGATTTTTTCTTTCTGCAACACCATTTTGAGCTGGTGTATCGACACAAGACGACTGATGAAGTATACCATTTTGAAGCATGTAAGATTGGAACGAAGCAGAGAGATATTCTTTAGCATTATCACTTCGTAAGGTGCGAATAGAAACATTAAATTGAGTTTTAATCTCAGCACAAAAGGCACAAAAATGGGAAAACAATTCAGAACGATGTTTCATTAAATATAACCAAGTTGTCCGGGAATAATCATCAACAAATGTAACAAAGTATTTAAACCCTGCTTTGGACTCTACAGGACAAGGACCCCAAACATCAGAATGGACTAACTCAAAAGGGGATGAAACCCGTTTATTGACACGAGACACTAAAGGAAGACGATGATGCTTGGCAAACTGACATGACTCACAATCTAAAGACGACAAATGCTGAAATTGAGGATAAACTTTCTTAAGAGAAGATAAAGACAAATGACCCAATCGACAATGAACTTCAAAGGGAGAATGACTGCTAGCGCAAGCTACCGCATGAGACACCCGATCATCCAGTATATAGTGCCCGCCAGATTCATAACCTCTACCAATAATCCGCCTCGTCAAAAGATCCTGTATCAAGCAATGAGAAGGAAAAAGTGAGACCCAACAGTTTAGTTGACGGGTGAGTTTACTGGGAGATAGGAGATTAAAAGCAAGTTTAGGAACATTTAGCACAGATGACAAACGGATAGAGGGTGTGGGATTAACAGTGCCAGAACCGAGAACTTGAGACTGGGAACCATCAGCGATGGAAACACTTGACGGATTGGCAAAAGCATTATAAGAGGAGAAGAGATGGCTGTTACCTGTCATATGATCAGTAGCCCCGGAATCTATGATCCACTTTGAGGAAGAAGAAGCAAGGGCAGTAGCATTATTACCTGTTGTAGCTGCGGCACTCACAGACGGTGTAGTAGATTTTAACTGGGCATACTCAGCAGCAGAAATCGTGACTGTGTCACTGGCTTGTGTAGCCACGTGGGCAGAGTTATTCCGTTGCTGTTTATTCTGAAGTTTTCGACATGTGCGTTTTGTATGCCCCGGTTCTTTGCAGTAATAACACACTACCCCACTGGAGTCAGAAGGGGCTCCCCCTTGCTTCGAACCACCACGGGTAGGCCCCCCGCGGTTATCAATAGGATTACGAGTCTCATAGGTGCCCTTACTGAGCAAGGCACTTGTAGGAATACTAGCAGCTGGTGGCAAGAGATTCTCAGCTCTCATTACTCTGGAAAACACATCTTGAAGGTCAGAAATTTCAGATCCGGATAAGATTTGAGACCGAACTGTGTCGTACTCAGGTGGGAGACCAGTAAGAAAGCTCATAATAGCCATTTGCTCCCGTTGCTTATGCTGAACCTTCAAATCAGCAGTAAGAGGCATTAACACATTCAGTTCTTCATACATCCTTTTAAAGTCCATAAAGTAGGCTTTGAGAGGACGATCCTGTTTTTCAGAACGATAGAAAGCTTTGCAGACCTCGTAAACACGAGAGATATTTCCTTTTCCTGAATACAAAAAATCTAAATAATCCATTAGTTCCTTAACCAATTCACAGTGATTAATAGAGGGAATAATCTCACTGTCAATGGAATTACGGATCTGGAAAAATAGCCGTGCATCATCCCGCAACCAGGTCTTTTTGGAATCAGTTGTTGGAGGATCATCAGTCAGATGGTCTTCCTTCTCAATGCTCCGCAGATAGAGGCGAATGGTTTTACTCCAATCCAAATAATTTACCCAAGTCAACTTGTGATCAGTAATTTTAGTAATAGTTGGGACAAGCTCCGAGACAGATTTAATTTCCGCCATAGATGAAGTGCACTAACCAAAGGGAATGCGAAAGAGTGTTACACAGGAACACAAAGCACGATACCTGGATTACCTAATGAATACCAAGGCAGTGAAAAGGCCAACAGCTACACAAGGAGCTGCAAACAGAACTGAATTGCACAAACAGCGTGCCGGAGATGCGCCAGAAACGAAACAGAACGCCAGAAAGTAATAAACCGTACGGACTGTACGGACGCCGAGTGAATAGTGCAGAGCGCACGGACTGTACGGACGTCGCCGGAAGTCGATGAACAGTGCAGGCGTACGGACTGTACGGACAATGTACGGACGCCGAGTGAACAGTGCGGCGGCGGTACTGTAGCAACCGAAAATTAACACCTAGAGAGAAAATTCCCACGCTCTGATACCATGTAGGAAATAGAATAATATGGAAAATAATTCTCTTGTATTTCATTGATCAGAATATACACATATATATACAAGTGAGAGGAGCCTCTGCATTAATGGCCCATTATGATAATATCATATCCTATCAAATCCTAATCATAATTACATAATATTTACATATCAAATCATATCATATCTCTACAATAACGTTCAAGTTTTGAAAAACCTCGTTAATTATCACAACCCTAGCTCGATAAAACCATCACCCCTGTTTCACATAACATTCAAATTTTCATTGTTTCATCAAATTCCTCACTCCTTTCCACTCGAACTCACTCCCTAAGCTCTTTTAGTCCCAGCCAAACCTCTTAAACCCACAAAACACTAAACATTCTTCAAAATCTCTTCTAGGTGATGAGAAATAGCGAGAGTTAAGCAATTGAATGTTAGCCAAAAGGAAAGCACTGAGAAATAAACCCAATCCAGAGAAACTACTCCCTCGACTACAAAGAAAAGATACAGACTGAAAGTGAGGGAAGAACTATTAAAGAAAAGAGGTGTATTAAAGATACGAGAAAGCCAGACTGAAAGCTCTGAGCAACCCATCCCTCAGAGAAAATCTCCACAGTCAAAATCTAAGCTGTCAATGGTTAGCAAGGAGTCTGAAATAGAATCCGATGATGAAGCTTCAATTTAGAAAGCTCTGGAGGCTACACTAAGAATTCCTGTCCCCAAGCAACCGAGACAAAGGAAACAGAAAGCAAGTGAGAGTGTGTCATGCCAAGTTCCTACCCAAGGTACTCCATCTGAATCATCTAAGTTTTTGGTTGGGAATCTGAATAAGGATGTAAACATGGTTAAGTTTAAGGCAAATTTTGTGAATCAAAAATTTTGTCCTGTGGTTTTTGTTGATATAAAAGGCTTGAAGAAAAATGAGAAAATCAATTTGGACTTGAGTAATCCACTTGAACACTATTCCAATTAGTTGATTATTAGAGGAGAATACTACCCAAAAGTAGTTAAAAGATTTTATTGCAATATGGAATCTGTGGAGGAATACAATGAACAAGATAATTTGGTGAATGATTATCTAAAAATCAAACTAAGGTAGAACCTTCAATCTTACTAGTAGCAAGCTGAATAAACTGCTAGGAACCCAAGAATATGTGAGGAGAGGTGACATGAATGACATTAAAGCTCCCATGATTCTAATACAGAGTGATGACTACCAAGGCAAGCTTAATTTTCTACCAAAGCAAATATGTGATTATTATAGAATAATCCACTATATCTATTTAAGGAGTATGGTCAATAAATCTAGAAGTTTCTCACATCTGAACCAAGATGATTACTTTCTGTTGGCCAGAATAATCAATGGAGAAAAGATCAACATAGGGGATTTGATTTTTAATGAAATAAAGTACTTTGTTCTTAACAAGTCCAAGTCTATACCAATCCCTTATCCTCAACTGGCCACCTATCTACTTTAAGTGCATAACATTGCACCCTTCGAGCCTGGAAAAGTCAAAGTGAAGGTTCCTGCATTCGGAATTAACCAACTCAATAAAATGAAGATTCCAGTGCCCTTTTGGTCTTCACAGAAGTTGGCAAGGAAAGAGAAAGGAAAACAGCTAATGACCAGTGCTTGAAAGGGCCAGGATGAGGCTGAGTCTTTTGCAGAACCCTCTCAAACCTCTGGCCCCTCGTTTTATGGTAACACCATTCGGAATATATTCCAAACTGAGCTATAAGAGTTTGAGAAAAGAGTTTATGCCATGGCCAAAGACTGTGGGGAAATTTTAGGCAAGAAATTTGATGAACTTTCCAAGATATTAGATCTTCATCGTCAAGCCATGGTAGTCTTGGAAAAAGAGGTCTCCCGGAGATTTGACTATGTTGAAAAGGAGATCAAAGAGTTGAAAGGGATGGTAGCTTCTCTCTATAACAATTTCTCTGCACCAAGCAGCTCCTTTAGCTTTGAGGATCTCTTATCTCATCTACCCTCTCCTCCTCATCCAGCTCCTAAATCATCTTCCTCACCTATCTCTACCTCTCTTACACCTGCTTCTCCTTCTATCCATGTCACATCCTCTCCCACGCCATCCACTTTAGCCATTATCACTGTTCCTCAACCTGCTCATTCTCTAACCCTTCCACCTATTTCTTAGGCCCTCTCACCAATTTCTCAGCATCCCCCTCTTCCTATTCCTATTACTTTGCCTACTGTCTCTACTTCTTCCCCACCTTCTGATGCTGACAAGAAAGGGGAGAAGGAATTTGTTTAGTTCTTCTGTGTTTTGTTATGCTTTCTGTTATTTCTATTATGTTTTCATGTATTTCTATTATATTTATGTAATTTGAATTCTGATAGTACTTGAATGCTATCAGTTGTACATTTTTGATAAATTTAGACAGTTTGATATTTATTGATGAATATTGTTATCTATCATGAGCTTTTGCTGAATTCTTAATCTAATTTACATTTTTATTTGATGAAGTATGTTTAATCTTATACCTGTGTTTTGTCATCATCAAAAAGGGGGAGAATGTTAGATTTAAAGTTTTGATGATAACATATCAAGTATGTTCTAGTTTAGTATGTTGATCGATCACCTGATCGATCAAAAGATAATCGATCAAGTGTCAGATAAAATGTCTCTGTTTGCTTGTGAGTTGGTAATAAGTTTGATCGATAAATTGATAGATAATTCAAATTTTATGTGTTTGATAGATCAAAGTTACCACTATTTGGTATAGAAGTCTACAGAAAATTATCGATCACTTGATCGATAATTAGATGATCAAACAACTAACAGATAAAAAGACATAATTCTGCTAAGTATTTATCGATCAGATGATCGATAAAAACATTATCGATAAGAAGACAGATAAATGGTAATATTGTTTTACTAACGATGTATTCTGTTCTATTCACCATTTATTGATGACTTTATCGATGAAAGATTTATCAATAACCTGATTGAACATTGATTAATAACTCACTGGTTTATCGATATATTTTTGTTCAAGGTTGTTGTCTGGTTCCTTAATTGATCACTTCATCGATTAGTGATTTATCAATCAACTATCAATCATCACTATTTCACTGCATCTACTATTTTAAGTTATGTTTTCGATCACCTGATCGATCATTTAATTATCGATGAAATGATAGATCATCCAGACTTCTAAATTTTTTGTTTTCACATAACATGATCAACTAAGCTTTATCCCTGGTTTTTTAACTAAAGTTTTCAAACAATATTTTATAGATCACTTGATCGATCAATCTTTAATTGATCAACTACTCGAACATTATACACTCCGTGATTTTGATATGAAAACTTTCCTTGACCTTTTATCGATCAATTTATCAATAAAATGTTCAATCAATGATGTTCAAAATCTATTTCCCTCTTACTTCGCTTTATCGATAACTTAATCGATCAAGAAATTTTTGATCACTTATTCAATCAATGTACAAGTTTATTTCATAACAAGCTTTTCATGATGATTTCAAAATCTCTCATGTTTTTATCTTTAAGCTTTTTTCAGCCTTCCTTTTACACATAATTCTCTTTGAAGGGATTTAAAGGCATAGGAGAATTTAAAAGCTTTAATCTTGAAATATCTCATTTAAAGTCATTGTATTCATTTCTCATTATTTATCGATCAATGGAAAGTATACAGAAATTTCTAAGAAAATCCCACAAAATGAGAAATAATATTCTAAGACTCTTTGTGAAGAGAAATGACGAAAATAGCCCTGAGACAGCTTAAATGGAATTTATGAAGTTATAGCCGGTAAAAAGTATACAATTTGAGGTAATTATTTAAAATAGCAAGAGATCTAAAAAATGTACACAAAAATGAGGTTAAATGGTTGAAAGGTTTTACTAATTTATAAAATTAGTCCGCAACCAAAAGGCCACTGGAATGGCTTTAATAAATTAAAAAGCCGATTATGATGATAAAAAGAGTATTTTAGTAAATGATTTTTATGCAAGGCTTAAAGGAAGTATTATGGCCTAAGAAAATTTATAGATTTTCTCTAAGGTGGAAAGAACTTTTGGAGTAGACAGAATAATTTTGAGAGCTCCAGAAAGCCGAAAAGAAATCCTGAAAAACAAGGACCAAGTAAATAGAGGAAAATATCTAAGAAAAAGACAAATGTCATGATGGCTCATTAATACATCATATAAGGAAATCATAACACATATGAAGGCATTAATTAGGAGAGAAGAGGTAGTGGAATAAGACAAAGGTAAGGTGACAAATATATTAGTGCTCTAAGAGACCAAAACTAAGAGAATGGACCAATAAAGTGCACTGATAAAGTGTAAAGGTACGCTTGCTTTTTACTTGGCCTAGATTGCGCCACTTGTCAAGCTCCCTAAGGGGAGGATTTTGACTTTGAACATCAGTTTCATTTAGAATTATTTTAAGGTTGGAAAATGGTTCAAGGAGCCTTTACAAGTTGACACCTCACCCTTGTAATTTGAATGAACTTGAAAGGTATTTTGGTCCATTCAAACCAAAGTTTTGGCTATAAATACCCACCTTGGAAGAGCATTTTGACAGCCATTTGTAGAGGGAAAACTCTTCCAAATTTTAGAGAGAGAAATGTGGGGGTAAAGGCCAAGAAGAAGGAACACTTCATTTGGATATGTGTACAATTTATGGTAATGGTTATAGCATCTGCCTTGATGCCTATTTTGAATCAGTTACTCTTTGTATCTGATTCTAAAATTTAGCATGGTTAAAGTACACTCTGTAATCTTTAAATCCATAGGTAAAACACTTCATTTGGATATGTGTACAATTTATGGTAATTTTTCAAAATTAGGGTTTAAAATCTGGAAATAATGTTTAACCTTTGGAAGAGTAGCGAATTTCCATACAATTCTGGTAGTGCTTCATATAGAATTGTTCCTGAAACTATTTTTTCTTTAAAGATAACTTAAGGAGCTTTTAGTGAGACTTGGAACCACTCAGTTTTGATTTTTTTAGAATTAATTATGAATTTTCAAAGTTTAGTAAAAATTCTGGAATTTCTGTGTGAACAGTACCCGTGAAGCAAAATTTTCAGATTTGATCTTCTTGAATCTAAGGCCATCTAAAGTAGTCCTAATTGACAAGAAATGGACCTTAAGGATGGGAAATGATGAGATTTATGCTAGAAAGGTTAGAAAGAAAACCCTAAAGCCAAGAGAAAGGGCTGAGGCTCAAGAGAACTAGTCTTGAACATTATGTCATCTCGTAGTCCTAATAAATTGAATGATCAATATAGCTATGTTTAGGACCTTGGAACATCCAAGAGAATGTTTGGTGATGTTAACCAAATGCCTACATAGTTAGAAAGTCAAGGGGAAAGGAAAAGTAAGAAGAAAGCTTGAGGTGCATGGTAGTAAACTTACCCTTTATGTGCTTGATGTGGTATGCTTATGTGTTGGTGATGAGGACCTTTTGTTGTTCACCTTGTGGTTCTCAATCAAAAATAAATCCAAGTTATGCAGTATAGTGCAAACTTGGGTCGTTTCACTTTTAGGAGCCTTTATTGATGACCTAAGCTAGACTAAATGCCATGCAATGCCATGAAATAGGGTTTTGGATTTTAAGATTAAATTGAAATGTAAATAAACTAAATGCAATAAAAACAAACCTAAGCTACTATATTTTTGGTATTTTTGGATAATGATGATGGAATGGAAATGAATGATAGGAAATCTCTTGAGAATGGTTTTGATGGCAATCATAGTTCACTTAAGATATTAGGAGTTTCACAAATCCATTAGGTTTTCTTAATAACAACCTCAATAACTCATTGAGTCCAATGTTTAAATGAATGAACTTTATTAATAAAAACATTATTAAGCTCTCCTAAGGTGTAATTTGAGAATGATCATACAATTGGTTCATTAAAACCCAAAATCAACTCAATATCAAAATATGACCATGCAAGATAAGAGAGAATCAAGAGAGTTACAAGGAAACATATATGTGGTTATATATATTGAAGCACAGAATTCAACATTAACCAATCCAAACTACAAATGTAAATCATTAACCAATGATTATAGTAACAATCCCATGTTCCTAACTAAGAATTAACAACTCCTAGACCTAGAAAGCCACAAATCATAGCTAAAAATTGAAAAATAAAACTAAACTCCCCTTTGAAGTCTGGAAACTCATGTCACTCTACCATCTTCAAGAGTTGATAAACCCTAGCCCTTCGTATCTTCAAGAAAAGCTCCAACCGAAGTGAATTTGTCAGCCATGGCAGCTGGGAGTGGAAGGAAATGAGATGGAGTGAAAGAAAGGTGAAGGAAATGGATAGAGAAGAAGATAAAGATGGAGAGGCAAGAAGATGAGAGAGTAGAGGTGTTGGAGATGATAAAATGGAGTGATTGGTCGAAAATAGGGTTTCTAAGGGTTTTAGGGGTCAATCTGGGTCAGATCATGAGTAGAGGGTCTATTTTTACGTTCTGGATCTGAATCTGATGTTACTGATACGAGAGAGTTTACTGCGGTGGAATCAAAAGTTTGCCATGGTGAACTATTATAGAAAGGAGCTTCAGGAAGATTTTAATAGTTGGCTGCGGCGAACTATTCCAGAAAGGAATTTCAATGAAATTCTAAGAGTTTGCCATAGCGAACTCAAAGGTTTTCCACGGTAAGCTATTCTAGAATAGTCACTGATGCACATTTTCAGACTTTTTGCCACAGCACAACATTTTCTTGGTCACAACCAACTATTCCAAATTCAACATTTTGACTTCTCATGTTGTGTAATGCTTTGGTCTTCAATCTTGGCTCTAATTCTCATGTGTCCTATAATGAAAACCAACAATTTGAAGCATCAATTGTCCTAGAAATCAATTGAATACAATTAATAACCAATTATGACAATTTTACCCTAAAAAAGACACTAACTCAAAGCAAGGACTCTTAACCTAAATTAAGCACAATTATCATCGAAAGGAGTCAAAATCTATGATAAAAACCCTTAAAATGATATGAAATAACATAAAACAATTGGGTTCAAGCACTTGGTTTGTTTTGTTGATATTTGCATTGTGACATGATGATTGTTGCTGGAAATGCCATTTTTAATATGTTTCCATGTCCATGCATTTTTATACCAAGCATAAAGCATGATGGCATATCACTAGTTAACTTAAGTTTATAGAAAACTACATACCATACACTAGCATCCATCTTGTGCCTGTAAGTGGTAATGTTTGCTACTGAGATTCTCCTAAATCTCACCCCTCCTTAACCAACCATTTAGGTCAATCAATGATGGGCAATAATGGTATGAGAAGCAAGGAGAAGAAAGTGGAGAATTATTGATGCTAATGAATGAAATTATGTTCAATATATAATTCTCCTACGTTGTAAATTATGTTATGAATGCCATCAATGCAATGTATGTGCCTAGAATGTTTAGGAAATGAATGAAAGTTTATGAGCATGAATGGAAAAGATCAAACCCCAGTTATGTATGCCAAAGAAATAAAAAGAATTAAAGCAAGCAAAGGTGAAAGGATAAAACGTAGGTCCTAGAGTAGTTGGTTTTGAGCTTCAGTTTGATCTATCAAATGAATGAGTTAAGCTATGAAATTTTAGTAGACTTATAGTATACATCTCAAGCTTTAAAATGAGAGATAAATTACCTTAATTGGATGTGTATACAAGGAGATATGAATTTCCAAAGTTGAGGCATAGAATTTGGAAGGTCTAGATTTTATCAAATGAACAGTAATCTTTATTTAATAAACTATATGAATTGGGTAAGGATAAGTCTAATTGGGTATTTTTTTTCTTTAAATAAAATTAAAAGAGCTTTTCCTAGAATCTTGGAACACCTCCATACAATTTTTCTAGAATTAGTTATGATTTTTCAAAGTTGGACCTGTAATCTGAAAATTGCATAGTGAATAGTAATTTCTGAAAAGTAACATCCTAAATGAGATTTTTGAGCTCAAGACCATCCAAGATGGTCTAAAATGATTCTAAATGGACTCTACGGTATTATATAAGTAAGGTGTGATACTAATCAATAACTTGATCAATCAACAAGTTATCGATCATGACTTTGATTAAAGATGTTTGGTTCATGTTTAATGCATCTGGTGATTGATTGATTCCCTTTCCAACTGCCACTTGAATGTTTATTATTATCACTTGATCAGTTATCTTCATGAGTTTCATTCTGAAGGAAAAACTTATTAGTTTCAAGTATTATTACAGAATATGAAGCTGAACAAATATTTAGTAGCCCTTAACCTACCATGTTAGAAGCATTAATGATAAATACCATTGCAACTGGGAAAACATGCAACCGGACTTCCAACGGCTAGAAGCTCTTCAGTCTAATGGTTAATTGAACTTCTCCAACTATAAAAGGCATAAAGAGCATTGAATGAGTCATTGAATACGTGAGCTACCTTCTGCTAAAATTTTTACTGTTGCATTCAATACTTTGTTTTCTTCTTTACCGAGCTTCAGTATTTCATACTTGTTTACTCTGTGAGAGAGATTGATATACCTACCTTACTCACTTTTAGAGAGTAACTCAAGAGTGTGGACTCTTGAGAGGGATTGTAACCTTACGGGTAGTAAAAGGGAGTGATTGAGAAAATCAATTACTGTATTGAGGCGCTAAGAGCCTATGTTATCTTAGATCATAATGGAAATCTTAGAGGTGCTCTGAGGACTAGACGTAGGTCAAGTGATTAAGACTAAACCAGTATAAATCCTATGTCTTTACTCTATGGTGAAATCTTTCTAACTCAATGCTCTCTGTTTTTATTTATCTCACTGTTTTCAATACGTTTAAATTTTATAACTCACCCAATTCATCCCCCTCTTAGGTGAGACTGCCACTAACATAGCCCACATTCTAGACCGACCAAGGATACTCCAGCACTCAGGATTTGTCACACCTCCTTTAATACCACATTATATAACAAATAGAGCTATTTAGAACCATTATTCAAGCTCTAAAGGTAAGAAAATTCTAGACTTTAAAGTTATGTCTCAAATACTGTTCACTATTCACTGAAATTTTTGCAAATTTTGAAAATTCATAATTAGTTATAAAAAAATCAATATGAGATGGTTCCAAGCTCTATTTGTAGCTTGTAGTACATTCTTTAAGGGGAAAATATGCATTAGTATCATATCCTTATGAAACAGAGTAAGGAAATTTGCAAAGTTGCACTGTTTATTTGGTAAATTTTTGAATTTCTAGTATTTTAGCTCAACTTCATGAGAGCATAACTCTTAGCACAAAACTCTAAATTTAATGTTCTACCACTTGATTTGAAACTAAAAATAAGATCTACAAGTTTGAAAAATCTTAGGCCCAAATTCATTCATTTGCTCATTATTTTATGTGTCCTAAATTCATCTATTTTTAGGACATTTTTATCTCTTTAATCCCATTTTCTTGAATTTTCTTTCCTTTCTTTCATACCACATCCAACCAACCATACCAAAACCATATTCATAAGCATAAATACTACATTATAACTACATGGTCTCAAGGTTTTCCACATCCATAATCCATTACAAAATCATATTAAAATTCGTCAATATACAACATAATATTACATAGCCACAAAAGTCAGATAGCTTCATTGTCCCAAGATTATCTCCTTGCCCTTGTCCTTGTTTGATCCACTTCTTATTTGGTGCATAATTTAACATAGGAGGGATGATTTCATGAAAATCTTAGTAGCAATGAACTATAATTGTCATGTTAATCATGCTTCACATAATGTGACATGTTACAATGCTTAATAACAATTTCCAAACTCATGAACAAAACATTATTTCATCAAGAAAGTTAGCACATATTCACATTTCATATCACTGTACATTCATTCAGCCAAAGCATATCAAACACTAAAGAGCATTCAACACCATGGTATAATTCAATCATTTCATGGCAAAACAAAGCAAGCAACACGTACACATTAAATAAGCAAGAAAATAATCAAATTATAGATTCAATACTACCTCTTATCCTCGATTTAATTCAGCCTCCTTAAGGGTTTAGTGTTCTCCTTGGTTCTTCTCCACAAAACCTATCAATCCAAATACAACTGCAAGCCACATTAACAACCATTCAAGCTTGAACACAAACACTTAACCTTAAACCTACTTAAGTTCCCTTTTCTTTAATTTTTGACATAATTATTCTTCCTTCAATTCCTTCAATCCCTTGGCTCATTCCTATATAATTTTTCATGTAGAATCAAAATATCAATTTAGATTTATCACAATCACACTCCTTTCCCTTCAACTAGTGTTGGCTGAATAGGGCTCTTTTAGGTTCAAAAATTCCATTTTTGATTCCAATGCTTCCAAACACTTTTTCTTGGTGTTTTCCTACACAAAAACACCTTTTAAAGTCATTGGAATCATTAAAACACATTAAAACAAACTCTTGTCCCATGAACTTGCCTTGGCCGAATTGCCCCCTTTAGAACCCTAACTTGGTTTTCTTTCAAAAATCAATCCAAACCCTATTTAAACATAACAATTTCAACTCATTTTCAAGGCTTTTATCCTTACCTAATGCATACTCATTCTAACTGAAATATAGCAGGAACTTTACCTTGAATTATAATTCAAACTTCCAAGCAAAACAAGCTTTAATCTTAACCAAAGTAAAGCTCAAACTTATCTTGATGAATCCTTGAACGCTTAGTAATTCCTCCTCCAAATGCACCAATTAAGATCCATTTTAAGGCTTAAGAAACTAATTTGACAGCACCTCGCCACTTTGTCAATTTTTGGCCTATTTTAGTGTATTTAGGGGGTATTTATAGAGCAAGAAACCTGAACGCTCCCCCTCTATTTAGGTGTGAGATTTGGCCACCTAAGAGGCCACTTGGCTGCCATCAAATGCCCAAAAAACCTCTTGATTATGCCATGTGTAAAATTTTAAAAATATTACATTGATTTTTGTGTGAAAATTGGGCTTAATTCCCTTTAAATATTTAAGCTAGGTTTTGCACAAATTTTTAGGCTTTCTTGGTCCAATGTGGGGCCCAATTTTGGTCTAAAAAGTTTCAAGAAGATGGCCCAACAATAAAATATCAATTCCAAGCAATGTTAAAGTTTATCAGTTACTATTCACTTGTAATTTTCCATAATTATTCTACACCTCCAAAATCATATTTTTCTTCATGAAAAATCCTATTTTAATATAAGAATACAATTTGAAAAATTTTAGAATTTTTCTCCACCTTTAACTATTTATTCTGAGTTTCCTTCGAATAGGACTTTATCGGTAAGACTTTTAGGAATAAAGTCCCTAAAATTAATTTCTATACTTTTAGGGCCTAAAATTAATTTTATAAATTAAATTAAATATTAGATGATTATTTCACATTTTTCCTAAAATTATTAAGGCTTCCAAATATTTATAATGATTATTTTCACTACTTTTTCAAAAAACCTATGTTTTTAGAAAATTCTATAAATAGCTATTTTCAAATCAGTTTTACCTTTAGGGTCTCTATTAAGGTTTCAAAACCTCTAATTTACCTTTTTACTATTTTTTGAGAATTTTTTAAAACTTTTTCATTTTGCTCTTTCTAGACTGATAATTCTAAAAATATTAGTCCGGATCATATCAAGGTTTCATATCAAAAGTTGTTTTGTCCTTCGGTTTACTATCTATATTGGCTCACAACCTAGCTTTTAACTTTCAATACTAGGGTAAATTTTTCAGGATGTACTCAGCTAAAGATATATAGCCCAAGCTAACTACTTAGGATTTCATTTCATATATGTACACATATACAACATGCTTAACATGATTTAAATAACAATGATAAATAATACATTCGTATCCATTTCTCTTGTTTACAATCTCAATAAGTTGTAGCCCAAATAGAATTTTATATGCTTATATCTATGTAATCAATTAAACAAACAATTTGCATATACATGAAAAACTCCAAATTACCTAAGAGTTTATATGTGTATATATATTTTTTAAAATAATTATTTATAAAGACATGTTCTGTAATTTTCTACCATTTACAAAGGCATAAAATATTAAAATAAAATAAATTACACTAGTACAAAATACCATTTTAACTACTATTTTTTGTGTCAGTTAGATAAGGAACAGAAGTTGTATGTGTTTTAGATGTTTTTCGCTTCTGGTCTCTTTGGAACAGATGCCATAAGCTTACTTATGGCTTCTGCTCAAAATTGAACATAGGCCATAACTAATTTTAAATCATCTTTCATTTCAAACAATAGTATTATGGCACTTTCTCCTTTATAAAATAGAAATAATATTATTTTTCTTTTATTTTTATTTAATTCATGCCACTAAAAACTTTTAGTTCTTTTAAATTCAAATAATTTAATTTTTATTAGCATTTTAATTTTTTTTTAATTTTCACAAAGTGAAAATTTTTTTATGAGAAATTTCTCTTAATTGATTTTATAACTTATCAAGTTAAAAGCTTATATCTTTTTGAAAAAAAATTACATAAAAAATTATTTATTTCTATTAGATTTTTAGGTTGTGACGTCTAGTCCATAAAGGAACAGCCACCATAGGTTTTCTTCACCTATGGCGTCGGGGCCAAATTGAGCCTGTTGTCATAGGTTTATAATTTTTTTTTTAAATTTAGACCCAATATCATAAGCCTATTATTATAAAAAAACAAAACACAAAAATTTGCCCTTGCCTCTAAAATTTTTCATCTCGCGCCCTCCTCTCTTTGTCTCACGGCACCCATTCCTCTTGTTCTATCTTTGTGCGTGGCTGTTGTTAGATCTCGTCAGAGTCCTCTTTAGTGCATCGTGGGTCTTCTTCAGTGTGCTGTGGGTCTCGAGCTGGTTTGAGATCACTCTTTGCTCTTGTTTTCTTCTCTTGCTTCTTAAGTGCGCTACGGTCTCCGTTAGGTCTCGCCTTCTTCCTATCGTTGGTTGGGAAGCAAGTTTTTAAGAAGGTCTATATCATCCCAATAACTGCAAATACACGTCTACCCGCTACTACCAGCCCTAGGCGATTGGCCAATTGAGGTTTGTTCGATTTCACAAGGCACATCCGAGAAAAGAAGGATGGACATCTTTTCTATCACTTCATGTCTCTAGAAGAAAAATCTAGGAAGCCACTCACTCCAGTTAGATAACCATAACTGAAAGTGGATCCGCTTTTACAGGTAAAAAATGACAAGGCGAAATAGAAGAATTTTGGTGGAAAATAATTATTATAATTTTCCAAGCCAATTATGAAAAGTTTGACTAATTAAGGAAAATTGGTCAAGAATAATTATGGAAGAATAATTCTGAGTCTCAAAAAATTAAGAAAAAATAAGGACAATGTTCCTTGAGAATTATATGGGATTATAAAATTGGTTTTATGACCAATTTGCCCTTAGAGAAATTACAAAGGAATTTAAGGGCAATTTAAGCTAGTTTAAGGTCTTTATTTGGAAAATTCCAAATAAATATATTTAAGAAGAATAAAATCCCAAGAAAAATTCCTATGATATCTCAAGGAATTATAAGAGATTGTGGAATTAAAAGAAGGCCCTCAAGTATTCAAGATTTTTCCCAATTCCTCAGAAAAGTGAAAAAATCAATAAAGAGAAGGAAATTAGTTTTCCTTTTTATTTAATTATTAGAAAATTAAATTTGAGACAAAGAGGGAAATTTGGAAAGATAAAAATGAGGAGAATAATTATCTGATAGAAAATAATTACAGGGGTCAGAGCACTATAATTATAGAAAAGAAGTTAAACCCGAAGTAAAAGTGCATCGATAAAGCAAGACTAGAGTCTTGCAATTCAAATGGTTCACACTTAGCCATGTGTCAAGCCTCTAATGGATGGTAATTAAAGCTTTCCAAGTGTCAAGCCACCAATGGAGAGGATCTTGACTTTGTAATTTAATTACATTATGATTTAAGTTGATTAAGAAAGAGGTTTAAGACTAATTAGGCACTTGACACTTGGCTCCTCATTAATGATGGTTGGTGGGATATTTTGGTGCCTTGAATGAGCTTCTCCTCCCCTAAAGCTGATCCATATTTCGTGCAAGGCATGAAGAGAGGGAAAAAAAGAGAGTTCAAAGGAAAACCAAGAGAAAGGCATCAACTTTGGTCATTCAATCAAGGATTCAAGGTGAGTTCTTAGTTCTAGATGTGTTCTTGCCTTGTTTTCCTTCTCTTTTATGGTTGAAAAATCCATCCCCTCTCTCCTTAATGGTTGGCTGAACTAAATAATAAAAGGGGAAGGGAGTTTGGTTGTTAGATCTTGCTAAGACACAACAACACAAGTTAGATCCTAGTGTTTGCAAGTGATTATAGTTGGTTTTGAAGCATTTTTCATGGTTATGTCCTTGAGTATTATTTTCGGCCAAAGCAAGATCTGATCCCTAGGATATGTTTTTCAAAGTTTTGAGGCTTTCATTGTGTTCAAAATGAAGAATAGTGTAGGATAAACCTAAAGAACAAGTGTTGGAAGCCATAGAATCAAAGTTGCAATTTTTGAGTTTTAAACCTTAAGGGTTTGGTCAAGCTGAAACTGGAAGAGAAAAATTTATTTTGTTAAATCCAAGTATATATTTGGAATCTACATGAAAAATCATGTGGGGTTGAGTCAAGAGGGAATTTTTAGGGTTTATGGAAACCAACTCTAAAAATCCAAGAACAAAAATGGAAGCTTTAAGGGGTTTAGGAGTTACTTGAGTTATGCTATTGATTTTATAAGGAATGGTTGATGATTCTTGCTACCCTTTTTATGGATTGCCATGTTAGGGTTTGGTTGTGGAAGCAAGAAGGAACAACAAGAAAAACAAAAAGCATTGGATCAAGGTAGTGGGATCTAATTAGCCATTAATGTTAACTTTGCATTGTTATTTATGGCATGTATACTTGCTATTATATGGTTGAACTATGATGTTGTGATATGGTTGCTCCTTGCATTTGTTGCCATGGCCTTTCATGTTGAGGTTGCCTATTTATAAAAGATTAGTTCTCCTATGATAGCTAATGTTGAAATGCTTTATAATGATGCATGTTAATGTTTGGTTGATTGATCTTGCTACTGGGATTTCTTAAAATCTCATCCGTCAAATATAATCTAACATTTTAGGGCCTGAAACTACTATGAGCAAGCTGCAGATTGGAGGCTAAAGTATGATGTTTTGCCATAAAATTCGTGGACCCTTTTTGGTTATGTATATATTAAGCTAACAGTGTTGTAAGCACACTGACACTGCCATGTTCACGTAACTTTTTGATTATGCTCCCGAACATGTTTAGTCACAAAATTTGGCATAATGAAAGATAACGTCCTGAGCTTCAATTTGATAGCTAATACATTAAAAATGGCCAAGTATATGAATTTTAATAATTTTTCAAAGTTAAAGGTCAGAATCTGGGAAAAAGGGTTTTTGGTAAATGGACAGTGTTGCATTTCACAAAAACCTAACGCTTTTTCATAAGGAATTGGATCATGAGATTATTTTTCCTTGAAAGAGGACTTAAATATCTTTAAGTATAATTTTGAACTACCCCAATTAGAGTTTTTTGGAATAAGTTATGAATTTTTTAAATTGGGCCAGAAAAACTGGATTTTTACCTGATGAATAGTAAAAATATGAAATTTAGCGTTTTTAAGTAAAAATTGAGCCCAAGACCATCCAATGTGGTCTAAAGTGGTTTTAAATGAAACCTAAGTGGATATAATAGTAAGGTGTGACAACACTAGTCTCAATGGCCGCATGCTCCAACTCCAAAGCTAGAGGTTCCTGCTGCCTCATTTCCATATATCATCGCTATCTTAACTCTGCAATAGTGTTAGCATGTCATTACCATAGATAATCAACTTTGATCTCAGACACTTTAGTATGTACGTGCGCGTGCGTAAGTTGCTTGAGAGCAGAGCCAACTACATTTTCACGCTATCTTGTCTGGAATAAGAAATTTCTGGCGCATTGATTTCGCATTGTTGTTTGCTCGGTGTTCTGAGATGAAATGTGAAATAAATCTAGGTGCTGAAGTTTTTGTTGCCACTCTCGCTCTTTGTTTTCACCCCTCGGTCTCAAACAATTCTTGCATGCGTGCTGTCATGCTTTCGAATCAAAATTTTTTTGCTCTTGAGAGGATATATTCGTCTTTCTTTTTGGCATTTTTTTGTTAGTGAATTCATTCCCATGTCTTCCAGTGACATGCTTGGTATCATGTGAGAAAATATAGTTTCTTTCTTTCCTTTTTTGGTTTCTTGCAAGCTTGATAAAATGTTGCCTTTTTCTCCCTTTTAAGGACGACATTGTTTCTTTATTTTGTTGGTTTTAGAAATGCGAGAATAAATTGTTGGATACATTTAGTGGTTGGTTTCATATAGCAATTATTTAGTTCGTATGTGAATGGTTTTGATGTATTTGTTTATTTATTTACTGGCTTATTTTATCACTCTGCCAACTCAATGTGAACATTGTTCATGTTATTCCTTGTTGCTGATTTGCAGTCATGTAGACTTGGAGTCAACCTGTGATTAAAGGCACCCCACCAACTCCTAGGGACAGTCATAGCTGTACAACTGTTGGTCATAATATGTTTGTGTTTTGGGGTACAGATAAGACGAACCCCCTTAGAGACTTGCACATACTGGACACTTGGAAGTCGTCATTCTACTATTTCACTATATCAGTTTGTTGGTCTAATTCATATATCAATCATAGCTTGAAAAATGAAAAACTAATGCTTTTCTGGCTTTGGTTGAATACTTTATGTTTGCATGTAATCTCTTTGCTAAATCTTTTCAATTCACCATAATGTACTTACTGATTACTGATGTTAAATCATTTTTAGCATCACATACATGGATTTATCCAACTATGAGAAATTGCTGAACATATACGGGTAAGGCGCTATTTTGATTTACAATTAATGCTATTTCTTCTTTCTTTCAACTTCAATTAAGGTGCCATTAGTTTCCTAATGAAGATTTTTGGAGCATATAGCAGATTTGGTTCTGATATGATCATCAATTATTCTATCATATTCACGAGGCTTGCTATTACAACTATAGGTAGTCACACGTCTCTGTTCGATTTAATTGCCAATTTGTAGATGTTGGTCATGATGAATTTGGTACTGATTGCAAGTCTCTAGGCTATCAAACACATAGAGATCCCTGCTTTGCCTTGTGTGTAAAGCTTTTGTGATTGTATCTATCAGCAACATTTTGGGAAGTTGTAATTCTTCACTTTCCATTGGAATAATCAAAATTCTCCAGATTTTATATTTGACCAAAAATTTCGTCAGAGAACTTTTTAACTTTAGCAAAATTAGGGTCGATAGAGTAAGTTGTACATGTTTATCCTTTTGTAGAGCATGCTACTATTAGATCCATTCTTTTGTTAACCATCTATTTGGCATGGTTGTACATATATGCTGTGCATTAATGGTTGTATTTAATATTATATATAGTTGGTTGTATATAATAGTAGGTTCCTAAATAAGAGGTTAATATTTAATTAAATATATATATTTTTAAAAAAAGGTCACCTACAACTTCTGTTACAGTTATAACAGAAGCCATAAGTGTGCATCTATGGCTTCTGTTATACTATGAAACAGAAACCATATGTGGGTACCTATGGTTTCTGTTGCTCTTAGAACAGTCGCGATAAATGCTGAATCCTACGGCTTTTGTTCTTTCATAAGAGAAGTCGTAAATGATACCTTTCGCTACTGTTGCTTCCACTACAACATGTATACAGTAGCAAAAAGCTATTTTTAACAAAAGCCAAATGGGGTATTTTGCACTAGTGTTAGTGTTTATTTATTTATTGACCAATTTATTTATTTATCTTTATATTTTTGTTTATTTTGTTTTATATAAAGATATTCACACTATAATATGTTAATACAATTTTTTTAAAAAAAAATAAATAAAATACTTTATTGATAGATACTATAATAATATCACAAAATAATCACAAAACATACTATCTAATTCTCCAAGCTATTTAAAGCCCTTTCAAGCTATCTTTAATTATAAGAATCAAGTTTAGAGTACTTACCAGGTATTTCTAACCTCTATAACTCTTCTAGATTACAAAACACATAACAATAATTAATAAGGGGTCTGCAGCTTTATTTTACTGCCACGCAAAATGAATAGGTAACTCTTTCTTGTCATATCCAATATATAGGTTCTTGGAGCCTCATCTCCTCTTGTTCTAACCAATGTGAGATGTAACATCCCAAATTTCGGCTCATAGATACAAGTAATAGCACAAGGAAAGGATGATTACTAAGTCCAATGCAATGAAAGTCCCGGAGATTCCTTGGAAGGAAAAAGAGGTTTTCTAAGGGCAAATGTGTAAAACAATAGTGTTCGGGGACTAAAGAATTACGAACTAGAAACAACTAAGGGCCAGAGGTTGTGCCAAAAACTTGTAAGAGATGGTTCTGAAGGTTAGGCCTAAGGAGGAACTAAATTGCAAAGAAAAGATTCCTAGGCCAAGTAGGGACCTAATTGTAAGTAATAAAAATTCTGGTTGGCTAATACTCAGAGTTAGCAAAAAGGGCCCAAATGACTTAGAAAAATTTCAGAAAAATGGTTATAGGATCCCAGAGTCGATATAAGGCTAGAAATGACGAAAATGCCCTGAAGTCATTCTAGGGTTTTGCACAATTTGAGATAGTAACTTAAATTGAACTATTTAAGCTATGAGACGGCCTCAAATAATCAGGAAAAACTGGGGAACAGTAATTGAGGAATTTACACAGATTGTAAAATTAATTCTGTCCCTAGAAACTGATAAGGTTAGCTTTAATTAAATTTAAAGCCTATTTATACCTTATCCGGGGAAAGTCAAAATAGCTATCTAGAGTTTGACTTTTGACTTGAGAAAAATTAGAGGAATTTCCCGTGATGAAGGGAAAGAATGAAACCCAGGGACAGATCAACGGAGTTACGAGCCGATAGAAAGAATTCAGAGAAGGTAACCCTGATTAAGTATTATTTAATAATATTTCTGGAAAAAGGAGAAAGAAAATATCTAAAGACCATTATGACGGCACTGGTCAGCATGCTGAGTCACCAAATGCAATCATGACACCGCTGAGTCAGCATGTTGATCACCAAATGCAATCATGACACCTACGAGTCATCATGCTGAGTCAGTAGAAGATATATATGGACAACATAAACATCAAAATGCAGTACGGGAATATTTTAGACAGTCCTTTATCTACCAGTTATAGTGAAATCTCTATTGCGTGACTCAGTAAGGTTAAGTAGCCTGTCAGTAGAGCTAATTATTTTCATCTATGCTCCTCTAAGATTGCACCATATATGTACTTAATTAAGATGAGAAAATGGTGCTAGAACATGTCCTAGTGGTACCGGGTAAGTCAAGACTCAAAAAAGTACCTGATACGGTACAGAATGGCAAAATAGGTAGAGGAATGCCTAAGGGCTATATTTTAGACGAATTTTATATTAATTTCCTTCCTATTTTAATGCCAAAATGATGAAGGAATATGGAAGAGACAAGTGTACAGTTAGATTAGAAAAGAAGGTATTACGTGTACGGTTGGATGCAAGACACGTGTACGATCGGATGCAAGACACGTGTGCTGTTGATTAAAGACATGTGGCTTGATGATGTAAGCATGATGTCATCAAGATGAGGTAAGCATGATGTCATAGGACACATGTCATCACAAGATAAAAAGAGAAAATGGACGATCCAGATCAAACCACGTATTTTTAAGATCAACGGCCAAGATTTGGTCTTGTTTTCTATAAATACCCCTCCCCTCCCTCTCATTTCGTCCTAAACCATGAAAACCTTGGGGAAGCTCTTGTAAAATGGTTTCTAGAGAGAGAAAGAAGAGGGAGAAAGAAAGGCCAAGTGGTTCCAAGCCAGATCAAGCTCTAAAACAAGGTATGTGTGCCGTTTGTGATGTAGTTTCTACCTCCCTTGTTATTTTTAAGCCTGGTGGTTAGTTTGATTGGATTTTTGATGATTAAAATCCTATGGGGAGGTGCTGCACGAAATTTATTGGAATAGGAGAAGATGATATGGATGTTAAAAGCATGTTTAAAGGCTTGGAAACAACAAGAATCAAGTGGTTCTGTGTTGATTTTGCAAGAAATCCAACTTTCCCTTAATTTGTGATTCTGTTTGGCCTTGACTATTCTGAATGATTAGAATTAGATTTTGATTGTTTTGAGCTTGGAAATATATTCTACATACAAAATTATGTGGGGATAGTATGTGGAAATAATTTTAGGAAGGTTGGAATTGAAACTCAAAAGTTAAAGTTTATGTTCAAGAAAGAATCAAGTAGAGATAAGTTGATGACTTGATTCTAATAATTGTTTTGCATCATGTATTGATGTTTAGGACCTTGGAACATCCAAGAAGATGTTTAATGGTCTTGAACAAAAATCCATAGGGTTGGAAAGACAAGGGAATCAAAGGAAAAGCAAGAGGAAAGCTATGTTACAAAGTAGTAAACTTACCTATATTGTGTGTTTGATATGTATGCTTGCATGATGTGGTTGTGTTGCCATGATGTGACTAAGCTATGATAAAATGTTTGTAAAGTTATGTTTGCAAGTTTATGTTATGCTGTGCCTTGGCAATATGTTATGAAAGTATTAAATGATTTAGCTTACTTTCCATGGCATTCATGTACTAATGTTATAACATGTCATGCATGTGCATTATGTCTTGCATGCTTATGGGTAGTGTTTGCTACTGAGATTCTTTCGAATCTCACCCCTCCCTAACCAACTATTTAGGTCAATCAATGGAGGCAATAATGGCATGAGAGACAAGGAGAAGAAAGTGGAGAATTATTGACATTAATGAATGATGTTATTATTCAATGTATAATTCTCCTATTATATAATTTATGTTATGGATGCCAATGATACTATGTATTTAATTACAATGTTTATGAGATGAATAGAAATGTATGAGGATGATTGGGAAAGCATAAACCCAATTTATGTATGCCAAAGAAATAGAAAGAATTAAAGTAAAAAGAGGTTAAGGGATAAAACGTAAGTTATGGAGCAGTGAGTTTATAGCTCCAGTTCAACCTATCAAATGAATGAGTTAAGCTACAAAATTTGGTAGATTTATAGTACAAATCCCAAGCTTTAAAATGAGAGGTAGATCGCCTCAATCGGATGTGTACACAAGGAGATACAATTTTTATGGAATTAGTTATGAATTTTTGAAGTTAGACCTGTAATCTGGAATTTAAATAATGAATAGCAACCCGAGTAATTATATTGAAATTTTAATCCCCGGCTTGTGTCATGATTCGCTTGAACCATAACGCTTACAAATGCACACTCTGAGGGGTTAAGAGTAGGATGTTTCATAAGACTTCTTATTTGATTAGCTCAACTTTTACTTTCTGTTTAGTATTATTAATAATATTATTATTCCTAATATTATTATTTAGTTTTAATAAAGCTCCTATCCTATTGTTTCAATTATTTCAAATTTTGAAATTTTTTATATTACCTACTTAATTAATATTGTATATATTTACAATATATCACTATATATACAAATATTTATATAGAAAAATACGACACATAAAAAATAATTTTTTTAGATATTAACTTAAAATGCATCGAAGTTTAAACATGTGCTTTATTTTTTTTTTTTTCAAAAATTTCATTGGATGCTCTAAGTTTTAAAAGGGAGAAAAAAAATGGGATGTTATTCATAACTGGAAAAAAAATGGCCAAATACTCAACATGTTATTCATAAAAGAAAAAAAATCATCAAAAATTCAAAATAAATATCAGAAAATTGTGAAAAAAATTACAAACTTAAAAATTAATCAACTATGAAGATTTCAATATGTAACTAATGCCGTATATAGAAAGTAATTGCAGTATTCGCAAATGTCAAAAACCAACCCTCCAAACATGTAGGATACTCAAAACAAATAATGCAAAAGGTCCCAAATGTAAAATCACTCAATCCATTTGATATATAACAATTTTCTATCATGAAACATCCAAAACAATAAATTAAAAAAAAAAAGGAAGAGGAAGAGGGAAGAGCAAACTCACAGTGTAGGAGATGACAAAAAACGCTAAAGGACGACAAACGAACGGTGAAAGACCTCCAACCAATGATGATAATCAACAAAAAAGGGCTGGGTTTGATTAAAAAACACCTTATGAGGGAGTTCAAGGGAGGGGCAGAGAAGGAGTGACCACAGTAACTGTGAAAAATGAAGGAGTTATTGCGTGATAGTATTTTTTTAAACTCTTTATAAACACTTTTAATGGCAATTTTTGAGGAAACTATGGTTAAAAGTTTTTTTAATAGCAGTTATTTATATGCCATTAAAAGTATTTACCACGTCGCTTTTACAAACCTCATAGTAAGTTCAAGTTTCAACTTTCATTTTTTTACTTGAAGGTCACATAAAACAATAAAAAAACAAAAGAGAAAGAAGGAAGAGCAAACTCATAGTGTACGTAGAAGATGATAAAAAATGCAAAATGATGGCAAATGAACAACGAAAGACATCAAACAAATGATGATGATCAACAAAAAAGGGCTAGGTTTGGTTGAAAAATGCCTTAGGGGGGAGTTCAAATGATGGGGCAGAGAAGGGGGGACCATGATAACTGTGAAAAATGAAGGAGTCGCGGTGCAATAGCATTTTTTTTTAAACTCTCTATAAACACTTTTAATGGCAATTTTCTAAGAAATTGTGGTTAAAAGTTTTTTTAATAGCGGTTTTTTATATAACCGCCATTAAAGGTATTTACCATGGCACTTTAACAAACACCGTAGTAAGTTCAAGCGTTAGCTTCCATTTATTTACTTGAAGGTCACACTTTTAACGGTAATTTTTTTAAATAACCACTGTGAAAAGTAATTTTTACTACTAAATAATTAAAAAATTGCCATCATCTTCTTTTCACAGCATTTTTTCAGTTAATTGCCACAAAAGCATTTCGTTAAAGTTATTTTACCCAGTAGTGTCTGCATAATTGTAATAGTTCAGAGGTGTTTTGTAGAATTTTAATAATTAGGGAGGTTACTTAAATATGACATAAAATTTATGGGGATTTTGTGTAATTTAACATATAGACACACACATATATATTGAAAAATTTCTTTTAACATGGCTTTGATTCATTGGACACTGATTATTTAAATCTGTAGGCTAGGTATACATTTCTTTGAGTAGGTATTAAGTGAGTATGATATCCATAACACCTTAGTTTCAAACCCCTTTTTATATCAAATAGAAACAAATGGAACCATTCATTAAGTCTTTAAGTTGGTAAATTTCAAAACTAATCTTCTTGGGTTACTATTCACATAATCCTAAAAATTTAGCCAACTTTAAAAAATCATAACTAATTCTAAAAAAATTAAAATAAAATGATTCTAAGTTCTATTTGAAGCTTTTAGAGAGATCTTTAAGAAAAAAATACTTCCAAGTCATGAATCCATCTCATATATCCCCATTTTCTATGTAAAGTTGCAATGTTCATTTTGTGAATTTTCTAAGTTTTCAGAAGTTATGCCTAACTTTGGATAGGCATAACGTTTTGTACAAAACTCTAATTTTAGTGAGTTACCACTCAATTTAAAGCTAAAAATGAGATCTATTGAATGCTAAGTTTCATGGTCAAACTCGTCTATTTGTTCAAAACTTTGTAGGTCAAAGATTAGGTGCAATTAGGTCAAATTTCATCCTTTTAGAACCAAATCTTGCACTATAATATTTTGCCGTTCCACAACCATTAGTTGTTATACTAATTAATTTAAAACCATACTTTAACTATAGTGCGCAACATATAATAACCAAAGAGTCAAACATTCATAATTACACATAACATATAACAAAATCCCAAAATATCATAACATAACTAAAGTCTTCAAGTTAAAGTCACCTCCTTGCATTTTCCTTTGGAGCTTCCATCCCCTAAATGGTTAGGATTCAAATATAATAGGGTGAGATTTCAAAGAATCCCAATAGCAAAGAACAACAATCATAGCATTAAAGTGTAAGGTTAATTTAGTTATACGCAAGCATTAAGGCAAAACATTATCATGCCATAAACATGAAACAATATGCTATGGAAAGGGAGCCCATAGCATACCATTCAACCATTTGACTAAACACATTTGCCAAGGCATCAATGCAAGGAGTTAATCACATTTTCACATTCATAACTCAATTATCTCATGGCACATACACATAACACAAACAACCAAGACAAATTAACACTAAAATTGAAAGTTCTTGCTACCTATTAATAGCCTTGATTCCTTGATTTTCTTCTCTTGTTCTTGAACTCTTCTTTGCCCAATGCCAATGCCTATCAATGAAACAACAACAATAGCATTTCAATTAACTTCAACAACTCCTTTGACACTTTAACATAAAACCCTGACCTTTAACCTTTATTTTAGGATTTTAGCATCATCCTTTTTAATTTAACTTCTACATAATTTTCCTACATGATTTTTCATGTAGAATCCAATTATGAACTTAGATTTATCAAAAATCTAATCCTTCCTATTACTTTTTACTTTGGTTGAATAGGTATGCATTAGGGCTCAACATTCTATTTTTAATTTTAATGCTTCAAAACACGTATTCTTTACATATATCCCTATACAATTTTACCTCCTAAACTCATTGGAAGCATCAATTTAAGTCCCAAGTATAGCATCCCAAAATTTAAAACCCTAGTAATGGGATGTAAGGAATGAGACATGATTGATAAGCATAAGGTGTGAATAAAACATGAAAACCTAAAATGGGATGAAACCGACTTTATCGAGTCACTAGGGGTAAAACGGTGATTTTGAGAAAAGTTCACAAAAAAATTCCCTAGAAATAGAAAAAGGTGGAATCAAGTGTTTTTGAGTCACATATGATGTTTTGGGAGTGAAAATAGCCCAAAATAAATTTCGGTGAAAATTTCCAAAAATAAAATAAAATAGTTATTTTTGGGAAAATAGGGGAAAATAAAGGGTAATTTAAGGGGTATAATTATTTTAATTACCTAAGGTCCCCTAAAAATTCAAGGAAAAATATGGATACACTCCCTAGGAATATATATGAATTTATAAAATTATTTCCAAGCATTCAAAATGCAGGAAATAATTTATGGGGAATTTACTTTTGAATTCCTATTAGTAAAGACCTGATTTCAGAGAAAATGTGAAATAAATACCTAGAAGTCTTGAAAAATTCCCAAAACTATCAGATCACACTTTTGGAATAAATAGGGATTTATCATAAAAATAAATGGAATTTTTGAAGCCCTTAGCTATTTTTCCTAATAGGGGGAAAGAAATTGGGTATTATGTGACCAAATGAATTTTTAAATTATCCTAACCAATTCCATTACTTCCTAACCAATTTTTCCGATTTAGTTCCCTTCTAAATAAGCCCAAAAACATGCTCCCCAGCCCAAGAAACATCTAGAGTAATTAGGTGGAAAAATCTCAACCATTGGATCAGCTCTCTTGAAATTAAGTCAAAGCATGTGTGGCTAGGATTGTCCCCTTATTTTGGCTGACTTATGCACTTAATTTTGGGGCAGAAATAGCTGGCCAAGGGCAGGTTTTTGGGCAGCAAATGAGGTCTATAAATACTCTCATAATTTACTCAAAATTCGGACAAAAATTGACAAAAGAGGGGAGGTTCTGCACAACTATTTTCTTGGCTTCCAAATACCCTTCAAACCACTTCCAATCCAAGGCTAATCATGAAGCTTTAATCCAACACTCCTTAAGGTATGTTCAAGCTTTAATTTCATGCATTTTCAATGGCCAAATCATGACTAAAATTGAGGGAGAAGTGCTGTTCCATTTCTGTTTTGCTGGAAGTTCTAGGAGAGGATAGTGATTTGAGTTATGAGCTTGTGTTGTTGTGTTTGGTGCTGTTTTGGAATGGATTATAGAAAGGAAACCTCTTAGGGTGTAAGAACATTATTTCAGCCAAATCAAGAACTCAAGGATGGGATTTGATTCCATGTGTTTTAATGGTTCCAATGGATTTGAAATATGATTTTGTGTAGGTTTGTGCCATGAAAGTATGTTTTAATTCATTGGAATCAAATGTGAAAATTTAGGAACCTAAGGGGAGGTATTCAGCCATTTAGAATTCATGGACTTAGGATTGGATTTTGATGGTTTTGATGCTTCCATTGAATTCCCTGGGTGTTTTTGTGTAGGGATATGTAGAGGAATTGAATTTGGAAGCATTAAAAATCAAAGTTGAAAATTTTGACATCTTCCCTTGTACAATTCATTTCTGTTTTGACCAGAACTTAAGGAAGGGATTAGATTTTGTAAAATATGATTTAATATTTGAATTCTATATGAAAAATCATGTAGGAATGGCCAAGGAGGTTTCTTGAATCAAATGTAAAACAATTAGGCCAAAAATCCAAATAAAGGGGGTTTAATGTTTAAGTAATGTGTAATGTGTTTGAATAATTGTTGAATGATTGGCATTGGTATTGGTTTGATAGGTACCTTGACAAATCCTCAAGAGAACATCTCAAACTTAAAAGAAATCAAGAACCAAGTGTCAAAAGGTAGCGTTGAATTACATTTTGATTGCTTTGTTGCTTACATTGATGTGTTAATGTGTATGTGTGCAAAGTGTGCCATGATGTGACTAAGCTTTGTTGCAAATGTTGATTGCAATGTCTGAATTATGTTACCTTGGCATTATTTTCTCTGAATATGTGTATGATAGCTTACTTTCTATGGCATAAAAGCATAAACACATAAGCAAGATAGATGCACAAAAGCATTGCACATAGTGTTTACATGAATGCATGATAATTGTGATTCTTTGCTACTGTGATTTCTTTGAAATCTCACTCTTATGTTTAACACCACCTAGGAGGGGGTTCAAACAAGGGCAAAGAAAAGGAAGTAGTTTCGGAGACTAAGTGAATATTTGTTACACACTAGAATGACTTTTGGAACTTGTTATGGAATGTTACAAATTATATAATGTTTGTTGGATAATAGCTCCTAGTAGGAGCCAAACATGTATATTTATGTGTAAACATGTGAAAGTATATTAGAATGTACGTTTAAACATGTGTGGCCCATATGATTAAGGATGGGTAAAAGGTTAAGAAAAGATAAAACCAAGTATGATTAGGGGATGAACTTTTCCTAGAAATGACCAAATTTGGGACACATGAAATAAATAGCAAATGTTTGAATCTGGATTTGAAATTTGGTAGACTTATAGGAAATATTTTTAGCTTTAAATCAAGTGGTAGATCATTAAATTTGGAAATTTGTGGAAAGAGTTATGCCCTTCCAAAGTTGGGCAAAATACTGGAAATTCCAGAATTTACCAAATGAACAATACATAATTGCGTGGAAACTAGTATTGATCTGTGAGAAATTGATATCTATGAATATTTTTCCTATGTAGATCATTTCATAAGCTTCACGTGAGTCTTGGAACCACTTTATTTTGATTTTCTACATTTAATTATGATTTTTCAAAGTTGACTCGATTTTTAGGGGTTACACGAATGGTAATCGAAATCAAAAATTTTAAATCTTGGTTTTTACCTACTTTGAGCATCGTGTAACGATTCCGAATGGTTCCAAATGACGTATAATGGGGTTTAAAATGAAGATGTGACACCAAGCTCAGGCCCTTATCAAAACTCCTCAGGGCAGAACATTCTAGCCTCTCATGAGCTTAGAATCAGCTCCTCCAAGCTCTAAAATCACAGCACTAGTGATAGCAGATGAAGGGGGATGATGGATGATGTAGAAAGTTGATGGAATAAGATAGAAAGGGGGTGAGAATTGATGGAAATCAATAGGGGAATCTCAAGAACCCTTGAAGAACCCTAGGAGACGAAAATGGGAGTCTTTGGATGGTGAATGACAACTGGCTCCAGTGGTCCCTTTCCCAAAATCATAATCGAGGTTTAAAACCTGATTCTGTGTTAACATCATTTCTGTCCTGACTAAATCTCCAATTCATCGCGACTAACTGGTTAAAATGAACAGTTGCATTTAGTTGGCCCCTTTTCTAGAATTCCTACAATCTGTTGGGCCTTAACTGCAATTTCCTTGAACTTAGGTCCTTATGAGATGTTTTTCGCTTGAGCCTTGACCTGAAAATCAATTTAAGCACTTGTAATATCCAATTCAATTTCATAAATGATGATTGATTAAAATGATGCACAATTTGACAGTTTTGCCCCTACAAAGTGCTTAATGAGAATTCAAATTCACAATTATAGATTACTACAATTCATATCAAAACATGCATTTCAAACTAAATAATTCCTCTAAAAACATGCAATTAGATATGAATTACTATAGTAAAACTTGGTCAAATCAACTCCCCCACATTTAGACATTTGCACTCTTAAGCAAATTAAAAACAGAAATAGTAAGAGTTATGAGAAGACTAGAGTCGGTCACAAACAATAACAAGTGCTCCTCACAACTAATAAGCATACATCAAAGACCAATGACAATTCAACTAACTCATGGGATGAAAGCAACAAGTCAAATAGTCATATTCTCCAACAAGCAAAAATAGTAGGAAAAACCATGCAAGTGATTAACCAAAACAATCAGTCAACCAAAGGGAATGAGCATCAGAGATCACTCAAAGGATAAAAGTGTATGGCTTAACTCACCTTAATTGGGTCATTTTCTCTCAGATCCACTTGACGAAACAAACTACCATAAGCTTGTAATGGTTCTACTATCTCCACTAAGAATGCAACGATGCTCTAGAACAAAAGGGCTTTAAGGGGTATAATGATGAATGAAGGCTAAATGGAATAAATGATAGAATGAAATAAAACAAGTACCAATATCCAAAATTGATTTCCAACTAGCTTTTTATTGAAATTGTTGAAGCACAAAACCTTAATCTTCAACCTACTAAGGAATTTGCCTTATTCAAAATTTTTATCCTAAGGATCCTTTTTTTTTTGTTTCTTTTTTTTTTTATCAAACTAAACACTTTGGCAATTCCAAACCCAAGAAGATAAAGTACAAAATGACAGATGTCGTAGTGAAAAATGTAGTTGAGACTTGAATAAACAATACATGTATTAGTACTTAAATTTGAAGAAGGCTCAAAGGGGTAAACAAGGGTTAAATGAAGCAACTTGTATTTGGGTAGAGGGTTTAGAAATGAATGCCTTTATCCTATCAAAAACACTAATGCATATGAAGCTTTGACAAAGAACCAGAACAAGTTCTAGAGAATGTAAGATCAAGTGGGAAAATCACATGAGAAAGGAATTTGGCCACAAATAACTTCAAACAAGGTTAGATCTCTCAAGTTCATCCACAATGCTCAATTGAATGCAAGATTAATCCCAATACATGAATAAATCCACTAAAATTGCAAATCAAAGAATGAAAACCATTTGAAAAGTTTCAAACACCCATGAATGAGTTAAGAACTGAAAAGGATTTCAATGCAACTTAAGTATTTCGTAACAAATTTTCTTACAAAAGTAAACTGTCAAAGTCTAAATGTGGGTGAGTTTCAGTTAGACCTCTGCACAACATGCGAGACAGCTTTTATGGACAACATTGCATACTCGTCATGACTAAAACAGTCATTCACAGCGACCATATTAATCACGAAGCCATAGAATTGAAACTTTATCATGGCTAATATTGGCACTGGTTATGACAAATCAACAAGCTGAGACCAACTCATAAAAGAAACAACACTTTGTTATGAGCAAGATAACTACTAGCCGCAACGAAGATGAAGGCAGAGTTAAAACAGGAAACAATTGAACACAAACACTCCTCTCCCCCATCCTCAAATGTTACAATGTCCTCATTGTAGAAGACAACACCACAAAAACCTGAGCCACCACGAAACACACGAGAATGAGTGAAACATGGTGGAGAGCACTAAAAGCAACAGGGAGGCCATGCAACTACCATTACAACTCAAAGTCAAAGGCAACATCATGAGAAAAATCAAAGTCAAGGTTCAACAATAGTACAGGATCCAAGTAACATCCAAAATCAACCACAGGTAGAAAAAGAGATATGGCAAAAGGGAAACAATCAGGGGCAAAATAAAGCTCTAGCCCTTCTCGCCCACTCTCCTCTCCTTTGTAGGTGGTTTCATATTCAACAACTGGGAGCTAGAGGGTCTAGTAGGTGGTTCAAATGGCCCTTTATAACCAGGACAATGAGTACTAAATGCTCCCTCAAACCTAGGAGGCAGAGGAATCCCAAACTGTGGAGCCAGGGCTAACATAAACGAATTAAAGAACTGCTGTCACTGGGCTTCTTGGGTGAGGACATAATTTTACAAAGTTGTCATCCTCTGATCAAAACTGTCTTGGAGTAAGGCAATTTGCTAGCTGAGGGTCTCCATAGCGATGCTAGAGCCACCAGTTCCTTCAGCCTCTTCTACAGTGTTAGCATGGTTGTCTTCAGTAACTCTCTTGCCCTTTTTCCTGCTACACACCTCTGCAGCCCACTTATTGGAGGGCTTGTAGCATTTAGTTTAGAGTCCCTCAGATAAATTGTCATCTTCCTCTACCGGTATTCCTGTTTTAATGCAAAGCTCAAAGATCAAGTGGGGAACACTAAATTGGCTCTAGTAGAGCAAGCACACTGCAAAATAGACTCCATAACAATCAGAGGAATGTCAACTAGTTCCTTTGTCATCAACCAGTACAAGAGCAGGGCACCTTTCTTGGTGGTGTCAGAGATGTGGGCGCTGGGCATAATGTTATAACACATAAAGTTTAGCCAGATTCGGACTTTATCGTTCATAACTTTCCTTTCTAAGTAGAGCTGGTCTTTGCCCCTTTCAGCCTAATTACCACCCTCTACACACAGTGTACTGATGATATCATCCTAGTCCACATCTTTTAGATTCTTCCTGTAATGCTGGAATTTACACTCCTTCACCACCGGCAACCTATAATGCCGTCGAATAGCTTTCTTTGTTAACTGTATATCCATTCGGTACAGCCTGATCATTGGTGTATCATCAACCCTTATGGTAGTGTAAAACTCCCTAACCAAGTACTCATTGCTAGGCTCTCTCTTTTTTATTATTTCTCCAAAACCCCTTCTAATGACTAGTTGATAAAACTCACATTCATTGGATTCTAGGAAATTCCCTTTCTCGCAGCAAGTTCCTAGAAAAAATAATAGCTCGAGCTTGCTCTTTGGTTTCAATTGGGGCATTATAAGGAGGCATTTGTAAAAGTATAACAGCACAAGCAAGACACAAACACACATGAACAAAACACAGAAAAACAACTTCCTAAACTCCTAAGAAGGAAAAAGAAACTACGCTAGACAAATCCGAATACACTGTACTCCTTTACCCAATTAAAGCTGAGCAAGCTGAATTGGTTTGAAGAAAGTTCAAAAGAATTAAAAGAAATCAATTACAAGTATAGTTCAAAACTAGTCAGAGAAATCTGGAACAGAGAGGTTTCAGCCTATTCGTCATGACCAAATAGGAACCTTAGTCATGGCGAATATGAATAATGGTCCCTGTTCTAGCTTCTGTAAAAACAGTTGGTTGCAACGAATAAACAGATCTGGAATGAAATATGACTGAATTTCATGAAAACTAGAGTTTAAGCAGAGAAACTAAAAAATCCAGTAATGCTAAGCATAATATTCACATAATCAGTTTAGTTTACTAGTTAAACATAGCCCAGTAACAGTTTATAGAACAGAGATACCATTCTACAAACTCTACCCAACTAAATCATTAATAAAATTTGAACACCCTCCCTTTAAAAACTAAAAATCAAACAATCAAAGGAACAAGGAGGGAGAGACCATAATCACCTTCAACAGATAGTGAAAGGAGTAGGGCAGATAGGTTGGAGTAGTGGTAGCAGGCCTTGGAGAGTTGCACGAATGGTTGTTGGCAAGATTGAGTGAAGTAGAGCAGGTTGGGATAGAGGAATTGGAACTCAACACAGAGGAGAGGTTTGGCAAATGAATAGTTTTGGGGAGAATTGTAGAAAATGGGTTTTGGGGGGTGAAAAGACCAAAAGGCCTAGGGTTTTTAGAGGCCTAAAGGAATCTGGATGATTTTGGGATAGTGTTTAAAGGGAAAAACGGGGATTTTCACTAAATAAATAAGGGTGAAACTGTGAAAATGTGAATCTACAATTTTTAAAAATGAAGCATTTTCATTGTGACCAAACAAGATTTTACTCGTGACTAAAAATTATGCAGAGGCATTCGGTCAAAAAGGGCATATTTGGTCACGACAAACCAGATTTTAGTCACGACAAAGTATTAGACTGAGAGCAACTTTGAGAAGAAGTACTAACAACCCTTCTAGCCAATAAACACTGAGTTCAAAGCCCTTATACCAAACCAGTCACCCAATACCCTCAATAAAACAAGCCCCAGCAGCAAAAACCTCTAAAAGAGACCAAAACTAACCCCAAATAGCATAGTGCCACAATTATCAACTAGAAAAACAGCACAAAGCATCACACAGGCCAGAACTTGCAGCAAAACTAGGGATGAATAGAACAAAACAAGGAAACACACCAGTAAAGAACAACAAAGAACAAACTAAACAAACTACAAAAGCAAAGAACATTTACACTACTAGAGAGTTTCCTCTGTCACACAAATCCAACAATCTAAGCAATAATTGATATCACGAGTAATATCAAAATGATAGAGGATAGCGACAGGAAAGAACAACCTAAGATTACGTTTTTGCAGGCTTGCTATAGAAAAGCTTCAGGAGATGTCCATTGGCTAGATGTGTAGTGTAACACCTTCATTTTAAACCCCATTATACGTTATTTGGAACCATTTGGAATTGTTACACGATGCTCAAAGTAGGTAAAAACCAAGATTTAAAATTTTGATTTCGGTTACTATTCATGTAACCCCTAAAAATCAGGTCAAATTTGAAAAATCATAACTAAATGTAAAAAAATCAAAACAAAGTGGTTCCAAGTCTCATGCGAAGCTTATGAAATGTTCTACATAGGAAAAATATTCACTGGTATCAATTTCTCACAGATCAATACCAGTTTCCACACAATTATGTACTGTTCATTTGGTAAATTCTTAAATTTCTAGTATTTTTGCCCAAATTTGGAAGGGCATAGCTCTTTGCACAAAATTCCAAATTTAATGATCTACCACTTGATTTAAAGATAAAAATATGATCTATAAGTCTGTCAAATTTCAAGTCCAGATTCAAACATTTGCTATTTCTTTCATATGTACCAAGTTTGGTCCTTTCTAAGAAAGTTCGTGCCCTAACTACACTTGTTTTGGTTCTTTCTTAACCTTTTACCCATCCTTAATCATTTGAGACTTAACACATGCTTGAACATAAATTCTACTATACTTTCAGATGTTTAAACATAGGCACACATGCTTGGCTCCCATTAGGAGCTATTATCCAATAAACATTTTCAAAGTCATAATATTACATAACAAGTTCCAAAATTTACACTAGGGTACATTAATTGTTCATTAGGCCTCCGGGACAATTTCTTTGCCTTTGCCCTTGCTTGAAATTCCTCCTAGATGGTGTTAAACATAAGAGTGAGATTTCAAAGAAATCCCAGTAGCACAGAATCACAATGATCATGCATTCATGCAAACATTGCATGCAATGCTTTTGTTCATTTATCTTGTTTATGTGTTCATGCTTTTATGCCATGAAAAGTAAGCTATCATACACATATTTAGTGGACATAATGCCAAGGCAGCATAATTCAAACATTGCAATTAACATTTGCAACAAAGCTTAGTCACATGATGGCACATATTGCACACATACACATTAACACATCAATGTAAGCAAGAAAGCAATCAAAGTGTAATTCAATGCTATCTTTTGACACTTGGTTCTTAATTTCCTTTAGGTTCAAGATGTTCTCTTAAGGATTTGGCAAGGTACCTATCAAACCAACACCAATGCCAATCATTCAACAATTATTCAAACACATTACACATTACTTAAACATTAAACCCCCTTTCTTTGGATTTTTGGCCTAATTGTTTTCCCTTTGATTCAAGAAATCTCCTTGGCCATTCCTACATGATTTTTCATGTGGAATTTAAATATCAAATCAAATTTTACAAAATCAAATTCCTTCCTTAAGTTCTAGTCAAAACAGAAATAAATTTTTACAAGGAAAGATGTCAAAATTTCCAACTTTGATTTTTAATGCTTCCAAATTCAATTCCTCCACATAACCCTATACAAAAACACCCAAGGAATTTAATGGAAGCATCAAAACCATCAAAATCCAATCATAAGTCCATGAATTCAAGATGGCCGAACACCTCCCCTTAGGTTCATAAATTTCCACATTTGATTCCAATGAATTTAAACATACTTTCATAGCATAATCCTACACAAAATCACATTTTAAATCCATTAGAACCATTAAAACTCGTTGAAACAGTTCCTACCCTGGAGTTCTTGAGTTGGCCGAACTGAATAGTAATAGGTCCTAGGGTAATTTCTTTCATAACCCATTCGAAACAGCACCAAACATCAACAACACAAGCTCATAACTTTCTATCCTCCTAGAACTTCTAGCAAAACAGAAATGGAATAGCACTTCCCCCTCAATTTAAGTCACGATTTGGCCATTGAAAATGCATCAAATTAAAGCCTAAACATACCTTAAGAAGTCTTGGATTAAAGATTGATGATTAGCCTTGGATTGGAAGTGGTTTGAAGGGTGTTTGGAAGTCAAGAAAATTTTGTGCAAAACCTCCCCTATTTTTCCAGATTTTTGCACGAATTTTGGGTGAATTATGGGGGTATTTATAGACCTCATTTGATGCCCCAAAACTTGCCCTTGGGCAGCTATTTCTGCCCCAAAATTAAGTGCATAAGTTGGCCAAAATGAGAGGGCAATCCTAGCCACACATACTTTAACTCAAATTTCAAGAGAGTTGATCCAATGGTTGAAAATTTGTCCAGCACACAAGCCAACTGTTCTGGTCATGATGGGCACAAATTTAGGCCTTGTTGGATGCTAAATAAATGGTAAAAACTGATTAGGAAGTAATGGAATTGGTTAGGGTAATTTTAAAAATCATTTGGTTGCATAATACCCAATTTCTTGCCCCCCATTAGGAAAACTAGCTAAGGGCTTCAAAAATTCCATTTATTTCTATGATAAATCCCTATTTATTCCAAAAGTGTGATTAGGAAGTTTTGGGAATTTTTCAAGAACTCTAGGTATTTATTTCACATTTTCTCCGAAATCGGGTCTTTACCAATAGGAATTTAGAAGTAAATTCCCCATAAATTATTTCTGCATTTTCAATGCTTGGAAATTTTTTTATAAATTCATATATATTCCTAGGGAGTGTATCCATATTTTTCCTTGAATTTTTGGAGTCCTTAGGTAATTAAAATAATTATATCACTTTAATTCCCCTTTATTTTCCCTATTTTCCCAAAAATAATTAATTTTTGGGAATTTTCACCAAAATTTATTTTGGGTCATTCTCACTCCCAAAACATCATATGTGACTCAAAAACCCCTAATTCTAGCTTTTTCTATTTTTAAGGAATTTTTGATAACTTTTCTCAAAATTACCGTTTTGCCTTTAGGGACCCGATAAAGTCGGTTTCGTCCCATTTTGGGTTTCTATGCTTTACTCATACCTTATGCTTATCAATCATGTCTCATTTCTCACATTTCCATTACTAGGGTTTCAAATTTTGGGATGTTACATGTAGTGCCATCCTTTTAATCCTTGAGCTCAAAAGCTCCATAGCCAAGAATCTTGGTAATAGTGTAAGGTCTGTTCCATCACTCCTTTAGCTTCCCGTCTCCAAATTTGAAACAAGCTTTGAATTTGAGGACCTTATCACTAAGCTTAAAACTCTTCCTCAAGATACTACTGTTATGAATAGCCTTGCACCTTTCCTTGTATATCCGGGAGTTGTTATAGGCTTTGCATCTCAATTCTTCTATCTCTTGGAGTTGAAATAGCCTTTCCTTGCCAACTTTGTCCATTTCCTTGTTCCATGTCAAAACAGCCCAATAAGCTTTGTGGTCCAATTTCACTAGTAAGTAGCATGATTTCCCATAGACGAAACGGTATAGAGACATCCCTATAGGGTTTTTAAATAATGTTCAGTATGCCCACAATGCATCATTAAGCTTTAAACTCTAATCTTTTCTTGAAGGCTTTACCATTTTGTCCAAGATCCGCTTGATTTCTCAGTTGGACACCTCTGCTTAGCCATTTGTTTAAGGGTGGTAAGCAGTAGAGGTTTTGTGTGTGACCCTATATTTAGCAAGTAAGCTACTAAGAAGCCTATTACAGAAATGGGTTCCTTGATCACTCACTAAGGCTCTAGGAATCCCAAAGTGACTAAAAATATTGGACTTAACAAACTCAACTACAGTTTTGGCATCATCTCTCTGGGTGGAAATGGCTTCTAATCATTTGGAAAGATAATCAACTGCTAGAAGGATATAATTGAAGCCATTAGAAGGAGAAAAAGGGCCCATAAAGTGAATACCCCAAACATCAAAAATTTCCCAGAACAATATGGGCTTTTGAGGTATCCCATGCCTCCAACTCAACCCGTTCAATTTTTGGCAAGTCTCATAAGATTTACAGAATTCATAGGAGTCTTTAAATAATGAAGGCCAGTAAAACCCACTCTCTAAAATTTTCCTAGCTGTCATCTTTGAACTAAAGTATCCCCCATAAGACAATGTACGGCAAGCAATGATGATCCGTTGTTGCTCTTCTTGTGGCACACATCGTCTTATAATCTGGTCCCCACACAGCCTCTAGAGGAATGGTTTATCCCACACATAATACTTGGACTTGGCTTGAAGCTTCTATACCTGATAGATAGACATAGAAGGTGGGGTCAGTGCGGTCATGAGATAGTTCACAAAGTGAGCATACTAAGGCTTCCTAAGGGCGATAAAACAAAATATTTCATCAGGAAAAGAATCAAAGATAAGGTCAGATTATCAACTCCCTTAGTGTCTACAAGCAACCAGCTCAGATGATCAGCCACATGATTTTTACCTCCGGCTCGGTCCTTGATCTCAAGATCAAACTCTTGTAAGAGGAGAGCCAATGAAGCAACCAAGGTTTTGAGTGCGGTTTCTTAAAAAGATACCGCACGGCTGCATAGCCAGTGAACACAACAACCTTGGAATTAATCAAATAAGGCCTGAATTTATCTAGAGCAAAAATTACAGCAAAAAGCTCTTTCTCGGTGGTTATGCAATTGACTAGCACAACATCCAAGGTTTTTTATGCGTAGGTGATCACCCTCAAAAGTTTGTCCTTTTTCTGTCCTAATATGGCTCCAACAGCAAAGTTAGATACATCACAAGAAATCTCAAAATGTAAGTCCCAATTTGGAGCAACTAGGATGGGTGGAGAAATCAGTTTAGTTTTTAAGGTATCAAAGGCAAATTTACAGCTTTCATTAAATTCAAACTTTGCATCTTTTTTTAAAAGGTTTGAAAGTGGCAAGGCAATTTTGCTAAAATCTTTTATAAATCTCCTATAGAACCCCTCATTCCCCAAAAAGGATCAAATTTCTTTGAGATTAGTAGGGTATGGAAGGGAAGAGATAATTTCAATTTTTGCCTTGCCTACTTCTATGCTTTTGCAAGAAATCAAATGGCCCAAAACTATGCCTTCATTGACCATAAAGTGGTATTTTTCAAAATTCAGCACTAGTTTCTCTTTTCAATACATTTTTGTAAAAACCTTTTCTAAGCTAGACAAATAGGCAGTGAAAGAGTTACCACACACACTGAAGTCATCCATGAATACCTCTATGCAATCCCCCAAGAGATCATTGAAGATTGATATCATGCATCTTTGGAAGGTTCTAGAGGCATTGCAAAGTCCGAATGGCATTCTTCTATAAGCGTAAGTCCTAAAATCACAAGTAAATGTTGTCTTCTCCTAGTCCTCCAGTGCAATGGGCACCTAAAAATAACTAGAAAAACCATCAAGGAAACAATAATAGGATTTTCCTGCTAATCTCTCTAATATTTGGTCAACACAAGGAATGGGGAAGTAGTCTTTGCATGTATCATCATTAAGTTTCCCATAGTCAATACAAACACGCTATGCATTATGGACTCTAGTGGGTATGAGTTCATTTTGTTCATTTTTCACTACAGTTAACTACTCTTTTTAGGCACCACCTAGACAGGGCTAATCCATTTGCTATCCAAGATGGCATAAATAATTCCCATACTTAGGAGCTTTAAGATCTCCTTCTTAACTACATCCTTTAATTAGATGATTGACTCTTCTTTGATTTTGTTTTACTATTTTTGCTCCTTCCTCTAAAAGGATTCTATGAGTGCAGACGGTTAGGCAAATACCAGGTATATCAACTAGAGTCCATCCTATGGCTTTTTTATACTTTTTTAACACACTAGGCAACATGTCTTCCCCTTCTAAGGAAAGGTAGTTAGCAATTATGATTGGGAGTTGCTCATTAGATTCTAAGAAAGCATATTTAAGGTTAAGTGGCAAGGGTTTAAGCTCAAGAGTTGGGGGTTAGACTAAAGAAGGAATTAATTGAGAAATATCAATAGATAAAAGTGCAAGATTACTCTCCTCTCCCTTCTCTACCATAGAATGAACCCCAAGGTTGGTTGAGTTTGCCACTGATCTCTCTATTTCTCCAAGGGTTGAACTAACCAGCTGTTGATCATTGTTAGTAATGGCCTTGGACGCCATATTTGTATCTCTTGAACAACAAGTTAGGGCACTATTAAATAGATGTTTCAAAGTATGAGAAGAAATAGTGTAAGAGATTGCTTCACAAGGTGAAGTAGGAATTTCTATGGCCCTCAAACCGAGGCTTCTTTTGTAGAGCAAGTGCAAAGGTGGAACAATAATAATGGATGGCACTCTGATTTTACAACACTATGAGGGCAACCAGTACATTTCATCATGGCTAACTAAAGGAGCAGAGCTAACACCTATCAGGATGGAATTGTTCGTCGTGACTAATCCCTCTTCTCGTCACGGTGAACAAGGAAGACAGTAAGCTTTATCTTCAGAAATTGCAATACTCTACCTCTCTTCCAGATCTAAATCTCCTGCAATACTAACAGAAAGTTCCTCTCCAAGAGAGTTGTCACTAATAATCGGGGGTGTGGTGCTAATACAAGATTCAAATTCATAAGATGACAATAAAAGTGGACGTGGGGCCAGTCGTGTACAATTAACTATTGCACAGTTAAGACACATCTCGCTACCACCACATGAACATGTAGAGGAAAAAGAATAGAGGAGAGAGAATAAAGTAGGGGCTTCATCCTCATTAAGTAAGGACTCACATAAATAAAATTCAGAAATATCAGAGATAACCTCACTCAATTCAAATTCAGAAACAACATCATCAACGGCAATATCAATAACGTTTAAACCTAAAAGAGAGTAATCCTTATATGGATGCCTCATTGCCTCATACATATTGAAAGAAACTACTTGCTTTCCCACCTCTATGGTTATAACACTATCCTTCATTCGAATCATCATGTTCGAAGTCCTCAAGAATAGTCTACCAAGAATGAGTATAGATTCATGAGACAACTCATTAGCCATGTCAAGCACATAAAAGTCAGTAGGAAAAAGCAAACCCTTGACCTAAACTAAGATATCCTCTAAAATCCCCTCAAGTTTTCTAGTTGTTCTATCAGCCAATTAGAGTGTAACAGTGGTAGTCTGTAAGATACCGACTTCTAAAGCTCTATAATCCGACAATAGCCTAACATTTATGGCCACTCCTAAATCAAGTAAGGCCCCCACTATGGCAACTTTTCCTATAGTGCGGGGAATAGTAAAAGCACCAGGATCTTGGCATTTGACCTGGATCTAGGGTTTAAAGAAAGCTAAAACATTTGGGCTAACTTGAACTAATTCATTGGGTTTAAACCTTCTCTTATTAGTGCAAAGTTCTTTGAGGTATTTAGCAAAAGGTGGGGAATTCTTAATCAAATCAATGAAAGGTAAATTCACTTTAAGCTTAATAAAGAAATCCACAACTTCTTTTAAAGTTTTAGATGCTACAACCCTTTTAGACATAAGATATCAATTGGCAAAGGAGAGTTATTTACAATTTACCTCCTTACCATCATGTATTAAGGCCCCCTCATTGTTCGCTTCTCCTTTCTTCATAGCAGCTTTTCTTTGGCTTTTCTACACTTTCTTAGGTTGCTCCTCTTGGTATTCATTGGTGTCACCACCCTCTTTGTCACCTCCTTGTGGATCCTTGGATTTCTTGAGCAATGCCTTTGATAGAACCCATTCTTTATATGGTTTTCTCAAGTGTTTTCTAATGTTTTGCAACACTTTTACCCTTATTATGCATGCATTTATATCCATTTGATTACATTGAGTTATGCATTGCATTTTACTGTTTAAGGGGGTAAAAAGGGTCATTTTTCTCCTTAGTTTTAATTGCCTTGATCTGTAATTAGTTGGTCTTATAGAGCTTTTTGTTGTGATTTTCAAGTAATTGGAGAAGGACCCAAGAACCAAGATGGAGCATGGATGGAGTCAAAATGTTACAAGAACCAAAACACAAGAGTTTAGACTGTTTTGCCTCCCCAGGTCACAACATGGACTTCTAAGGTCGTGACCTAGATGCCCTTTCAATGAAACTACACGTTTTGGACCTGAGTCAAGTTGAAAGCTCCCTGTCTTCTCAAATCGTGACATAAAACTTATGAGGTCATGACCTAAGACCCCTAAGTCATGACCTGAAACTTCTAGGGCTGTGAGTGAGTGCGTTAAGTGAAACTGTGCATTTTGGAATAGGTTTCTGAGCTTCTACACCTAAGGGGGCAGCCACCATGAACAGATACTCTCCCATTCTGCAGATTTATATTAGGTTGAGCTACCACCATCTCCTCTCAAGTCTTTATTAATCTGACACCCAAAACTTCTATTTTTCTTCATATCTTCACCATTTTCTGTATTTTTGAACCGATCAAACCGCTCCAACCATCTTCTTCTCCATTTTTCCAATCTCATTTTTAGCTTTAACTATGGCTATTCATTCCTGGAGCGATTGCGATTGGTTTGAAGGCATGAGAGGCTAAATCCTTAGCCTCTTGGTGATGGAGGATGAAGCTTGAGCTTAAGGACTTAATTGGGGAGTTTTTCTATCGTCTAAACCTACGCTTAATGTTGTGTTGTATTTCTAGATTTAGGAACTTTCTGCACTTGTATTAGACTTGGTTTATGATTGTAAATCTTGTGTTTAGACTGTTCTATTGTATTTGGATTGAATGATGTTAATGTTGATTAATCTATATAATATTTTAGTTTGAGTCCTTATGTTCAGTTTGATTTTCAGTGATCATTGTTGATTAATTTGTATGCTTGGTATTATGTGTTTGTCAATTGACATTCTGAGGGCATTTGCATCATCTTTCCATTTACACTCTAAGTGGTTTTCAACAATTTTTAAGAGATGTTAATTAACTTTGATTAAAGTGAGTTTTCATTAATTAAGACATTGGACCCAAATGATTACTTGGGGTTTTCTTTAGACTTAGAGGTTTTCTAAAACTCTCAATCATTTTAAAGAGCAGTCATAGCTAAGTTTTCATCATTAAGAGACTATTTAACCATAATTCCCTTTTAATCCAAAACATTTCTTCATTCATTCAAAATACCAAAAATAGTTAATTCTCTACAACTTTTATTTCTTGCACCACCTTTAACAGTTGAAACCCCCTTTTTTCTTTGCCCAAATATACAATGCTTTTGATAACCAACATAGACTAGGATTTCCAATAACAAGCTCCTCGAGAAGAACGATTGGTTGCATCCTATATTGTATTTTTCTATTGTAATTCACTTTCTTGATGATCCGAAAGGCAACAATCTGGCCTCGATCAATGGTGCTGTTGCTAGGGCAGCCATTGGATTGGCTCCTTAGTAATTGGTTTTCCTTACCATTGTCATTTGGGTCGATTCTCGTTGAGTTTTAGTTTTTGAACTTAGATCTTGCATTCTATAGCATCAAAATTTTTGAGAAAAAGAACCAAATAGTGTTTTTCCATACATTTGTATTTGCATTTTTACACAACATTTTACATTTTGTTCTAGCTTGATCCTTGCCCAATTCGTATAGTTAATTGGAAAAAAATTATTGTTCATTTAGTAAAATCTTGACTTCTAGATTCTGTGACTTAACTTTGGAAATTCATATCTCCTTGTGTACACATCTAATTGAGGTGATCTACCTCTCATTTTAAAGCTTAAGATGTGTACTATAAGTCTACCAAATTTTGTGGCTTAACCCATTCAGTTGGTAGGTCAAACTGAAGCTTGAAGCTAACTTCTTTTGGACCTACGTTTTATCCTTTCACCTCTGCTTGCTTTACTTCTTTTTATTTCTTTGGCATACATAACTTGGGTTTACTCTTTTCCATTCATTCTCATATATTTTCATACATGCCATAAGCATTCTATGCATATAAATTGCACTAAGGCATCCATAAACATAATTTACAACGTAGGAGAATTATACATTGAACATTAATCTCATTCATTAACATCAATAATTCTCTACTTTTTTCTCCTTGCTTCTCATGCCATTATTGCCCATCATTGATTGACCTAAATGGTTGGTTAGGAAGGAGATGAGATTCAGGAGAATCTCAGTAGCAAACAATACCATATTAATCATGCTAGATGGATGCTAATACACTACACACAACTTGTTTATTCTCTTGTTAATTAGTAACATATTAGCATGCTCAAAGCTAACTTCTTGATGCATGGCCATTGAGACATAATCTACTCATCATGAATAGTAATTACAGTAGCTAAAACATGTCACAATAATATTCAAATAACATGTACATGGCAGCACATTAGCATACAACATCAAACAATGACAATAGGTAAGTTCACTACCTTGGACTTCAAACTTTCCTCTTACTTTTTTTTTTGACTCCCTTGACTTTTCAACCATGTGGGCATTTAGTCAACATCACCAAACATCCTCTTAGATGGTCCAAGGTCTTAAACATAGTCACATTGATCATACAATTTATTAAAACCACTAGATTACATGAAGTTTAAGACTAGCTTTCTTAAACTCAACTTTTTCTCTAAATTTTGGATTATTGTTCTAACTTTGTAAAAATTGTTCCCTTAGGCCAATCCTACACAATTTTACCCAAGGAATCTAAATATGAGCTTAGATTAATGAAAATCCAACTCCTTCTCCAAAATTAGTTTGCCTGAATAGGGGTTCACAACTTTAAAAATTTCAACTTTAATTCTAATATTTCCAATGCTTGTTCTTTAGGTTTACCGTACATCATTTTTCATTTTAAAACCATTGGAAGCCTTAGAATCATAAAAATCACATCCTAGGTTATAGTTCTCATCTTCACTGAACCATACCCCTAGTGAACCAACCATGAAATCTTTTTGATAACAACTTAAAACCACTTGAAATAACCTTGAATCAATGGGTTTTAACCAAGTTTAACATCAAAATCATCCTCCCCTAAAATTATATAAATTCAGCTAGCACCTCCCCTTAGGGGATTCCACATTTTTCAACCATCAAACTCAAGAATACAAAGCAAGAAACAACATAGAACAACCTACTAACCTTAGATCCAAGCTTGGTTGATCAAACGTAGGTATCCTCCTTTTAATTATGCTTCAAGGAATAAAATTGCAAGAGTTTCCCCTCGTATTCTCATGTTGGCCAAAATGGAGGGGGAGGAGAGGCTCTATTTATAGCCAAAATTTTGTCTTGAATGGACTAGAATGCCCTTGGTAGCTAATAGAAAGAGTAAGGGTAATTTTGAAACTTTAAGTACACTTTTGGATCATCATTACATCATCTTCTTGCATCATCCTTACATCATTCTTCTAGAAGGTGCCAAGTGTCACCAATATGGTGGAGGAGAAGGGAGATTAAATCCTAGCCATTGGATCAAAACTTAATCCTTAAGTTTACTCCAAATTTACTTAGCCCACATTTCTCTAACTTTCTTGGCAGCCTTATGGAACTTAAAAAATTCTCCTGTCTACTCCATAAATTCCCTTTTATTCTAGAGGATATCTATAAATTTTCTCAGGCCATAACACTTGTCACATCTTGAAAATTTTCATCTGGCTATAAAGGATCAAAATTGGGATAAGGGTCAACATAGGAACTAGACAGGGAGATGAAACAGCTTTTGATACGAAACCCCGAAAAGGTCCAGACTGGCATTTTCATAATCATCAGTCTAGGAAGGGGAAAACCGAAAAATTTGGAAAAATTCTAGAAAATATCCAAAAAATAGCAAAATTGTAGAGTAGAGGTTTTGGAAACTCAGTTGAGGCTGGAAGGTGGAATTTTTGTGAAAATGAATTATTATGGATTTCCCGTAAACGAAGGTTTTTTGGGAAATTATTGGGAAATTAAAGGAAAATAATTATTTTAATTAGTTAGAGGCCTTAATAAATTTGGGAGATTAATGGAAAATTCATTTAAATATTTATTTGAATTTATAAAATTGGTTTTAGGTTTTGAAAGTTCAGAAATTAATTTTAGGGAGTTTATTTTCCCTCAAAACTACTGATAGAGGCCTAATTGGAGGAAATTCAAAATAAATACCTACAGGTGGAAAAAAATTTTGAAAATTTTCAGATCATATTTTCATATTAAAAGGTGAATCATCATGGAGAGAAATGAATTTTCAGAGGTCTAAAAAAATTATGGAATGTTACTAGTGAATAGTAACTGATAAAGTTTCTAATTAGTTTGAGATAGTGATTTGGTTTGTCGGCCATCTTTTTGGACCAGCCCAAATCTTTTGTGAGGCCTACATTGAGTCCAATAAGGGCCCAATTTCGTGCACCTTCCAGGCCCCTCCATTTTTATTAAATAAAATGTGAAATTAAGAAATATTTTTGTGGAAAAATCTAGAGAAAAGCCACATGGAGTGATTTGAATATTGTGGACACTTGATGGCTACCACATACACCTTATTAAGTGTCCAATTTTGTCCGATTGAAGGGGGAAGGGGCAAACTTGAATTTTCTATATATACCCCTTAGAAAATACAAGAAAAATGTTAGAAAATTGAGAAAATAAGGGAAGACTCTGTCACTATTCATTCAGCCCTATTTTGCAAAAATCTTGAGGTGTTTTAGGCAAGAAATCATCCAACATACACTAAGAAAACATTAAGGTATGTCTAAGCATAATTGTCCCCAAGTTTCACATTGACTAAATAAGGATTTTTGCTTAGAAAAATGCTAGAAATTCTGCCAAAATTTGGTTGAGATGTGTGATGCTTAGGAAATGATAGAAACCTTAATAATCAAGTGGAATAAGGAAGAGTAAGTGGTGTATGGATTGATTTTTGGATGAAATCAAGGTTAGGGTTTAGGGGAGAATTTCAGCCAGCACTGTTCATGCAGGAGCTGATTGTTTTTCATTGATTTGATGATTCCAATAGCTTTAAAACATGTTTTTGTGTAGGAATATGTTGTTGGAAAGTGTTTAAATCATTGAATCAAAAATAAATTTTTTAGTTTTAGAAAATAAATACCCCTATTCGGCCAAGAGGAGTTCATGGGGAAGGATTATGATTTTTAAAAATCTGATTACACCATTGGATTCCTCATGAAAAATGTGTAGGATTGAGTTATGAGATGATTGATTCTAAAGAAGAAATCAATTTGTTTAAAAATCAAGAAAAAAAGGGGGGGATTGTTAATTAAGTTAATGTTAAAGTGTTGAAACCAAGTGTTTTGTGATTAATATGGCCTATGTTTATGTTGGTTTAATAGGAATGAGGAGGAATTAAGGAGAAGCATTGCTCCTTGGAGGAATTAATTGGACAAGCTTTACAAAGATAGCTTTGAATTATAATTTGATGTTTGTCTTGCTTTTTTTTTTATGATTGTCGTTACTTGGATTGGAGGAATTTTGTGGTGACCTTAATTGTTTGATTGACATTTGTTATGTTTTGGCCAAATGCTTTGTGGTATGTTATATAGATAATATAATGTTCCTCTCCTTACATGAATTTGTTATGAATTCCTATGAGTTCAGAATGGTTTGGATTACATGACAGTCACAATTAAACTTGCATTGATTACATGATAATTATAATTCATATGCTACTGAGGTTTTTTTGAAATCTCATTCCTTCTAGTTATTTTATGCACTAATTGGAAGTGGACCAGTGTGGAGCAGGAAAAGAAAGAAGTTGATCTTGGGATAAAAAAGTTTATGAACATTGTATATGGTGAATTGTTGTGCAGTGTGTAATGAACCTTATGTTATGGTTGTTGATAAACCTTGTTGCTAGGTAATCAAAGTTTTACTAGGGAAAATGCAGCAAGTGAGACACTACCTAGGTCATTCTTCACAAGGAGCCTTAAGTTGTATTTCAATTCTTAACAATTCACTATTAATTATCAAATTACCAAGATGAGAGCTTGAGTTCAGAAAAAGAGAAATCAAAACAAGAAACAAATCTAATGAAAGGTAAATTGCAGATGAGATTCAGATGAAAGATAGTAGTTCCCCTAGCAATTTATCCAACCTTCCTTGTTCAATCTTATAATTTGGAGTCTCTTAATGTCAATTAAATAGATAGATTCAGCTACTGCTCAAATCTCTTAACATAGATCAGAAACAACTATCTTACTAGATTCATTGTTTTGATTCTATGAGAAGGAAAATCAATTGACAAGAACACTTGAGAAGCAAGTTGCAATTCTCTAAGAATGACCACAACTGTGAATCATCAATATATTCAACCAAAATTCAGATTTACAGAACAACAGTCCAAGTAAACGAATTAGATTTACAAATCAACAGAGAATCCTCTATTCAACTGAACTAAAGGACACAACTCACATCTGAATGTTCAATCAGATCTAAATTCCAAGAAACATAAATCTAATCACTCAATCTTCATTCTAATCACAATTGTTCAACTGAAACAAATGACTCTTAGAATAGAAGGTAGAAAATAGATCTGAAATGACTCCCTGTTTAGCTCCATGAACTCAGGTCAGCTTCATTGCTAGAAGAACTTGGAAATTCAGCTACTCATACTCTGGATTAGGGTAGAAACAGCAAGAATTGATGAAAGATCCATGGTTGATCGGTGGAAATTGATGGAATTGGACGAAAATGGAAGAGAGAGAATAAGAGAGGGCGGAGAGAGAGAGAGCAAGAAATTCGCGTCTGAAGGGAGAATGGGTAACTGAATATCTGCCCCGGCTGAAGCGCGCGACTCTGGTTTTAAATCTGGAAATTTCGGTCATCCGCCGCGGCGCCTCCTTCAATCCGCCGCGGCTCTTGCCTGTACGGTGTCGTTTTGATTAATGATCCTGAGCTTCATGAAAACCTCCGTCCGCCGTGGCGCCTTAGTCCATCCGCCGCGGCGCTTTTCACCGAGAGTACCATTGGAAATCTGCCGCGGCGCCTTCACAAATCAGCCGTGGCGCCTCAGACAGAATGGCGAAAATGCACTGAAACTTCCTGAAATTCATACCAAAGCAGGGATCAAAAGTACACACATATAAAATCATATAAAAACATGTAAAAACACTTGCAAAACCTCACAATCCTCTCACCAACTCTTATGCACAATGGAAGCTAATTATGCCCAAAGTATGCAAATATAGATGGCAAAAGCATGAGTTTAGGGCTAGAAATATATGCAAATAATGAGACTTATCAACTCCCCCACACTTAGCTTTTGCACTCCTGGGCAAATCAAGTCTAAACTTATTGTGAAAGAGAAGGATGAGAGAAAGGAATAAGCAAGCTCAAAAGTTCAGGTTACAACTGCAACCAACAATGATTCTTCAACCAATATCCATCCATGGAACATTCTAATGCGCAAGAAATCAAGCAATGATATGTAATTTAATCCAAGTGAATAAGATATAGAAGACCACACAAGGGAATTAGTGTATCACTCAACTCACAAGTATCAAAGGTTCTTTCACTCAATTCACTTATTCAAATGCTCTACCATATGCTTGTAATAGCTCTACCTCTCCACCACTCAAAATAAAGTACTCAAGAATCAAGAGGACTTTTGTGGCTTGTAATGTAAGGGTGAGGAAGAAATGCACAAGAATGCATAGAAGGATAGAGATAATGTGAATCAATGTGTAGAATTCAATAGCATTAGTAATGTTCAATTTAAGGTTTGATTTCTTGATCTTGAATTCTTAAGCTATAAAGGTGCTTTTATTCCCACTTTCTTTTCTTTTTTTGCTTTTTCATTTCTTTTCAACTTTTCTATTCTCTTTTCTCTTTTTTTTTTTTTTACGTTCGCTGTTTCTTCCTTTCTTTTTCTATTTCAGTTTTTTTTTCCTTCAGTATGCACTTCCTCATATCAATCCATTAATTGAATCCATCAAAATGCTAGTGAATTCTAAAAGAATGAATGAAATGAAATATGCATCCTTGTAGGAAAGAAGTTTTATAATTGAGAGTGAAATGAATGGAAAAATTCAACTAAAAGGCTCAAATGGGTAACAAGGGTCATGTAGGGGTTGGCCATTTGGTCTAAGTAGCTAATTTGAATGAATGCCTCAATCATGTTCAAGAGTACTAATGTTACATGTGGTCTTGATTAAGAACTAAGACAAGTTCTAGAGAGCATAAGAAATAAGTGAATGCACACATCAGAAATGAATATAAAGGCTCAAAGAATCCTTCCAACTAGGCTTTGTCTTCCATATTCATTCACTTCAGCTAAAGAACACATCATGCTTAATCTCTATGCATTAGAAAATTTCACTTCAAGATATTAATTTCCAAATCAAATCAGTCACAAATGTAACATTAGAATTCCTGAAGCAAGCTTAAACCTTCAAAAAGTTTTTGAAAACTGAGGTTTTACAAAAGACACAGAACACACAAAAACACAACATTCACTCCCCCACACTTGATCCTTGCATTGCCCTCAATGCAAATTTGAACAAAAGATAGCAAGGAAAATTGGTAAGGGAAGGAATGGAAAGAAACAACAGAACACTTCAAAACAAACTAAAAACAACCTACACTTGCTACTAGTTATGCCCTCCCCCACACTTGTTCAAAAATGGAGTTCAAGAATGATAATAATCAAATAACCACAGACTAAGTGTGTAAGGAAGGGGACAACCTGAGATTATGGTGGATCAAAATTTTCCTTGTAGATTTTGAGCAGGTGGCCATTGACCTTGAAAGTCTTACTGCTCTTCTCATCTAGCAGCTCTATCATGCCAAACTTGTGGACTTTAGTGACCAAGTATGGTCCTTCCCATCTAGTGCTCAACTTCCCAGGTTTAAATGTGAATCGTGCTTTGTACAGCAACACTTTATCTCCAACCTTGAAAGTCTTCCTTAAATTTGCTTGTCATGAATCATCTTCGTCTTCTCCTTGTAGAACCTGGAATTCTCATATGCTTCAAGTCTCAACTCTTCAAGTTCCTGCAATTGCAATAATCTTTCCATACCAGCAGAATCAAAATCAAGGTTACATGCTTTTACAGCCCAAAGAGACTTATGTTCAATCTCAACCGGTAGGTGACACATCTTACCATAAACCAATCTATAAGGAGACATGCCTATTGGGGTTTTAAATGCAGTTCTATATGCCCACAAAGCATCATCTAATCTGGCACTCCAATCCTTCCTAGATGGTTTAACTATCGTTCCAACACCTTCTTGATTTCTCTATTTGCATTTTCAGCTTGCCCATTACTTTGGGGATGATAAGGTGTGGATGTCTTATGTGTCACACCATACTTGGTGAATAACCCTTGTAGCAATTTATTACAAAAATGAGTGCCATTATCACTAACTACTGCTCTAGCTCTAGGAATGCCAAATCTAGAAAAGATGTTATTTTTCAGAAATTTTAAAACAGTAGCAGCATCATTCTTTTTGGTTGCTATGGCCTCTACCCATCTTGAAAGGTAATCAACTGCAAGAAGAATGTATGTAAAACCCATAGAAGGAAGAAAGGGGCCCATAAAATCAATACCCCATACTTCAAACACCTCACAGAAAAGCATTGGGTGTTGGGGTAATTCATGTTTCTTAGTTAGGCTACCAAATCTTTGACAAATATCACAATTCTTGCAATACTCATAAGAGTCTTTAAAGAGTGATGGCCAATACAAACCAGCTTCCAATATTTTTCTTGCAGTCTTGTTAGCACTAAAATGACCTCCACAAGTTTGAGAGTGGCAAGCATGCAGGATGTCTTGAAATTCTTCATTTGGTACACATCTTCGAATGATTTGGTCGCTGCATACCTTCCAAAGGATTGGAGGATCCCAAATGTAGTGCTTAGACTCACTCTTAATCTTCTGCATCTGAAAATGAGACAAAGAGGGGGGAATTAGACCAGCAACTAAAAAGTTGACAATATGGCAATACCAAGGTTCCAAGAGAGACAAGGCAGAAACAGAACAATCCTTAAACTCATCACAAACAGAATCTGAACCGATTACTCCCCTTGTAGTTTCTGGTAAGCGACTTAGATGGTCAGCCACCACATTTTCTGCTCCAGGTTTGTCTTTGATGTCAATGTCAAACTCTTGGATCAACAACATCCACCTTAAGAGCCTCGGTTTGGATTGTGGCTTGCTGAAAAGATACTTGACAGCAGAATGATCAGTGAAAACAGTAACCTTAGAGTTAATTAGGTAAGGTCTAAACTTGTCTAATGCAAAAACAATAGAAAAGAGCTCCTTTTCAGTAGGTGTAATTAGTTTGAGCCTTATCTAGAGTCTTTGAAGCATAAGCAATAACCTTGGAAGCCTTACCATCTTTTTGTCCCAAAACTGCACCCACTGCATTGTTAGAGGCATCACAACACAATTCAAATGGTAAATTCCAATTAGGGCAAGTCAAAATAGGTGGAGAAGTCAATCTGGATTTAATCTCATCAAAAGACATCTTACACTCATCAGTGAAATCAAAGGAAGCATCTTTTTGCAGCAATTTAGACATTGGAAAAGTCACTTTACTAAAATCTTTTATGAATCTTCTATAAAATCCAGCATGGCCTAGGAAAGATCTAAGCTCCTTAAGATTTGTTGGATAGGGTAGAGAGGAAATTACTTCAACCTTTGCTTTGTCTACCTCTATTCCCTTTTCAGAAATTAGGTGACCTAGAACTATTCCTTGTTGAACCATAAAGTGACATTTTTCAAAATTCAAGATAAGGTCCTTTTCAACACATTTGATAGAGCTTTTTCCAAATTCACTAAGCATTCATCAAAATTATTTCCATAGATGGTAAAATCATCCATAAACACCTCAATTCCATTCTCTAGCAAATCACTAAATATGGATAGCATACACCTTTGGAATGTGCCCGGTGCATTGCAAAGTCCAAATGGCATTCTTCTATATGCAAATGTGCCAAAGGGACAAGTGAATGTAGTCTTCTCTTGATCTTGAGGTGCAATGGGAACCTGAAAATAGCCACTGAAACCATCAAGGAAACAATAGTGAGATTTACAAGCTAATCTTTCAAGCATTTGATCTATAAAGGGTAGAGGAAAATGATCTTTTCTTGTAGAATCATTAAGCTTCCTATAATCAATGCAAACACGCCAAGAATTCTGGATTCTAGTGGGGATTAATTCATTTTTTCATTCCTAACCACAGTGATCCCACTTTTCTTAGGAACAACCTGAACTGGACTTACCCACTCACTATCTGAAATAGGGTATATGATACCAGCACTAAGCAGCTTTGTTACTTCCTTTTTAACAACATCAAGTATGAGTGGGTTAAGTCTTCTTTGAGGTTGCCTTATGGGCTTTGCATTTTCATTTAACAATATTCTATGAGTGCAAATTGAAGCATTAATACCAGGAATATCTGCTAAAGACCACCCAATTGCACTTTTATACCTTTTCAAAACAGCAAGTAACTGAGATTCTTCAATATCAGTTAAAGAGTTAGAGATTATCACCGGGAGTCTTTCATTTTCAGCTAAAAATGCATATTTCAGTGTTGATGGCAAGGGTTTAAGCTCCAATTCAGGAGGTTGAACTACTGAGGGTATCAGTTTCTTGAGCTCCAAGGTAGTGCAATTATTTCCAGATTGCTTCAAAGCTTCAATACCAAAAATTTCAGTTGTACATTCATCCTCATGTGAGTAACTCTCCTTAGTTGGTCCCTGCAACAATGCATTTAAAACATTTGTAAATCCATGTGAAAACTCAAAGTTAGATGCAGAATAATCTTGAGGAATTCCAATTTCAGAAGTAAAATTAGATTGCAAAAGTGCACTCCCTATGCTGCATATTTCGGCAAATTTGGTTGGTGTCATGCTTAATCTCCTAGGGTTGGGAGTAGCTGCACTTCGCATGATTTCCAAGAGGTGTTCCATTCTGCATGGTTAAAGAAATTAAGATCAAGTGACTTGTAAACAGGATTGGAATACAAAATGTGATAAGAATTTAAAGACAAATCCTGTTGTTCAGAAGGTTCAGCTGCATGCTCCTTGAATGGAGGTTCATCCATGAGACTTGGGCTGGCCTTGCAATCATGAGTCTTGTGCCCTTCACCTTCCCCTTCTTGTATAGGAGTTGATTCACTCTCTTGTGCTGTTGAGAAATCTACAAGCAATCTTTTTGCAAGTTGTTCATCACTTGACAGTGTGGAATTAGCATCAATGGAAGACTTAATGGATGAAACTGAAGACAACTCACTCCAAGTGGAAAGCCAGCCATCAATTTTAGAATCAATGCTAGGCACATCATCAAGGTGTGAAGAAAAAGAAGATGAAGGAGAATATATGGAGGAGAAAGAGACGAAAGAATCTTCAGTATCATCATTGCTATCATGCTCAAAAATAGATTCACACTCATTTTCAAGTGACACATCAATCATATTAAGCCCTAACAGAGAATAATCCTCATGTGGATGTTTCATCATCTCATACATGTTAAATTGAATTTCTTGTCCACCAAATTCCATTTTTATAATTCCATCTTCATGCAAATCATGGTGTTGGCGGTTCTTAGAAATGGTCTACCCAAAATAATGTGCTTTCACTTATGGCCTCATTAGTCATATCTAACACATAAAAATCAGCAGGAAATACAAGGTCTTTTACTTGAACCAAAATGTCTTCTAAGATTCCCTTGGGATTCCTAATAGACTTATCAGCTAGTTGCACTAAGACACTTGTAGGTTTCATGATTTCAACTCCCAAAGCATAATAAACAGAACTTGGCATCACATTGATAGCAGCACCCAAATCTAGCAAAGCTTTAGAAATATGAAACTTACCAATTTGACAAGGAATGGAGAAAGCTCCTAGATCTTGGCATTTCACAGGTAATTGAGCTTTAAAAGGGCTGAAACATTAGGGCCAACTTGCACCAATTCATTAGTTTTAAACTTTCTTTTGTTAGTGCAAATGTCTTTTAAGAATTTTGCATATTCAGGCACTTTCTTCAACAAATCCAGCAAAGGAATGTTAATTTCTACTTTACTAAAGAAATCTAAAACTTCTTTATTTTGCTTTTCTTTTGCAACCTTCTGCCCAAACATAAAAGCTTTAGGAAAAGGTAGATCTTTCAAGCTTACCTCCTTACCTTGACTTCCCGGTTTATTGCTCTTGTGAGAATCTTCAACTTTCTCTTGCTCAATCTTTCCATTGTCCTGGTTAGGATCTGAAATTCTTGAAGAAGATTGCCCCAAGTCCTCTCCTAATGGTGTTTCATGGACGCCTTCATTATCCTGAATTAAAGAGCTTGCTTCATTTGTGCAACCTTCAGTAGCTACACTTCTAAATTAGCTTCTTTTCTTCCTTGCAGAAGTTGCTTCTCTCTTAAGCTTTCAGATTCCACACTTGGTGATGTCTTTTGCTGGACACAGCTCCTTTTAGTGCAATGATCTTCCTCCAAGTCAGATTCTTCATCATTTTCATTGAATGTCACCTTTCTTCCACTCCTCAAATTTATGGCATTCAATGACTTGGGATTAATCACAGTATTGGAAGGCAAAGCTCCACTTGTTTTTGCTTGAAAACTGCTGAGATTATCTGAAATTTGGGTAACAAAGTTAGCCAAGTTTGCAGTCTTAGTCTCCCATTGTTCCAACCCTATTCTCTATGGCAGCCATTCTTGCATCAGATGCAGTGGTATGCTTATCAATTCTGTCCATTTGAGATGCCATAGCACTGAGATTAGCATTCATACTGTTCATGCTTTTCAACAAAAGGGACATGTCATCATTCCTTGAATTACCAACTTCTTGAGTAGTTGGGAAGGAACCATAGCTTGTTCTGAATGTTGACGTTGCTGGAACCTATTCTGCATGAATCTCTCCTTGTTGTTCTCTCCTCCTCCCCATCTAAAATTGGGATGATCCTTCCATCCTTCGTTATAAGTGTTGGAGAAAGGGTTCCTTTGCTGATATTGACCGGCTCTTTGTTGATACATGGCTGACACTTCTTCAAATTGAGAAGGGCAAGATTCAGTACAATGCATCATAGAACCACAGGAGTCACAAGAGGGAGCTACCAAGGCTTGAGATGTTCCCATAGCACCACATTGTTTAGTTGACAAGAGTTGCTCCATCCTAGTCATTCTCTTGTCCATTCTTTCTGATAAGGCAGCAAATTGAGAGTCTAAGTTAGTAGGATTTGACCTTAAAATTTCATTGACAGATTGGTTATCCCTTGTGCTGAATTGCTGATTGTTGTTGGCCATCTTCTCCAATAATTCCCAAGCATTGTGAGGAGTCAAATCAAATAGTGAACCATGGGCTGCAGCATCTATTGTGTTCTTGTGATGAGATAGCAAGCCCTCATAGAAATACTGGACTAAATTAGACTTGCTGATTTGATGATTTGGACATTTAGAAAGCATAGCTAGAAATCTTGTCCAATACTCATACAAGGTCTCTCTACTATCTTGTTGAACTCCATAGATAGCCTTCCTCAATTTAGATGTCCTTGATGCAGGAAAGTACTTCTCTAAAAAGGCCTTCTTAAGTTGTTCCCATGTGAGTGTTGTGAAGTGCTGAGGTAGGCTTTGCAACCATTCTTTGGCATTTCCCTCTAATGTGAAGTGGAAAGCTCTCCTTAGCACATCTTCTAATTGAGCACCATGGGGCTTCATAGAGGAACAAACCGCAGCATATTCTGAAGGTGTCTATATGGATCATCCCCTGCAAGACCAAGGAATCTTGGTAAGGCATTAATCAAAGTACCTTTTAGTTCAAAATCAGCTTCAAAGTTATAAAAACCACATGGATCACAGTTCATACTTGAGTTATTAATTTCTCTAATGCTCCTATTCTCCTCATCTCTATTCAATTGAATATTAGTATTATGGAGAACATTTTCAGCTTGCCTTTCATTTTGAGGTCTATTTGTAGCATCACCTCTCTCAGTTTGGGCATTGTTATTATTTTGATCCATCACAAAATGATTGTCTATAAACCCTCCTAAAGTAGATTCAGATTCTGAGAAAGAACAAGATTCAACTTGAGGAAGAGAGTCACTCACTATAGGTTGCTTACTAGACTCAGCTATTTGTTTGGTTTTCTTGATTTGCCTAAGAGTTCTATTGATTTCCCAATCAAAAGGTAAAAGACCCTTATCCTGGGACATGCAACTAAAGAACACTAGAATAGACTAATAAAATAAATGTGAAAAGCAATTAGACAAAAGACAGAAGTCAAAGAGAGAACAAAAAGTTAAGAGGGGATCAGGTGAAATCCGCCGCGGCCTCTATTACAGAGACGGTTGCCGAGCTGAAAATGGACAGGCGCTGCGGCCTCTGGTTCAATCCACCGCGGCGCTTGTTGCAGAATTGATTCTGTGAAAGGCGCTGCGGCGCCTGATGATATCAGCCGCGGCGCCTGGTACTGATAAACCAGATGGACGAATTCTGCAGCAGCATCTGACACTGTTCACACCTTCACTCCTGCAAATTGAACCCCTTAACACAATGGTATTAGTTTGTCAACAAGAAAAATATCTCAAAGCATAAAAAAAAACCAACCATCATTAGGTTAAATGGAAGAACAATTAAAAGGGAAAAGGTTGCTACAGCAAGGATTCAAACAATTCACAGCCTACCCAATTGTGTTAACTCCTTGACAACCTATGGAATGAATTTGGAACACAGCAATAAGGGAAACTACTCAACAACAAAGCACAAAAGTGAAAATGCAACACAACTCAAAAACACTAAAGCTACTTTTTCTGAAGTTTTGGGTTTTCAAACATGAAAATTTTCTTGGCACACCAGTGAATTGCTCAGAACCTCAACAAGTAAGGCTCCCCGACAACGGCGCCAATTTGATAAACCTTGTCGCTAGGTAATCAAAGTTTTACTAGGGAAAATGCAGCAAGTGAGACACTACCTAGGTCATTCTTCACAAGGAGCCTTAAGTTGTATTTCAATTCTTAACAATTCACTATTAATTATCAAATTACCAAGATGAGAGCTTGAGTTCAGAAAAAGAGAAATCAAAACAAGAAACAAATCTAATGAAAGGTAAATTGCAGATGAGATTCAGATGAAAGATAGTAGTTCCCCTAGCAATTTATCCAACCTTCCTTGTTCAATCTTATAATTTGGAGTCTCTTAATGTCAATTAAATGGATAGATTCAGCTACTGCTCAAATCTCTCTTAACATAGATCAGAAACAACTATCTTACTAGATTCATTGTTTTGATTCTATAAGAAGGAAAATCAATTGACAAGAACACTTGAGAAGCAAGTTGCAATTCTCTAAGAATGACCACAACTGTGAATCATCAATATATTCAACCAAAATTCAGATTTACAGAACAACAGTCCAAGTAAAACGAATTAGATTTACAAATCAACAGAGAATCCTCTATTCAACTGAACTAAAGGACACAACTCACATCTGAATGTTCAATCAGATCTAAATTCCAAGAAACATAAATCTAATCACTCAATCTTCATTCTAATCACAATTGTTCAACTGAAACAAATGACTCTTAGAATAGAAGGTAGAAAATAGATCTGAAATGACTCCCTGTTTAGCTCCATGAACTCAGGTCAGCTTCATTGCTAGAAGAACTTGGAAATTCAGCTACTCATACTCTGGATTAGGGTAGAAACAGCAAGAATTGATGAAAGATCCATGGTTGATCGGTGGAAATTGATGGAATTGGACGAAAATGGAAGAGAGAAATAAGAGAGGGCGGAGAGAGCAAGAAATTCGCGTCTGAAGGGAGAATGGGTAACTGAATATCTGCCCCGGCTGAAGCGCGCGACTCTGGTTTTAAATCTGGAAATTTCGGTCATCCGCCGCGGCGCCTCCTTCAATCCGCCGCGGCGCCTTGCCTGTACGGTGTCGTTTTGATTAATGATCCTGAGCTTCATGAAAACCTCCGTCCACCGTGGCGCCTTAGTCCATCCGCCGCGACGCTTTTCACCGAGAGTACCATTGGAAATCTGCCACGGCGCCTTCACAAATCAGTCGTGGCGCCTCAAACAGAATGGCGAAAATGCCACTAAAACTTCCTGAAATTCATACCAAAGCAGGGATCAAAAGTACACACATATAAAATCATATAAAAACATGTAAAAACACTTGCAAAACCTCACAATCCCTCTCACCAACTCTTATGCACAATGGAAGCTAATTATGCACAAAGTATGCAATTATAGATGGCAAAAGCATGAGTTTAGGGCTAGAAATATATGCAAATAATGAGACTTATCAATTGTATTAAGCTATGAATGACATTTTGATGTGATTTATATTGTTATTCCATGTTCCAATGTTAGAATTATACTTGATGTATTATGGAAAGAATGTGGATGAAGGAAAAAGAGGAAAGAAATCAAGAAAATGGTAATTAGGAGATAGAAATTCCCTAAAATGTACCAAACTTGTGTCACATAAAATAATGAGCAATTGTTGGAGTTTGGACATGAAATTTGGCAAGCTAATAGACCTCATTTTTAGCTTTAAAAAAATTGGTAAACCACTAAAGCTAGAGTTTTGTTCAAAGAGTTATGCCCTTCCAAAGTTGGGCAAAAATACTAGAAATTCAAAAATTTACCAAATGAACAATACACTTTGACAAATTTTCTGAAATTATTCTGGATGGAATTGGACCTAATGAGTAATTTTCCTCCATATAACTCTTAGAAAGCTTCGCATGAAAATTGGAACCATATCGTTTTGATTTTTCTAGAATTAGTTATGAATTTTCAAATTTGGCCCATTTTCAATTGAATAGTGCACGGACAATATGAACAGTAAAATCCTGAATTTTAAATTTTTCACCCGAACATGTTACAAAATGAATTATATTGATTTCAATTGATGTATAATGAGTTATAAAGAGAGGTATGACGACACTCCTTTAAGCCTAGCATAAAATTCATTTACTAAAATACCCTTTTATCGACATAAACGGCTTTTTAATTTATTAAAGCCATTCCACTAGCCTTTTAGTTGCGGGACTAATTTTATAAATTAGTACAACCTTTCAACCATTTAATCTTATTTTTACATACATTTTTGAGGTCTCATGCTATTTTAAATAATTACTTCAAACAGTATACTTTTTACCGGCCATAACTTCATAAATTCCATTTAAGTTGCCTTAGGGGTATTTTTATCATTTCTCTTCACAAAAGAGTCTTAAAATATTATTTCCCATTTTTTAGGATTTTCTTGGAATTCTCTATATACTCTTCCATTTTTACCCCTATTGGCCGTAACTTTCTAAATTTACAGTGTAGTCCCTGCTTGGACTTAACTTCATACAACCATCTCTTTGAAGTTTTTAACCTACGCCTTGGCCTGTTTCTAATTTTTTTTCTCTTTTTGGGCTCTTAAGACTTTACTGAAGCCTCTAACTTTAATTATACCTCAGTCCCTAAAATTGCTTTAACTTCCTTTCTCATCTTTGAGATTTCTACTCAAAAAGGGCTTAGTAACCTACATTCTTTAGGCTACTTCTAGGGCTCTTAGGTCTAGAAATTGAGATGTGATACTAAACCTCTAATTCATCGTGACCAATTGGTCAAAACGAACAGCTGCATTTAGTTGGCCCCTTTTTAGGAGTTCCTGCAATCTATTAGGCCTTAACTGTAATTTCCTCAAACTCAGGTCCTTAGGAGATATTTTTTGCTTGAGCCTTGACCTGAAAATCAATTTAAGAACTTGGAATATCTAATTCAACTTTGTAAATGATGACTGATTAAACTAATGCACAATTTGACAGTTTTGCACCTACAAAGTGCTTAATAAGAATTCAAATCCACAATTATAGATTACTACAATTCATATCAAAACATGCATTTTAAACCAAATAATTCCTCTAAAAACATACAATTAGAGATGAATTACTATAGCAAAACTTGGTCAAATCACCCGTTCAATCTTGGGATCATAGTGGAAATCTCAGAGGTGTCCTGAGAACTAGACATTGGCCAAGTGGTTGAGACCGAATCAGTATAAATCTTGTGTCTTTGTTCTACAGTGAAATCCTTCTAACTTAAACCTTCTCTGTTTTATTTACAACACTATTTTATTACATTAAAATTTTTATAACTCACCTAATTCACCCCCTGTTGGGTGAAGCTACCACTAACATTTGGTATCAGAGCAGGTCTCTTCAGTAAAGACTTAACAGTCTGAAAAGAGATCCGATAGAAGGTTTCAGAGATAGTGTGCTACTTGAAGGATGTTCGAACAGAGAGAACTGTACCTTCTGGAAGATGAGGATGAAGATCTTCATCAAAGCTACGGAGTACAAATTATGGGACATCATAGAGCATGGCAACTATATTCCAATAAAAATGGTAGACGGACAACAAGTTCGTAAGAATCCTAGGGAGTTCAATGAAGAAGATAAGAGGCTAGAGATGTTAAACGATAAAGCTATCAACATACTAACTTGTGCCTTGAGTCAAAAAGAATATTTTCGAGTTTTCAGTTTGGAAATTGTCAAGGAAATATGAGAGGCATTGGAGATTGCCCACGAGGGAACAACCAGTGTGAAACAGAGCAGAATCAATACTCTCACCATAGAGTTTGAATTGTTCAGAATGAAGGATGGAGAAAGCATTTGAGACATGGAAGTTAGATTCTCACACCTCATCAATCACCTCATTGCACTTGGTAAGAAGTACAGTAAAAAAGATCAAGTAGGGAAAATCTTAAGGGGGCTCACAAAAGAATAGGAGCCAAAAGCAACAGCCATTGAGGAAACGAAGGGAGAATCAATTGGCTCTATTACAGCACTATTCAAAAGCCAAGTAGAGTATGAGAGAAATACAAGAAGGAGATGAACAAGAAAAATCATAAGGGCATCACTCTTAAAACTCAAGAAAGTGAAGATGACGGTGGAGAAGATTTGGATGATGATGAAACGGGTCTTATAGTAAGAAGATTCAAGAAGTTTTATAGAAACAAAGCCGTAAGGAGGTTTTAATCAACACGTAAAGCCTCCATGTCTGAAAACGAGCCCAAGGATCCAATCATCCGCTTTGAGTGTAAAAAACTGGGACACATCAAAGCAGAGTGTCCTCAACTGTCCAAGATGAAGGGCAAAGAAAAGAAGAAAGAAAAGTTTAGAAAGAAGAAGGCTTTTGCGACGTCAATCTAAGGAGACAGTTCTTCAGAAGAAGAAGAGAGCGATAATAAAGAAACAGCTAACATCTGTCTCATGGCTCAAGAAGGTAAAGATTCAGAGACAGATGAAGTAATCACTTCTGAACCCTCTTATGATGAATTACAATCTAAATACAATGCATTACATTTAGAATTAGTAAGAACTACAAAGGAGTTAGTAAGCTCCAAGAAAAAGATAAAACTTTTGGAGGAATAGCAAGCGAAGCAAACAGACGTCTCACCTCCAGTATGCACCAAATGTGAGTAGAACAAAAAAAAAAGGCCAAGGAGCTCACAAAAACCTAGGAAAAATTCACTAGGGGTTGTAAAATACTCAAAGTAATTTTGGAAGCCTAACGGTGCTCTATGGATAAAACAGGAATAGGATATGATCCTACTCAAGATAAGAGGAAAGAAAAGAAGAAAATTGGTGGTTAGCCGTACATTATATTTTTTAGAAATACTATTTATTCCTCTAATCCTTTTGCATTATATTCTTATTGTAACTGTAAAGGTCATACAACCTCTTCTTGTCATCATAAGAAGAAAGGGACTTATGGGACATTAAAATAGGTGCCCAAAGGTACTTATGTATCAAGGACAAACCATACTAACCAAAAAGGACCCAAGAAGGTATGGGTACCTAAAACATGGTTGTTTTGTTACAGGTATGTCTCAAAGCATCCAGGACAAACAAGTGGTACATCGACAGTGGATGCTCTAGACACATGACGGGTGATACTGAGAAATTCTCATCACTCAAACCAAGAGAAGGAGGCAAAGTAATCTTCAGTGGAAATCAATATGGTAGAATTGCGTGAATTGGAGAAATAGGAAGTGACAAAGGGATGAAGGTGGAAGATGTCTACTACGTAGAAGGTCTATGTCACAATCTACTCAGTGTCAATCACAGCACCGACAAAAACAACTGGGTGATCTTTGATTTAGAGGAATGCCTAGTCATAAGCAAAGATGACTTGTCATTGAAGAAGGAAGAATTCAACATAAAACTGAGAGCTCCAAGCGATGGTAACTGCTATACTATTCAAATTGATTCAAAACCTTCTAAAAACTATCTTGTTAGCAAAAATGGAGAAAGTTAGCTTTGGCATAAATGTCTTGCTCTTGTTAATATGAATCAACTTTCAAAATTAAGAAAAAGGGACCTAGTAATTGGTTTCTCGAAATTCAATTTGAACATGATATTGTTTACGATGCTTGTCAGAAAGGTAAACAAACAAAGTCCTCATTCAAATCAAAGAAGACAATCTCAACTGAAAGACCACTCCAAATGCTCCACATGGATTTGATTAGTCCGTCAAGAGTTAAAAGTTTCGGTAGAAACTTATATACTCTTGTGATAGTTAATGACTATTCAAGATTCACCTAAACTCTACTTCTTTCCTCTAAAGATGTGACATTTAGTGTGTTTACATTTTTGTCCAAAAGGTCCAGAATGAGAAAGGTATTTCTATTGTGTCAATCAGGACTGTTCATGGAGGAGAATTTGAGAACAACGAATTCGTGGACTATTGTAATGAGCATGCGATTGACCACAATTTCTCAGCACCAAGAACTCCTTAACAGAATGGAGTTGTGGAAAGAAAGAACAAAGTGCTCACAGAAATGGCAAGAGAAATGTTAAATAAAAAAGGGATTTCTCAAGTATTATGGGCTGAAGTAATAAGCACGACCTGCTATATCTCCAACAGAGCTTATATTAGAACATTGCTTGGGAAAACTCTATATGAGCTGTACAAAGAAAGGAAGTCTAACCCGGCTCATCTAAAGATCTTCGGAAGCAAGTGCTACATTCACAATAACAACAAAGAGAATCTCGGTCAATTCGATCCTAAAGCTGATGAAGGTTTGTTTCTCAGTTACTCTAACAGTAGTAAAGCCTATAGAGTTTTCAACAAATGCACATTTACTATTGAAGAGTCAATACATGTCGTGTTTGCTGAAATTGAGGCAATTTCAAAACCCCTAGATGATGATACTGAGACTGTTCAGAGTTTTGAAAAACTAAATTTGAACAAACCTTCAAACAATGTATCTTCAAAAGAGATTTTAGAAAACAAGGATAATTTAAATGAACCTCTTTCACAGAAAAATCTAGAATAGCCTAAAGCTTGGAGGCATAAAAAAACACCATCCTATGGAACAAGTCATTAGCAAAGTCAATGAAGAAGTCAAAACCAAGAGACAAGTGTTCAAAGAAGTGTGTTTTGTGCATTTATATCACATGTTGAACCAACCAATATTGACGAGGCTCTGTCTGATGAATTCTGGATAGTAGCAATGCAAGAAGAGCTGAACCAATTTGAGAGGAATCAAGTTTGGGAATTGGTACCCATGCCTAATGATCATCTAATCATAGGCACCAAATGGTTATTCAGAAATAAGCTCGATGAATCTGCACAAATCATCACAAACAAAGCCAGATTAGTAGTTAAGGGCTGTAATCAGGAAGAAGGTATTGATTATGAGGAAACATATGTTCCAGTAGCTAGATTGGAAGCTATACAGGTACTCTTAGCCTTTGCTTGCATAAAAGATTTCAAATTATATCAAATGGATGTTAAAAGTGCATCTTTGAATGGTTATATTTTGGAAGAAGTTTTCATCGAACAATCTCCTGGTTTTGAAAATCCCAATTTCTCTAATCACGTTTACAAACTAAAAAAAAGCCTTGTATGGTTTAAAACAAGCTCCTAGAGCTTGGTACGAATGACTTAGCAATTTCCTGATAGAAAAGGGCTTTGAAAGAAGCAAAGTGGACACAACACTTTTTATCAGAAGAAGTAGAAAGGAATTGTTAATTGTTCAAATTTATGTGGATGATATTATATTCAGAGCTACTAATGAGAATCTTTGCCAAGAGTTTGCTAAGTTAATGCAGGGTGAATTTGAAGTGTCCATGATGGGAGAATTAAACTTCTTCCTGGGATTGCAAATCAAGCAGAAGAAAAACGGTATATTCATATCCCAAACAAAGTATCTTAAGAAGTTACTAGAGAAATATGTCTTGGAGAATGCAAAAAGTGTAAAGACTCCTATGAGCTCAGCCATCTCACTAGACGCAGACGAGAAAGGGAAAGACATGAATCTGACCAAGTATAGGGGAATGATTAGATCACTACTCCACCTCACAGCAAGCAAACCAGATATCCAATTCAATGTAGGAATGTGTGCAAGATACCAATTAGCTCCTAAGGAATCACATGAAGAAGCCATCAAGAGAGTCCTCCGATATCTTGTCAGAATGCCAAATTTAGGAATCTGGTATCCAAAGAAAGGAGCAGAATATCTAATGGGATACTCAAATGCTGATCATGGAGGCTATAAGATAGATAGAAAGAGTACCAGTGGACAATGTTAATTTCTGGGAGGATACCTTGTCTCGTGGTCAAGCAAAAAGCAAAATTTTGTGGCAATATCCTCTACAGAATCAGAATATGTCACCACTACAAGTTTGTGTGCCTTGATTCTGTGGTTAAAGCAACAAGTACAAGATTTGGGAATCAACTTGAAGGAGATACTAATCTTGTGTGACAACACGAGTACCATAACCTTGTCCAAAAATCTAGTTCATCATGCCCGAACCAAGCATATTGATGTTAGACATCACTTCATTCAGGACCATGTTCAAAAGAAAGATGTGAAAGTAGAATTCATTCTGACTGAGTACCAAATAGCAGACATATTCATAAAGCCTCTTGATCAACAAAAATTTAAATACATTAGAAGAGAATTGGGAATGGTAAATCCCAATGAGTTGTAAGAAATCTCTCATTGATTCTTTAATGTGAGCATTTAGATTTAAAGTTTTGATGATTAGAAGACTAACTTAAGCATCTAAGTCTATGAAAAGTTGTTTTACAAGAAACTCTATTTAGACGTCAAAAAACAAAGGTAAACAGAGTATGGAATGATTGATGAAGACATCAATAATTATGCTGTAAAGATGGGATGATTTATCGATCAACTGATTGATAAATAAGGCATATGGACCGGAGGAAAGAAAATAAAAAGGGCATTATCGAGAAACTGATCGATCACTCAATTATCGATTAACACATCGAACAACAGCAACAAGAAATCTCAAACAAACAAGTTAAAATAGGTAAGAATTATCGATAAGCTGATCGATAAACTGTTAATCGATCAAATGATTGATAAACAAAACTAGGTACGCACTTTTACTTAACATTTATCGATAATATGATCGATTATTCATTCTTCAATAACTTGATCGATAGTTACCTTTAGTATTCTTGATTGTTCTTCTTAGTTATCAAACATGTGATTGGTCATGAATTGATCGATAACTAGATCAGTCATGAATTGATCGATAACTTGATCGATCAATTTTGTACCTATAACGTTCAGAATTTGGAAAACCTTGTCAGTTTCCAAACCCTAGCTCGATAAATGCTTCCCCTGTTTTCTCGTAATGGTAAAAAATCTACTATTTCATTAAATTTATCACTTCACTTCACCCAAAATCACTCCCCAAGCTCTTTTGATCATTACCAAACATCTCAAACTCACAAACCACTGAACAATCTCTAAAATTTCTTTTGGATGACGAACAATAGCTGTCACACCCTGATAATTTTATTCTAATTGATGAATGACTTGTGACTGACTAAGGCCAAATAGTATAGTAGACTAGTAGAGGATCCAGGCTATGAGGAAAAATCAGGAAAGGGACATAACGATCATTCTTGAAAAGATCGGTCAAGAAAGGGCAGTATTGGAAATAATGTCCAAAATTCCTGAAAATTCCCAGAAAATCATGAAAAATAGAAAGGAGGGTACAGAATAATGTTTGAGGCTTAGAAGATGAATATAAGATTAAAAATAATTTATCAGGGAATTATTTGTAATTATTGGAATTTTTGGTTAATTAAGGAAAATTAGCCAATTTCCATTATTTAAAATATATAGAGGCCTCAAAAATTCAAGGAAAAATATGGATAAATTATGTGACATATTATCCTAATTTATAAAATTACTTCCCACCTTTGGATGTACAGAGGTTAGCTTAAAGAATATTTATTACCGAATTATTATCGGTAGAATAGTGATTTTTGACAGGATAAAATTTAGAAAATTATAGAGGGAGGTAAAACTTGAGAAAAATTATGGATTACCCTTGGAATGAGGGGAATTTAATAAGGTGTTGAAATCAAAATTTTGTGACAGTAAATTGGACAGGATTGTTGGAAAATCGGACCGGAAATACACAAATAATCAGTGGATTACACTGATTATTGGATGAGTCATTTTTTTTCCAATATTGAGAGCAATATTTCGGCCAAAATTAGAAGGGGAGGACAAAGTTGGAATTTTCCAAATTGTTCAAGGGCATAAAGGGAAATAAGAGACAAAACAATAAAATAATATTTTATTTCCACATGAAAATCACATGGTGATTAGGTGTCCATCCATGTGTCAACTTCTTATGGTGTGTGCCCTAAGATTTGTCCATGTGTAAAGTAGAAAAAAATGGACGGCCGAGATTGCATCTTTTTCCCGAAGGGCATTTTTGGCATTTTGAAATATCAAAACCTATAAATACCCCCCTTCCATGAACAAATTCGGCCAAGAGGTTTTGTTGAGAGGCAATTTTGTGCTCTTGAGTTCTAGGAGAGAGAAAGGAAGAAAGAAGAGAGAGAAAGGGAGAAAGCAAGGTTAGACACCTCTAATCGCCGATTAAGAGCTAATTAAGGTATGTTTACCTCCCTAAGTGTCAATTATTTTTAGTTGATTGTTTATTTGAGGAAGATTAGGATTAATTACCTTGATTAATTATGGTTTAGTGATAACTAAGATTAATCATGTTATTTGATTAAGGATTAGTAAGTAATTAAGGTTAGCTACCCTAATTAATTAGTGATTAGTTATGATAATTGAAGGATGATTAATTATGGTTAATCATGTTGATTAAGGATTGATTAAAGCTTAATCATATTGATTAGAGAATGATTAATGATTAATCATGTTGATTAAGGATTGATTAAAGCTTAATCATATTGATTAGAGAATGATTAATGATTAATCATGTTGATTAAGGAATGATTAAAGGTTAATCATGTTGATTAAGGAATGATTAAGGGTTAATCATGTTGAGTAGAGAATGATTAATGGTTAATCCATAAGGGATTAGTGACTTAATCCTAGAAGATTATGTTGTACTAATGACTATGTGGCTTGAGGACCTTAATTAAATATTGGATTAAGGATTAAGGGTTAGTGATTAACTAAGAAAGCATGATTAATCATGGATTAAGGAAGAATTCCAAGACCTTAACTGAGGATTAAGGCTTGGTCAAACCAAGGTCAAAGGTTTAGGAAAGGTATACAAAAATTATAAATTGAAAGGCACAAGGGTAGCATTATATTGAGAAAGAATGGTATACTGGATATGGAATTTACCATACCTTTACTGTATGGTTGATAGGCAATTTTCTGGAAACCTAGGAGGATCTCAAGCAAGGGAACAAGGAGGAAACATTAAGCATGGAATTGAGGTAGCGTGAACTGCAATTATTTTGTTGATCTGCATTTGGTGTTTCTGCTATGTGTGTTTATGTGCCATGAGAATGTTTATGTACAGATGATGTGAACTCCTTGCAATGTATGCCTTGGCTCTTGCATGATTGAGTTTTGACCAGAATGATTATATGCTCCATGATATGATGACATGGATACAGAATGGTTATGGCATGGCATAAAGACTAGAAATGTTATTTTACTGCATGTAGCATGACATCTTATGCATGTTGACTTGATGGTTGTATGTTCAATGCTACTGGATTTCTATGAAATCTCATTCCTCCTATAACATGATATCCTAGGTGCCACTACTGCCAAGGAGAAGGGAAAGGAAATAATCATGGCTTGAGGAAGTTATGAATTATGTATTGTATTATACGGTTTTGAACCTTTCTCTTTCAAGCCATGTAAGCATACTCTGATCATGAACACATGATATGGTAACCTTTTTGAATGTATATTAATGATAGAGTAGCTTTATATGTGATTATGGTATGATTATAGTGAAAAACGAAATGCTGTTAGAATAAGTGAAAAAGGGGATAAAAATGGTCTAGATTTGACCAAACTTTGACCAACGAAGACCCTGGCCAAATGGTTTACTTTTTCCCTGAAATTTGGCATGCAAATAGATCTTATTTTTCCCTTTAAAATGAGTGGTAGAGCGTCACAATCGGAGCTCCGTGTAAGAAGTTATGCCTTTCCGAAGTTAGGCAAAAATCCTGGAAAATAGAAAAATGACCAAATGAATAGTACTTTTCGAAATTGAAAACGGATGCGTTTCTGATTAAAGTGGAACCTGAGGTCATTTTTCCTTGATAGACGATGTTAAGAGCTTTGAGTGAGACTTGGAACGACCTTGTTTCAATTTTTCTAGAATTAGTTATGATTTTCCAAAGTTATGCCAAGTTTAAGGTTACAGTGAATAGTAATGCGGGAAAAGAAATTTTCAAATTCAGGTTTTTCAACCCGGTAACCTTAAATTGCGCTTCCGAATGTCTTAACTTGGTACAATATAAGGTCGTAAACGGAAGGTGTTACAATGGTGAGAGTTAAGCAAGCTGGAAGTGATAGAGAAGAAAGCACCGAGAGGCCAACACAGTCCAAAGAAAAGGGTTAGACAACTTCAAAGAAACGATACAGACCTAAAGTTTGAGATGAATCCTCGAAAAAGAAAGGAGTGCTCAAGATTAGAGAAAGTCGGGCAAAGAATGTTGAACCACAGAGGAGGTCACCATAGTCCAAGTCGAAGCTACCAATAGTGACTGAAGGATCAGAGACCGAGTCTGATGAAGAGGTCCCAGTTCAGAAAGTTGTGGATACATCCCTAAATATTCTAATTCCACGGCAGCCGAGACACAAGAACAAAGAACCACTGAAGGGGTATGAAACATCCTTACTTTAACCCCTCAGAGTGTAAAACCCTTAACCTCAAAACATTATAACTCGTCATAAAATCACTACTATGGCAGAAAAGGAAATCTGTTAACATGAACTACCATAGTAGAAAGAAATTTGCATATTTTTAGAAATTGACTTTCAAACTCGGGTCAAATCCAAACTCCGTTGCATGCAACTAAAAATCATTCATTAACATCTACTGGGCCTCCAAGCCTCCAGCCCGGGTAACAACATACATCACATCAGCCCATCCAAATGGTTTCTAACATAATAAAACAGAGTTTCATAAGACACTAGAAATGGCCTCTGGCCAACCAAAATAAGGAGATAACATTTTCTCCAGTTTACAACAAGGCCGGGTAATCAAAATATTTCAAAAGGGATCCTAAACGTGGCAATATACAACTAGCTATACATATGCAAAGGCTAGAGGCCTAAAGCTAACCCAGCTTAAGCCTCTGCGTCTCTTCCCGAAGGCATACGCCCGGAACCTTCACCTGAAAACATTGTAAACCACGGGGTGAGACAACGTCCCAGTAACCAATCTTTCCAATTCAAGGTCCTACTAAATAGGTGCTCGTGAGGTGTCAAATGGGGCAGTTCACAAGTAATATGATAAATGATAGCCACAACAAGTATGCAAGTGCAATGATGCAATCCTATCAAGCATATCCCTCACTTTTGGGGATTTTCAAGAGCTGAACCCGGCCTATCCCTCACTATAGGGGACGTAAGGAGCCAAAAGGCCTATCCCTCACTATGGGGGACATAAGGAGCCAAAAGCCTATCCCTCACTATAGGGGACGTAAAGAGCCAACCATCATGCATTAATAGAGGCCTTACCACGTGGTAGTAACAATCAAAACTCTCACTAATTCCCAATTCATGCATCATGCTCAAACTATAATCAAAGAGTAAATATTTATTTCACAATTAACCTCTTTCATTGGCCTATCTTTCACAAGTTACAAATTCAATCAATATCAGTTTAAACCCCACAAGACAGTTTTTCTTTTCAATATACGACATACACTTTGAACACAGTTGTTATCCGAAGCACAAAACATAAATCCACTCACAATACCACAAAAGCATGTATAAAGGATTGGAAAGTGGTTACCTCTCGCCTGAGCAAGGAAAAACAAACCGACAATACGGCCCCGTGCACCAACAAGGCTCACAACCGGTCTACACAAGCACACAAACACACAACCACCATGTATTAGCTTTCAACTAATAATGTGGCCAAAACAATAATTGGGGACACCAAATTCCTAACTCCAACCAAACTCTACTCAACTCAAAGGGTATAACCACCAAGGCAACACTCCAAGGTCATAAAAATCCATTTAAAACCTTAATTCCTTTCCAAACATCAATTAGAATTCATACCCTCAAGGACCCACTATAGAAATTCAACACCCAATCATCCCATTTGAACAATTGAAGCCTTAACAACATTCTAAACCGATTAAACATCTAATTTAACCGTCATTAACATAACCCAATTCACAAAACTCAAAATCAACCTCTACATTATCATCCTCAATCACAAACCTCCCATTTCCATAAACCCTAGCTTCAAAAACTCAAGGTTCTTCAAATCCAAGAAAACTACACTGATTAAATACTTAGACTAACCCAAAGCAATCAATTAAACTCAAAACAATTGGTCAAAAACCTCAATTCCATAACAACCTAGAAAACTCTAGGGTTTCAAAATAAATCCTCAGAAATTCCAAGAAAGAAAGTAGATTAGAGGTTAAAATCACTTACTTGAGGTAATGGATCCTTAGAAATACCCCCTCTAAGCCAGAAATTCGAAACCCTAGCAGAGCCTCTCTCTCTTCCTTCAGATTTTCTAATTTTCGCACATCTGACCCCTCCACTGACTATATAGATTCGACACCTTTTGCCGTGGCGAACCCATAACTTCGCCGTGACGAACTAATCCCGAGAGGGATTACTCGCCTGAAAACCTGACTTCACCGCGGCGAACTCCAATCTTCGCCGCGGCGAAAGCTTCCCGAGAGGAAACTCTCGCTCGCCCAGAAAACATTCGCCGCGGCATACCCCTACCTTCGCCGCGACAAAACCTTCCTGAGAGGGAAACCCTGCTCACCTGAACAACTTCGCCGCGGTGTCTCTAAGACTTTGCCGCAGCCAAACCTACCCAAAAGACAATCCCTCCTGGAACTCCCGGTTCGCCGCGGCGAACATACCCTGAGAGGGGTTTGTTCACCTATTCCTCCAACATACCTCAAATCCAACCCAAACACCAAGATCAACATTAAATCGCTAATCTATCCTCAAAATCAACCAAAAGAGGCTATTAAAACCTGATAAAACTCAGGATGTTACAATTCTCCCCAACTAAGGAATTTTGTCCCCAAAATTCAAGCAATCACACAAAAACACCACACAAACAAACACAAACACTTACTGAGAAAACAAACGAGGGTAATCACGTCGCATCCTTTCCTCTGTCTCCCAGGTGGCATCACCAGGACTCATCCCCTTCGAGAAAACTTTCACCAATCGAATGGTCTTATTCCTTAACTGTTTGTCCTTCACATCAAGGATTCTTTCCGGTTCATCCTGGTAAGTTAGATTGTCATCCAGCTCCACCTCCTCAGGCTCTAAGATGTGAGATGGATCAGGGTGGTACTTCTTTAGTTGGGACACATGAAACACATCATGTACGTTGGACAGGTGCGGTGGCAGAGCAACTCGATAGGCTACTTCTCCAATTCTCTCTAGAATTTCAAAGGGTCCAAGAAATCTAGGAGATAACTTTCTCGCTTTAATGGACCTCCCAATACCAGTAGTCGGCGTGACCCTCAAAAACACATGGTCACCCTCACATAATTCCAATGGTCTCCTCCTCCTATCAGCATAACTCTTTTGTCGGCTCTGAGCTGTCAGCAACTTCTACTTGATGACCTCAATCTTCTCTGTAGTGGCATTTACCAAGTCTGGTCCTAAAACCGTTCTTTCACTCAGTTCCGTCCAACAAAGAGGCGATCGACACTTCCAGCCGTAGAGTGCTTTATAAGGGGCCATCTGGATGCTGGCATGGTAGCTGTTGTTATAGGCAAACTCAGCCAAAGGTAGGTGATCAATCCAACTCCCCTTGAATTCAATGGCACAAGCTCTCAACATATCCTCTAGCGTCTGAATTGTTCGCTCCGTCTGTCCATCAGTCTGGGGGTGATATGCCGTATTGAACTTCAACTTAGTACCCAAAGCCGTATTCACCGCTTTCTAAAAGTTAGAAGTAAAGCGCGGATCTCGGTCCGAGACTATACTTGACGGAACCCCATAAAGCCTGACGATTTCATCCATGTACAACTTGGCCATTCTCTCCAAGGTATAATTGACTTTGTAGGGTAAAAAGTGAGCAGATTTTGTCAATCTGTCCACCACCACCCAAATAGCGTCATAACCTTTGGGTGTCCTCAGCAAACCTACAATGAAGTCCATGGAGATGCTATCCCACTTCCACTGAGGGATTTCTAGTCCTTGTAACAAACCTCCAGGTCGTTGATGCTCTATCTTAACTTTCTGACAAGTCAAACATCAAAGTACGAAGTCAGTCACTTCCTTCTTCATGTTGGGCCACCAATACTGCTACTTTAGGTCATGGTACATCTTGGTGGCACCGGGGTGGATGGCGTAACGGCTTCGATGAGCCTCCTCTAGGATAGTTCTCATAATCTCCTCATCTTGGGGAACACAAATCCGGTTCTTATACTTCAGGATGCCCATATCTCCAAGTTCATAGTCCTGTACTGGGCCAGCCTCTAATTCTACCCGAATCTTTGCCAACTGATCATCTTCCCATTGAGCCGTTCGTAAATCCTGATAGAATTCATAATCTCCGAGCACTGCACATAAAGTAGCCTACTTCGACGGTACAATTGGGATCTCTAATAACTCCTCGAGCAAGAATTGTTCCTTTAAACTTATACAAAACACATGCACTGCTTTTCTACTTAGAGCATCCGCTACCACATTTGCTTTTCCAGGATGATACTTAATCTCAAAGTCATAGTCCTTCAGGAATTCCATCCAATGATACTGCCGGTTGTTCAACTCTTTCTGATCCACCAAGTATTTCAAACTTTTATGGTCACTGAAGACTTCAAACTGGGAGCCATACAGATAATGCCTCCAGATCTTTAGTGCAAAAACTATTGCCGCTAACTCCAAGTCATGGGTTGGGTAGTTTTCTTCATATGGCCTCAGCTGCCTGGAAGCGTATGCCACCACCTTATTGTTCTGCATTAGCACACAACCCAAACCCTTTAGTGACGCATCGGTGTAAAGAACATACGGTACTCCAGGGATCGGAAGTGTAAGCACTAGAGCTGTAGTCAACTTGGTCTTCAGCTCTTGGAACGCTGATTCACATTTCTCCGTCCAAACAAATGGTTGATCCTTTTTGGTTAACTTAGTCAACAGCATTGCAATCTGAGAAAAGCCTTGGATGAATCTCTGATAATAGCCAGCTAATCCTACAAAACTTCGCACCTCAGTTACCGATCTAGGGACTTCCCACTTAAGTACCGCGTCCACCTTGTTAGGATCCACTGCTACTCCCTGAGCTGACACCACATGACCCAAGAACTTCATTTCTTTTAGCCAAAACTCACACTTTGATAGCTTAGCATACAACTGGTGGTCCCTCAAAATCCGTAGTGCGATGTGAAGATGCTCTCGATGTTCTTTCTCACTTCTAGAATAAATCAGAATGTCATCGATGAACACTACCACAAATCTGTCCAAATAAGGTCGGAAGATCCGATTCATATAGTTCATAAAGACAGCTGGAGCATTTGTTAGTCCGAAAGGCATCACCAAAAACTCATAGTGTCCATGACGAGTTCGAAAGGCTGTTTTTGAAATGTCCTCTGCTCGTACCCTCAACTGATGGTATCATGACCTCAGATCAATCTTAGAGAAAACTGATGCTCCGACTAATTGGTCCAATAAGTCATCAATTCTAGGCAATAGGTACTTGTTCTTGATTGTGACCTTATTTAATTGTCGGTAGTCGATACACAGCCTCAAGCTACCATCTTTCTTCCTCACAAACAAAACCGGCGATCCCCACAGTGACACACTTCGTCGGATAAGTCCCTTTTCTAACAATTCTTCTAGCTGCTTTTTCAACTCGACCAATTTTGAAGGAGACATTCTATAGGGAGCCTTGGAGATTGGGGTGGTTTTCGGAACCAATTCTATGGAGAACTCCACTTCTCGCTCTAGAGGTAGTCCTGCAACCTTGTCTGAAAACACCTCAAGGTAGTCCCTCACCACAGCTATCTGTTCAATTCCTCCTACCTCATCCTCACTAATTGAAAAGAAGACAATGAAGGCCTGGCACCCTTTCCTCACCGCCTTCTCTACTTGAGTAGCTGACAACAAAACCGGACCACCTAACATCTCAGCACATAAGGCACCTACCGGAATCGTCACCAACCTCCTTTTACAATCAAGGATTGCTCCATTGGCCATCAACCAATTCATGCCAATAATCACGTCAATACCTTTCAAAGGTAGACAAAACAAATCTATTGTAGAATCTCGGTTCTCAAACTCAGTGCAAGCTCTAGACACGCTCTTCCAGTTACGACAGAGACTCCAACAGGAGTAGACACTCTCAAATCATAAGATAGCTCAACCACAGGCAAGCTCAACTTCTGAGCACAGTCCACAGAAATAAAGGAGTGCGTAGCACCCGAGTCAAATAAAGCAGAAATAACATGCCCCTCAAGTAGAATGTTACCTCGAATCAAGTTCGGAGATGCAGAAGCCTCCTCATTTGTCATGGCATATACACATCCCGGAATAGTAGAACGGCCAGCTTGAGGTGTTGGTTGACTCTCTGGACAGTTTCTGGTAATATGTCCCCACCGGTAGCAGCGAAAGCACTCCCAACATTGCCCCGCATGCCTACCCCCGCATCTGGGGCACGGTCCAGTAACACTCGGGGTGGTCACTGATGAATCTCGATGAGAGCCCTGTCCCCCGCCAGTTTGATTGTTTGGATTCTGGCGCCTTTACATAAAGCCCCTCTGAGCGTTCGCCCTCTGATTCTGCCCTTGATTCCTATTTCTCCCTAAGCTACTCGAGCTCCCAGAGCTGTATTGATTTCTTTTCCCCACTCCTCCTATAGGTCCAGGGTAACGGGCTGCTCTAGGTTGGTTCTCGGCCCTCCTTGCCTCCACCACCTCTCTTGTGCTTCTAGCCGCAACCCGCAGCTTCACACACATCTCCTCAAAGGTATTGACCTCTAACAAGGCCAATTGTTGTTTCAACTCTGGCCTTGCACCATTCATCAACTGTTGAGCTAGCCAAAACGAATGATCTTCTGTCTGCCTGGGAACATACTTTGCCAAGTCTATAAACCTCGTGATAAACTGATCCTCATGTATCTCTCCCTGCTTCAAGGAATAGAACAGAATTGCTTTTCCATTCGCAACTCCTTCGGAAAGAAATGATCATAGAACATTTGCTTAAAGGTATCCCAGTCCAGCTGAGATATATCAGAAGGTCTTGCACTATCCCACCAATGCCTTCCTTGCTCCACAAGATAGGTGACCGCCACTTGTACCTTGAGCGGGGAAAGACAAGGAACAGCAATAAAGATTATCTCTATCCGCTCAATCCACTTCTCTGCATCTGACGGTTCCAAACCTCCCTTAAACTGGGGAGGATCATGACGGTGCACCTCTCTCCATACCTTGGTGATGTCATTCAGTAGCGGAGGGTAAATCACTCCCTCTGAAGTATCCCCTCCCTGGCTAACTGCTCGATACTCCTCCCTCTGAGGTAAGTCTCCGGCTCTATCACCACCTCTAAACCCCCTTTCTCCTTCTCCTTGTGCCTCCATAGTCACCTCGTTCTCTCGGTCCTCTTGATTGACCAACTCTTGATGCTTCCTTGTGAAGTCTTCTTCAAACTTTTTCAATCTTTCATCCACCACTGCTGTCATCATCTCCCTCATTTGTCTCAGAAAGGCCTCATTCTCTTGAGACGGTCCGTTACTGGCTAGATCTGTCTGACGTGTCCGTACCATCCTTCCTCTCCCCAACTAAGGATGGAAACCCTCATTAGTAAAGAAAAGAAAGGAAACACAAAACAAACAGGGAAGGTATGTATGAAGTATGTATATTGCCACTAGGAAAAGAAACAATTTCAAAGAAACGAACCAGCTCTGAATACCAATTTGTAAAACCCTTAACCTCAAAACACTATAACTCGTCATAAAATCACTACTATGGCAGAAAAGGAAATCTGTTAACATGAACTACCATAGTAGAAAGAAATTTGCGTATTTTTAGAAATTGACTTTCAAACTCGGGTCAAATCCAAACTCCGTTGCATGCAACTAAAAATCATTCATTAACATCTACTGGGCCTCCGAGCCTCCGGCCCGGGTAACAACATACATCACATCAGCCCATCCAAATGGTTTCTAACATAATAAAACAGAGTTTCATAAGACACTAGAAATGGCCTCCGGCCAACCAAAATAAGGAGATAACATTTTCTCCAGTTTACAACAAGGCCGGGTAATCAAAATATTTCAAAAGGGATCCTAAACATGGCAATATACAACTAGCTATACATATGCAAAGGCTAGAGGCCTAAAGCTAACCCAGCTCAAGCCTCTGCGTCTCTTCCCGAAGGCACACGCCCGGAACCTTCACCTGAAAACATTGTAAACCACGGGGTGAGACAACGTCCCAGTAACCAATCTTTCCAATTCAAGGTACTACTAAATAGGTGCTCGTGAGGTGTCAAGTGGGGCAGTTCACAAGTAATATGATAAATGATAGCCACAACAAGTATGCAAGTGCAATGATGCAATCCCATCAAGCATATCCCTCACTTTGGGGGATTTTCAAGAGCCGAACCCGGCCTATCCCTCACTATAGGGGACGTAAACAGCCAACCATCATGCATTAATCAAGGCCTTACCACGTGGTAGTAACAATCAAAACTCTCACCAATTCCCAATTCATGCATCATGCTCAAACTATAATCAAAGAGTAAATATTTATTTCACAATTAACCTCTTTCAGTGGCCTATCTTTCACAAGTTACAAATTCAATCAATATCAGTTTAAACCCCCACAAGACGGATTTCCTTTTCAATATATGACATACACTTTGAACACAGTTGTTATCCGAGCACAAAACATAAATCCACTCTCAATACCACAAAAGCATGTACAAAGGATTGGAAAGTGGTTACCTCTCGCCTGAGCAAGGAAAAACAAACCGACAATACGGCCCCGTGCACCAACAAGGCTCACAACCGGTCTACACAAGCACACAAACACACAACCACCATGTATTAGCTTTCAACTAATAATGTGGCCAAAACAATAATTGGGGACACCAAATTCCTAACTCCAACCAAACTCTACTCAACTCAAAGGGTATAACCACCAAGGCAACACTCCAAGGTCATAAAAATCCATTTAAAACCTTAATTCCTTTCCAAACATCAATTAGAATTCATACCCTCAAGGACCCAATATAGAAATTCAACACCCAATCATCCCATTTGAACAATTGAAGCCTTAATAACATTCTAAACTAATTAAACATCTAATTTAACCCTCATTAACATAACCCAATTCACAAAACTCAAAATCAACCTCTACATTATCATCCTCAATCACAAACCTCCCATTTCCATAAACCCTAGCTTCAAAAACTCAAGGTTCTTCAAATCCAAGAAAACTACACCGATTAAATACTTAGACTAACCCAAAGCAATCAATTAAACTCAAAACAATCAGTCAAAAACCTCAATTTCATAACAACCTAGAAAACTCTAGGGTTTCACCATAAATCCTCAGAAATTCCAAGAAAGAAAGTAGATTAGAGGTTAAAATCACTTACTTGAGGTAATGGATCCTTATAAATGCCCCCTCCAAGCTAGAAATTCGAAACCCTAGCAGAGCCTCTCTCTCTTCCTTCAGATTTTCTAATTTTCACACATCTGACCCCTCCAGCGACTATATAGATTCAACACCTTTCGCCGCGGTGAACCCATAACTTCGCCACGGAAAACTAATCCCAAGAGGGATTACTCGCCTGAAAACCTGACTTCGCCGCAGCGAAAGCTTACCGAGAGGAAACTCTCGCTTGCCCAAAAAACATTCGTCGCGGCATACCCCTACCTTCGCCGCGGCGAAACCTTCCCGAGAGGGAAACCCTGCTCACCTGAACAACTTCGCCGCGGCGTCCCTAAGACTTCGCCGTGGCCAAACCTGCCCGAAAGACAATCCCTCCTGGAACTCCCGATTCGCCGCGGCAAACATACCCTGAGAGGGGTCTGTTCACCTATTCCTCCAACATACCTCAAATCCAACCCAAACACCAAGATCAACATTAAATCGCTAATCTATCCTCAAAATCAACCAAAAGAGGCTATTAAAACCTGATAAAACTCAGGATGTTACACAGAGCATGTGAAACATCCTACCTTTAAGCCCTCAGAGTGCGTATTAGTAAGCATTATGGTTCAAGCAGGTCATGAGACAAGCCCGTGGATTTAAGATTTTAACATAATTACTCGGGTTACCATTCACTGTTCAAATTCCAGATTACAGGCCCAATTTCAAAAATTTGTAACTAATTTCATAAAAATCATATTGAAGTGTTCTAAAATTCTACAAAAATATCCTTCAATTCTCTTTAAGGAAAAAATATCAAACTGGACTTATCCATGACCAATTCGTACAATTTAATAAATGAATATTACTATTCGTTTGGTAAATTCTAGAACTCCTAGATTCTGTGGCTTAACTTTGAAAATTCGTATCTCTATGTGTACACATCTAATTAAGGTGATCTAGCACACATTTTAAAGCTTGGGATGTGTACTATAATTTTGCCAAATTTCGTGGCTTGACTCATTCATTTGATAGGTCAAAATGGAGTTATAAACTCATAGCCCTAGGACCTACGTTTTATCCCTTAGTCTCTTTTTACTTGAATTCTTTCTATTTCTTTGGCATACATAAATTGGGTTTACACTTTCCCAATCATCCTCATACATTTCTATTCATCCCATAAACATTGTAATTAAATACATGGCATTATTGGCATCCATAACATAGATTACAAAATAGGAGAATTGTACATTGAATAATAACACATTTATTAATATCAATAATTCTCCACTTCCTTTTCCTTGCCTCTCATGCCATTATTGCCCACTATTGATTGACCTAAATAGTTGGTTAGGGAGGGCTGAGATTCGGGAGAATCTCAGTAGCAAACACTATCCATAAGCATGCAAGATATAATGCACATGCATGACATGTTATAACATTAACACATGAATGCCATAGAAAGTAAGCTAAAGCATTTCATACTTTCATAACATATTGCCAAGGCAAAGCATAACATAAACTTACAAACATAACTTTGCAAACATTTCATCATAGCTTAGTCACATCATGGCAACACAACCACATCATGCAAGCATACATATCAAGCACACAATATAGGTAAGTTTACTACCTTGTAACATAGCTTTCCTCTGGCTTTTCCTTTGATTCCCCTGTCTTTCCAACCATATGGATTTTCGGTCAACACCATTAAACATCCTCTTGGATGTTCCAAGGTCCTAAAAACATCAATACATGATGCAAAACAATTATTAGAATCAAATCATCAACTTATCTCTACTTGATTCTTTCTTGAACATACTTGAACTCTAACTTTTGAGTTTCAATTCCAACCTTCCTAAAATTATTTCCACATACTATTCCCACATAATTTTGTATGTAAAATCTATTTCCAAGCTCAAAAAAATCAAAATCCAATCCTAACCATTCAAAACAGTCAAGGCCGAACAGAATCACAAACTAAGGGAAAGTTGGATTTCTTGCAAAATCAACACAGAACCACTTGATTCTTGTTGTTTCTAAGCCTTTAAACATGTTTCTAATATCCATATCATCTTCTCCTATTCTAAAAAATTTCTTGTAGCACTTCCCCATAGGATTTTAATCATCAAAAATCCAATCAAACTAACCACCAGCTCAAAAATAACAAGGGAGGTAGAAATTACATCAAAAACAACACACATACCTTGTTTTAGAGCTTGATTTGGCTTGGAATCACTTGGCCTTTCTTTCTCCTTCTTCTTTCTCTCTCTAGAAATCATTTTGTAAGAGCTTCTCTATGGGTTCATTATGCTTGGATGAAATGATAGGGACGGGAGGGGTATTTATAGAAAACAAGACTGAACCTCGACTATTGATCTTAATAATACGTGGCTTGATTTGGACCATCCATTTTCTCTTTTTATCTTGCGATGACATATGTCCTATGACATCATGCTTACCTTATCTTGATGACATCATGCTTACATCATCAAGCCACATGTCCTTAATCCGACCGCACACATGTCTTGTATCCGACCGTATACATAATATCTTCTTTTCCCATCTAACCGTACACTTTTCTCTTCCATATTCCTTCATCATTTTGGCATTAAAATAGAAAGAAAATTAATATAAAATTCGTGCAAAATATAGCCCTTAGGCATTCCTCTACCTATTTTGCCATTCTGTACCATATCGGGTACTTTTTTTGAGTCCTGACTGACCCGGTACGACTGGGACATGTTTTGGCACTATTTTCTCATCTTAATTAAGTATATATGGTGCAATCTTAGAGGAGCATAGATGAAAATAATTAGCTCTACTGACAGGCTATTTAACCTTATTAAGTCACATAGTAGAGATTTCACTATAACGGGTAGACAAAGGACTGTCTAAAATATTCCTATACTGCGTTCTGATTTTTATGTTGTCCATAAATATCTTCTGCTGACTCAGCATAATGACTCGTAGGTGTCATAATTGCATTTGGTGACTTAGCATGATGACTCGTAGGTTCCATGATTGCATTTAGTGACTCAGCATGTTGACTCAGTGCCGTCATGATGGTCTTTAAATATTTTCTTTCTCCTTTTTCCAAAAATATTATTAAATAATACTTAATCGGGGTTACCTTCTCTGAATTCTTTCTATCGACTCGTAACTCCATTGATCTGTTTCTGGGTTTCAATCTTTCCCTTTCATCACGGGAAATTCCTCTAATTTTTCTCGGGTTAAAAGTCAAACTCTAGACAGCTATTTTGACTTTCCCTAGATAGGGTATAAATAGGCTTTAAATTTAATTAAAGCTAACCTTGTCAGTTTCTGGGGATGGAATTAATTTTACAATCTGTGTAAATTTCTCAACTACTGTTTCCCCGTTTTTCCTGATTATTTAAGGCTGTCTCATAGCTTAAATAATTCAATTTAAGTTACTATCTCAAGTTGTCCAAAACCCTGGAATGACTTCAGGGCATTTCCGTCATTTCTAGCCTTATATCGGCTCTAGGATCCTATTCTTATTTTTCTAGAATTCTTCTAAGTCATTTGGGCCCTTTTTGCTAACTCTGAGCATTGGCCAACCAGAAGTTTTATTATTTACAATTAGGTCCCTACTTGGCTTAGGAATCTTTTCTTTGCAATTTGGTCCCTTCTTAAGCCTAACCTTCGGAACCATCTCTTGCAAGTTTCTGGCATAACCTCTGGCCCTTAGTTGTTTCCAGTTCGTCATTCTTTAGTCCCCGAACACTATTGTTTTACACATTTGCCTTTGGAAAATCTCTTTTTCCTTTCGAAGGATCTTTGGGACTTTTGTTGCATTAGACTTAGTAATCATCCTTTCCCTGTGCTATTACTTGTATCTATGAGCCAAAATTTGGGATGTTACAGTATGCATTTGGAAGCGTTATGGTTCAAGTGATTCACAAAATAAGCTCGTAGGTTGAACTTTGTTATTGGTTCTCGGGTTACTGTTTACTGGTTAAATTCCAAATTTTTCAGTCCAACTTTGAGAAATCATAACTCTTAGCACACATATCCGTTTTAAGTGATCTACCACTTGTTTTAAAGCTCAAGGTGTGTACTTTAATCACACCAAATTTCATGAGCAGAGTTAGTCATGTGCCATACTTCTACTTTATCACTATTTTGTTGCTTAATTAGGGATAGTTTATTCCCTAACTTGCACTAACAGTTTATGATTAAAACTTTCCATACATAATACCATTCCATTCATACACTAACCATTCCCATACATTATCATAGTTAATTACACATGCCAACATCATCATTTATCATCACATACCATCAATGGCATATTTACAACATACATCAGTATATACGGTGTACAACGTAATACAACAAATTTCCCCAAATTTTTTCTTCTTTCCTTGCTTCCACTTCATGTATCCTTCACTTGATCCTATCACCTATTATGGTTGGTTAAGGGAGGGTGAGATTCGGGAGAATCTTTGTCATACCTTACTATCGGATCCACTTAGGGTTTAATTAAAACCATTTTAAACCATATTGGATGGTCTTGGGCTCAAAAATTCATGAAAAACGCTAATTTTCAGATTCTTACTGTTCATCGGGTAAAAATCCAGTTTTCTAGCCCAACTTCAAAAATTCATAACTTAATCTAGAAAAATCAAAATAGAGTGGTTCAAAATTCTATAAAAATTTGTTTGAACTATTTTTCAAGAAAAAACAATCTTATGAACCAATTCCATTTGAAAAAGTGTCAGGTTTTTGTGATATTCACCTCTGTCTATTTAGCAAAAATCCTTTTTCCAAATTCTAAACCTTAATTTTGAAAAATCATTATAAATCGTGTAGTTGGACATTTTTAACGTGCTGCCTATTGATTTGAAGCTCATGATGTCAAATTTAAGCATACTAAATTTTGTGCAAAAATTCATTCAGTAACTTAATAAAAAGTGGCTCTAAACTGATGTCCTGCTTAGAGATTACAGCACCAACTATACATACTTATACATAACCAAATACAAATATTTCCTCATGGTTCATGACCATATTTATCCTTGGATTTGTAGCCTCCCTTTTTATGATTCAGTCCCTAAAATATTAGGTTACATATGGGGGATGAGATTTCAATAAAATCCCAGTAGCAAGATCAATCAACCAAAACATTAATATACATCAATCACAAGCATTCCAACTTTTTGCTATTAATAGGGAACTACTTTACCACATACATGTAGTACTCTAACAAGCAATAGCCAAGGCACATAAAGCAAGGAGTATAGCTACACAATCATCATCATCATCATCATTTAGTTCAACCACATAATAGCACATGAAATTGCATAGCAATCAATGCAACACTCAACATTAAGGTCAATTAAATCTTACTGCCTTAATCCAATGCTCTTTGATTTTCTTGTTTTTCTTTCTTGCTTCCACAAATGCCAAACCCTAACATGGAAATCCACAAAATGGGCAGCAAGAATCATCAACCATTCCACATAAGAATCAATAACATAACTCAAGTAATTCCTAAACCCCTTAAAGCTTCAATCTTTATTCTTGAGTTTTTAAAGTTTATTTCCTTTAACCCTAAAAATTCCCTCTTGACTCCTTCCTACATGATTTTTCATGTAGATTCTAAATATCTACTTAGATTTAACAAAATAAAATCCCTTCTTTTAGTTTCAGCTTGGCTGAACCATTAGGGTTCAAAATCCAAAAATTGCAACTTTGATTCTATGGCTTCCAACACTTGTTCCTTACGTTTACCCTACACCATTTTTCATTTTGAACACGATGGAAGCCTCAAAACTTTGAAAAACACACCCTAGGGTTTAGATCTTGCTTTGGCTGAAAAGGTTCTCATGCAACATAACAAAGAAAACACTTCAAAATCAACCTACAAACTCTTGTAAGCACTAGGATCTAACATGCTTTGAAGTGTTCTAACAAGATTGAACCATAAAACTTCCTCCCTTACTTATTATACATTTCAGCCAGCACCAAAGAAGGAAGAAAACTAGAAATTTCAACCATATAACTCAAGCAAACAAGGCAAGGAACAACTTAGAACCAAAAACTAACCTTGGATCTTGGTTGGATGATCAAAGTTGGTGCCTTTTCTCTTGATTTCTCCTTGAACTCTCTCTTTTCCCTCTTGGTTTGCTCTTGGACAAAACTAGCATCTAATTTAGGAGGAGGATTACTCATTTAATGTGCATAAAATATCTCACCTACTAGCATTAATGAGAAGCCAAGTGTCAAAAGCCTACTCCTTCTTGAAATTTCCCTCTTAATCACTTAATTCCAATTGTAATTAATTTTCAAAAGTCAAACTCTCCTCCACTTGAGGCTTGACACTTGGAAAGCTTTAAAACCTCTCCATTAGGGGCTTAACACATGGCTAAATGTGAACCATTTGAATTGCAAGACTCTAGTCTTGCTTTATCGGTGCACTTTGACTCTAGGTTTAACTTCTTTTCTATAATTACAGTGCTCTGGCCTCTGTAATTATTTTCTGTCAGATCCATAAATTATTCTCCTCATTTTTATATTCCTGAATTGCCCTCTTTGTCTCAAATTTAATTTTTCAATAATTAAATAAAAAGAAAAACTAATTTCCTTCTCTTTACTGATTTTTCCACTTTTCGAAAGAATTGGGAAAAATCTCGGATACTTGAGGGTTTTCTTTTAATTTCATAATCTCTTATAATTTCTTGTAATATCATAGGAATTTCCTCAGGATTTTATCCTCCTTAAAAATATTTATTTGGAATTTTCCAAATAAAGGACCTTAAACTAGCTTAAATCGCCCTTAAATTCCTTTGTAATTTCTCTAAGGGCAATTTGGTCATAAAACTAATTTTATAATCCCATATAGTTCTCAAGGAACATTTTTCTTATTTTTTCTTAATTTTTTGAGACTTGAAAATATTTTTCCATAATTATTCTTGACCAATTTTCCTTAATTAATAAAACTTTTCATAATTGGCTTGGAAAACTATAATAATTATTTTCCACCAAAATTCTTCTATTTCTCGTTATCCTTTTTGGCCTTTAAATATTTAGGAACATCCCTATTCCTAAATGTCATATTATTGGATGTGACAATCTTAGTAGCAAACAATAACTACCCAAACATATATGGTAAGCTTGGCATTTATAACATGCTTGCAACTTAATATCTTTATAACATAATGACATGTTTGGCAATCATCATGTATTTATTATAAAACACATAGGCCTATGACATATTTCAAACACATTCACAATCACAACACATGAGTTCATAAAATCATATAACATAGAACCATGTTATACATGCAAGCAAATACCAAGCACAAAAGAGTAAGGTCAAGTTTGCTACCTTATGTCCTTAAGCTTTCTTCTTACTCCCTTTTGCTTCCAACCATTAAGGTTACTTACTCAACCATATCCAAACCTTCTCTCAGATGCCTCAAGGTCCTAATCACAACCACAAGGGTCACATTACTCATTACGACCAAGAATTACACAATATGGAAGACTTATATCCTTAAACTTAATCCCTTTTTCCTTAATTTATAATATAGTGTTCTAACTTTGTAAAAATTGTTCCCTTAGTCTAATCCTACACAATTTTGTCCAAGAAATCCAAATATGAGCTTAGATTCATCAAAATCTAATTCCTTCCCCTGGTTCTAGGCCAAAACTGAATTTGGCCACTTAATTTTTAGTTTTGATTCCAATGCTTCCAACTTCATTCTTTCATCTTATCCCTACACAATTTTTCATTTTTAACACATTGGAAGCATCAAAATCATCAAAAACACATCCTAGGTACAAGAACTAGGTCTGGCTGAAATATTTCCTCAAGTTACACAACCATGAAATTCAACCAATTTTAGCATAGACCCACTTGATTCGTGTTTCTTTCAAACCTTTAAACATTATTCTAACATCAATTTCATCCTCCCTCACACTTAACAATTTCGTTTAGCACCTCCCCTAAGGGTTTCGAGCTCCCAAAAATCATTAAAATCCATAACCAAGCTCAACAACAACAAGAGTAGTGAAAACTACATCAAAAACCATGAACATACCTTGTTTTATAGCTTGATCTTGCCTGGGACCACTTGACCTTTCTTTTTCCCTCTTCTTTCTCTCTCTAGAAATCATTTTTCCAAAGCTTTCCCATAGGTATAAGGAGCTTGGACGAAATGGAGGGGTAGGGAGGGGTATTTGTAGAGAACCAGATTGAATCTGGGCCATTGATCTTAAAATTATGTGGCTTGATTTGGACTGTCTATTTTCTCTTTTGATCTTGCGGTGACAAGTGTCCTATGACATCATGCTTACCTTATCATGATGACATCATGCTTACATCATCAACCCACATGCTTTTAATCCAACCGTACACGTGTCTCGCATCCGACCGTACACATAATACTTTCTTTTCCCATCTAACCATATACTTGTCTCTTCCATTTTCCTTCATCATTAAGGCATTAAAAATAGGGAGGAAATTAATATAAATTCGTGCAAAATACAACCATCAGGTATTCCTCCACCTATCTTGCCATTATGCACCGTATAGGATACTTTTTCAGGCCCTGACTTACCCGGGACCACTGGGACATGTTGTGGCATCATTTTCTCTCCTAAAATAAATCCACATGACATTATATAACATGCCCAAAGATAGAGTGATGCTCTTTCCTTGTTCTTCCATTAAAATAATTAAAATAATCAATAATATTTATTTTAAAGTGATCTTGACCGAATTCTTTCTACCGATCCACAACTCCGAGAATCTATCTCCGGGTACCAATACTATTTATTCATCATAGGGAATTCCTCTAATTTTTCTTAAGTCAAAAGTCAACCTCTAGACATTTGACTTTGACTTTCCCGCATAGTATGTAAATAGGCTTTAGATTCCATTAAAGCCAATCTCTTCGCTTTCTGGGGACAGAATTATTTTTAAAACCTGTGATAATTCCTCGAGTATTTCCCTCTATTTTCTTCCAATTATCTGAGGCCTCCCTATACTTTAAATAATTCATTTTCAATAATATTCAAAATCAGTCAAAACCCTGGGAATTCCACAAATTCCTTCTAGGGGCATTTTTGTCATTTTTATCCTCATACAGGCCTCTGAACCTTATTCCTATTTTGTTTGAAATTTTTTTGAAGTGTTCGGGCCTTAACCTATCATTTTCCATTTTTTGGGATTTTTCTGAGATTTTCGGGCATAATTTCCATTTTTGCCCTTACTAGCTCAAAACTTTGCAAAATTATGATTTTGCCCTTAGTTTGGCTTAATCTCAAAATTCACCTCATTGAGGCCTCCAACATAACCTTTGACCTATACTTATTTCTATTTCTCATTCCTGGGTCCTGAGACTTTTTCCAAGTCTCTAACTTCCTCTTTTCTCAGTCCCAGAAAACTTTCCTTTTGCGATTCAGTCCCTGGGAATCCCTCTGTCCTTTCAGGGAATCTCTGGGACCTCTGCTAAAAGGGGTCTGGTGGTATACCTATTTCAGGCTAATTCTGGTACTTCTAGGCCCAAAATTTGGGATGTGACAGGATGTCTCAATCCATTCAAGGCATTGCTTCTGAATCTAAATTCTTGGTGGGAAACTTGGAAAAAGATGTTAGCCAAGGAAAATTTAAAGCTGATTTTGCCACCAAAAATTCTGTCTAGTGGTTTTTATGAATGTCGCTAGTCTGAAAACCAACGAGAAGCTTAGGTTGGATTTAAGTGATCCTCTAGAATATTACTCAAACTGGTTAAGCATTGGAGGAGAATAATGCCCTGAGGTAGTTAAACAGTTTTACTGTAATATGGAATCAATTGAAGAATTTGATGATCAGGACAATTTAACAAATGAGTACCTTAGAACGAAACTTAGAGGTAGATCACTTATTCTCACTCCTGTCAAACAGAATGAATTACTAGGGAGTTAAGACCATGTGAAGGGAGGAGAAATAAATGATATTAAAGCTTATAAAATCCTCATACAGAGTGACAATTATCCTGGTGAGTTGAGCTTTCCTCCTAAGCAGATGTGTGATTATTACAACATAATTCACTACATCTACTCAAGAAGTATGATCAACAAGTCTAGCAGTTTCTCCCATCTTAACTAAGACGACTATCTATTGTTGGCCAGAGTAATTAGTGGAGAAAAAATCAACATAGGAGCCCTAATCTACAGTGAGATGAAGGACTTTTTGCTTAACAAGTCCAAGTCTACTCCTATCCCATATCCTCAGTTGGCCACCTATCTACTACAAGTGCACAACATTGCACCACTTGAGCTTGGAGAAGTTAAGGCGAAGCTTCTCACTTTTATCATCAATCAATTAAAAAGATGAAGATCTCTGTGCCATTTAGACCTTCACAGAAGTTAGCTCATAAGGACAAAGGAAAACAACCAGTGAGTAGCACTTCCAGACCCCAAGATGAGGCAGAATCCAATACAGCTCCCTCTCACACCTCTGGACCATCTTTCATGAAGAGATCAATCAAAGAAATGTTCTAGATAGAGCTCTAAGATTTTGAGAGGAGAATTTATGCTACAGTCAAGGACTATGGGCAAATTTCTAATAAGAAGTTTAAGGGTCTTTATACAGTCCGGGATCTCTATCATCAGGCCATGGCAGTCTTAGAAAAGGTTTCCCAGAGATTTGATTATGTTGAAAAAGAGCTCAAAGAGCTCAAGGGAATGGTTGCCTCTCCCTACACAAACTTCTCGGCCCCTAGCACCTCCTTCAGCTTTGAGGACCTTCTATCTCATCCACCCTCTCCTCCTCACCCTGATCCTGTACCAACTTCTTCACCTATCTCTACCTCTCCTACTTCTACTTCACCTCCTGTCCCTTCCATATTATCTCCTACTCCTCTTCCTACTACCTTAGTCATTATCACAGTTCCTCAACCTGCCCCCTCTCTTCCTTTTCCACCTATTTCTCAAGCCCTATCTCTAATTTCTCAACTTCCCGCTCTCCCTATTTCCATTACCTTGCCTACTATCTCTTCTCCTTCCCCATCTTCTGATACTGACAAAAAGGGAGAGAAGAAGTCTACTTAGTCTTTCTGTGTTTTAATTGTGCCTTCTATTATGTTTTTATGTATTATGTTTTTCTATCATTTAATTTCTGACAATTTCTGGCAATCTTTAGTTTACTTGTGCTTTCTATTATATCTGTATTCTGATAGTACTTAAATGTTATTAGTTATGTATTTTTGCTAAACTCTAACAGTTTTATGGTTACTGATAAATATTACTATATGTTGTATGTTTTTGCTCCATTCTGGAATAAATTTAAGTCTTTGTCTGATAAAATTTGATAATCTTACACCTATGTTTTGTCATCATCAAAAAGGGGGAGAATGTTAGATTTAAGGTTTTGATGATAACAATTTAAGTAAGATCTAGTTTAGTGAGTTGATTGATCACCTAATCGACCAAAGGTTAATCGATCTGGTGACAGATAAAATGTTTTTGTATAAAAGTAACCTAGTAGTAAGATTGATCGATAACTTGTTAGATAAATCAATATTTATAAGTTGATCGATTAAGGTTAACACTGTTTAGTCTACAAGCTTGCAGGAAATTATCAATCAATTGATCGATAATTTAATGATTGATCAACTAACAGAAAAATTCATACAATTCTGGTAAGCTTTTATTGATCACCTGATCAATCAAGGAGTTATCGATGAAAACACAGATAAATGGTAAAATCCTCTTACTTGCTTTATATTCTGTTTAACTCATCTTTTATTGATCACTTTATCGATCAATAATTAATCAATAACCTGTTCTGACATTACTTGATAACTTACCTGTTTATCGATTAAATGATCGATCATCACCATCTCACTACACTAAACTATCTTAAGTCATTTTTGGATCACCTGATCGATCATTGAGTTATCAATAAAATGATCGATCATTCAAACTTTTGAAACTTTTATTTTTCATATAACGTGATCGATCAAGCTTTTCTTGACATGTTTGAATTAAGTTCTTCAACGATATTTTATCGATCAATTAATCAATTAATCTTTAATCAATCATTTACTCGATCATCGTATATTTTGTACCTTATCTGAGAAAATCTGTTTTAAACCTTTTATTGATTAGTTTTCTTATTATTCATTTATCAATAAAGTATTCGATCAATGGTCTTCAAAAACTATTTTCCTCATACTTAGCTTTATCGATAATATGATCGATCAAACAGTTTTCGATCACTTGTTTGATCATTGGACCAGTTCATTTTATAATAAGCTTTTCACAATGATTTCAAAATCTTTTATCTTTAAACTTTTCTCAACCTTCCTTTTACACATAATTCTCTATTGAAGAGATTCAAAGTCATAGATGGATTTAAAAGTTTTATTCTTGCAAAAATATCTTCAGAAGTCGGTACATTCATTTGTCATCTTTTGTCAATCACTTATTCAATCATTTGTTGATCCATAAGCTTATCAATAAATGTACATATATGTAACTAAAGTTTTCTCTATAATTAGTCAAAAACTTGATCGAACAACTACTTATCGATCAAGACATTATTTAAAGTATCTAATATTTGATTCATTGCTTTTCTAATTGGTATATGAATATCAATTATCATTATTTGTTCATTGATCTTTACAAGTTTTCTTCTGAAAGAGAACTTACTTGTTTCAAGTATTGTTACAGGTCAAGAAGCAAGCTCAACGGTTATTTAGTAGCCTGTAACCTATTGTGTTAGAAACATTAATGGCAAACTACCATTGTAACTGCCAAGCACACGCAACTGATTTTTCAACGGCTAGAAACTCTTTAGTCTAACAGTTAATTAAACTTCTTCAACTATAAAAGGTGTAAAGAGTATTGAATGAAGTATTGAATACATGAGCTACCATCTGCTAAAATACTTACTGTTGCATTCAATACTCTGTTTTCTTTCATCGAGCATTAGTGTTCGCTATTCATTTACTCTGAGAGAGTTTGATATATCTCTTTACTCATTTTCTGAGAGTAACTCAAGAGTGTGAACTCTTGAAAGGGATTGTAACCTTATGGATAGTAAGGGAGAGTGATTAAGGAAATCAATTACTATACTGAGGCGCCAAGAGATTGTTCAATCTTGGCATCATAGTGGAAATCTCAGAGGTGTTCTGAGGACTAGACGTAGGTCAAGTAGTTGAGACCGAACCAGTATAAATCTTGTGTCTTCGCTCTATGGTGAAATCCTTCTAACTCAAACCTTCTCTATTTTATTTACAGCACTATTTTATTATGCTAAAATTTTTATGACTCACCTAATTCACCCCCTCCTATGTGAAGCTGCCACTAATAAAGGTATGTTGAATGACATCTTATAATTTTATTTTAATCGATCCCAAGGAATCTATGTTTTTCTATGTTAGCACTATTTTAGTCTTCAAAATTTGATCTCATTATGATTTTGGCCCTTAAAACAAGGGTTTTAGAGACCAAAAACACCATATCAGGGATCTAAAATCAGGTTCACTTCTGTCCCATCTTGACATTCCATCCCGATCCTAGTCATTTTGGGACAGGACAAAAAATTTCTTAGCATGGGGTGTCTCGTCCCGATTCCATCCCAATATATTAATTTTTTAATTTTATAAATTTATTTTACTTATTATTAATGTAATAATATCATAGTTATGACTATTTTATTTACAATTCATAAGTCTTTTTTTTGTACGAGTTATCTCTGTCCCGTCCTGGTTATGTCCCATTCTAAACGAGATGGGACAGGATGGGACATAGGACATAAAGGTTGTCCTATCCCAATTATCAAGATGAGACATAGCATGAACACTCCTCTATATAAAATATTTAGGCATGCCATAGTAAAATCAAATTTTAGGGACAAAAGTCACCAGTTTCAAATTCTAGGAATTAAAAACAAAATTAAGTTAAATTTCAGGGAATAAAAGTGTTATTAAGTATTAACCCATACACACACACCCCTTAACAACAAGCCCCACCTAGTGGGATAATGCTTGTTGTTGTTGTTGTTGTCTCAAAAAATTTAGTGTCGTTACTTGATTTCTTAAGATAGCTTTTTGTGATTTCGTTTTTGTTATTAAAAATCGACAGTGTAAAATTTTAATTTGTTGTTGTATACGATTATTCAATTAATTTAATTAAATTAGTCATAAATTTGTTTGATACTCATTATCCAAATAAGACAAATTTTTCTTGCCACAAATGCTTACATAAAACTTGACCCAATACACGCCGCGTATGACTAAAATACAGCTAGAGGTCATGTGTTAAATAGAGTTTGATTCGTCAATGAAAACAAAGACAAAAGATGAAATTAAATATGTTAAAAATTATACTACCTTTTGTTCTTAATATAAGAGCTCGCTTGGATTTTATTTTCATGCTAAATATAAGACCACAATCCATTTTGTCTATCATATTTATTCAGTTTTTTAAGATAATCTTAATAATAATAGCTCTAGTTTATACTTGATTAGTAAGGATACTAGTACTTTAGGAAAGACAACACCTATTTATTACAAATAACTAACTTAACTAGTTTCTTTAATCTATTCAAATTAGTTAACTAGCTCTTACATTAAGAACCGGAGGTAGTGCTTTTTAATTCATTAATTCATATGGTTTCAAATGTTTTGTTGGGTTTATATAATATAAAAGAGATTACATTCACTACTACAAAATAATTGATTTGTAGCGCACATTTTGTAGCATTTAAAACGAAAACGCTACAGCTAGTAGTCAATAATTTATTAAGGAAAAAAGATATATTATGTAGCACTTCTTTAAATAAGTGCTACAGTATGTATGATAAAGCTGTAGCACTCTCTCAAGAAAGCGTTACAGCATTCCATTTACCTTTTAAAAAAAAGTAAAAAAAATAATCTGTAGCGCTTTATTGATCAAGCACTACAGAAAGTAAAACCTTCTGTAGCGCTTTCTTCAAAAAGTGCTAGAGAAGGTTCTATATGACTTTTTGTAGCGCTTTCTATAGAAAGCGCTACAGAAGGCCTCTGAATTTTAAAAATAAAAATAAAAAAACCTGATGTAGAGTTTTAACACAAAAACGCTATAGAAGCCTTTTTTGTTTTCATTTTTTATTAAATTAAAATAAAAGCTAAACGCACTGTTTCAAAAATTATAAAAATCCCCTAGTAATTATATTTCCCATTTTCTCTCCCTTTTTTTATTCATTTTCAGAATTTAATTTAAAATAACTTATGTAGCGTTTTCTAGAGAAAACGCTACATAAGCCTTCTATCTATAGCGTTTTTTGAATAAAACGCTACAGAAGGCCAAATTTTTTCATTTTATTAGAAAAATGCTAAAATTTATTTTTAAAAATTATAAAAATCCCTTGCTAATAATATTTCCCAACTTTTTTTTTCATTTTCACAATTTAAAGAAGAAAGCTAAAACAATTTTTTTGTAAAGTTAAAAAACATCTGTTACTCATGACACATTTCCCTCCATTTTTTTTATTTTCCATTGATAAGTTTAAAAATAGAAGTAACGTATTTTTTTAAAAAAATTATATAAATAACCTGCAATAGCATTTTGATTACCGCATTTCCCTCTTTTTTTTTTTCATTTTCCCTATTTAATTTTTAAAAAAAATAGCTTAAAGCATTTTCTTTTTTAAGTTATAAAAATCCTCTACTAATGACATTTCCCTCCTTTGTTTATTTGCTCCGTTAAGTTGAAAATAAAAAAGAAAGCTAAATTCAATTTTTAAAAAAATTAAAAAAAATCTATTGTAGCGTTTTAATTTAAAATGCTACAGAAAATTTTAAAAATAATAACTTCTGGAGTGTTTTTTTCCCCGCCTCCCTCTACTTTTTTTCCCATTTCTCCTCTCTTTTTCTAACCCAGAGCTCCCCTCCACTCCGACGACCCCACAGCTCCAGCTCGCTCTCCCTGTCTCTTTCTAAACCCACAACTCCAGCTCAACCTCCATCCTTCAGCTACTCCATTTTCAGCTCCCCTTTTCCCCACAGCTTCCTACCATGCCCATTTCCCCATGCGTCGCCACCACTAAATGTTTTCCTAAGCTCCCCACTTCCCTTTTCCTTCTCCGTTGCCACCCCCACCTTTCGTCCCTACCACAGTCCCTACCCTTACCCCTTGCCCATCCCAATTCCCACCCACGGTCCCCACCCCCTTCCCATCCCACCTCCTACCCAGGGTCCCCACCCACACTGGGTGGGCCACACTGACGGTCCCCACCCCCTGTCCCCACCCCTTTCCCATACCCACTTTTCCAATTCACCCCCATTCCCATTCCCTTTACCCTTACCCCTCTTTCCCCTCCACACTTTCATTTAATTTCTTTTTTTTGTAGGACCCTCAATATAATTCAAGTTAATCTACAATACACTGTAAGTATTTTTTCAGCTAAATTATTTAAAAGTTTACAAGTTTAAGTTTGTTATTACATGTGGAAATATGTGATAGTTTTATTTTTCTATTTCCTATTTTAGGTTGAATCATATGTTGGCAAATATGATTGCTATTGTTATGGGCTTCGAAAAATTAACAATTTTCTATATGAATTGTTTAATTAACTGTTAAAAAGGGATTTTAGGACCATGAAGTTTTTTGCCTGTTATGCTGCTAAAATTTTTAAGGTAAAAAACATTATTTAAACAACTATTTACATAGTTTTGTATGTGATTTGGTTTTGTGAGATATGGAAGTTAGAATGGTCTAAATATTTAATATGTTAGCTTTTAATGCTTTTTATTTGGGATTTGATATATGTTGGCAAATATGATTTTTTGTTGTTGTTGTTGTTATTGTTGTTTATAGTTGTGAAAAATCATTGAATTGTGTTGGATTAATTGGTTGATTATAGTTAAAAGAGATGTTTTGAACCCGAAAAACTTACATTTTTAAGCCGTTATGCTGCCTATTTTATTTTTAGATAAATAAAAAAATATTAAAAGTACTGGGAGGTATAATAATAATTATGTACTTAACTATTTATTTATAATAGGTTGAAGACATGGATCGAAAATGGATGTCATCTAATCAGTGTTCAAGGGAATATATAAACGGTGTGAAAAAGTTTATTAGTTTTGCAATGAGGCATGCAAAAGATCCTGAAAAAATTGTTTGTCCATGCTTATCATGTTGCTATGGAAAGTGAATTAGTCCACCTGGTTTGTTGGATCATTTGGTGTGTCATGGAATTGATCAATCTTATACACGATCGACAAGGCATGGTGAGACTTATAATACATGTAGTGATCAAGTTCATAGTATAAGTGGTGCTTCAAATGAGTTTGGCACAAGCATATGTGATGAAGACGATGGTCTTGAAGAAATGTTGAATGCAGTTGTAGAGGATCTTCGTGATTATCCTAATTTATTTGAGAGGTTGAAAAGTGATGCAGAAAAACCATTGTATGCTGGATACACAAAATACACAAGATTGCTAGCGGTATTAAAATTGTATAACTTGAAAGCGCGTCATGGATGAAGTGATTTGAGTTTTACTGCATTGCTTACACTTTTGCAAGACATGCTTCCAGAGAAAAATGAACTTCCTACCAAAACATATAAGGCTAAGCAAATTCTTTGCTCCACTGGGATGGGTTATGAAAAGATTCACGCGTGTCCTAATGACTGCATTTTATTTCAAAATTAGTATGCATTGTTGGAGAAGTGCCCTACACGTAATGCATCACGATATGGGAAGAAAGGCAAAAATCCTTTGAAGGTCCTTTGGTATTTTCCCATTAGTCCAAGATTTTGGCGCATGTACAGTAACGCAAAAATTGCTAAGCAGTTGACATGGCATGCAAATAAGAGAATTGAAGACACGAAGCTTAGGCACCTTGCAGATTCTCCATAATGGAAAAAAATTAATTATAAGTACCCAAACTTCAGGGAAGAAGACACGAACTTATGACTTGCATTGGCAACTGATGGAATTAATCCTCACAGTGTTCAAAGTAGTACTCATAGCACATGGCCTGTGATATTGATGATATATAACCTTTCACCACTCTTAATCATGAAACGCAAGTTTATGATGCTATCCATGTTAATTTCAGGGCTGAGATAGCCTGGGAATGATATAGATGTATACTTGGCTCCTTTGATTGATGACCTAAAGTTGATGTGGGAGACTGGGGTGAATGTGTATGATGGGTATAGGGAGGAAAGTTTTAATTTAAGAGCCATGCTGTTTGGCATAATTAATGATTTTCCTGCTTATGGTAATCTATCCGGATACAGTATCAAAGGATATTATGCATGCCCTATATGTGCAGGTAATACTCATTCAATGCGATTAGATCATTGTAAGGAAAATGTCTATATGGGACATCATAGATTATTACCTGCAAAACATCGTTCGAGGAAGTAGAAAAAGGCTTTCAATGGGGATTCAGAAGAAAGTAGTCCACTAAAGATGTTGACTGGTGAGCAGGTTTTTGAGAAGGTGAAAGACTTGGATAGTAATTTTGGCAAGTATTTTGCAAAACATGTTGTCACAACTAGTTGGAAGGAAAAGTCAATTTTCTTTGAACTTTCATATTGTAAGTTTTTGCATGTGAGACATTTTCTTGATGTGATGCATATAGAAAAAAATATTTGTGATAGTTTAATTAGCACATTGCTCAATATGCAAGGAAAAAGTAAGGATAGTGTCGATGCGAGGTTGGATTTGGTTACCTTGGGAATAAGAGAAGAGTTAGCACTGGTTGAGAGCCGGTACCATACTTATTTACCTCCTACAGCTTACACACTTTCAAGGAAGGAAAAAAAAGCCTTTTGTGAGTTTCTATGTGGAATTAAAGTTCTAGAAGGCTACTCCTCAATGTAAAAAACCTTGTATCAGTGAAAGAGTTAAAGTTAAAGAACCTTAAGTCTCATGATTGTCATGTGCTCATACAAAATTTCTTACCAGTTGGTATACGGTCTATTTTACCCAAAAAAGTGCAAAACACTATCACTAAACTTTGCATGTTCTTCAAGTTGATTTGCAGTAAAGTAGTTGATTCAACAAAGTTACATGACTTACAAAGGAAAATTATTTGTACTTTGTGTGAACTTGAAATGTATTTTTCACTTTTATTTTTTGACATTATGGTTCATCTAACCATGCACTTAGTCAAAGATTTTCAAATGTGCAGCCCAGTTTATTTGAGATGGATGTATCCAATTGAGCATTTTATGAAAGTTTTAAAAGGGTATGTCAAAAATAGATATAGACCAGAGGGTTGTATTGCAGAATGGTATATGATTGAGGAAGCAAGTGACTTATGTGCTGATTATCTTTCTAATATTGAATATGTAGGGATCTCGAAGTCTTGTCATGATAGGCAGAGATCAGGGAAAGGAACAAGTGGGAGTCACGTGATAAGCATATCAGTGATTGAATGGGAGCAAGCTCACTTATATATATATTGCATAATATTGACGAGGTTGAACCATTTGTTAAAGAACACAACAATATTCTGCGAGGTATGTTTGGTGATATAAATGAAAATTTGATAACAAAAGAACACAATCGACATTCTGCTAATTGGTTGAAAAGACGCATCATTGATGAGTTGGACAAGAATCCTAATTCAATTTCTGAAAAATTGACATGGTTATCAAAAGGACCCAGCTTTCATGTATTATCTTACACTGGTTATGTAATCAATGGGTACACATTCTACACACAAGACCAGGATGAACATAGCACAATGCAAAATAGTAGTGTAACACTTGTTGTTGGGTCGTGGCATATATCCAGTGCTAAAGACATAAACCCTGTCTATGCACAAATGTCATATTTTGGTGTCATTGAATGCATATAGGAGTTAGATTGCTCGATGTTCAGGATCCCTGTTTTCAGATGCAAGTAGGTTAATAACAATAATAGATTATAGATAGATGAGTTAGGGTTTATTCAGGTGGACCTTTCCAAAGTTAGATATAAAGATGATCCTTTCATTCTAGCCTCTCAAGCAGAACAAGTGTTTTTCATTCTAGATCCTGCTAAGAAGAATTGGTTTATTGTACTTCCATCAAACAAAATTGTAAAAAAGATGGTATTGAAGAACATGAATACATGAATATAGATGAAGATGAATCAGAAGATGAGGATGATCCTATGTTTGAGACATTAGGATCAGAAGATTTTGATGTTGATGAAGATGAAGATGAGAGTGAACCCTTATATGTTAGACATGATCATAAAGATGGAAATTGGGTCAATGTATCAATTCAAAGTACTAGAAGATTCAAGAGAAACACAATTTTAAATCAAACAAGAAAGAGAAAAAGAACATAAGTTTGTTAAATTTATTTGTACGTTTCATTTTATTTTTAAATTATTTTACTTACTTTTCTCAACTTTCTCATTATTGACTAATGTTTTGTCCGCTTCAATTATTTTGTAAGAAAATGGATTCTCCACTTGAAGATGATGTCGATATTCCTGAAGAGAATAAGGATAATGTCCCACTTCCTTTACATATTGAAAGAGAGAGATATGAGCATGATGTAGCCCATGGTAGGACCATTATGGCTAAGTTGATCATGTTGAGAAATAAGGGAATCAAGTCATCAATTGAGTAGAATCACAAGAGGCAACCAATTGGAGTCAATCGTAGCAAATTTACTAGTTTCATTAGTACTGCAATTTGAACAGAGTCCCTTGTACATTTGACAATTGGAGAAGAGTCCCGAAACAGTATAAGAACTTAGTTTAGAATGAAGTGGCAGTAAAATATTAATTTCTCTAACATTCTTATTATTTTTCTCATAAGATCACACTTCAACTACTTAAATATGGTTTTTTTCTTGCAATCCTATTTTGATATTGATGAGACTCGAGAGAGGTATGTGCTAATGAAAGCTGGCAATCTCCTAAGAAAGTTTTGCGTTGATTTAGTCAAATACTACATGAGAGATGATGATGAGAATATCATCCTAATACCACCGAGTTTATATGATGGTATTATCAATCAAGAACAATGGGATATCTTTTTGGAGTCACATACAACTGAGAAATTTCAGGTAATAATAGACTTCTCCAACTGTAATTTATATGTAATTAACATATGTTAATATTAATAATTTTCATCTAAACAGGAGTTAAGTGACAAAAATCGGTCCCAAGCAATAAACATGAAATATCACTATAGACAAGGACGAATAGCATATGAACAAATGGAGGAAAAACTAGTACATGCATTAATAATTGCTTCATGTGTATATCATTTGTTAGAATAATTTTTAACTTCAAATAATTCTAATTTGTAGAGAAAGGAATCAAATTTAAATGCTACACAATTATCACGGCACGTGTTGTGGCTAGCTAGTTGCACTAACAAGAAAGGTGAAATTATTCATGATGAAGTTAGAAGGGTTGCAGAGTATTGTGTAAGTATTATATGTTCCATTAAGTAGTTTTTATTTAAATGATTCTATTTTATAAGAAATAATTTTATCATTCTTTTTGTCTTAGCAATCAATCACACAAGAATCACCAAATGAGGCCTAACGTATTGGACGTGATGATTTGCTGAGTAGAGCATTAGATGTCCCTGAAGTTCCTGGTCGTGTTCGGGGTGTTGGTTTTGAAGTGACACCAACATCTTATTTTTGACCCCAAAAGGGCTGCAGCAGAAATGACATTTCACAACTAAAAGAGGAAATGAATTCTTTCAAGTAGCAAATGCAATAACAATTTTTTGAATAGACTCGTGTATTGCAACAAAAAATATGGAATTAATGGAGCAGTTGTAGAGCTACATACAACACAGGGTAGGACCAAGTATTCACACATGTGATAGCCCAAGCGTAAAGGACAGCTGCACTTCAATTCCTAAAACCCCTCTTCCTCTGGTAAATTTTCTCAAGTTTTTTTTCTACTTAGTTTTTAATTTCTTTATAATTTCTTTTTTATTAACTTTCTTTTTTTTTGGTAGGGAAACTCAAATTGCAAGTTGTATTTAGATCAATCTTTTAAGCATGTAGTTGCTGTGGGTGTTGTTTACAACAATGGTAATGAAATTCTGCACAATTCACCATTGTCTCAGAACACACTCTGTGTAAGGATTGATGTTTGCACCAATGAAAATGATCAATTACCATTTCCTACTCCAAATGAGCAAACAATGGTGAAAGATGTTGTGGGTGCTTATGTTGCGTGGCCTATAGGTCTTATTGAGCCATTTCAAAAGGTAATAAATTTACCTTTTTTAATTACTTTTTCATATATCTTATTAGAAATATTTGATTTAGTTTGATGATTTTTATAGGTTACACAACAAAGGAGCAAATAAATTCAATTGGTTGGTAGCCACTCTAAGGGTTCAACAAGTGTATCAGAAAAGAAAAGCTCACGATCAGTAAGTCAAACAGGTCAAAAACAAATTACCTCATATCATAATCAATTGGAATTTATTGCACCTAATTTTTTTGGGGAAGGAAATGGTATTCAAGTGGAGTTTGATAGGCACATCTACAGCACAAGTGATATATTTGATAATATTGATTGGCATGTGCTGAATGACATACTTCATCGTGGATGGGTTGGTGCTATGACTATTAACATATGGATTAGATATTTCATCATTCTTATTATTTATCATTTAATGTTATTAGTTTGAGTACTAATTATTTGTTTTTATATGGAAGCACTTGTACCATGACATATTGATGGACACTGAGAGATCAGTACAATTCTCATTTATCAATCCCTATATGATAGGCCAACATACCGGGAAAAAAGACATTGATTTTCAATCTAACATAGTTAAAGAGTATTTCTCAGCAAAAGTGTCACATCCGGTAATATGGCATTAAGGAATAGGGATATTCCTAAATAATTAAGGGTCAAAAATGACAAGGAGAAATAGAAGAATTTTGATGGAAAATAATTATTATAATTTTCCAAGCCAATTATGAAAAAGTTTGACTAATTAAGGAAAATTAGTCAAGAATAATTATGAAAAAATATTTCCAAGCATCAGAAAATTAAGAAAAAATGAGGATGATATCGTTTGAGAATTATATGGGATTATAAAATTGGTTTTATGACCAAATTGCCCTTAGAGAAATTACAAGGGAATTTAAGGGCGATTTAAGCTAGTTTAAGGTCTTTTATTAGGAAAATTCAAAATAAATATTCTTAAGGATAATAAAATCCCAAGAAATTCCTATGATATCCCAAGGAATTATAAGAGATTATGAAATTAAAAGAAGACCCTCAAGTATCCAAGATTTTTCCCAATTCCTTTGAAAAGTGGAAAAATCACTAAAGAGAAGGAAAATAGTTTTCCTTTTTATTTAATTATTGGGAAATTAAATTTGAGACAAAAAGGGAAATTTGGGAAGATAAAAATGAGGAGAATAATTTATGGATCTGATAAAAAATAATACAGAGGCTAGAGCACTGTAATTATAGAAAAGAAGTTAAACCCGAAGTAAAAGTGCACTGATTAAGTGAAGACTAGAGTCTTGCACTTTACTTGGCCCACAAGTTGCCACTTGTGAAGCCTTTAATGGATGGTAATTAAAGCTTTCCAAGTGTCAAGCCACCAATGGAGAGGATCTTGACTTTGAAATTTAATTACATTATGATTTAAGTTAATTAAGAGAGAGGATTAATTAAGACTAAGTAGGCTTTTGACACATGGCATAACATTAATGATGGTTGGTGGGATATTTTGTGTGCATTGAATGAGCTCATTCCCCCCCTAAATCTAATCCATATTTCGGCCAAGAGGGAGCTTGAGAGGAAAAGAGGGAGTTCAAGGGAGAAATCAAGAGAAAGGCATCAACTTTAAGCATACAAGTGAGATCCAAGGTAAGTTTTTGGTTCTAAGTTGTTCCTTATCTTGTTTGCTTGAGTTGTATGGTTGAAATTTCTGGTTCTCTTCCTCTTTGAGTGTTGGCCGAAATGCTTCTTATGTAGGGGAGGAAGTTTGGTTGTTAGATCTTGCTAGAACATTCCAAAGTATGTTAGATCCTAGTGGTTACAAGTGGTTATAGGTTGATTTTAGAGTGTTTTCTTTGTTGTGTTGCTTGAGATCCATTTTAGCCAAAGCAAGATCTGAACCCTAGGATGTGTTTTTCAAACTTTTAGGGCTTCCATTATGTTTAAAATGAAAAATGATGTAGGGTAAACCTAAAGAACAAGTGTTGGAAGCCATAGAATCAAAGTTGCAATTTTTGGATTTTGAACCCTAATGGTTCGATCAAGCTGAAACTGAAAGAAGGAAATTTATTTTGTTAAATCTAAGTAGATATTTGGAATCTACATGAAAAACCATGTAGGAAAAGGTCAAGAGGTAATTTTTAGGGTTTATGGAAACCAACTCTAAAAATTCAAGAACAGAGATAGAAACTTTAAGGGGTTTAGGAGTTAGTTGAGTTATGTTATTGATTCTTATGTGGAATGGTTGATGATTCTTGCTGCCCTTTTTATGGATTGCCATACTAGGGTTTGGCATTTGTGGAAACAAGAAAGAAGAACAAGAAAATCAAAGAGCATTGGATTAAGGTAGTAAGATTTAATTGACCTTAATGTTGAGTGTTGCATTGATTGCTATGCAATTTCATGTGCTATTATGTGGTTGAACTAAATGAAGATGATGATGATGATTGTGTAGCTATACTCCTTGTTTTATGTACCTTGGCTATTGCATGTTAGAGTGCTACATGTATGAGGTAAAGTAGTTCCCTATTAATAGCAAAAGGTTGAAATGCTTGTAATTGATGCATGTTAATGTTTTGGTTGATTGATCTTGCTACTGGGATTTCTTAAAATCTCATCCCCCAAATATAATCTAACATTTTAGGAGCTGAAACTCCCAAGAGCAAGGTGTAGACTGGAGGCCAAATTATGGTGTCATACCATAAACATTCATGGACATTTGGTTATGTATAGGTATCAATGGTTGGTGCTGTAATCTTTAAGCAGGATGTTAGTTTAGAGCCATGTTTTACTAAGTTGCTGAACTAATTTCCACACGAAATTTTGTATACTTAAATTTCACGTCATGATCTTCAAATTGATAGGCAGAACGTTAAAATTGGTCAACTACACGATTTTTAATGATTTTTCAAATTTAAGATTCAGAATCTGGAAAAAGGATTTTTGCCAAATAGATAGAGGTGAATTTCATGAAAGCCTGATGCTTTTTCCAATGGAATTGGTTCATAATATTATTTTTCCTTGAAATAGGATTCAAAGATATTTTTATAGAATTTTGAACCACTCCATTTTGATTTTTCTAGATTAAGTTATGAATTTTTGAATTTGGGCCAGAAAACTAGATTTTTACCTGATGAACAGTAAAAATCTGAAAGTCAGCGTTTTTCATGAATTTTTTAACCCAAGACCATCCAATGTGGTCTAAAATGGTTTTAATTAAACCCTAAGTGGATCTGATAAGTAAGGTGTGATATTTTTGGTGTCAGAGCGAAGGTTTTGGCATAAGATAGAACGCTCTGCTTAGTTAATATGTCAATTAAAAGGAAAATTGACATATTGTTGAAGAAGAATGCTACTGCCTAATTATTGGATGGTTCGACTATTATAATGTAGGATGGAGTAGAATGACTTGTTGTGGCTGCAATAGTGACTCAGAGGGTTCAATTAACCACCAGGAGAACCTTTCCCTCAATGGTACGATCAGGATGAGGACTGTAGCCTTGTAGCAGATTTCTACTATGATACCTTATGGGAGAGTAATCCTCCGCCTGACATAGCCACAGTTGCTTCCAATAATCCTTAGAGGATTGAGGTCATTAAAATATCTGATGATGATGGAGCTGGACCTAGTGAAGTCAAACTACTCCCAATTATGAAAGAATTCCACATCATAGAGGACCTAGCCAGGGACTTTAGGGAGAGAGGCTGGTACATTAAGCCTAACGAGAATCAGAATGCCCATGTTTACCTAAGATATCTGGAGGATATCCGGAGGCTCTACCATTATGTGACTAGGGAAGATGCTACCCTAGAGATGATGGACTGGATATCAGTATTGCTTAGAGTACTCCCTCAGACCCGGCTTTGGAAAAATGGTGTGAGGGACATTTGTAGTTGCATGGATAGTGTTAGCTTCAATGATCTCATTGATGCCCTTGAGATCTTTGTAAGGAATACATTTCTTTGAGTAGATGCAAAAGACTGGATCCTAATGATGACGGATATGTTCCTGTTTATACCCTGATGGAAGAGTGAGTTCTGTCAGTTGTATCAGACATGGGGATCCGGTGTTGAGTTAATGGACCCAGAGCCTTGAGAGTTTCACTATTTCCTATTTTGGGTAGTCAGTTGGGCTTTTGTAGCACTGACGTAGGACTTGTATTGTTACAACTAACCGTAGTAGGTTAGTCTGGCATGCTTGATTGCTATGTATGTTCCTAAAATGGCTATGTATGTTGAGCTATATCACTGTGACTGATGATTTATGCTTGAATGATGTATTATGAATGCATATATTAAATGAAATCCAAGCATGATGCTTATTTCTTGTTCCTCAGATATGCTATTTATTTAGTTAGCATATTAGTTAGAACCGATGAATGCTCTGTCGGAGAGACCCTCAGGACACGACGTAAAGTCCCTCCCGATCTGCTACGATTAATTTTGGATCCCTTAGAATAGCAATAGAAGGCTATTGGAGGGTTGAGGGCGGCGCAAGCTAGTCAGGAACAAGAAAGAGACGTCGTATTAGTAACAGCGGTAGCAGCGGTAGTGGCTAACCTCGACAAGAGGCAGCCAGAGGAAGAAACCTCAGCAACACAAACCATAGAACAATTGCCTAGATCGGCAATGCCAGTAGTAGACCCCAACAGCATCCAGCAGTGGATAACTCGCTTTTGGAAGCACAATCCGCCATCCTTCGATGGAGTGGTTGACATCCAAGCAACGGAGGACTGGGAAAGATTTTCAAAATTCTAGACTATCCGACTAAGCGGAAAGCCCAATTGGCAATTTATAAGTTAGAGAAAGATACTGACCATTAGTGGAAGAATACCAAGATTCTTCTAGATGCTCAGAACACAAGAGTGACATAGGAAGTGTTCCTGGAGCAGTTTTATGAAAAGTATTTTGAGGTCAGCTAGGAATAAAAAGGAAGCAAAATTCCTAACCCTGAAGCAGAAGGCTAACGAGTCATTTGATGAGTACTTAGCTAAGTTTAGATGTCTTTCCTACTACTTCAGTTACCTGCATTACCGAGATGATGAAAGGTAGATGACCAAAAGATGGTCAGAGGACTAAAGCAGTCCTTAAGAGAGGTGATTGTTCCTCGGCAGTTCGAGCACTTCAACAAGGCAGTTGAGGCCTGCAGAATTATGGTGAACAGCTTGAACTATCATTTGATGAATGAGCCTACTCCCAAGTTAGAGAAGCAAGATCAGGGTGGCACCTCTTCTGATGCGAACGGGAAGAGGAAGAGGCTATAGGACAACCGAAAGAGTAAGAAGGAAGGTAAGCCCTCAAATGGCAAGGAATGCCAACTTGTGGTAAGAGTCAGAGTAATAGACCATGTATGGCCAGACAGAATGTTTGTTACAGTTATAGTAAGACTAGACACTTCTCAAGAGAATGTCCGCAAAGTACAGAAAAGGCAAGGCTGCGCACCTAAGGATGAGTATTTGCCATCACAGGGAAAGATATTCGGAAGTCTCTGGAAATGATCCAAAGAACGATCATTCTTAATAACTCCCTGTGATTGCAATGTTTGATTCGGGTGCTAGTCATTTCCTTGTCTCGTAAATTGTTTTAGAAGACTCAGCCTGGTTACGAGTACTATTTTATTGCCTTGGACTTGATAAGTATGCCTTCCATGAAATTGATGGGGTAATTGGATTGAATTGGTTATCGTCCCATAATGGCAAGGACAAAACCCTGATCCTACCCCCAAGAGAAATGGAGTAAATCCGGAAGTAAGTTAAATTTCGCAACGAAAGCCCAGATAGGCAATGGTATGATGAATGAAGCTATATAAGACTAGCAGAGGTTAAGAGAAATTTGTGTTCGTCATGATAAACTAAGGGAATTAGTGGCAATGGACGAATACAGAGTCTTTACCAACGGAGGTGGTAACCTCTATCACTGCAAACAAGGGTTCTGGTCATGATGGATGAACACAATAACTATAAGATGTTGAAGTGTTATCTCAATAAGACATAACGGCTTTTAGAGGTTGCAAAGAGTGAGATTAGTAGAAGTTAGAAAGAGAAGGTAGCCACTAATTAGAATTATCAGATTCCCCCTCAAGAGGAAGAGTAATGATGAGGAGTTGAACGAGACAGTTAGGGGTTGAGTCTTTACACCATTAAGAAGGTGTAAGTGGCAACCTAAACTTGATAAACTCTTACAGCCTCATTAGGGCTAGGGCACCATGATAGAGTAGCTATCTCAAGTCCCAGAATAGATGAATAAGAATTTTGAGATAGTAAGGTCAAGGTGGAGAGTGTCACATCCAATAATATGACAATTAGGAGTAAGGATATTCCTAAATATTTAAAAGTAAAAAATGACAAGGAGAAATAGAAGAATTTTGGTGGAAAATAATTATTATAATTTTCCAAGCCAATTATGAAAAGTTTGACTAATTAAGGAAAATTGGTCAAGAATAATTATGGAAAAATAATTCCGAGCCTCAGAGAATTAAGGAAAAATAAGGACAAGGTTCCTTTAGAATTATATGGGATTATGAAATTGGTTTTATGACCAAATTGTCCTTAGAGAAGTTACAAAGGAATTTAAGGGCAATTTAAACTAGTTTAAGGTCTTTTATTTGGAAAAATCCAAATAAATATTTTAAGGAGGATAAAAATTCCAAGAAAATTTCTATGATGTCCCAAGGAATTATAAGAGATTATGAAATTAAAAGAAGGCCCTCAAGTACCCAAGATTTTTGCCAATTCCTTTGAAAAGTGGAAAAATCATTAAAGAGAAGGAAATTAGTTTTCCATTTTATTCAATTATTGAGAAATTAATTTTGAGATAAAGAGGGCAAATTTGGAAAGATAAAGATGAGGATAATAATTTATAGATCTGACAAGAAATAATTACAAAGGCCACAGTACTGTAATTATAAAAAAGAAGTTAAACCCGGAGTAAAGTGCACCGATAAAGCAAGAAGTAGAGTCTTGCACTTTGCTTGGCCCACAGGTTGCCACTTGTCAAGCCTTTAATGGATGATAATTAAAGCTTTCCAAGTGTCAAGCTAAGAATGGAGAGGATCTTGACTTTGGAATTTAATTACATTATGATTTAAGTTAATTAAGAGAGAGGATTAAGACTAATTAGGCTCTTGACACATGGCATATCATTAATGATGGTTGGTGGGATATTTTGTGAGCATTAATGAGCTTCTCCTCCCCCTAAATCTGATTCAAGGTTCGGCCAAGGCAAAGAGTGAAGGAAAAAGAGAGAGTTCAAAGGAAAACCAAGGAGAAAGGCATTAACTTTAAGCATACAAGTGAAATCTAAGGTAAATTTTTGGTTCTAAGTTGTTCCTTGCCTTGTTTGCTTGAGTTGTATGGTTGAAATTTCTGGTTCTCTTCCTCTTTGAGTGCTGGCCAAAATGCTTCTTATGTAGGGGAGGGATTTTAGTTGTTAGATCTTGCTAGAACACTTCAAAGTATTGTAGATCCTAGTGGTTACAAGAGTTTGTAAGTTGATTTTAAAGTGTTTTCTTTGCTATGCTGCTTGAGATCCATTTCGGCCAAAGCAAGATCTAAAGCCTAGGATGTGTTTTTCAAAGTTTTGAGGCTTCTATTGTGTTCAAAATGAAAAATGGTGTGGGGTAAACCTAAAGAACAAGTGTTGGAAGCCATAGAATCAAAGTTACAATTTTTGGATTTTGAACCCTAATGGTTCGGCCAAGCTGAAACTAAAAGAAGGAAATTTATTTTGTTAAATCCAAGTAGATATTTGGAATCTACATGAAAAATTATGTAGGGTTGAGTCAAGAGGGAATTTTTAGGGCTTATGGAAACCAACTCTAAAAATTCAAGAACAAAGGTGAAAGCTTTAAGGGGTTTAGGAGTTACTTGAGTTATGTTATTGATTTTATGAGGAATGGTTGATGATTCTTGCTGCCCTTTTTGTGGATTGCCATGTTAGGGTTTGGCACTTGTGGAAGCAAGAAGGAACAACAAGAAAAACAAAAAGCATTAGATCAAGGTAGTGGGATCTAATTAGCCATTAATGTTAACTTTGCATTGTTATTTGTGGCATGTATGCTTGCTATTATATGGTTGAACTATGATGATGTGATATGGTTGCTCCTTGCATTTGTTGCCATGGCCTTGCATGTTGAGGTTGCCTATTTATAAAAAGATTAGTTCTCCTATGATAGATAAAGTCGAAATGCTTTATAATGATGCATGTTAATGTTTTGGTTAATTGATCTTGCTACTTGGATTTCTTAAAATATCATCCCTCAAATATAATCTAACATTTTAAGGCCTGAAACTCCTATGAGCAAGCTGCAGATTGGAGGCTAAAGTATGGTGTCTTGCCATAAAACTCGTGGACCCTTTTTGGTTATGTACATATTATACTAACAGTGTTGTAAGCACACTGACACTGCCCTGTTTATGTGACCTTTTGACTATGCTCCCAAACGTGTTTAATCACTAAATTTTGCATGATTATAGATAACATCCTGATCTTCAAATTGATAGCTAATATGTTAAAAATGGTCAAGTATACGATTTTTAATGATTTTTCAATGTTAGAGTTCAGAATCTAGGAAAAAGGGTTTTTGGCAAATGGACAGCGTTGCATTTCACAAGAACCTGACACTTTTTCATAAGGAATTGGATCATGAGATTATTTTTCCTTGAAAGAAGACTTAAAGGGATTTAAATAGAATTTTGAACCACCCCAATTGAATTTTTTTGGAATAAGTTATGAATTTTTGAAGTTGGGCCAAAAAAACTGGATTTTTACCCGATGAACAGTAAAAATCCAAAATTTAGTGTTTTTAAGATAAAAAGTGAGTCCAAGACCATCCAATGTGTTCTAAAATGGTTTTGAAAGGAACCTAAGTCAATATAATAGTAAGGTGTGATAGAGAGCCCTAGTGAAATGTCTTAAGGATCAAAAAGAAGAGGATGAGACAGATAGCTATGTAGGGAACTAGTTTAAAGGTTGGCATGTTTCCCTTAATGTTAAGAGATACTCAGTTGGTTGGGGTTTAGGTCGAGAGGCACCTTTTTTCAAGGGATAAGGTCTTGGCTAGGAGTTTTCCTAGGGAGGGTGAGAAATGGTTCTCTAGATTAGAATTTACATTGCTCAAGATGGAGTGAGGTACCCTATCCGAGCAAGAAAGGGAAGCAGCCGAGGCAAGGCAAGCGGAGTTGACCTTACCCAATGGAAGTATGACTAGCCAAGAATGAAGCTAGGCTTAGATGTATCTGAGCTCAGCAGAGTACTAGAGCGAGTAGAAAGAAGAAGAACCTCCAAGTCCTCTCCCTATAACTTCTGAAAGCAACTGCGAACAGAAAGAGAAGCTCCCTTTCTAAGGATGAGATGTCTGGTTAGCACACTCCAGACATAGCAACCAGTAAGAGCTTGCACTCCTTGCATTTGAAATGCCAGGCATTATGCATGTTAGAGTATGCTCCTACTGAAAGGTAAAGTAAAGGAAAGAGAAGTTGCACAAGTCCTCTCTCTGTAACATTCTAAAGAAACGGTAAGAGCAGCTGGAAGAATAAGAGAACTCGTAAGACCGATTGGCTTAGGCACCTGAAGAGACAAATAGGTGGCCTAGGGAATTGACATGAAGTCTAAGAGAATGGTATTGGTTCTTGGAATAGTTTTGGGGAATTATCAGTTAGGTGACCAAGAGGAGGTGACTATACTTAGTCCTATGGTCAAAAGTCTCCCAGAGATCTTAAGAGTATGGTACCACTTTGGGAAGATAAGGACCAGGGATGAGTTGAGGATGTAGAAACCTCCTGCGGTTGTAAACCGATGCTGAGAGAGTACCCATGACTTCCTTCCAGAAAACCTTATCATTAATTAGGCTAGATTCAATTTCCTTCTGATTGATAGAGGAAAGCCAAAGTTAGAGGAGTTAGAGCCATAAGACCTGAAAAAGAGACATTCAGGCTAGCTCAAAATACAGGAAGAACCCATGTGACACAGAGATAAACTAAGTATTGACAGATAAATCCTTAACATGAGGCGAGAGACAAGAACGTAAGCTAAAAAGACCTGACTAAAGATATATCAAGAAAGGGGTCTAAGACAACAAGTACCAAGATAAGCCTATCAGAATTAGTGCCTCAGCTTCCAGTCAGCACTGTTTAGTTAAGTGTTTCAGGCAAGAGTAGCCCAAGGAAGGGTGACCCTGAGAAGAATGTGAGAAAGTGCAAAAGCCAGAAATGTTAGTCATTTTGGCAAGAATGCACTAAGTCTAGTAGATAATGGAAGATGAAAGTCAAGGAAGTCGTTAGGCTACTGAGTGTCCTAAGCAGTAGGGTTTCAGACTAAGACCAGAGATTTACCTGAAGTTTTGGAGGTCCTTATGAAAGAAATGGACACTACTCTCAACTTCAATATAGCCTACCATCCTGAGACGGATAGGCAGACATAAAGAATGGTATGGATGTTAAAAGATATGCTACACGCATATGTGCTTGATTTCAGCGGTAACTAGGATATGTACTTACCGTTAGCCGAATTCGATTAAGATGACAGTTTGCATGCAAGTATTTTGAATGGCACCATATGAAGAACTCTATGGGAGGAAGTGTAAATCTTCCTTGTGTTGGATAGAGCTCAATGAAAGAAGTAAGTATGGTCCTAATATAGTGGATCAGACTTCCAATAGATTAAAATTATTTAGCAAAGACTTCTAACGGCTCAAAGTAGACAAAAGAGCTACTCAGACATTAAAGGAGATCGTTAAAGATTGAGGTTGGTGATTAAAGTGTAACCAACAACGGAAGTCAGTCGATCCCTAAAGTTTAAGAAGTTAAGTTCAAAGTATGTTAGACCGTCTCAAATTTTGTCCAAGGCTGGACCAGTAGATTACAAGTGACCCTTCCCCCGAATGTATGTCAAAATTATGATGTCTTCCATGTCTCCCAATGAAAGAAGTACCATCTAGACTCGACACATGTCATAAGCCATGATGACATTGTGCTCCAAGACAACCTGTCTTTGAGATCAGACTAGAACGACTCATTGAATAAAAAAGTCGAACAGCTGAGAAACAGGCAGTTTTTGCTGGTCGAGGTTGTCTGGAAAGGTCTTACATTGGAAAAAGCTGCGAGGGAGATGGAGACTAAGACAGAGGAAAAGTATCCTGAACTTTTCCAATAAGATACACTTTAAATTTCAGGACGAAATTTATTTAGAGGGAGAGAAATGTCACATTCGGTAATATGGCATTAAGGAATAGGGATATTCCTAAATAATTAAGGGTAAAAAATGACAAGGAGAAATAGAAGAATTTTAGTGGAAAATAATTATTATAATTTTCCAAGCCAATTATGAAAAAGTTTGACTAATTAAGGAAAATTAGTCAAGAATAATTATGGAAAAATATTTCCAAGCCTCAGAAAATTAAGAAAAAATGAGGATGATATCGTTTGAGAATTATATGGGATTATAAAATTGGTTTTATGACCAAATTGCCCTTAGAGAAATTACAAGGGAATTTAAGGGCGATTTAAGCTAGTTTAAGGTCTTTTATTTGGAAAATTCCAAATAAATATTCTTAAGGAGAATAAAATCCCAAGAAAATTCCTATGATATTTCACGGAATTATAAGATATTATGAAATTAAAAGAAGACCCTCAAGTATCCAAGATTTTTTCCAATTCCTTTGAAAAGTGGAAAAATCACTAAAGAGAAGGAAAATAGTTTTCCTTTTTATTTAATTATTGGGAAATTAAATTTGAGATAAAGAGGGCAATTTGGGAAGATAAAAATGAGGAGAATAATTTATGGATCTGATAGAAAATAATTACAGAGGCCAGAGCACTGTAATTATAGAAAAGAAGTTAAACCCGGAGTAAAAGTTCACTGATTAAGTGAAGACTAGAGTCTTGCACTTTACTTGGCCCACAAGTTGCCACTTGTGAAGCCTTTAATGGATGGTAATTAAAGCTTTCCAAGTGTCAAGCCACCAATGGAGAGGATCTTGACTTTGAAATTTAATTACATTATGATTTAAGTTAATTAAGAGAGAGGATTAATTAAGACTAAGTAGACTTTTGACACATGGCAGAACATTAATGATCGTTGGTGGGATATTTTGTGTCCATTGAATGAGCTCATTTGCCCCCCTAAATCTGATCCATATTTCAGCCAAGAGGGAGCTTGAGAGGAAAAGAGGGAGTTCAAGGGAGAAATCAAGAGAAACGCATCAACTTTAAGCATACAAGTGAGACCCAAGGTAAGTTTTTGGTTCTAAGTTGTTCCTTGCCTTGTTTGCTTGAGTTGTATGGTTAAAATTTTTGGTTCTCTTCCTCTTTGAGTGTTGGCCGAAATGCTTCTTATGTAGGGGAGGAAGTTTGGTTGTTAGATCTTGCTAGAACATTCCAAAGTATGTTAGATCCTAGTGGTTACAAGTGGTTATAGGTTGATTTTAGAGTGTTTTCTTTGTTGTGTTGCTTGAGATCCATTTTAGCCAAAGCAAGATCTGAACCCTAGGATGCATTTTTCAAAGTTTTGAGGCTTCTATTGTGTTCAAAATGAAAAATGGTGTAGGGTAAACCTAAAGAACAGGTGTTGGAAGCCATCAAAGTTGCAATTTTTAGATTTTGAACCCTAATGGTTCGGTCAAGCTGAAACTGAAAGAAGAAAATTTATTTTGTTAAATCCAAGTAGATATTTGGAATGTACATGAAAAACCATGTAGGAAAAGGTCGAGAGGTAATTTTTAGGGTTTATGGAAACCAACTCTAAAAGTTCAAAAACAAAGATAGAAACTTTAAGGGGTTTAGGAGTTAGTTGAGTTATGTTATTGATTCTTATGTGGAATGGTTGATGATTCTTGCTGCCCTTTTTGTGAATTGCCATACTAGGGTTTGGCATTTGTGGAAGCAAGAAAGAAGAACAAGAAAATCAAAGAGCATTGGATTAAGGTAGTAAGATTTAATTGACCTTAATGTTGAGTGTTGCATTGATTGCTATGCAATTTCATGTGCTATTATGTGGTTGAACTAAATGATGAGGATGATGATGATTGTGTAGCTATACTCCTTATGTGCCTTGGCTATTGCATGTTAGAGCGCTACATGTATGAGGTAAAGTAGTTCCCTATTAATAGCAAAAGGTTGAAATGCTTGTAATTGATGCATGTTAATGTTTTGGTTGATTGATCTTGCTACTGGGATTTCTTAAAATCTCATCCCCCAAATATAATCTAACATTTTAGGACTTGAAACTCCCAAGAGCAAGCTGCAGTCTGGAGGCCAAATTATGGTGTCATACCATAAAAATTCGTGGACATTTGGTTATGTATAAGTATCAATGGTTGGTGCTGTAATCTCTAAGCAGGATGTTAGTTTAGAGCCACATTTTACTAAGTTACTGAACGAATTTCCACACAAAATTTGGCATACTTAAAGTTCACGTCCTGAGCTTCAAATTGATAGGTAGAACATTAAAATTGGCCAACTACACGATGTTTAATGATTTTTCAAATTTAAGATTCAGAATCTGGAAAAAGGATTTTTGCCAAATGGATAGAGGTGAATTTCACACAAACCTGATGCTTTTTCCAATGGAATTGGTTCATAATATTATTTTTCCTTGAAAGAGGATTCAAAGAGATTTTTATATAATTTTAAACCACTCCATTTCGATATTTCTAGATTAAGTTATGAATTTTTGAAGTTGGGCCAGAAAACTAGATTTTTACCCGATGAACAGTAAAAATCTGAAAATTAGCGTTTTTCATGAATTTTTAAGCCCAAGACCATCCAATGTAGTCTAAAATGGTTTTGATTAAAACCTAAGTGGATCGATAAGTAAGGTGTGATAAAAAGCAACTAATAATATGTTGTTTCTAGCACTGTTCAATGCAGGGTAAGTCATCGGTTGTACTCTTTTGAGTTATGATATTTGTTAATCATTTTGCTACTTTTGATTTAATTAAGCAATTTTTAAAAAATTTTAGGCAACATTGGATATTGATTGTGATCAATCCAGTGGCATCTTTAGGTCCCCTTATTTACTATTTGGATCCTTTAGAGCATGGTCAACCAAGAGACCGTCCTGATATGATGTGGTTGTTCAATAGGTAAAGTGTCTGCCCATACTTGTGTACATATGTATATTTGTATGATATTATATATACATATATATGCAACCTGCGTTTGGAGTAGTTTTATTACATATTAGAATTTATAAGTTCATATATATGTGTACATAAAACTTAAAAAAAGACAGAGCACGGTTTGTGGGTAATGCAATTTCTATATTTTATATATTTTATAGTAGTGTTGTTCGCTCGAGTTATGCTATTTTATTTCTGAATTTTCTTTTAATTATATAATTGTTATGCTATTTTATTTCTAAGTTTTTCTATATTTTGTATAGGTTCATATACGAATATTTCTGAATTTTCTTTTAATTATATAATTATTATGCTATTTTATTTTTATTAGAAGATTAGTATGTTATTAAGGACCGGAGATAATAAGACTGAATAACCAATTTAATTTCAACTTCATTTTATTAGTGCGTTGATTGGCTATCGAAGTTCTGCTAGATTGAGTTACTCTAAAATAGCTGACACCTCAAAAAGCTATGTGTGGAAGAAAATTTAGGTATTTGTTCTAATTCTTAAGTTTTGACAATAAATTATTTGCATTCATAAATTGATTTAACTATTTCATAATATTCTTGTGGTGCCCTTTCCAACCTAATAATAATGATTGTGGTTATTATATTATGAGATTCATGAAGGAAATTATTACTCATAATCAAATTTTTATTCCTAGGAATGTGAGTAGTTTTATTTTCACTTTATATTGTTTAACAACTAATTATTGTCTAATACTTAATTTTTAGTTATTTTAATTGGCTATGTTAAATTATTGAGCAGTATTATGAAGATGCACGTTGCACAAACTACACTGACAACCAAGTAAATGAAGTGATTGAAGAGTGGTGTAGATATGTGTTCGAACAAGTCTTCATCTAAAGTGGGTAGCTGCTTCTCTTTTATGATTTGGCTTTAGATATGTTGTAGAATTAGAATTAGTTTCATTTTGTTTTTGTTTACAACTGTTGTCACTATATATATAGTGGCAATGTTCTAAGAATTTTATTGTATATATTTGTTTGATCTCTGAATTTTGCTGGCAGTAAATTCTGTAAATGTGGTTTTGGAAAAGCAATACTAATTATTTTTTTTGACGGAAAAAATTTTTGTAGCGCTTTCTCAAGGAGATGACAATACTCTAGTAGCGCTTTCTCAGGAAAGCGCTACAGGAGTTATTAGACCTCCTGTAGCGCTTTCCCTGAAAAGGCTACAGGAAGTGACTTCTTGTAGCGTCTTCTTAGGAAAGCACTACAGGAAGTATACTTGCTAAAGCGCTACGGGAAGTCCCCCTAACGTAGTGTTTTCAAAGCGCTACAGCTTATACCCAGGGCCTTCTGTAGCGGGAGTTAATGTAGCATTTCAAAAATGCTATAAAAATTAAAAAAATAAGCGCTACAGTTAGAGTTTTTTGTAGTAGTGATTTTGCATTCCTGATTATCTTAAGTAATGTAAATTAAAGGATTACACTACTAAAATTGAAAAGACATTATTGCCATTATATTTTTTTCACAATTGACCAAAATACCTAATGGAAGATGTATAAATCTGTCGATTACTTGTTGGCTTCGCTAATTGGCTCAATTTTTGTTTATATAAAAATTATACTGATAATTATAATAAATATATATAACACAATTTTAATAATTAACAAAAGTTTCATTATACTTTAATTCAGTTATACACATTTTGTATGCGCAAGTTAATAAAAGAAAAAAATTAGTACGATAAATAAACAATTTGACTGGCATAATACAAGCAAAGTTACTATATATATATTTATATTTTTGAATATAGATACTTACGTAAAATGCTTCAACTTATTTATTGGGTTCAGGATTTATATAAAAAAATTATACTGGTTATTATATATGTGTGTGTAAGTACGTAATTAACACAATTTAAATTAATAAAAGTTTCAATTCTTCATTGTATATGTGAATAAGGGTAATTTTATCTGTTAATTTATTACTACGTATGTAGACAGAGTTATTATATATTTTAAAAAACAAAACATAATTTTAATTCATCATATTATATATATTGACTATGCTGGCTATGACCAGCATAAGTCCAAAAGGAAAGCTAAATTCTAAAAGACTAGCCTATTAAAAGGAAGAGTCTCTTAAACTTATGAATCTTATAACACTAGCAATATATCTATTTTGACTATGGTAATTTTGTCTATATTTCTATCTATTCCCATATTTGTTATAATCCAACCAAACATTTTGATGATTATACTTCATCTTTTCTTAATTACATACTAAAGAAATTCATGTAGTCTCATTACATTGCATTTCCTTCTATTACATTCCCTCCGATTCGGTCAACCAAATGAACCGTAAATAATCATTAAAAACACCCAAAAAAAAAAAACCATCAATGCATTACTGTAAAAACTGAAAAATTAACATATCAATATAAATTATATGCCATTTTTCTTGAGTTCTAAATATAAGAATAAGTTAATCAATTTACAATATCTAAGGAAATTAAAGTGGTTATTTGTTATTATTATGTAAAAGTGTCATTTTTATTAAAATATCCCTTGTTCGTGGTGTTTTTCTTTTTCTTTTTCTTTTTTTTTTCTTTCTAGACGTGATATAGGAGTTAATCTTCGATCTGTGTGTTAAATCAAACCTAACCTCTCAATCAAATAGTGAGTCCTAGGGTCCTGTACCACAATTTCTCCAGATACAAGTGATCAGATATAAAGCAAATGGAGAACGACAGAAGAGAAAGAAGAAAGAAGATGAAGAATAATTGAATGAAGATCAACAAATCGGGGATGAACATGTTGTAAATAATATTAAAAATGAACCTACGAAAAAACTCATGAAAAATGGAAGAAAACCATTGGATTAACAATTATTGTTTCGGATATACTTATAATGAACTAATATATTGAAGAAGTGAATGGGGCTGTTGGAGACAATTTGGAATTGAGTTGAGAGGATGTATTTATGCACATTGATTGTCCCTCTTTGCGTCTCTTGCTTCCCTTTTTATAGACAAAAGAGTGATAGTTTTTCTTTGGCATGTGAATTGCAATTTTCCTGCATGATTTTTGGGGTAAACCAGTTTTCCCCAAATTTTTCCTTTTACTTTTTCATCATGTTGTCTAATATGGGTAATTTTCATCCCTGTCTGAATCTGAATATAAGAGTTAGTTGATTAACTTAAGTAGATTAAGAAAGTTTATTAAGTTACTCATTTGTAATACCACCTCTAGTCTTTAATATAAGAGCTAGTTAGACTTTTGGTTTAGTCCTAAAATATAAGACCACAATACATTTTGTCTCCGTATTTATCTATTTTTTTCAAGCTAATCCTTGTAGTAGTTACACATGTTAAAGGTTTTATTACGTGGTAGTTCTAGTTAATACATGTGATTAGTAATAGTATTTTAGGAAAGACAACACCTATTTATTACAAATAACTAACTTAACTTATTTCTTTTATCTACTCAAATTAGTCAACTAGCTGTTATATTAAAGATCCTAGGTAGTAAATAGATGTTATCTTTCCTAGAACACTCTTTCTAATCATTTATATTAGATATAACTATGATTTGATAGAATCTTTAACATGTGCAATTACCACAAGTACTACTTTAAAAGAAATAAATAAATATGAGTAACAAAGTAAATTAGAATCCTATATTCAGGACTAAATTAAATGTCAAACTAGTTTTTATATTAAAGATCGGAAATAGTATTAAGGATAGGAAGTAATATGCCTACATAGCTATAGTCCTCCAATAATTAGCCCAAATGAGCATAGAAGAGGAAATATAGGTCGGCTCAGTCTTGCAAGGCCGAAATTTTATAAATACCCCCAATTTGCTAGGCCTGGCACCTAACCTAACAGGCTCAGGGTCAGTCCGCAAGCTTTTGGCCTGTTTAAGGGAGAAAATGTTATTTTTCATATTTCTCACTTTTTTATCAAAAAATAAAAATAAACTAATGAAACTATTAATAAAAGACATAAATATGAATAAAATTAAGTTACAAATACAAAATATTATCATATCTAAATATCCATCAATATCTAAGAACATCTAAAACATCCATCAATAAGACACCAACTTCCAAAGGTTTCATCAATAGTGCAAATGTGCAATAAACATATATTATCATTAATTTTTTGGAACTTCATCATTACTATAATTAATTGCTCTTCTTCATGAGTATGCTCTCCTTTTGTAGCACAAATATTAATTTTTTTTAGGAACTTTACTTTTAAATTTTGCAATATAATTATGATTTTACTTTAGTTTGAGAAGTATTATTGTTGAAACTCATAAATTTCTAATTTAAATTATAAAATCACAAGTTATATAAGTATAAATATACTCTCTTATCAAATATATATAAAGTTTAAAAATATCAACACATATAATATAAATCAAATTATTATCAAAGTCCAAATTAACACACTTTTTAAAATTTAATTAGACAAATTATTGTCTAAAACCAAATAAATCAAACCATTTTGTGAAATTTAATTTCAAAATGATAATAATAATAAATATTCAAAATATTATTAATAATGTAAAAAATTAATAATATTAGAATTATACAAAAAGTTTCTAAAAAGATTTAAAAAAAGAAAAAGCCTAAACGGTCGGCTTTTGGCCCTGCAAGACTGGCCCGTTTAAGCTCTCGATCCTACAAAACTGGTCCTTTGAAGCCCATTTCTCATTTGAAGAAAAAAAATTTCAAATCCGGCACTCTCAATTTTCTGTCCTAAATAGACCATTTTGCCGACTCTAAATGAGGGATAGATTGTGATATATGGATCTAAGTAGAATCTTAGTGGATCATCGTTTATGTCCTTTTGCATATGTCGTCTCCTTGTTTCAGATAATCCGACGGCCATTTGGTCGAACAAAAAAATTTAAATTGAATGCGTGTCTGAGCGACAATGCAATAATGTACTTCTGTAGAAGAAAGTGAACGTGTTGGTGTTGTCGTTGGTCCTCTCTAATTATCTAAACATGAATTCATTCCATCTCTCTTGTCTTGTAATTAAAGAGAAAAATATAATACCACTATTATTAAGTTAGTCAATTCTCTTAAAGTATGTGCTTCTTTGATTTAGGGATGAAAATCATATCATAATCTTGTTTTTGAATTTTGAGTCCAAAAGAATGATTATCAGACCTATTTATGTTGTTTGAGTAATATTCCTAAAACTACGATCGATCGTAATTTAAGTTCCATCCATCATATTGAGTATAAGTGGCAAGAGCGTACTTCTACGTTGAAAAAATCATAACAAAGTTTTAGCAATGAGAATGTTTCCTATCATGCGTAATCGATATCACATATAAAAATTACAATTTAAAATCACAATTATTTACTGCTAATCAAACGGGTGCTAATTAGTCAAAACTTGATTTAGTTAATTAATTACACTTTGATTAAACACATAATGGGGGATGCATAAGAAAGCCGGCAAAGAAATCTCCAGCGGGGTCTCGAACCGGTGCCACGTTGTTATCATTTTCAAATATTAAATATTAATCTCCTCAAAAACTTGTCAACTCCCTAATTATATAACCATTCGGAATTTTGGTTGACTTCAGATTATTAAATACTAATTCATTCTATGTACTGAAGTAAATTCAATGTATCATCTGCCACCTGCGTTACCAACCAATGATGTTTATCAACGAATGAACAAAATTTTTAGGATAAAAATTATTTTATCCATAATGCTTGAGAACTATGAACCCCCCTTAAAATTTTATATTCAAACCAATGTTAAAAAAAAAAAAATCATAGTGTGTAGAGCCTTGGAGGAACATGAATATTGTAATTTATTTTGGGTAAAGTAGCTTTTAGCACCCTAACATTATTTCTCCATGGTTTGAAAATCCAAACTGGACCAGTTGGTTTAGGCTAAAAACCGGTGAACCAACCACTTGTTTGGTCCAGTACATTGTCTACACCGGAACTATTTTGAACTGGTGTGAAACCAGTCAATTCAATGCGAACTAGCTATGAACCAAATAACCCGTTAGGTTGAGCGGGTAACACAAGTCACTTTTAAATGCCCAGAAAGATGTGAGAACTCTGAAAATAAAGACTGGTAAAAAAAAAAAGAAATTAGAAGAAGAGAAGAAAAATATAGTAGATGAAAGAAAAAAGAAATGAAGCATGTCTAGCCAGCGTTTGAGAGAGCCAATGGAGGTGAGAGTCATCATCGGCAGTTACAGCAGTGCTGGAGGCAAGGAAAGTCAGTTGTTGGGACCAATATTTGGGTGAGAATGACTGGGGGAGACAAGGATGAAGGAGTTCACAAATCACAAGAACTTGAGGGAGAAGGAGGTAATAACTAACAGAGGTAAAGGTGATAACATTTGGTGAGATTCGAGTGTGTTGGAGGGAGATTTGAAGATCTAATTTTGCATTTTTTTCCCCTGAAAGAGTGTGCTTAACCGGGTAGCATGGAGAAAGAAGAAAAGAAGGACATTGAGAATCTCTAAAAAAATAACATTAATTATATAGCAGCCTATGACATTAGACTTGCAATACCATTTCATCCTTTCTTTTCATTTTTGAAAATTTGGATGTGACTTCCTTTATATATATAATTATACGTATGATACGTTCGTAAGAACTATTGCTTTATTAATACTTATTACTTTATATTGATTATATATAAACATATATAAGATTGAAAGAAGAAAAGGGAGGTCCAGAGGAAAAAAAGGGGACAAGGAATACACTTTATATGTGTTTTTTAATATGATATTGTAAATATCATATTTATTAAAACATTTTCTATAATCAAATATAAATATTTTTATGGATTTTATTTATATTATATTTTTTAATTAATTTTGGTCTAACTTTGATTCAATTCTGGTTTGACCCACTAACCATTGACCCATTGTATTGACCGATTCAATAACCATTGTGGTTTTTAATACCTTGTATTTCACAATTACATTTAGCATCTTTATCTTATTTATTGTACATCTAGCGCTATGATGTGTTTTTTTCCCCAACATCCTAATCTTATTGATAGTATATTTAGCATTTTAAACCATAACTAAAATTAGGGTGCAAAATGTAGCTGAAAAATAATATCAGGGAGTGTTGAATGCATCAATAAAATAACATTAAGATACAAGATGTATCAAAATTAAGATCAGGGCGATTGATGCTGTTAGAAAATGTTAGATTTAAGGTTTTGATGATAACAAATTGAGTAATCTATGTTTTAGTAAGTTGATCGATCACCTGATCGGTCAAGGGTTTATCGATCACTTGACAGATAAAATTTCTGTGTAAACAAGTAACTTGGTAGAAATGTTAATCGATAACTTGATAGATAATTCAAATTGTATATGTTGATCGGTCAATTGTTAACATTGTTTTGTATGGAAGTCTGTAGAAAATTATCGATCAATTGATCGATAATCTAGTGATCGAACAACTGACAGATAATAGGACACAATTTTGGTAAGTGTTTATCAATCACATGATCGATAAATAAGTCATCGATGAGAAGAAAGATAAATTGTAAAGCTTCCTACTCACGTATTTTGTTTTAATCACCATTTATCGATAACTTGTTCTGTCATTACATAATAACTTACCTGTTTATCGATATTTTTCTTAATGTTTAAGTGTTTTAACAATTTCTTTATCGATCACTTGATTGATCAGTGAATTATCGATCAAATGATCGATCATCACCTTTTTACTGGATTAAATGGTTTTAAGTTTTTCTTCGATCACTTAATCGATCATTGATTTATTGATGAAATGATCATTCATCCAATCTTTTGAATGTTCTGTTTTCACATAACGTGATCGATCAAACATTTTTCTGGCATTTCAAAACTAAGTCTCTCGACTATATTTTTATCAATCACTTGATCGATCAATCTTTAATCAATCACTTACTCGGTCATCATATATTTTGTGACTACACTGTGAAAATCTTTGTTAAACCTTTTTATCAATCAGTTTTTCTATCATGCATTTATCGATAAAGTATTCGATCAATGTTCTTTGAAAATCAACTTCTGTTCTACTTAGCTTTATCGATAACTTGATCGATCAAGCATTTTTCGATTACTTATTCGATCAATGATCTAGTTCTTTCAATAACAAGAAGCTATGGTGAGATTTAAAAACTTATGAATATTTCTCTTCAAGCTTTTCTCAGCCTTCCTGTTTATCTTAATTCTCTGTTTTAAGGGACTCAAAATCATAGGTGACCTTGAGCCTTTTCTCTACATAATCTTTCTAAAGTCACTCTTTTCATTTATCGATCACTTGATAGATCATTAGTTAATCCATAACTTGATCGATAAATATAGTTATCTGCTTCAAATTCTTTCACTTTGTTTAATCGATAACATGATCGATCAACTAGTTATTGATCATGACTTCGATCAAGGATAATAAGTTTATGTTTAAATACCTGGTGATTGATTGATTCCATTTCCAACTGCCACATGAATGTTCATTATTATCACTTGATCAATTATCTTCATGAGTTTCATTCTGAAATAAAAAACTTATTAGATTGAAGTACTGTTATAGAATACGGAGCAAGCTTAATGATTATTCAACGGTTATTTAGTAGCCTGTAACCTACCATGTTAGAAACATTAATGGCGAAAACCGTTGCAACTGAGAAAACACACAACCAAACTCCCCAACGGCTAGAAGCTCTTCGGTCTAACATTTATTAAACTTCTCTAACTATAAAAGGCACGAAGAAGCATTGAATGAAAAATAGTTTCAGAAACCAATTCTACGCCGAACAGTACCAGAATTGTACGGAAATCGACACCCTTCCAAAAGCTTAACACTGTTTCTAGATTTCAAATTCTAACTTTGAAAAATCACCATAAATCGTACACATATCCAAATGAGGTGTTCTACCCATGGATTTAAAGCTCACAGAGTGTACTTTAAGCATACCAAATTTCAGAACCAGATATGAATAGTAACTAATTCGAAAAAGCCATCAAATCAGCACGTAACTCTTCCAATTTTCACATAGATCCACTTGGATCTACCATACTTTGAGGTGTTCTAGCAAGATCTAACAACTAAACTCCCTTCCCCACTCATCAACCATTTCGACCAGCCATCAAAAGGGAGAGAAGACAGATTTTTCAACCTTAAAAGAGAAGGAAAATAAGACAAGAACACATCTAGAACTAAGATCTCACCTTGAATCCTTGATTGATGACCAAAGTTGATAGCTTTTCCTTGGTTCTCCTTCAAAACCCTCTCTTTTCCCTCTTCCTCTCACTTGGACAACATTCCATCAGCAATTAGGGGGAGAAGAAGCTCATTAATGTGTACAAAATATCCCACCAATCATCATTAATGTTATGCCAAGTGTCATTAGCCTACTTAATCTTAATCCTCTCTCTTAATTAACTTAAATCATAATGTAATTAAATCCCAAAGTCAAGATCCTCTCCATTGGTAGCTTGACACTTGGAAAGTTTTAATTACCATCCATTAAAGGCTTGACAAGTGGCGACTTGTGGCCCAAGTAAAGTGCAAGACTTTGATTAATACTTTATCGGTGCACTTTTACTCCGGGTTTAACTTCTTTTCTATAATTACAGTGCTCTGGCCTCTGCAATTATTTTTTGTTAGATCCATAAATTCTCTTTAATTCTAGAGAGTATCTATGAATTTTCTTAGCCCATAACACTTCCTTTAAGCCTTGCATAAAATTCATTTACTAAAATACCTTTTTATCGGCAAAACCAGCTCTTTAATTTCTTAAAGCCACTCTATTGGCCTTTTGGTTGCAGGATTAATTTTATAAATCAGTACAACCTTTCAACCATTTAACCTCATTTTTGTATACATTTTTGAGGTCTCTTGCTATTTCAAATAATTACCTCAAATGGTATACTTTTTACTGGTCACAACCTCATAAATTCCATTTAAGCTGCCTCAGGGGTATTTTCATCTTTTCTCTTCATAGAAGAGTCTTAGAATATTATTTCCCATTTTTTGGGATTTTCTTGGAATTTTCTATACACTCTTCCATTTTTGCCCTTGCTGGTCATAACTTTTGAATTTACGGTTTTACCCCTGCTTAAGCCTAACCTCATAGAACCATCTCTTTGAGGTTTCTAACTTACCCATTGGCCTGTATCTAGCCTCTTTTCTCTTTTTGGGCCTTCAAGACTTTACTGGAGCCTCTAACCTTAATTATACTCGAGCCCCTGAAAACTTTTACTTTGCAGTTTAGTCCCTGAAACTGCTTTAACTTCTTTTCTTATCTTTGGGATTTCTGCTCACAGGGGTCTAGTAGCCTATTTAATTTAGGCTATTTTTGGAACTTCTAGGCCTAAAAGTCTGGATGTTACAATATGGATTTGGTTGGTCTGTCAAGAGTCAAAAGTTTCTATGAAAACCTACATACTCTTGTGATAGTTGATGACTATTCGAGATTCACCTGGACTCTGTTTCTTTCCTCTAAAGATGAGACATTTAATGCATTTATCATTTTTGCCAAAAAGGTCCAAAATGAGAAAGATATTTCTATTGTATCAATCAGGTCTGACCCTGGAGGAGAATTCCAAAACAATGAATTCGTAGACTATTGCGATGAGCATGAGATTGATCACAACTTCTCAGCACCAAGAACTCCTCAACAAAATAGAGTTATGGAAAGAAAGAACAGAGTGCTCAAGGAAATGGCAAGAGCAATGCTGAATGAGAAAGTGATTTCACAAGTATTCTGGGTCGAAGCAATAAGCACAGCTTGCTACATCTCTAATAAAGCTTACATCAGAACACTGCTCGGGAAAACTTCATATGAACTGTACGAAGGAAGGAAGCCTAACCTAACTCATTTAAAGATCTTCGGGAGTAAGTGCTACATTCATAACAACAACAAAGATAATCTCGGTAAATATGATCCTAAAGCTGATGAAGGTTTATTTCTTGGTTACTCTAATCATAGTAAGGCTTATAGAGTTTTCAACAAATGTACTTTCACTATTGAAGAGTCAATACATGTTGTGTTTTCTGAAACTGAGTTGATTTTAAAACCTCTAGATGATGATGCTGAGATCGTTTAAAATTTTGAAAATTTGAATTTGAGCAAATCTTCAAACAAAGTACTTTCAGAAGAGTCTTTAGAAAACAAGGATGATTCAAATGAACTTCTTTCTCAAGAAAATTTAGAATAGCCTAAAGCACGGAGACATAATAGAAATCACCTTCTGGAACAAGTCATTAGTAAAGTCAATAAAGGGGTCAAAACCCAGAGATAAGTGTTCAATGAAGTGCATTTCTCTACATTCATTTCACATATTGAACCAACCAAGGTTAATGAGGTACTATCTGATGAATTCTGGATAGTAGCAATGTAAGAAGAACTGAACCAATTTGAAAGAAATCAAGTTTGGGAGTTAGTACCAAGACCTAATGACCATCCAGTCATAGGTACTAAATGGGTATTAAAAAATAAGCTCGATGAATCTGCACAAATTGTCAGGAACAAAGCCAGACTAGTAGCTAAAGGTTATAATCAGGAAAAGGTATTCATTATAAGGAAACATATGCACTAGTAGCTAGATTGGAAGCCATCCGAGTACTTTTAGCCTTTGCTTGGATAAAAGATTTCAAATTATATCAAATGGATGTTAAAAGTGCATTTTTAAACGGTTATATTTTGGAAGAAGTTTTTATCAAATGGCTTCCTAGTTTTGAAGATTCCAATTTCCCTGATCATGTTTACAAACTGAAAAAGGCTTTATATAGTTTAAAACAAGCTCCTAGAGCTTGGTACGAATGACTTAGCAATTTCCTGATAAAAAAAAGTTTTGAAAGGGACAAAGTGGATGCTACACTTTTCATCAAAAGAAGTAGAAAGGGACTTTTAAATGTTCAAATTTATGTGGATGATATTATATTCAGAGCTACTAATGAGGATCTCTATCAAGAGTTTGCTAAGTTAATGCAGGGTGACTTCGAGATGTCAATGATGGGAGAATTGAACTTCTTTCTGGGATTGCAAATCAAGTAGAAGAGAAATGACATATTCATATCTCAGACAAAGTATCTCAAATAGTTACTAAAAAAATATAGATTAAAAAATGCTAAAAGTGTGAAAACTCCTATGAGCTCAACCATTTCATTTGATGCAGACGAGAAGGGCAAGGATGTAAATCTAACCAAATATAGAGGAATGATAGGGTCATTACTCTACCTAACAACAAGTAGACTAGATATTCAATTCAGTGTGGGAATGTGTTCAAGATACCAATCAGCCCCTAAGGAATCACATGAAGAAGCCGTCAACAGAATTCTCAGATATCTTGTCGGAACAAAAAATTTGAGAATCTGGTATCAGTGGACAATGCCAATTTCTGGGATACTCAGATGCTAGTTGAAACATCCTACCTTTAACCCCTCAGAGTGGGCATTAGTAAGCGTTATGGTTTAAGCAGGTCGTGACACAAGCCCGTGGATTTAAAATTTCAACATAACTACTTGAATTACTATTCACTGTTTAAATTCAGATTTTAGGTCCAATTTTGAAAAATTATAACTAATTTCATAAAAATCGTATTGAGGTGTTCTAAAATTCTAGGGAGAGCTCCTTCAATTCTCTTTAAAAGAAAAAATATCAAACTGGACTTATCCATGACCAATTCGTACAGTTTAATTAATAAAAATTACTATTCATTTGGTAAATTCAGGAACTCCCAGATTCTCTGCCTTAACTTTGAAAATTCATATCTCTATGTGTACACATCCAATTAAGGTGATCTAACTCTCATATTAAAGCCTGGGATGTGTATTATAATTCTGCCAAATTTCGTAGTTTAACTCATTCATTTGGTAGATCAAACTGGAGCTACAAGCTCACTACCCTAGGACCTACGTTTTATCCCTTAATCTCTTTTTACTTTAAGTCTTTCTATTTCTTTGGCTTACATAAATTGGGTTTACACTTTTGCAATCATCCTCATACATTTTTATTGATCCCATAAATATTGTAATTAAATACATGGCATCATTGGCATCCATCACATAGATTACAAAATAGGAGAATTATACATTGAATAATAACATCATTCATTAACATCAATAATTTTCCACTACCTTCTCCTTGCTTCTCATGCTATTATTGCCCACCATTGATTGACCTAAATAGTTGGTTAGGGAGGGGTGAGATTCAGGAGAATCTCAGTAGCAAACACTACCCATAAGCATGCAAGACATAATGCACATGCATAACATGTTATAACATTAACACATGAATGCCATGAAAAGTAAGCTAAAGCATTTCATGCTTTCATAATATATTGCCAAGGAAAAACATAATATAAAATTGCAAACATAACTTTGCAAACATTTCATCATAGTTTAGTCACATCATGGCGACACAACCACATCACACAAGCATACATATCAAGCACACACTATAGGTAAGTTTACTACCTTGTAACATAGCTTTCCTCTTGCTTTTCTTTTGATTCCCTTGTCTTTCCAACCCTATGGATTTTCAGTCAACACCATTAAACATCCTCTTGGATGTTTCAAGGTCCTAAACACATCAATAAATTATGCAAAACAATTATTAGAATCAAGTCATCAACTTATCTTTACTTGATTCTTTCTTGAACATACTTGAACTCTAACTTTTGAGTTTCAATTCCAACCTTCTTAAAATTATTTTCACTTGAAATTCCCACATAATTTTACATATAGAATCCATTTTCAAGCTCAAAACAATCAAAATCCAACTCCTTCCCCCTATTCTGGTTTGGCCGAAACATAGGTGTTTTATGTCTAAAATTTCCATTTTCAATTCTAATGCTTCCAAATATGTTTTCTACATATACCCCTACACAAAATCATTATTTAAACTTATTGGAAGCATCAAAATCATCAATTTCCAAACCCATCATAAATTTCCAGTCATGGCGGAAACATACACAAATGAAAGGGGAAGTTGGATTTCTCTAAGAATCAATATCAAACCACTTGATTCTTGTTGTTTTCAAGCTTTTAAACTTGTTTCTAACATCTGTTTCATCTTTCCCTAACCTTATCAATTTTGTGCAGCACCTTGGATTAGAGTTTAACCATCCAAAAATCCAACCAAACCAACCACCAAGCTTACAAAGTGGAAACTAGATCAAAATCCATAAACATACCTTGATTTGAGACTTGGATTGGCATGGGATCCTTTGCTTTGTCCCTTTCCCCCATGAATGGCCGAACCATTGCAAGCATAAGGGGTATGGATATGTATAAAGGATTTGGACAAATCCTAGCCTTTGATTCCAAGTTAATCCTAGCCGTTGGTCTTTGTTTCTTCCCCAAGAAATTTGCCACATGTGCTGCCTTCTCTCTCTCCTATTAATCAGCATTTTCCTGCCTAAAATATCTTCAAAATTTCGGACCAAGTGGAAGGGAAACAATCAGCCACATATGCAAGCTTATGTCACAAGCTTGCTTGAGATATTTTACAAAATCATGATTAAACTTTATCCGACCAACTTGACCATGTGCATGGGCTTAGGGAGCACGAAATTCTCTGATTCTTTGGGTTAACTAAGTGCCCCAAATCTTGTTTGGAAGCAATGGGATTAATCTAGTTCAATCCCAACCGTAATCTTTTACCCGATTTTCTCCTTTTAGGCCTTTATTAGGAAAAATAGCTCGGGGCCTCCAAAAATTCATTTCTTTCCATGAAAAATTTAAATTTAATATAAAAGTATGATCTGGAAAGTTTGGGGATTTTTCATAACCTCTAACTATTTATTTCGCATTTTTCTCCGAAATCAGGCTTTTACAGATAGAATTTCAAAAGTAAATTCCCCATAAATTATTTTCTTCATTTCCAATACTTGGAAACAATTTTAGAAATTCACATATATTCCCAAGGAACTTATCCATATTTTTTCTTGAATTATTGAGACCCTTATATAATTAAAATAATTATATTTCCTCAATTTTCACTGTTTTCTTCAAAAATACTATTTTTGATAAATATTGGAATAATTTATTTTGGGTTATTTTCACTCCCAAAATATCATATATGACTCAAAAACCCCTAATTTACCCTTTTTTTCATTTTTAGGGAATTTTTGAGAATTTTTCATAAATTTACCATTTTGACCCTTGAGGGACCCGACATTGTCAGTCCGGCTCCCTTCTGGGTTTCTGAACATTGCCAATGTATCTTCCATTGACTCTTAACTTAATCTCCTCATAGTATACTTATAGAGAAAGGAATATCCCATCCCTCTCTCCTCAGTGACGTAATTAATTAAATAATATTTAATCAGAGTCGGTTTTGCTGAATTCTTTTCTACTGGCTCATAACTCCGTCGATATGTCTCTAGGTTTCATTCTTTCCCTTTTATCACAGGGAATTCCTCTAATTTTTCTCGGGTCAAAAGTCAAACTGTGGACAGCTATTTTGACTTTCCGCGGATAGCGTATAAATAGGCTTTAAATTTAATTAAAGCTAACCTTGTCAGTTTTTGGGGACAGAATTAATTTTACAATCTGTGTAAATTCCTCAACTACTATTCCCCAGTTTTTCCTGATTATTTGGGGCCATCTCATAGCTTAAAGAATTCAATTTAAGTTACTATCTCAAATTGCTCAAAACCTTGGAATGACTCCAGGGCATTTCCATCATTTCCAGTCTTATATCGTCTCTGGGATCCTATTCCCAATTTTCCGGAATTTTTCTAAGTCATTTGAGCCTTTTTTGCTAATTGTGAGCATTGGCCAACCAGAACTTTTATTATTTACAATTAGGTCCCTACTTGGCCTAGGAATCTTTTCTTTGCAATTTGGTCCCTCCTTAGGCCTAACCTTCGGAACCATCTCTTGCAAGTTTCTGGCATAACCTCTGGCCTTTAGCTATTTCCAGTTTGTCATTCTTTAGTCCCCGAACACTATTGTTTTATACATTTTCCCTTGGAAAATCTCTTTTTCCTTCCGAAAGATCTCCAGGACTTTCGTTGCATTGGACTTAGTAATTATCCTTTCCTTGTGCTATTACTTGTATCTATGAGCCAAAATTTGAGATGTTACACTGATCATGGAGGTTATAAGACAGTTAGAAAGAGTACCAGTGGACAATGCCAATTTCTGGAAGGATGTCTTGTCTTGTGATCAAGCAAAAAGCAGAATACTGTAGCAATATCCTCCACAAAATTAGCATATGTTGCCATTGTCAGTTGTTGTGCTCAGATTCTATGGTTAAAACAACAACTATAAGATTTGGGAATCAACTTGAAGGAGATTTCAATTTTGTGTGACAACACGAGCACAATAAGGTTGTCCAAGAATCTAGTGCACCATGCTTGAACCAGACACATTGATGTTCGATATCACTTCATTCTGGACCAGGTTCAAAAGAAAGATGTAAAGGTAGAATTCATTCCCAATGAATATCAAATAGCAAACATTTTCACGAAGCCTCTCTACCAATAAAAGTTCAATTACTTTAGAAAAGAATTGGGAATGGTAAATCCCAATGAGTTGTAAGAAATCTCATATTATTCCTTATTTTAAGCATTTAGATTTAAAGTTTTCATGATTAAAAGACTAACTTAAGCATCAAAGTGCATAGAAATTTGTTGTGTAGGAAGCTCTATTTAGACAATGAGAAACAAAGGCAAACAGAGTATGGAATGTTCGATGAAGACATCGATAATCATGCTATAAGAAAGGGTTGATTTATCAATCAACTGATCAATAAATAAGGTATATGGAGCAAAAGAAAGAAGTTGGAAGGAATGTTATCGATAAGCTGATCGATCACTCAATTATCGATCAACACATCAATCAAGAGTAATGAGGTTTAAAGACAAATCAGTCAAATAGGTAAGAATTATTGATATCGATCAAATGATTGATAAACCAGACCAGGTATGCATGTTTAATTAACATTTATTGATAACGTGATCGATAATTCATTGTTCGATAACCTGATCGATAATTGTCTTTAGTGCTCTTATTGTTCTTCTCATTTATCGAACAAGTGATCGATCACTCATTGATCAATAACTTGATCTATAAATTTAGTGTTTATAATGTTCAGATTTTGGAAAACCCTATCAATTTCAGAACCCTAGCTTGATAAAATTGTTCCCCTGTTTTTGTGCAACGGTCTAAATTTCACTGTTTCATTAAATTACTCGTTCCCTTCCACTCGAAATCACTCCCTAAATCTATTCTACAAGACGTGAAATCCACTCGAAATCACTCCCTAAATCACTGCCAAACCTCTCAAATCCACAAAACACCAAACATTCTTCAAAATCTATTCTACAAGACGTGAAATGGCCAGAGTTGAACAGGCAGGTAATGACCAAGAAGAAAGCTCCGAGAGGCCTATACAGTCGAAAGAAAAGGGTAAGATAGCTACAAAGAAATGATACAGACCCAAGGTTCGAGATGATTCCTCAAAAAAGAAAGGAGTGCTCAAGATTAGAGAAAGTCAAGTCAGAAGCACTGAGCAACTGCAAAGGAGGTCTCCACGGTCCAAGTCAAAGTTGCCAGTGGTAACTGAGGAATCAGGGATCAAATCTGATGAGGAGGTCTCAGTTTAGAAAGCTGTGGATGTGGCCTTAACCATTCCAGTACCTCAGCAACCAAGGCATAAGAAACAGAGAACCACTGAAGGGGTATCTTAACCCACTCAAGGTATCACTTCTAAATCTGAGCTTTTGGTGGGAAATCTAGATAAAGATGTCAACCAGGCAAAATTTAAGGATGAATTTGCAACTAGAAAATTTTGTCCCGTAGTATCTGTGAACTCAGAAAGTCTGAAAACCAACGAAAAGATTAGACTGAACTTGGATGATCCTCTGAAATATTACTCAAACTGGTTAAGTATTGGAGAGAATATTATCCTGAAGTAGTCAAGCGATTTTATTGCAATATGAAATCCTATGAGGAGTATGATGAGCAGGATAATGTCATGAGTGATTATCTCAAAACACACCTCAAGGGCAGTATTTCTACTCCTGCTAAGCTAAATGAGTTATTAGGGACAAAAGATCATGTGAGGGGAGGAGAAATGAATGATTCAAGGCTTACAAGATTCTAATGTAAAGTGACAATTTTCCAGGTGAGCTCAGGTTTCCCCCTAAATAAATGTGTGATTATTATAGAATAATTCACTACATTTATTCAAGAAGCATGATCAATAAATCTGGAAGCTTCTCCTACCTTAATCAAGATGACTACCTTCTGCTAGCAAGAATAATCAGTGGAGAGAAGATAAATATAGGAGCCCTGACTTATAATGAGATGAAGGACTTTGTACTCAACAAGTCCAAGTCAACTCCTATCCCCTATCCTCAGTTAGCTACCTATCTACTTCAAGTGAACAATATTGCACCTATAGAGCCTGAAGAGATCAAAGTGAAGGTACCTTCTTTTGGAATAAATCAACTGAACAAGATGAAAATCTCTGTGCTCCTTAGACCTTCATAAAAGCTAGCTCAGAAAGATAGAGGGAAGCAACTAGTTGCTAGCACCTCTAGACCCCAAGATGAAGCTGAATCTTCTGCAGAACCTTCTCAAACCTCGGGTCCCTTATTTTATGGCAACACCATTCGGAATATATTCCAAATTGAGCTACAAGAGTTTGAAAAAAGACTATATGCCATGGCCAAAGACTAATTCGACCGTGTCGTTACGCCTTAGGGTCAAATGCAATAAATTTATAATCGGATCTAAGGGGTGCAGTATAACAGTATAATCCGGGTCGTGTTCACTTTTGGGAGCCTTTATTGATGACCTAAGCTAGCTAAATGCAATGAAAACATGTAATTAAAAAGGGGTTTGGGTTTTTAAAGATTTAAATGAATGATGACTAAACTAAATGTAATGAAAATAAACCTAAGCTACAATATTTTTGGTATTTTTGCATAAAGTACTGATGGAATGGAAATAGATGATAGGAAATCTCTTGAAAACAGTTTTAATGGCAATCATGGCTTACTTAAGATATTAGGAGTTTCATAAAGTCATTAGGTTTTCTTGAATAACAACCTCAATTACCCATTGAGTCCAATGTTTAAATCAATAAACTTCATTAATGAAAACACTATTAAGCTCTCCTAATGTGCAATTTAAGAATGATCAATGCAATTGGTTCAACGCAACCCAACATCCACTCAATATCAAAACACAACCATGCAAGATAAAGAAGAATCAATAGGATTACATGAAACATATATGCAACCACATATATTAAAGCACAGAATTCAACGTTAACCAATCCAAACTACAATTATAAATCATCAAACAATGATTACAGCAGCAAACTAAGTGTTTAACTAAGAATTACAACTCTTAAACCTAGGAATTCATAAGAACATAGCTAAAAACTACAGATTGAAACTAAAACTCCCCTTTGAAGTTTGAAAACTCATGCCACTCCACCATCTTCAAGAGTTGGAAAATCCTAGCCCGCCATAGCCTTGGAAATAGCCCTAACTAGAGTGGAATCTTTAGCCATAGCAGCTAGGAGATGAATAAGATGATGTGGGATAAAGAAAAAGTGAAGGAAATGGATGGGAAGGAAGCTAGAGATAGAGAGGCAAGAGGATAAGAGAATAGAGGTGTTCGAGATGAGAGAATGGAGTCATCGAGCTAAAATAGGGTTTCTAAGGGTTTAAGGGGTCAATCTGGGCCAAATCCTATGAGTAGATACTCCATTTTCACGTTTTAGATCCGAATCTTACGCTGTTGATATGAGGGGTTTCACTGCGGTGAACTATTCCAGAATAGTCTTGCGCTACAGCGTAGAATTTCTTGGCCATGGTAAAGTAAGAGTTGGCCGCGGCGAAGTAAAAGTTAGCCGCAGAGAACTATTCTAAGATAGTCACTGCTGCACATTTTCAGACTTGTCTCGTGATGCAGAATTTCTTGTCTGTGGCGAAGATTTCCAGAACCAATACTCTGAGTTCTCATGTTGTGTAATCCTTTGGTCCCCAATCTTGGCTCTAATTCTTAAGTATCCTGTAATGGAAAGCAATAATTTGAAGCATCAATTGTCCTAGAAATCAATTGAATACAATTAATAGCTAATTACGACAGTTTAATCCTCAAAAAGATATTAACTCCTAGCAAGAACTCTTAATCTAAATTAAGCACAATAAACACTAAAAAGAGCCAAAACCTATAATAAAATCCCTTAAAATGATATGAAAAGACATAGAAGAATTGGGTTCTATCAAAGACTATAGGGAAATTTCAGACAAGAAATTCAATGGACTCTCCAAGATATTAGATCTTCATTGTCAAGCCATGATAGTCTTGGAAAAAGAGGTCTCTCAAAGGTTTGACTATGTTGAAAGGGAGATCAGAGACTTAAAAGGGATGGTAGCCTCTCTCTACAATAATTTCTCTACACCAACCACCTCCTTCAGCTTTGAGGATCTTCTGTCACATCCATCCTCTCCTCCTCACCCTTATCCTGAACCACCATCTTCTCCTTTCTTCACCTCTCCTAGTGCTCCTTTACCCTCTGTTCCTTGCACCTCTCCCACTGCTCCTCTTGCTACCTTAGCCATTATCATGGTTTCTCAGCCTATTCCTTATCTGACTCTTCCACCCATTTCTCAGGCTATTTCTCTACTCTCTCGGCTTCCCCCTCTTCCTATTTCCATTACCTTGCCTTCTGTCTCACTTCTTCCCCACCTTCTGATGATGACAAAAAGGGGGAGAAGGAATCTATTTAGTTTTTCTGTGTTTTATCATGTTTTCTATTTGGTTTTTGATATTTCTATTATGTTTTCATGTAATTCTGTTACATTTATGCAGTTTGAATTCTCACAGTACTTAAATGATATCAGTTGTGCATTTCTGCCAATTTTTGACATTTACTGATGAATACTCTTATCTGTCATGAGCTTCTGTTGAATTCCTGATCTATTTTACATTTTTTATCTAATGTAATATGATCAATCTTAAACCTATGTTTTGTCATCATCAAAAAGGAAGAGAATGTTAGATTTAAGGTTTTTGATGATAACAAATTGTGTTTTAGTAAGTTGATCGATTATCTGATGGATCAAGAGTTTATCGATCACATGACAAATCAAATTTCTGTGTAAACAAGTAACTTAGCAGAAATGTTAATCGATAACTTGATAGATAATTCAAATTGTACATGTTGATCGATCATTGTTAATACTGTTTTGTATAGAAGTCTACAGAAAATTATTGATTAATTGGTCAATAATCTAGTGATCGAACAATTGACAGATAATGGGACACAATTTTAGTAAGTGTTTATCGATCACATGATCAATAAATAAGTCATTGATGAGAAGACAGATAAATGGTAAAGCTTCCTACTCATGTTGTATTTTGTTTTAATCACCATTTATCAATCACTTATCGATCAGAGCTTTATCGATAACTTGTTCTATCATTAAATAATAACTTACCTGTTTATCGATATTTTTCTTAATGTTTAAGTGTTTTAACAAGTTCTTATCGATCACTTGATCGATCAGTGGTTTATCGATCAAATGATCGATCATCACCTTTTTCATTGGATTAAACTGTTTTAAGTTTTTCTTCAATCACTTCATCGATCATTGATTTATCAATGAAATGATCGATCATCCAATCTTTTGAATATTTTGTTTTGCATAACGTGATCGATCAAACATTTCTCTGGCATTTCAGAGCTAAGTCTCTCGACTATATTTTTAATCAATCACTTGATCGATCAATCTTTAATCGATCACTTACTCGGTCATCATATATTTTGTGACTATACTGTAGATATCTTTGTTAAACCTTTTTATCGATCACTTTTTTTATCATCCATTTATCAATAAAGTATTCAATCAATATTCTTTGAAAATCAACTTCTATTCTGCTTAGCTTTATCGATAACCTGATTGATCAAACATTTTTTGATCATTTATTCGATCAATGATCCAGTTCTTTCAATAACAAGAAGCTACGGTGTGATTTAAAAACTTCTAAATATTTCTCTTCAAGCTTTTCTCAGCCTTCCTGTTTATCTTAATGCTCTATTTTAAGGGACTCAAAATCATAGGTGACCTTGAGCCTTTTCTCTACATAATCTTTTTAAAGTCACTCTTTTCATTTATCGATCACTTGATAGATCATTAGTTAATCAAAAACTTGATCGATAAATATAGTTATCTATTTCAAATTCTTTCACTTTGTTTAATTGATAACATGATCGATCAACCAGTTATCGATCATGACTTCGATCAAGGATGATCAGTTTATGTTTAAAGTACCTGGTGATTGATTGATTGATTCCATTTCCAACTGCCACATGAATGTTTATTATTATCTTCATGAGTTTCATTTTGAAAGAAAAAACTTATTAGATTGAAGAATTGTTACCGAATATGGAGCAAGCTCAACGATTATTCAACAGTTATTCAGTAGCTTGTAACCTACCACGTCAGAAGTATTAATGGCAAATACCGTTGTAACTAGGAAAACACGCAACCGAACTAGCTAGAAGCTCTTCAGTCTAATGGTTATTAAACTTCTTCAATTATAAAAGGCGCGAAGAAGCATTGAATGAGAAATTGAATACGCGAGCTACCCTCTGTTGAAATATTTACTATTGCATTCAATACTCTGTTTTTTTTTTTTAACCGAGCTTCAGTGTTTCATATTCATTTACTCTGTAAGAGAGACTGATACACCTTCTTTACTTAGTTTCTAAGAGTAACTCAAGAGTATGGACTCTTGAGAGGGATTGTAACCTTACGGGTAGTAAGGGGGGAGTGATTGAGAAAATCAATTTTGTACTGAGGCGCCAAGAGCCCGTTTAATCTTGGACTATAGTAGAAATCTCAGAGCTGTTCTTAGGACTAGACATAGGTCAAGTGTTTAAGACCGAAGCAGTATAAATTAGGTGTCTTTGATCTGCGGTGAAATCTTTCTAACTCAAAGCTCTCTGTTTTTATTAATTTCACTTTTTCAATTCGGTTAAATTTTTTTTATAACTCACCCAATTCACCCCCCTTTTGGGTGAGACTGCCACTAACAGAAAATAATTAATATTAGGTGCTGGTCTGCTGGATGCTATTTTATTATTGATTCATTTTAATAAAAGTTGTCTCTTGCAATGGTAGTATAATTTTTCAACCTTGTCTATGCTGCGTTTCAAACTTGAACCAGGACAATCATCAGTTTTATGGCTTCCATTCTATGAACTACGTACGTACATCGTACTTAACGATTTCCGTTACTTAGCGCTTGTGAAACACGGGCAGCTCTCTTTTAAGTTAATTTTCCTCCATTTAATCATATCCCTAATTCCAATTTCTCTCCTTCCTACCGTTTTGGCTATCATTTAATCATCCGTTTAGTATCATGAAAGAGTTTTTTCATAGAAATAGAAGTAGAAGCAAAAATAAAAGTAAAACTGAGTTCTAAAATGCGTATCACGTACTCCTTCTGGTCATCTTCAATCATATGTTTTGGATTATTAGAATTATCTCTCAGGTGGGAACACTTGCAATCAATATGAATATTTTGGAAAAAGATGGAATACAAAGTGAATTGAGTGTATCAAATCTAAACTTTCAACTAACTCTTATATTAAGGACCAAAGATAATATTACTTTTAACTTATATAAAAGGATTACTTATACCAAATCCAACTAGCTCCAACTTGTGATGTTTTATATACACACACAAGTGACTTGCGTAGAAGAAGGATTTGATTAGCTAATAATTCATTTGTGCGGGATATATATATTATTTAATTTTGGTTCCAGTTAATTTCATGTCGATGAACAAGTATAATTCACATGGAGATTATGATATAGGTCACGTAATTAAGCTCAACAAAAAAATACAACATTTTGATTATTCTGGATCAGGTTTCAAATCGGTGATGCGTAGGACGTACACATTCTTAGTTCACTGTACAGATGGAGTCTTGACTAGTTATTTTCATCACATTAAGCCACAAGGAAAATGTGTCGGGATAGATTTTAAATATGGGTTGACTTGGCTTGGTATGCAGGGAAGTCTCATATTGGATTAGGGTTAAGTTAGCCGCCTAGAGGCATATAAGTGATGAAAAAGATCAGACTCATATACTGTTTTAGTGTTTTGGGTTAAGACGTGGTTTTTAGCTAAAATGTAGTGTGCCTATTTCTATGTGTGTCAAAGACTGATTCTATTAGGATACAAACACGTGTGCTCTTTCTCTATGTGTTTCTTCTCGTTTTATGTGTGGTTTTAAGGTCTTTTTTCCCATTTGAACAAGGGTATCATTTTTTAAGATTTAGAACATAAAAAGTTTTCGCTTATCCAATAAATATGCTTCTCGGTATTCAAATTTATATTCTCTTTCTTATGAGAGTAAGGCTGTTTGCCTCAACCAAGACTTTGTTGGTGGTTTTAAGGTTTTATTACAAGCACATACTTAATATATCAATTAATTTAAAAAATTAATGTCCTTAGTGTATTTCATCTATTATATAACTCTCTCTCTCAATCGCATGCATCAAAGGTACTGCAGCTAAGAGTATAATTGGAAAAATTGTAATTATTGTTTTCTTCTACATTCTTAGATCCTAAATATATAAGTTACTATTTACTCCACTGATCTTAAATATAAGAATCATTTTATAGTATAATTAAACTAGATCAGACCTTAAAAAATTGAATTGGACACGATCGATGATCATCATATCTTTGTATTTACCCCCAAAAAACAAAAAACTTTCCCTCTCCCAGCATTTCTTTTAGAAACATATACACACACACCGTACAATTAATTCTTTTTTATACACACACAGGTAAGTGAGCTTGCACAATTTTTTCCTAGAAGCACATTTTCCATATTTCATATTGTTTGTGAAATAAATAGTATCGGAACATCATGTTTTAAATATTAGATATACTACCTTTGGTTTTTAATATAAGAGCCGGTTTGAATTTTATTTTAATTCTAAATATAAGATCCCAATCCACTTTGTCTTTTATATTTATTCATTTTTTTCCAAAATAGTCTTTATAATAATGTAGTTTTAACCAATACACTTGATTAGTAAAAATATTTTAGAAAAGACAACACCCATTTATTACAAATAACTAACATAACTAATATTTTTTACTCTACTCAAATGAGTCAACTAGTTTTTATATTAAGGATCGAGTAATTGTACTATACCAATTATATGCAAGAAACATGCTACGTTTCTTCTTCTTCTTCTTCTTCTTCTTTAAACAATGCATTTTTCCTTTTTGATTTTGGATTAAACCTAATGACTTATTTCCCATAATAAAATCACAAAGTGCATGTATGAAAATAAATATATAAATAAATGGTTAATATAATCTTTGATATTTTATGTTTGTTCTTATTTGGGTTTTGGTCACTCAAGTTTTAAATCAGTTAAAATGGTCTAGATTTTTAGTGAATTATAAGGATTAATGTCTTAAATAAAAAGAAACTTGATAAATCAAAACTTATGGTTTGAAAGTGAAGAGACCAAAATTAAAATAAAGACAAACTTGAGAGATCAAATATTATATTAACCCATAAAACAAACAAATTTTCATACAAATCATTATGATTTTATGAATTCAAGTATTATTCTATTATTACATTATATTGTTAAATAATTGAAAATATAACTTCATTTAGAATAATATTACTTTTGGTTCTTAATATACGAGCTTGTTTGACTTTTATTTTGATCCTAATTATATAAGATCTCAATCTACTGTTTTTTATATTTATCTATTTTTTTTCAAGATAGTTTTTGCAACAATAATAGTTCTAACTAATACACTTGATTAGTAAGGATATTTTAGGAAAGATAACACATATTTATTATAAATAACTAAATTAATTTTCTTATTCTACTCAAATTCATTAATTAGCTTTTATATTAAAGATCGGAGGTAGTATTATTTCAACTGTTAGATTGGGCAACTTATCAGAGAAAAAAAATCACGAATATCATAGTTTGAAAAGATTAAGGAAATTAGTTATGTTAGTTATTTGTAATAAATAGATGTTATCTTTCCTAAAATATCCTTGCTAATTAAGTGTATTGGCTAAAAGTATCATTATTATAAAGACTATTTTGGAAAAAACTGGATAAATATGAAAGACAAAGTAGATTGAGGTTTCATATTTAAGATCAAAATAAAAATCAAATAAATTTTTGTATTAAGAACCGGAGGTAGTATGATGTAATTTTTTGGTGCATTTATAGATGTTGTCGTAACTTTTTTATTTATACAATTTAAACACTTACGCACAAATGTGTCAATATCAAATTCAAGCTCGAGATCTTATCCATGCATGATAGGTAGTGCTGTTATTAGGACAATTTGCCATTGACAAGTCTTCTCATAATTATGTCATAGTTAATGTATTCCTTTTTTTTTTTTTTACTATTTTAAAGTGTTATTTCTGAGAGCATGTAAAACGAATGTGAAAAAAAAAATATTAGGCATTTTTTTTGGCGAAAAATACATTAGGCAATTAGAATCTATGACATCATATATTGTCGCTTCATGAGGGTAAATATATATGCAAAATCCTTAATATAATGTATATAACACAAAATCTTATCTTGGTTAAAAATGACACAAAATGCATGCACCCAGCAATCAAACATGAATCGTAGGAACATGCAATGTATTGATTCATCCCCCTCACAATCAAATTACAATTACAATATACTACTATAGTCTATAGCTAGAAAAGAATAATTAGTTTCCATGTCTTTTTTTTTTTTTGAAAATAAATCCTCAACTAAAAAAATTCAAACTAATATACCCAAGTCGTCGTTATCCTTCACTCCATCATCATCTCCTCCTTCTTCCTCTTCTTCTGTGCTGGAATCCGATGATGTCAGCTCCTTCGCTCTCCGTGCTTGACCTTCCCAATTTGTTCGACCCAACACAAACAGCATCGTCACCATACAAGATCCCTGAGCCGCCAACAAACCCAACCATAAGCCTTTAAAATCAAAACCTGCGAAGAATCCTAACCACACCGCTACAGGCATTCCGACAAGATAGAAACATCCTAAGTTTATGTTCGCTCCGAGCTTCGGCCTCGCCGTGCCCCTCAAAACACCACACACCGTCGTCTGTGGACAGTTCCCCAGTTCGCAGAGTCCGATAATCGGCAACACCGTCGATGTCAGAGCTATGATCTCTGGGTCCTCCGTGAACATCGAAGCCCACACCTTCCTCACTGATATCGCAAACGCCAATGCTGAGAATCCTAGAAAGAAACTGATACAGAGCCCAACAATGGCGGCCAGCTTCGCATTCTGAGGATTTTCTGCACCGAGTTCGTTTCCAACCCGTGTGGATACACCAAAGCTTAATGAAGAAGGAAACGTGTAGATGAAAGCCGTGGTTTGAATCAGAACTCCCATGGAAGCAACGGTTGCTTGAGGATTCAGAAGCAATCCACAGAGTAATATCATGATTTCGTACCACCACCATTCGAGACACATTGAAATGCAGCTTGGAATCGCCAGATTCATTAGTGGTTTCAAACCTCTTAAACAATTCCAAGATAACCCATTCCGGGTTTTCTTGTCTATGCCAGAAATCACGATGTAGAAGACGAGTGACCCCACAAGATTGAAGTTGGTCCAAACAGAGCTTAACGCAATGCCTTTTATTCCAAGCTTAAGAACAGAGACCAGAAGGTAATTAATGGGCATATGAAGAAGAATCGATAACGAAGCACAGTAAGTTAAAGGAAGTGTTATTGATTGGCTTCGTAGATAGATTCGAAGAGGGTGAAGAAAGGATTGTGCCAAAAGATCAGGAAGAGAATAAAGTATATAAATATGAGCCTCGTTGGCGATATCTTCTTCTTGACCACAAAAGATTAGTATCTTCTTCATGTTGAGCCATAGGACTGATATGAACAGTGAAGTTAGCAGAAGAAGAATCACTGTCCTCTGCATGGCGAGTCCTAAAAGCTTGAATCTTTTGGCTCCAAAGGCCTGACCACAAATGGGTTCCATTCCCATGGCGAGACCAGAGAGAACAGAGTAACCGGTGATGTTGGCAAAGCCTACGGCGAGCGAACCGCCGGCGAGAGCGAGGTCGCCGAGGTGGCCAAGGAAGAGCATGGAAATGATGGAACGTGAATAAAGCAAAAGACCAGTTAACACCATAGGTAAGGCTATTTTCGAGATGCATTTTGCTTCGTCGAGGGCCACACGCAAATGGGTTTTGTGGGGCTTTTCGATTTCATGTTCCATTGTTGGAAGTTTTGGGATCAAAAGCGCCAACATATGGTCCTCATTGCTTTCACTCAAAGCAGAGGAAGACGAAGAAGACGACGACGATTTGCACATAGTATCAACAGTTTCAGACTCAGAGACACGGAGAAAGAGAAACAGTGAAAATTAGAAACCAAGTTTTGCCTTTGCAGAGAGGGGAGGAAGTGAATTTAAAGGCCAAAGCTTTAAAAGGTTAAAAACAGAACACTGTCTCTGTTTTTCACTTATTTGATGAATTGATGTTAATATTTGGCGTTAAAAATAAAAATATATATTTGGGGTAGGCTTTTCTTGGGAGCTAATTGGACGTGTGTCTGTGTCCGTGTGTGTTTGGGGTGGTGTAATGTGTTTTGAAGTGTCAAGGACGGCGAGAATATATAGAACAAATTGGAAGATAGGGTTTGAAAGAGTAAAAGTAAATGCACGTATTTTTTTTTTTTTAAATTCAAATATGAAGATTTTTCATACGACTGACCATATATGTCACGGTCGGGGCTAGCAAAGGCGAGATTTTGGAGCGATGGGTCACAAGAAATATAGAGAAGGTGGTGGAAGGGAAGTGGGGAACATTGGAATTGGAAAGAAATGCGCAGAAAGAAATGCTCCTTAGAAGGAGAGGTGGGTGAGGCTGTGAGGGTAACAATGAGTAAATTAAGAAAACAAGTTAAAAGAAGAAAATAAATAAAGAATAATAAAAAAGTAAGTAAATAAGCATGAAACTGCCATAAGTTGTGGGTCGTTTTAGCATTTGATTATGTAGGGGAAGGCGTGAAGAACGTTTTGGGTTGGGGGCGGTTTTAAGTGAGGAAACCATTTTGAGAAGCGCATTTGGCTAGCAATTTCTAAAATATTGCGTTTCTTTTTATTTTGATAAACGTATAAAGTATGTTTTTAATCCTTTGAACTAACGTTGCTATCAAAAAACGGCTCACATTAAAATTTTAAACACTGATAAAATATTTTCAAATGTTAATATATTAAGTTAAATTTTTGAAAATAACAGTATTATGATTAAAGAACTGAAAATAAATTTTCTAAAATTTGGGAATCAAATTGAACTTTCATATAAAGTTAAGAAAATAAAGCTATCCTTTTATCTTTTATTTTAGCCTGACAAAGTATTTTTTTTCCAAATTAATTCTACGTTAGCATTTTATTCACATTATCCCATGCTGCTATCCTTGGATTAGATTTTTTTTGTTGGCCAACAAAGGATTATAATCCCTTTTTTTCTTTCCAAAACCTTGCTGTATATGTATATGTAAAGATAAATGGACATTTGATCTATTTTATACGCATATATGAATCCAAAAGAAGGAAGAAAATGTGAATAAGAGAATATTCTATAGACAACATCGTTATCAGGAATATTTTTTCCGTTTATAATTCAAGTACTTTTTATCTTAATTTAGCTTAACCAAAATGTTAGTCCATTTTGATAATATATAGAGATATTAATTTTTTTTTTGATTTTATCCTTATAAATTAAACTTTATAAGTAATTAATTCATCATCATTAGTATGAATCAAGGGTTCTATACGAAAAAAGTATATTGACTTGAGTGCATATCTGTAACGTTTTACACATTCTTTGAGTGCATGTGTGTCTGTGTGTATGAAGAAAAAGAGAAGCAATAAATTGTTCTACGTATTGATCATGATTTAATTTATTCATAACTTCATGGTAAAATACAGACACACTCATATATATATATATATATATATACACACACAGATATTTATAAGTTTAATGGGGGTCATGTTACTCATTTTGACAAGTATTTACCACAGATTTTTTATTTGTCCTATACCTTGTCTTATTAATCGAAGTAATTAATGAAATGGCGTTGCATGAAGGAGGCCAATTACAGCATGCTATATTGTGTGAAGCATTGTGTTCTGATCGGTGATTCCATGCTTCCCCATGTTAAAGAATATTCGGCTTGTTTTTTAATTAATAGAACTATGAAGCTTTTTTTTTTTCACTTTTAAGTTAATCTGTCGTTTTCCATATATGTATGTATGTATAGTACTCCCATCATACTTTGAAATATAGTTAATAAACTTAAATTAACAAGGAAAGCAGCTGATGGATGCTTTAATTTGAATTGGAATCCCACATTCATCGAAAACCTAGGAACAAAAAACCGGACCGGATACTAAACCGGTTGAGATATTGGTTTAAGGGTCAGTTGGTTGGATTGGGATCAACTCGGGGTCTAACCGGTCATATTAAAATAATATAATTTAATTGAAAATAACAAAATATAACAACATTAATAATCGCCAATAATAAAATATAAGGAAATATAATAATAGTTTGATTGTAACAATAACAAACTATAACAACATTGAGAATTTTGATCTTTATGGTTCATCATTAACTAAAATTAATAATCATTGATAGCAAAATCATCATGAAAATTCATTTAAATCTATAGGGGCTGAAATATTAGGAGTTGAATGAGAAAAAATAAGACCAATAACAACATAATCATCCAAATTGGTTCATTACTGGTTTACACTAGTTTTTATCGGTTTTCACTAGTTTACTCTGATTTGACCGGTTTGCTACCAATTCAACTCCTCCCAGTTTAACATCTAAACCAAACCGAACCACTGGCTGTTTCACCAGTTTTTCGGTTGAACCAGCCAATTTGGTTCGGTTTGTTGTTGTCTGCCAAAAACCGTTTGTTGAAAAGCCAATGAAAGCAGCACAATTTACGTGTATAATTAATTAATAATAGGGAAAATCACTCCATGGTCTAAAAAAAGCAGAATGTAATTACCGAACACTTTCATAACAAGTGAATGACAAGTTGCACTACAAGGAATAATAATAATAATAATAAGATTCATGTTGCTTACTTATTATTGATGGCTTCATGAGTAATCTTTCTAATGGCTTTCCCATGCTCCGGGGAACCAAGGCAGTGAATGAATATGACCTCCTACAGTGAACAAGAAAGAAGATTAGGAGTGAATCGAAGCAATCAGAGGACCTTTCTTAGTTTGAGGAAGGAACATCATATGTAAATAAAGTGAACGGAATGGCAAATGGAAGATCAGAGTAGTACAGAAAGTGAGATAAGGGAGAAAGAAGATTTTGATATTTTGATTATTCATCAAATGAAAGGGAATTTTTGAATCCCTAAAATTGTGATTTTAGAGAAAGGGAAAAAGAAGCTATGACAGCCCTATGCTAAGAGTTTGGTCGTGAAGGCGTTAGGGTGGACCTTGAGCCTAAGATCTCTGGATTCCAAATTGCAGACAATATAGGGAAGAGAGGGCTCTATTTCGGCAATGGATTTAAGGAACAATTTCTTTATGGTTAAGTTCACAGGCTGGGAAGATTATAATAAGGCTTTAAGCGATGGTTCACGGCTAATTTCAGATCACTACCTGACTGTTTGTGAATGGAGAGCTAACTTCAATCCAATAATAAAGGTGCTAAAGGATATGTTGCTTTGGGTTCACTTGTCTAATCTACCACTAGAGTGTTATGAGGAGACGATACTGCAGGTAATAAGAGATCGAATAGGAAGAACAGTAAAGGTGGATATAACAACACTCTTCTAAACAAGGGGGGAAGTTCACTCGACTAAGAGTTCAAGTAGATTTGTCTAAACCTCTGTTGCCACAATAGAGGGAAGGGAATTTGCTGTGGAATATGAGCGTTTGCATCTGTTATGCTATCATTGTGGAAAGTACGAGCATGTAAAATGTGATTGTAAGGATAAGATGGAAGATACTAGCAATAAAATGGAGGAGGACTTAGGACAGAAGGAGAAAGAGGCTACTAATAATCTCTATGGAGCCTAGACTTTAGTGCACAGAAGAGAAGAGGACCCATAAGGATAGGAGGGGAGCATAAAGGCATGGAGAATATGGGAGAATGGAAAGAAGGGAATGGATCCTGTTTTAAGGGTCTACAAGTAGAAGAACCGAATTCTAGAAGGGAGGGGCCTGTTGATGCAAAAGCTATAGTGCCAGTCTTGATACACTATGGTGAAAGAAGGAAGTCAAAGATTGTTAATGATACAATCTGGGACGAAATTACGGTAGAATGGAAGTTACAAGGGGGAGGACAGGAGGAGAAGCAATCAATAGTACCCCACAGCAGTGCTAGACATCTGAAGAGAAGCATGAGGGCAATGGAAGTTGGGAAAAGGGAGTGTGGAGAGTTGAGTATTGTGAATAGGGAGTATGTTGAGAATAGAGGATATTTGTAGGAGTTGGATGTCAACATAGTGGTTTCTAACTGTGTTTATATGGATGGAAGGAGACTTTGATTGAGAATGGAGGACGTCCACCAGACAGACTCGTAAAAGGGGATGAAAAGGAGGATGAGTTTTTGAAGGCTATCACAGAGGTGGAGGGTGGTTTAATGAGGACTGATTGATCAATCATATCTTGTGTATATGGATAAAACCATCTTAATGGGGAATTGCAGAGTACGAGAGGGAGGGATTTTAAAAGATATTTGAGAATGTTGATTCGTTTGAAGAAACCAGAGGTAGTTGTACTATTAGAAACATGTATCTCGACCATGAGAATGCAAGGGTTTTCTTCATGGCTTCAGTTTTAATGATATGGTAGCAATCGAAGGGGTTAGGTTTGCTGGTGGAATTTAGGTGGCTTGGAATAGAAACCAAATTCATGTAGAATGTGTGGAGAGGCATCCTCAATATGGGTTATTTAAAATTAGTTTCAATTGTGAGGAGCCTTGGTGGGCAGTTTTTGCCTATGTAACTCCCAAAGATAGGGAGAAAAGTGAGTTTTAGAGGGAAATGGAAGTGTTGGTAGAGGAAAGAAGAAGGAATTAGATAATTCTGGGCAACCTGAATGATATAAGGGGAGAAAGTGAGAAGAAGGGGGTGGTCCTGTGAATTTAAGGAGCTGTGAGATTTTTGATGATAGAATAAACCAATGCAATTTGCTAGAAATTGAATCCTAAGGGAATCAGTACACTTGGAGAGGTCCCTTAATTCCTAGACACCAGAGACTCTATGAACACTTAGATAGGGGGACTGTGCAGTGAAGAGTAGAGATTACGGTTCCCTAAAGCTATGGTAAAGGTTCTTGCAAGAGTGGGAAGCTCGGATCATCATCCTTTACTGTTAAGCTTGATAAGAGAAGAAGGATAGGGGGAATAGCCGTTCTGTTTTGAAACTGCCTGGTTCCTCCATGATCAATTTGAAAAAGAAGTTTTAGAGGCTTTGAAGATAGTAGGGGAGCTTCAGGGTAAATTGAATGGCTTAAGAGAAAGACTTATAATCTAAAATAGAGATGTCTTTCTAAAGATAAACTTTAAAAAGCGTCAGCTTCTAGCTAAATTGGAAGGAATTCAATGACAGATTTTGGTTAGAAACTCTCATCAGTATTATGATTATTTACTTAAGATGGAATGGAGGTTACAAGGGGAGTTGCAAGAGGTATTGAAGCACAAAGAGTTGCTTTGGTTTTAGAAATCTCGTAGAAATTGGATTAATGATGGAGACAGAAATACTTGATACTATCATATGAAAATAGCAACTAGAAGGAGAAGGAACAAGGTGGAGATACTTAGAAATGATAATAATAAATGGATAGAAGATCCTTTGGAGGTCTCTGTAAGTTTTTTGAGGCTTAATGATGAGATTTGGGATACATTGGAAGAGGAGGTATCAGAGGATGAAATGAAGGAGGCAATATTTGCAATTGGAGCTTATAAAGCTGTAGGAGTTGATGGTTTCCTTGCTATTTTTTTTCCTAGAAAGAGTGGCAAGTTGTTGGAAAGGATATTGTGAACTTTGTTCAGAGGCTATGGAGAAGAGAAGTCAGTTTTAATGAGGCTAACGAAATGTTATTGGTGTTGATTCCCAAAGTTGATAAGCCTGAAAGTATAAAATGTAAGGAATTGAAAGACATGCAGCGGAAAAATAACTTTAAAATTTTCAATCCCTTGCCTAGATCTACCGATTGTGTTTAAGTCAAGTAGTAAGAGGTGTTACCTGTGGTATTCGAATCGTCGGTGGCTCGGGGATTCCGACATTCGGGATGCCTATGCTCCCTTTTCGATCGTGAGAAGTCGACAACTCAGATCGGCTTCCTCTATCGGAATCCACACGAACAGTGTTCCAATCACGAACGACGTGCTAGCGCCTCTTGTCCTTCTAGGGTTTGAGAATCCGTCCTCACCGTCTCTATTTTGGCGTTTCTTATCTGTAAACCTTTTGCACTCTCACACACACAAAACCCTAGCTCCTAATATCAAATATATATAGGACACTAAGGATATAGGATTTTGGAATTAATCCTAAATTAATTCTGAAATTAATACAATATCATATATTGCGTAATCTGATAAGAAATCAATTAAATAAATACGGCTTATATATTAAATCCGTCCCACAAGTTTAATTCACCTATTCATTTAATTCAAAATAAAGATATGACGGAATTATATTTGATTTATTCTAATAAATCAAATTTGAGATATTATACCTTATCAATTTAAAAAATGATATAGATTCAATTTATCCTTATAAATCAAATCTTATAAATATCTCTTATATCATATAATATATATATACGCGAATTTATATATATATATATACATCCACCCTAGATTATTCATTGAATCTGGACATATCTTAGATTCAATGAATCTGGACATCATAGCTCGTGTTGGGCTATTTTGTGTGCGACCCTGTAGGCCCATATGAAGTTGGCAGTAGGCCATTTACTATAATGACTCACAAGTCGTAAGCGGTCTCTAGCAAGACATCACAACTACCCAAAACATATGAGGATCGATGAACGATGTAACCTTTCATACAACCATATCACGTCCCTTTTGTCACACGACATTTTGGTCATAGATGAGGCATAGAGAACGTCATCCTCCTATTCCTGACCGTTACTTTCTCGATCCCTGAGTAGTCTGAGTATAGAAATGGAACTACCTTTCCATTATAGTATGGCCATACATTTCTCAGACTCACTCATCGAGGGGCCCAGTAATATCTCTCTACGAATGTGAGGGACAAATTCCATCTTGACCATTCACATTCCTCCATATGAAAAACCACTAAGCCTGAACATAGTCTTTATGTTCACTCGGTTAAAAGTGACTTTTGACTAGGTCAAAGCTAAGTGTTTCTCATGTAGGAATCCATGATGATATCAGGTCAAAGGGCATAGTAACATGGTTTGTATATGAGAGAAGCTTATGACTTAACCCATGCAGCTCTCTCAAAGCAGGTCGGTCTAACACCTTGTACTCTTACATGTGCCTATGACTTTGATTTATATCTTATACATCTTCAAAGTCATACTGGTCTTATTTCATCTTTGCTCCCACATAGATGACCGACCAGGGACATTTAGGATAAAATCATGAGTTATCCAAGGATAGTCATCACAGTAAACATGCAAATAATATGATAACATAATTAAAAAGTTCATAAATCAACAATGTTTATAACACAATGATTGGTCCTTACGGCACAATTTCCAACATAAAACAGATGCGGCCTATAGCCCTATGCAATGTAGTATACAAGTGTATCCCTAAGATTTTGGTGCAATGGATAAAAGGATTCTTAGGAAGGCTCATTGCTCCTATTCCCTGGAAGACACATCCAGGTTAATAAAATTATTGCTTAGGAGCTTCTTCATTCAATAAGGAATATGTGGAGTAGGAAAGGCTTCTTTGCAATTAAGATTGACTTAGAAAAGGCATATGACTATGTTCGTTGGGATTTTATTAGGGAAATATTGGAAGAGATTGATATGAAGGAGGGGGAGAGGAGTTTAGTTATGGATTGCATTCAATATGTGACCATGAGATTGCTTTAGAATGGTGAGAAAACTCAGATGTTTAAACTTTCTAGAAGTATAAGACAAAGGGATCCTCTGTCTCCTTAGATTTTTGTTTTGGTTATGAAAAAGTTATCTCACATTATTCAGGAAGCTGAAAGCAAAGGAGATTGGAGGGCTATTCGAGTTGGAAGATAGGGTCTGAATGTGACTCAATTAATGTTTGTAGATGAATTATTCCTCTTTGGAGAAGCAACAGTTGAACAGATTCATGTGGTGAGGGAGTGTCTAAAGAAATTCTATGATGCCTTTAGTTAACGGGTCAATAGTAATAAGTTGGCTATTCTTTTCTCTATGAATGTTGCAATGGATTTAAAGGATCAGATAGTCAGAGAATCTGGCTTTAGAGAAACAGAGGACTTGGGTACTTACCTAGGGTTGCCTACTTATTATGGTTAGATCAAGGTGAGTAGTTTTGGTGGTATTATAGAGAAGGTCAAGAAGAGGTTAGGAAGCTGGAAGATAAATTCACTCAGTATGGCCAGGAGATTAACACTGGCTAAGTCTGTCATCGGGACCATCCCTTTTTATCTTATAATGGTTACAAGCCTACCTCAGTAAATATTGGGGGGGGCAGAGAGAGCTCAAAGAGCTTTCATATGGGGACACAAGGTGGAGGAATGGAAGATGTATTTGCTGAATTGGGAAACGATACAAAAACCAAAGAATAATGAAGGCTTGAGTGTCTTGAATCTAAAGGACATGAATAAGGTGTGTTTAATGAAGCTAGGATGGAAGCTTAGAAGCAATAATGAAGGATTTTGGGCTAACGTCCTAAAACACAAATACAATGAGGGAAGAGAATTTAAGAATTCCATCAAAGTACCCCGCAACACTTCATCTTTTGGAAGGATTTGGGAAATGTTTGGGAGACTTTTGACAGAGGAGTTTGGTAGGGAGTGGATTTAGGCTAGAAAATACAATTTTGGACAAATGAGTGGGTGGAGAAGGGCCTAATCTTAATAAATAAATGTGGGTGAGAAGTAGGGGAATTAGAGCGAAGATGGGTGGTAGCTGACTTGGTAGGAGATGATAGGAACTGGAGCTGGGAAGTTCTGAAAGAATATCTCTCTAAGAGTGCTTGTGAGAAAATTAAGGCAATTAAACCACTAGGAAGAGGAGACAAGAAGGACCACCTCGTATGGGGTAGAGATGTGAGGAAGGGGTACAGTGTGAAGAGTGGATACCACTTTCTGAGGGGTGGTAACTTGAGAACTAAGCAGATTTTATGGGAACAGATTTAGAAATAGGAAGGGGCCAAACAAATTAGATGTTTCCTATGGCTCTTAGCAAATGACAGCTTGTATACCAAAGCTCTCAGAAATAAGAGATGGGCAGGAAACAAAGACTATGATGTTTGTGGATAGAGGGAGGATTCAATCCATCTGACGAGGGACTATGTAGAAGCAAGAAAGGTGTGGTCATATTTACAACAATAAAAAGAACTGATTTTTTTACAATAGATCTCAAAAGCTGTTTGCAAGTGAATCTAAACCACATAGAAGTCATGAATGGTGTACCTTGGGCTATCCTCTTTGGAATTACTTATTGGTTCCTTTGGAAGTAGCACAACCTTTGTATCTTTGAAGCAAGGAATAGTGTCTTGGATGTGTGGTAGATCTGGTACTTTGTAATGGATATGGTGAAGGCACAGGAGCAAAAGAAGAAACTAAAGGTTGTTGTGGGTAAATTGGTAAAGAGAAGTTGGAAGCCTCCAGATTGTGGGTGGGTGAATGTAAACACAGATAGGGCAAGCCAAGGTAACCCAAGGCGTGTAGGGTGTGGAGGTATGCTTCGTAGTTGGTAATGGAACTGGATCGTGGGATTTGGGAAGGATTTAGCATCGATAGTTTATGAGGCTGAATGTTAGGGACCTTTTATCAACTTGCAGCTAGCAAAGGAAAGGGGTTCTGTAAAATCCATTTAGAGATTGATTCAGAGCCACTTTTCAAAGCTCTAAAGGCAAAGGAAATTAGTGTGCTGATGTAGTGGCAAAAAGAAGTGTTGGCTCAAGTTGGAGAGAGACGCAACACCTGTTTGAAGACATACCTAGAGAAGTGGCTGAAGCTTTTGAGTTTGATAGACAGGCGGGGAGAGATGCTGGTTAAGCCTTTTATTGCCTTTTGAATGCTGTTTGTTTTTGTCCTCTTTTGAAGTTTGGGCTTCGACCCCTTTCTCTAAAAAAAAAAAAAACATGCAAGTTGTATAAGAAGATTTATGTTACGGCATGTTTGAAAGCCTTCTGAAGAAGCGAACAATTGTAATTGATTCGTTATTATCAAGGCTTATTATATATATACTCAATTTGCTCTTAATATAAGAGATAATTGAAGGATGGATTTTATTCTAAATATAAAAAACCTTAATCCACTTTGCTTATCATATCTATAATTTTTCTCAAACTAATTTATCTAATTGATAAACTGATATATAATATAGTATTATACACTAATATTTTAGGAAAATCAAGTCACATATAGTATCAAACATCGAAATGAGCGGATATTAAGTACATGATTTTTGATAATCCCATGTATAGATTATAGTCACCTTAATTTGTCAACAAACTTGTAATATTGAGCATCATATGAGCTCTTAAGTAGTTCTTCTCATAGCATTGAGTGCCCTCGCTCGCCAAGCCCTTCTTTTTGCTTCATAATTCTATATCACTCAACTTTGTTGATACCACTCGACTCATGGTTTCATATCTTTGATTATTTTTAGGTATTGTTTGTTTGTAAGTTTCTTTTTTTTTTCTTCTGTGAATCAATGCTTCGATTATGGTAATATTTGTGATTCTTACATAGTGTAGATTTGATTCTATTTGGATTTCAATGCTATAGTGAGCTTTGTTGATTGTGGTGAAATTCTAAGGAAAAGAAGGAAGAATTGTTTTTTCCCCTTTTCAATGAAGGAGTTAGTGTCTTCTATAAATACCACAAAAAACCCCCTATATTTGTAGTGGTTAATTTGTAATGGTTACAAAAAACCGCTACAAAGTGTGAAATTTGTAGCGGTTTCCACCCAAACCACAACAATTTTGTATTGATTTGACTAGGAAGAAGTTTGTGTCGTACTTAGTAGTGGTTTGGCACTGAAAGAATTACTACAAATTTGGCATGAACTTGGTGCCACGTCTATAGCGGTTAGTGGGTAGCTATTTTATGGATTAAACCGTTATATCTTGGGGCTATCTTTGTAGCAATTACCTTGTTGAGAACCATCATAGAAGTTCAATTGTGTGTACATTTTGTAGCAGTTCTAAGTAAACTGCTATAAATATGTAGTTTTCTGTAAAATTTTGTAGTGGTACCCCCTAAATTGCTAATAAGTGTTGTGTTATTTGACACAGAGCTACCACATGTCAGTAGTTTGTAGTAGTTTTGTGTAAATTGCTACAAAGTGAGAGTTTTTTTGTGTAATATTGTAGTGGTTGTTTGAGAAACCGCTATAAAGTGTTACACTATTTGACATAGAGCTATCACGTGTCAGTAGGTTGTAGCCGTTTGGAGACAACTGCGATAAAATTGTGAGGAAAACTTCACATTTGTAGTGGTTTTTTGTAAAACCGCCATAAAATGTACATCTATATAGGCGTCGTTCCCTCCCCTCCTTCATTTTTTTGCTTCTGGCGCATTTGAGTAGTGAAGCTTTGCTAGTTTCTCTCCAAAATTGTAATCTAGCTCCAGATCCAACTCCAGTTACTTAGATATGAATAAAAATTAATCCATTAGTTGATTTTTTTTAAATTTATATAAAAATGTTTAACAGTTAACGTATTTAATTATTTAATAATTATTGTATCTATTTGCAATATATTTTGGTTATTTATTTAATTGATTTTTATATTATTTGAATTGATTGTTATTTATGTAATTGTTTTTAATTTTGTTAGTTTGCATGTTATTTTTAATTGTTAAATAAGAAAATTCGTTTATTTAGTAATTAATTTAATTTGACATTTTATAATATGTATGGTTAGGTAATTATTTTTATAACAATACAATTGATTATTAGTGGTATTATTTTAATTTGATTGTTGAGTAATTTATTTAATTTGACATACTTTAATTTACTTTATATTTAATTAATATTTATGTTAGTATTTTTTATTACATTAATTATTTATGTAAGTTGAACTAATTATTTATTGTTTGAAGTTTATTTGAATTGTTTTATAATATGATAATTTAGTTGATTATTATTTAAACATGATTGATTATTTCATTTTGCTTAATGTTTTAAATTTAATTATTAAATGTTTAGAATTTATTCAATTTACAATTAAGAAATTTTAATTTTAATATTTTTGTTTAGTTAATTGCTTGGTATAATATTTTAATGGTTCACATACAACGACTCATTGAAACGGTAAAGATCTGATTGAGCCTACAAGACCCTCCGGCATCATCAATGATCAAGGCCATTCGAGAAGCCATAGGAAGAGGAAGAGACAATGATCAGCGTCAAGGATTATGAGATCGATGATGATTTTGATCTCAACGTTAAGGGGGACTAGGAGGGAATGTAGGAGAAAGAAGAGATGGGGGCTTGGAGCAGCAGTAGCAGAATCAGCTGCTTCATTCTAGAGGGAGTTCGAGCAAATTTGAGGTTGAGCTTATAGGTAAGTAAATTTTTTTGATTATATTAATTAATAAATGTGTTATTTAATATTTATAATAATAAAATGTTATTGATATAAGTTGATTTCCAATTAAATTGTGTTGACTAAGTTAGGAACATGTCCATGAGGAGGTTGAACATGAAGGGCATGCACTTCCTGCAAGATGCTCGTGTTATTGTCCCTTTGAATGACCTTAGTAGGCAACCGAATGCGCTGGGAGGTCATCTCTTCAATTGGTCACTAACTTATTTATGTGGGCAGTACACACTGTTTCCAATCTATGAACCAAACTAACGAAGGATGCCATGAAAAGACAAAAATGATGCTTGAGAGCTGGTAAAGGTCATTAATTATAAATTGTAATTTACGTTTAATTTTTTGTCTAAAAATAATTATTACTTACTATTTGGATTTGATTTCTTAGTAATTAATTGATAAATTTATTATTTTATTATAGGCAAAATTTGTTGTGGAGGAGGAGTTGAAGTCGTACGCCCTCAAGAAATTAGGGGAGGGCTGAAAAAACAAGAGGGGCCACTTGTATGATGCAAAGAAAGGCGACGAGAAGAGGCCCATCAAGGAGATAAAGGCGGATGTGCAAGATGGCGTCTCTGCTAATGACTGGGCATCTTTTGTCTAATTTAGGTTGACAAATGAACAGTGGGCATGAATTTATTGCATTAATGTTAGGTTATTATTTACAATTTAAGTAATTTTGTTTTTTTTTTGTTTCACCATCTTTCTCATAGAAACATAGTGAGCTATAGCCATCAAGATATCCAATATAGAACCGGATTGAAGAAATTTGTTGTCATCTATAATGAGATTGTAAGTAATACATAATGTTTATGAAGATATATATCTGTGTGTGTGTGTCTATATATATAAGAATTTAGATAATAACAATTATTTTTGTTTTATTATCATTTTGTAGGAGAAGACGTAGTAGAAGGGCTGAACAACAACCTATGGTGAGATGTGACCTCAGCTCTATAGGCATAGGTACGACACTCTTATATTTGAGCAAGCTGAGGAAGTTATTATAAGTATTGAATTACATTTTTTAATGTTCATTTAAGTAAATTTAATGTTTAAATATTAAATTTATTGAATCATTTTGGTAGGAGCAGATGACACAAAGCGCTGTAGAGCTTTAAGAGTCTCAAGAGTCCCTTGTTGATCCTATGCCTCACTCAAGCACCCTGAACGGTTAGAGGACTCGGTTTTGGTGCAATAACAAGTGTTGTCCACATTCGAGGTCATCGTGTGCAACCTCTAAGGTGGGTACCTCTAATGTAGTGACTGTATCACACCAAACCCTTTTAGGCACGAGGTGTCCGAGTAAGGCATTAGTGGAGGAGTTTCGTGAGGAGATGGAGACTATGGAGACCTAACTTAAGGGTTATGAGGCTTGGCTTAAGGCTCATAAGGCTAGGATGTAGGCTAAATATGAGTGGTGGAGACAAATCGCTAACGTTATGATAGAGATTGTTTGGCAACAGGTAGCTCCTGATGCTCCTACACCACTACTCCCACATATGGGTATAGATGATGAGGATGATGACCCTCCCCCGTAACCACCTCCAGCCTTAGTTGCCAAAGCACTATTGGGATGAGGATGAAGATTTTGTAGAGTCTTCACATAGGAGTGATGTTTGACTTTTTTATATTTTTCATAAACATTAAACCTTGAATTTATTTTTGAATTTCAGTATTTTTGTTATTGGATTTAATTTGTTTTGCAATTTTAGTTTTTTAATAATTAATTTATTTGTTTAATTTTAAGTTATATGTTTAGTTTGTTGTTTAATATTTATAAGTTATTTAATAATTAATTTAGTCGTTTAATTTTAACTTATATGTTTGGTTTAGTTGTTTAATAATTTTAAGTTGTTTAATAATTAATTTAGTTGTTTAATTTTAAGTTTAGTTGCATAATAAACATATTTGAATTAAAATGTTACATGAAAATTAAGTTTTGCATTTTGTAGTGGTTCTAAACCATTACAAATTTTAAAGTTTGAATTGCTAATTTTCCTCCATACCTGACATTTGTATCAGTTTTTAAACTGTTATAAATGTTGAAGTTTGAAATTTGAATTTCTCTCTGCATCTAACATTTGTAGTGGTTTCTCCTAAATTGTTACAAAATTTGAAATTTGAAATTCCAATTTCCATTCACATCTGACACTTATAGTGGTTGTCTTTGAACTGCCACAAAATTTAAAATTTGAATTTCTCATTTTCCTCCATAATGGCTATTTGTAGCGGTTATAAAACCGCTACAAATTAACTAAATTTTGAAGTTGATGCTTCCTCTGTGTCGTTTGCAACGGTTTTATAAACCGGTACAAAAAATTGGCCATTGGAATTAGTAGTAGTATAGTAGTTGTAACATATGCTAAATTGCTACGATATGTTGACCATTAGTATTAGTAGCGCTTTCTTGCTTTTTGTAGTTGTTCATAGAACCGCTATAAAGATTTGATTGTTGCTTTCTCACTTTTTAAACCTCTCAAGTGTTCAAAACTTCATTTTGTATTTGCACATGATCAAGGTTTGCTCACATAAAACTTTGAAATTTTAGGCATATTTGGAACAAGGAGTTATATTAGTACTTGTGACAATGACAGTTATAGTCACTCTCTTCAAGTGTTATTGAGCAAATATGACAACTTCACGGGGGCTCACTATTGATGAATTAAGCATTACATTTGTTAATTTTTCCAAGCTCATTGGTGAATATGAAGATCATGATCCATACATTCTTGCCTCTAAGACACACTGGGTTTATTATGTTGTGAATGAGAAACATAAAGATTGGAATATGGTAGTCCACATGAAGCTTGAGACCTTTATGATGTGGGTGATGATGGTGATGATTTCATTTACGATAATGAACCCTTCCAACTAATGAATTTTGAAAAATTCTTCTCCGAAGAGGATGATAATTTAGCAATTACTAGGCAAGTCTTTTTTATATACAATTTTAATTCATTTTGGTTACATTAATTACCAATTATATGTTTTAATTTTAAATATGTGTTATAATTATTTGTAATTTATTTGTTTTAATCTCTTCTTTCAGGCAAGATGATGATGAATAAAATTTTTAACAATTGATATAAAAAACATAATATTTTTAGAAGAAGTCATTAAATTCAATTAATTTTAAAAAAATTACCGTCGTAGTTTGTAATAATTCTTGTAATTGTTACAAAATAAAAATTTTTTTTTACAAATTACATAACCGCTATAAATTACATAATAACCACTACAAATTGTCCCTACCCTCCATAAATACCCCTACTCCCACCCTCATTTTCATTTCCACATCACTTTTCCCCTCATCTCCTCTTTTTCTTCCGCTAACTTCTAACCTACTTGTAAGTTTTCTCTTCTCTTATTCTTTTAAGTTTATTTTGTTACATTATTAATTTGATTTTACAAATATTACTTTTTTTTCCATTCAGGTTTTCTTTTATTCTTGCTAGAGATCTTCAATATTTTCTAGCCCTTCTAATTCATCTCTTTCATTTTTATATATGATATCCTAATAATTTTTTACCTTTTATAAATTATATTCTCAATCTCATAATAATTACTCTTCATTTAATATTTAAAATCTCAAAAAAAATTCTCTATCACAAAATTTATTAAAATTTTGCTTCATAATTATGCAAAAAATATTTAATTAATTAAATTTCACATTATAAATTTAATTAAATACTAATTAAGAAAATTTTTGAAATAAATTGAAAATTTGTAACAATTTTTAAACCCCTACAAACCAAATAGATGGCCTATTTTTTAAAAATTTCAAAATTTGTAGCGGTTTCCAAAACATTGCAATATTTTAGATGGTGCCATTTTTTTAAGAATTTCAAATTTTGTAGCAGTTCTCAAACTGCTATAAATTTTGACACCATCACCAAATTTCTATACTCCCATCAAAAGTAATTTTGGTACCAATTATTAGCAACAGTTCTGAAAACCACTGCTAATATTCAAATTTCAATTCCAGCTTTAGATGGCTTACTTTTACATTTTGCAACAGTTTTGTGACTGCAGCAAATGACAACATCATTCTACACCTTTTTTGTAGCAGTTTGTAAACCGCTACAAATGTCCTTAAAGTGATATCATCTCATATGGTCGTTAGTAGCTGTATGTAACATCCTAATTCTTTTTGGTGCTTAGAGTGAAATTTGGGCCTTTAAGAAGGACAAAGGCTTAATTAGTAGGTCCAAATAACTAGAAAATTCATGGAATAAAAGAAAATTAAAGTATTCTCTTTTTAAAAAATTATTAAAAAAATTTAATTGAGTAGATAATGAGTGCCACAGTTAACTACATAATCAAGAAAACATAATGCAAAATATATATATATATATAAATACACGAATATCTAAAAGTATATTAAGAGACATTGAAGTATAAAATATGTATGTTTATAAAATTTAGAAAAGTCAGGATAATTTTTTTGAGATACCTTAATTCTTTTGTTATCTTGAAATTTATCTAAGGGAAGGGGGAAAAAACAAAGAGAGAAAGAGAGAGAATAAGGAGAGGAAAGGAGGAAAGGGGCCTCAGTTGCCTTGATCCACTTCTCAGGCCCAGCTAGGTCTATGTCCCCCTTAAAGGTACGAGGATGATGGCAGTTGAGGATTTCCCACACTTGGTCGATAAAGATGTCTCCTTGGGCTGCTACTATATTTTCCCTTTACCTTGTTCACTATTTTGCCCAGCATGTTTCCCTGACTGTGAGTAGCCTTTGCTTTGGGGATCCTCATCATTAGCACTGTGATTCAGCCTAATACGAATCCTATGGTTTTGCCTTGTGACCATGTCTTCCTCAAACTTCTTTATTTGCTCATCCAAAACATCAATCATCAATGCCCTAATCTATGCCAAGAATGCTTTGTTGTTATCGGACGTGGGTTGTTGTGACTGCTCAGATGTATGGGAAGCATGATTGCCAATAGTTTCGTTTCTCCATGATCCAGCTATCCTTCCTACCTAAAGGATAGAACCCACCAAAAAATTAGAATGTCAACTAAAAGAAGTCAAATAGGTAAGAGGAGTGAGCAAGGAATGTTATGTTCATCTATAGAAAATGCAACGCATACACAAAAATGTCCTATCTCGAAAACACTAAACTTAGCCCCCACATATAGTCTATCTAATATGGCAATAATAAAAAAAAACAAACCAGAAATTTTCTTTCTAAAACAATAACGATGATAGAAAAAAAACGACTTACACACCAATCTATCATGGTTATGAAGAGGGTACCTGTCATTAATTACTAATAAGAAATTAGATAACTTTTGATGAAGGAGATACTACCTTTTGACAATAATTTATCACTACTTTAACCATGTTAGGAAGGGATGCTACCCACTTAACATGATTATAGAGAGAACCATAAGCACATGATAAACATAGTTATATCATGTTCACTATTCATAAAAGGGCCTCGGGCCACTACCCCAAAGGAAAAATTTCACTTATTTAAATAAAACTGTTTGCATTCTTATGGATCCACAAAGAAACAAATAGAATAATAATAATAGCAAAAAAAAATTCAATAGTTTTGAGCCTATTAATCAAGTACATTTTAGTTTAGTAATGATAAGATCATAATAAATGTAGTTCCCCAAATTAACTAGATGAATGAAAATAAGTCTAAGTTTCATGGGTGGCAATTAACAGTAAATCAAAGCATAACAATTATGGAAGGCTAACTACTCATGAGAGTAGCCTTACGTCTCTAGAACTTTCCCTACAGCACCTCCTCTGCTACTCTCACCTAAAAAGTGATGAAAGTAATGGGGTAAGACAAAATGTCTCAGTAACTCAATTCCCATCCATCTTACTTACTAACACCACCTACTAGATGCTAGATGGAACTCATTATTCATGCGGGTAACTAGGTGATTAGATCAATAATTCAAGTATATCATAATGTATTTATTATGGCAGTAGAGCTATAATTATAACAATTCAAGGTATAGCAAGACAATAATTTATACAAATAATGAAATTTCACATTATAGTTTATTATTAGTTCCAACCTTATCTCCTCCTTATTCTTGCCGATATGAACCCATGGTCTGATTACTATCTACCAGTAGGGGATGCTACAAGAGTGATGCAGACCAACCAAAGTCAGTAGAGCACATAGGGTCTATGGGTTTCTCTAGTAGGGGATACTACCCTTAGGGATGCTCTTCGGGTATGAACCACTAGAGTGTCGCGAGCTTAGGGGATACTGCCCAGTAAAAGAAAGTGGGCCAACCACAAAGCGTCATATAGCTTCTGTACCACGTAGTCACAAATATCATTTCGCCATCACAAACCTCCTCCCTTAATAACAATTAATCTGTCAATTTTAATTACCATTTAATTAGTTTAAACAACTACTTCTTAGCATAATAGATATCACACAATTCATAGACCAAACTGTTAGCATAGTAAAGGCTAAACAACTTAGTCAACATCATACAATATCTTGAAGAAATAATTATTCCACTAAGTAGTTTCATAAAGGCTAAAAGTTCAATATATCAACTGTTAGCTAAATTTTCATTCTGGGATTTTCGCAAAGTTCCTTGATAGTCTCAATAAGCAAGGCAAATAAGAAGAGTTACTTGGTGCTCTAACAAAAGTCACTCTAAAATCCTCAATGACAGTCTACAAAATCACAATGCAATATTTATTACTATGCCAAACAACTCTAAAGCTACTCTAAGCCTTAAGAATACCCTAAGGAACCTAAGTAAATATAATTAAATTCTCATAAAGGAATTCAATAAATCTCATTTCTTTTTAAAGAGATGTTCATGTATACTTTGTGGAAAGCTTGTTGCCATTAGATTTACAGTTTTGATGATAACAAATTGAGTAATCTGTGTTTTAGTACGTTGATCGATCACCTGATCGATCAAGGGTTTATCGATCACATGACAGATAAAATTCTTGTGAAAACAAGTAACTTAGCAGAAATGTTAATCAATAACTTGATAGATAATCCAAAATATATGTGTTGATCGATCAATTTATCAATCATTATTAACACTGTTTTGTATAGAAGTATGCAGAAAATTATCGATCAATTGATCGATAATCGAATGACCGAATAACTGATAGATAATGGGACACAATTTTGGTAAGTGTTAATCAATCATATGATCGATAAATAAGTCATCGATGAGAAGACAGATAAATGGTAAAGCTTCCTACTCTTGTTATATTTTGTTTTAATCACCATTTATCGATCACATCTTTATTGATAACTTGTTCTGTCATTGAAAAATAACTTACCTGTCTATCGATATTTTTCTTTGTGTTTAAGTGTTTTGACAAGTACTTTATTGATCACTTGATCGATCAATGGTTTATCAATCAAATAATCAATCTTTACACTGGATTAAATGCTTTTAAGTTTTTCTTTGATCACTTGATTGATCATTGATTTATCAATAAAATGATCAATCATCCAATCTTCTAAATGTTCCGTTTTCACATAACGTGATTAATCAAACATTTTCTTGGCGTTTCAAAACTAAGTTTCTCAACTATATTTTTATCAATCGCTTGATCGATCAATCCTTAATCGATCACTTACTCGATCATCATATACTTTGTGTCCTTTGTGAAAATCTTTGTTAAACCTCTTTATCGATCAAATTTTCTATGATCCATTTATCGATAAAATGTTCTTTGAAAGTAACTTCTGACTTGCTTAGTTTTATCAATAACCTTATCGATCAAACATTTTTTGATTATTTATTCGATCAATGATCCAGCTCTTTCAATAACAAGAAGCTACGGTGAGATTTAAGAAACTTCTAAATATTTCTCTTTAAGCTTTTCTTAGCCTTATTGTTTATCTTAATTCTCTATTTTAAGAGATTCAAAATCATAAGTGACATTGAGCCTTTTCTCTAGGTAATCTTTCTGAAGTCACTCTTTTCATTTATCGATTACTTGATAGATTATTAGTTAATCCATAACTTGATCGATAAATATAGTTTCTGTTTCAAAATCTTTCATGTGAATTAATCGATAACGTAATCGATAAATCAGTTATCGATCATGATTTCGATCAAGGATGTTCAGTTCATAGTTACTGGATCTGATGATTGATTGATTCCCTTTTCATCTACCATATGAATATTATTATCATTTGATTAGTTATTTTCCTAATTTTCATTCTGAAGGAAAAACTTATTAGATTGAAGCATTGATACAAAACACGAAGCAAGCTAAACGGTTATTCAACAGTTATTTAAGTAGCCTGTAACCTACCATGTAAGAAGCATTAATGGCGAATACCATTGCAATTGGGAAAACATGCAACCAAACTCTCAAACGGCTAGAAGCTCTTCTGTCTAATGATTATTAAACTTCTCCAACTATAAAAGGCGCGAAGAAGCATTGAATGCAAGAATTGAATACGCGAGCTACCTTCTGCAAAAACTTTTACTGTTGCATTCAATACTCTGTTTTCTCTTTTACCAAGCTTTAGTGTTTCATATTCATTTACTCTGTGAGAGAGACTAATACACCATTTTTAATCACTTTCTAAGTGTAACTCAAGAGTGTGGACTCTTGAGTAGGACTGTAACCTTACAGGTAGTAAGGGGGAGTGATTGAGAAAATCAATTGCTGTACTAAAGCGCCAAGAGCCCGGTTAATCTTGAAGCATAGTGGAAATCTCAGAGGTGTTCTGAGGATTAGACGTAAGTCAAGTGGTTAAAACCAAACTAGTATAAATATTGTGTCTACGCTTTGCGGTGAAATCTTTCTAACCCAACGCTCTCTGTTTTTATTTATTTTACTGTTTCAATACACTTAAATTTTTTTATAACTCACCCAATTCACTCCCCTCTTAGGTGAGACTACCACTAACAGTTGCCATATAAATAAAAATGAAAATATTTGAACTTAAAATACTATCATTGTTTTCAATACCTAAATAAAAAAGATCTTGTTTTCAATACCTAAATAAAAAAGATCTCCTTCAAAATAATTTATATCCACTACTTGAAGTCAAAATAAATGAATGGTGGAGGTACGTAAAAAAAAATACTATCAATTTTCTAAAGGAAAAATTGAACTGTATAAAAAATAAATAAATTGTTTTTGCTAGCCGAATATATATATATATATATATATATATCTATATATATCTATATATATGTCATTAAGAAGATAAGTCACCGTTTTTTAAGATAAATAAACGAAATATATATATACCCACACGTTTATATGAAACTAGTTTCAGTGCTCATCCCTTTGATAAGCACTATAAACTCATCAGATCTGAATCATCCATATTTCATTTGGATGGTCTAGATTTGATTTTTTTATTATTTATTTAAAATACTTTTTTTAATATGTATAAAATCTAAAATAGTGATGATCTCTTAACTATTATTCTTTCAAAAAAATAGTTTCTTAAATGTCCAAAATTCACTCTAAGCCCTAAAAAGAATTAGGATGTTACACAATAGCTACTAGCTAAAACGATGACAAACTATCGTGGCGGTTTGACTTCTTGCGTAGCAGTTTATTGGAACTCCTACAAAACCGTTTGCTTTGATGGTTTTTGTAACCATTTCTATAACCGCTACAAATGTTGTTTATAGCAGTTAAGACAGTTGTAAATCATACAAAATAATCACAATAAATTGCTAGTTCTTTGCAGTGATAAGCAAATGTCACAAACACTATGGTTTGTTTTGCAAGATTGAAATGGAGGGAAGGGGAAAAAATTTTTAGTAAGCTCAATTTAAGAAATTAAAATGGGGTTAAACTTGGAATTAATTTTGCTTACTTTTTTATCTTGCATTTTCTCTTTATCAAAATTTTATAACCCAACTTTTCTAATTTTTTAATTCAAATTCATCAAAATTTTTCCTCGCCTCACCTCCCCTCTATTTCCCTCACACCAAACATAGGGTTAGGACTGTGACATATTCCGAGTCCCGCAATATCATATGAACATCGTTAATATAGATAAGTGGCTATATTATTGTATTACAATGTTACTATCTTATAATAAATCTTTTAAATTTTAATTTTTATATTTATTTCACATGTATTTTCTAAGAAAATCCCATAAGTTTAAGTGATAATTATTTTCACCTTATTAAAATGTTTTCGTATTCAACTTATATATGATATATTTATTTACACTGCTTGGTGCTAATTCAACTACGTCATAAATGCTAATACAACGTCGGCTAAAAATAAAATAAGAACAAAGATATGATATTTATTTACGGTATTTGGGGGAATCAGCACCCAAATTGATTTCGTATTTAGTGTTTATTCAAGAGACACTATAATTTCTATTATGCCCTATGTTAGAAATAAAATAGAAGCGAAAATATAACAAACCTATTATCACTTCTTTTTTCAAGTAATATATGTGAAACCGAGTAGTAATATTAGTTTTAAGTATAGGAGTTAATTGACAGGTTTGTTTTAGGGAAAATTACAATTAAATCTATCTGAAATAATGAAATTCCAATTAAGGCTTATACTTTTAACGAATTCCTAATTAGGCTAAGAGGCCTAATTAGGGATTTTCAAATATTACTGAAAGACTGGAATGCCTCTTTGTAATCAAAAAGGAAAAATTGAATATGTAGGTGTAAATCTGATTTTAGTTTTAATTATTCTAGTAGATTTACTAATGAGGACGTGGTCTTTCTTAGTTTCAATTTTTTTTATTGGCTATAATCGTGATTTTTCTTTTTTTTTATTATAATGTTTTTGGCCAAATTTTCATGTGATAATGTTTAAAGAAAAAACATGTTAGTTAAATTCAATTAAAAGAATTAAAACTAAAATTAGGCTTTTAATTATGAAGGGCATTTTGGTCTTTTAGCAACATTTGGAAATCTCCAATTAGGCCTCTTGGCCTAATTAAGAATTTGTTAAAAGTGTAGGCTTAAATTAGAATTTTGCTATTTCAAATGGATTTAATTAGAATTTTCCCTTTGTTTTAATCACAAATGTAAGATCTTAATTTATTTTGTTTTTCAAATTTATAATTTTTGTCCACAAACTATCTCTATTAATGGCACATATATGTAAAGGGAGTTTCTACCAGTAAAGGATATTTCTGATACAAATGATTAATTAGATGGGGCATTTTTGGAAAAGCAATAAATATTTTTTTTATAAATAATTAACTTAAATAATTGTTTTAACATCTATAAATTAATTATATAGTTTTTACATTTAGGACTAGAGAGGGAGTATTAATTGATTATGCAAAGGGTTTTTTTCACCCATCTTTTTAAGTGACTTTGGGAGATGTTTGAAAATCTTGAAAAGCACTTAAAAAAAGTGCTTTCATGAAAATCACAATAAAATTCTTTTTATATACTCCACTCTTCCCGTAAAATTACTTTTAAAAAAAGTTAATCCAATAACCTCTTCAATGTTTTTCAAAGATCAAATTAAAGCTAATTACTAGTATCTCTTATTCATTGAATCAACTTTGCGCGTGCACTAACTACCATTGTGCCCTAGTCAAGTCCAACCCCACTTTTTGTCTTTTTCTTTGTCATTTTCAATAACTACTCTTTGCTCCTTGATCTTTTTTTGTTTGGGCCAGCACTCTTTGTTTCTTCATTGTTCTATAACTCTAGTAGATATATAAGGTATGTCGATGCCTTGAACCAATTGTCGGCGTTGAAATTTTAAGGCATAAATACACTCATACTTAATACTCAAAATTTCATGGCAGTTTGATTTAATTTAATTTTCTCATTAAAATTTACAGAAAAAATTAATGTATAATCCCATACGAGTGATTTATGGTTAAAAAATTCCTTAAGTTATCAACATGTCATGAACTATATTGTCTGCTAACTTATTGTAGGACCTTTTAGTGATTCATTTTTCATATAGATGGGACTGCACAGTAGTTTTTTTTTGGAAATTATACCCAACTTATAAGTCCGATCAAGCATTTTTTGTCAGAAGAATTATGAAGAAAGCTGGCATAAAAAGCTCAGGGAAAAATAAACTCTTGGAAGAAAACTTATTATGATATGAAATGAATAATTTAGGTCAGTTTTTAATCATTGTTAAGCTCTTATTGACCTAGAAAGTTAACAAGCTCTAGTTAAAGTTTGGACACTCAAATTAAGTAGCACTCAATATGGTTAGTGTGAACGTTAATTAGCAACAAAAGTTGACCTCGACATGTTTAGATGTCAAAATTTTCTAGAAGCATGGATCATATGGGGTAGAAACTGATTAATAATTAAGTGGAATTAGTAATTGTATAATAATCTGATTGGCTTGATAAAAAATTGGCATGACTCGGTCTATGAGAAGTTTTGGAAAGGGTCAAAAACAAAATTGGGTTATTTTTTCTTACAAAGATAAAAATTAAAGTTATATTCAATAAGTGAGGACATAAAACTAGATTGGGAGTTTACATAGTGTGGCATCGCCAATTGGATTTGAATCAATATCAAGCTACTTTCCTTTTCGTAGATCGTGAGTGGGTCTATCGTCATCCTCATTATAGTCCTCCTAAAATCAATAGCATTTCCAAATTCCAATGGTGGTCCCCGTATACAGTAAACCGGCTTTCTAGCGTCCCAAAGTACATTTTAAAAACGGATTCTAAGTAATCGTTGTTGTTCATTTATCGAATTCTGGTCTTCTCATCAAGGGAAGGTAGTCACGACCAAAATTTTAAGATGTTAATTTTAGAAATCTAAAAAATGTATTCTATGAAGACTAAATAGAGTTTGTGAGTCGATTGTACGCAAGGAAGATGCTAGATAACCCACAGCATCCATTGAAAAGAATGGTTATTACCCTAAATTGCCACTCAAAATCAATATGTCCTTTAATATTGTGAGAATGAATAGACGATGGATTGAAAAAGTACCGGGTCGGATCTCGGGTCGGGTAGGTCGGATCTTCTTAGCTCACGGTTAAGCTAGACTATGAAAGTCTAAACTTTTAAGTGCACAGCAGAGTACCTCTTTGCAAGAAAGAAATAAGAGAGAGACAGATATAGTAGGAAAGCTCAACTACTGGAGTGATTTGAACTGATGAGGGGGAGCCTCTATTTATAGCTTTTGTCAAGGATATTTTTGGTAGCCAAAAATATCCACTGAGCCCATCAAATAAAATTTGAGATAGGATATATAAATATATCTTTATCTCATAATATCATGATATTTGAATTCAAATCCAGAATCAATCACAATTAATTCTAAATATATATACTCAATATATATTTAATCTATACAATATAAATTGATAACCGATTAGATATGATTCAGGGTGTTCGACCAAGTCAAACATATCACAATATCGCTTGGATATTTGATTGGTATATTCTCTTTATACCCGGTCAAATAATTCGGCCCATGAAGGGCAGATCCAAGCCCAAAAATCCAACATCTCCCACTCACACTTGATAGGCTGCCCATCGTGTGATAGCTAAATCTTTCATTGCTACATACTAGGTGTCTGCCATGATCGCATGGGCATGACGTCATCGATTCGGGCACTTGTGCACTAGGAATCCTTTATGCGAGACCAGCACACAAGAACACCCTTGGTGTACCTATAAATTGTATGCTTGTTGTCTCGAATGCCCTAGTTTTTATCCACACACTTTACTTATGGCATATCTAATCCTTCTCGAGTTATTTTGTTTACTCAGATTGCCTTCCTATATGTATGGTATCCACACTTGTTTAGTTATTTTGTTCAACCTGCAAGGGACATGTCATAGACACCAATGTAGATGTGTACTTCAGGATAAATCTTCCTTCTGACTATTCATCATTTAGATTTGGCATAATCGCTTTCCCAGTCTTGACCAGTTAGATCGCATCATTCTTGACTATGGGGTTTAGGCTAGAGTAGCTGTCACTAAACCAAACCCTTGTGATGCTGTCTAAGTCTTAAGGGCATTATGAAAGGTTTATTTCCTTTCTAGGACTCACACCGTAATGGATCAGGGATCTTCCATCTACGCCTCATGTTGCCGATTTGAGTGAGCTCATGCAGTATGAATTGCATGCTACGGTGCTTGGTTCTCTAAGTGGAGTATGTCGCTTTTGGTTTTAGTAGCAACGTACAGACTTAAGTTCCAAATGTACTGCAACATTTGAACCAAGAACTCTTTCATCACAACTATATATGACGTCTTACTAGTGAAGAGTTTCTTCTCTGGCTACAGGTCTCATGGATGACACATTATCCATGATTCGGCCCAGACTTTTATGGGTCTCATCTCAGTTTAGCTGAGGCGACATTTGTGCAGTGATTCTTCTCTACCATCTCATGGTGATCATCTGCTCTCAAACCTTCTATGTCCCATGAGAACATAGCGAGGCGGTTACTCGTGTTACTGAGCCAACCTTGTGACCTGTACGACATATTGGTATTGCATACCTCGTGCCTATATATGTATAAATACATAAATGTATATACAAGAAAATTTTCTTCGAACTAGATAAAATGCATTGAATTACTAAGTAAGAGGAAACGAAAAAGTTCAGTACAACATGCCTTGTGCTTGTGTGTTTGAACAAGAAAAAGGATCAAAAAGAAAAAGGAGTTCAATACATCATGCTCTATGCATCCCCAAGGCCTTTACATGCTTGACAAAAGGATCTCTAGCTATAGGTTTGGTTAGGGGATCTATCAACATCTTATGAGTGGACAAGTATTGAACTGTCACTTGTTTCTTAGCGATTATATCCCTTACAAAGTGATATTTTATGTCTATATGCTTAGTACGATTGTGGTACTTAGGGTTCTTTGCATAGGCTATTGCTGCTTGACTATCGCAGTGAATCAAAGTTGGTCCCTCACTTCCACCATAGATTCCCAATCGTACTAAGAATCTTTTGAGTCACACAGCTTCTTGGACAGCTGCAGAACATGCTATATATTCTGCTTCCATGGATGAAAGAGACACACATGTTTATTTCTTGCTGCTCCAGGAGATTGCTCTGTTATTCAGTAGGAAAGCATAGCCTGACGTCGAGTGTCGCTCATCCAGGTCTCCTGCCCAATCAGCATCGGAATAACCCTCTGCACGAAGGCCGTTTCCTTGATAGCACAACTCATAGTCCATGGTTCCTTTTAGATATCTCATAATCCTCTTTACATCTTCCCAATGTTTTACTCCTGGATTGGATTGGAATCGGCTCACAAGTCTAACTGCGAAGCATATGTCTAGCCTGGTACACAACATGGCGTACATTAGGCTGCCAACAGTACTTGAGTATGGGACTCTCTTCATGCGTTCTATATCGCATTGTTTTATAAGGCGCATTTCCTCACTTAGGTTATGTCCCTTAACCACAGGGGTATCCATAGGCTTACAGTCTCTCATATTGAAACGCTCAAGAATCTTTGCTATGTATGCCTTTTGTGACAATGATAGCAATTTTCTAGAACGATCTCTTCTTATCTTAACACCTAAGATATATTCTGCTTCGCCCATGTCTTTCATCTCGAAGTTCAAGGATAACCACTCTTTGATCATCTCTATTAGTTTAAGATTGGTACCAGCTAGGAGTATGTCATCGACACAGAGGGATAGAATGACAAAGTTGTCTCCAAACTGCTTGATATAAACGTAGTGATCTTCCTCGATCATTTCAAAGTCATAGGAGCTTATTACTTTGTGGAACCTTAAGTACCACTGCCTAGATGATTGCTTGAGTCCATAAATGGATCTCAAGAGTTTACAAATTTGTTCGTTCCCTTTCTGTATGAAGCCCTCAAGCTGTTCCATATAGATTTCTTTATCTAGTTCTCTATTTAGAAAAGCAGGTTTTACATCCATCTGATGTAACTTTAAGTCTAAACTTGCTACTAGAGCCAGTATCAGTCGTATCGAGTTGAAACGTACAACAGGGGAGAAGGTGTCTCCGTAATCCACTCCTTCCCATTGTGTATATCCTTTGAAAACTAACCTTGCTTTGGGTTTATCAATTGATCCATCAGCCTTACGTTTGTACTTGAGAACCCACTTGCTCCCAATTGCCTTTCGACCAAGTGGTAGATCAACTAATTCCCATATTTGGTTGGACTCCATGGAATCCATTTCCTCTTGTAAGGCCTTTTGCCATTTTTCCTTAGCAAGTCCTATTAGTTCTTCTTTAACACTTACAGGGTCTTCTTCATCGTTTTCTGGACTAACGATGAAGGTTGCTCCTTTAATTAAGAAACGTCTCCTAGGAGTTTTGTCTCTGTTACTTCTCCTAAGTGGGGTTGCTGCAGGACTTTCTTCCTGTGGCTGGGTTAGACCTTGTTGTGAAAATGGTTTAACCCTCCCACTCGGATCAGTAGAATGAGGAACATTTTGTTGTACCTCATTGCTATCATCCTCATAAAGACAGCTTGTTCGATCAATACTCCCTTTGCTAGGAAATTCAGTTTCTATGAATATTGTGTCCCTTGGTTCTATCTCAGTCACTGAGCCGTCATCATTTTCACCAATAAAGACATACACCTTAGAGTTCTCAGAGTATCTTATGAAGATACACTTTTTGCCCCTCGGTTCTAGCTTGTCATACTTATGGGAAAAATCACGAATATAGGCCGCTGACCCCCATGGTCTTAGGATGCTTAGATCCGGTTTACGGTTTGTCTATGATTCATAAGGGGTTGTGGTGACTGATTTAGAAGGCACTCGGTTAAGTATGAATGTGGCAGTTAAAAGAGCATCTCCCCAATATGAGGTTGGAAGCTCAGCTTGTGCCATCATTGATCTAACCATATCGAGGAAAGTTCTATTTCTCCTTTCAGCAACTCTGTATTGTTGAGGAGTGCCAGGGATTGTTAGTTGCCTAACAATATCCCTTTCTTCACAGAGCTCCTTGAACTGATCAGAGAGCTATTCTCAACCTCGGTTAGTTCTTAAGGCTTTGATTCTTGAACCTAGCTGATTTTCCACTAGATTGAGATATTTTCTAAAGCACTCTAATGCCTCAGATTTGTGGGAAATCAGGTAAGTATAGCCATATTGGGAAGAATCATCGATGAAGGTAATAAAATACCATGCTCCGTGACATGCCCTAACACTCATTGGTCCGCAAATATCAGAGCGCACTAGTTCAAGAGGGTGGTTAGCCCTGGTTGCCTTTCTGAAAGGTTTCCTTGTGCTCTTGCAAGTGAGGCAATGTTCACACAGAGACATTTCCTTTTTTTGGACACGTTTCCTAACAAACCCTCTTTTGCTAGTTTGGTCATGCATTCTTGACCAATATGTCCTAATCTAGCGTGCCATTTATCGTAATTGACATCAGAAGAAAGTGCATAGCAAGAACTAGAAAAATTGTCATTGAAATTCTCTAAAACAAAGAAACCATCCTAAACATAACCAGAAACTGAAAAATTGGTCCCATACGAAATGTCTACTGTGAAATCATGGAAAAAGGCATTCAAATGAAATTTAACTAAAGAAATAATAGACACAAGATTTCGTCAGATTTCCGGAGCGTAGAGGACATTTGGCAGGACTAGGGTTTTTCCTCCATGCAGGGTTAGCTCACAAGTACCAATCCCTTTGACTTCTACTCTCGTGTTGTTCCCAACATAAAGCCATCTGCTTCTTGCTGGCAACCGACGAAATTCTGTGAAGTTTCCATGATCCTTGCTCATATGGTCTGTGGCCCCTGAGTCTTTTTCTGCTCAGGTTAGTCCTTGGCATAATGCCCCTTCTGTTGGCAAGCATAGCATTTGATGGTTGCTATGTTCCACTTCTTTGCAGGTGTCTTGCCTTTCTTGAAGGAATTCTTTTCCTTCTTCACTTTAGGGCCGCCTTTCTTATTTTGAGAGCCTTTGCTTCACTTGGACTGGTTTTGGGAGGTTGCCCCTCCCTTTCGTTCAGTTAAATATGCCTTACTGATAGGTTTCACAGTTTCCATTCGGTCATCCTCTAGTTGGAGGTGGCGAGCTATATCAACAAAGGTTTTTATACTCTTATTATGAGTAATGGTATGCTTCATGGTGTCTCAACTTGCTGGGAGAGATCTCATTGACAGCTTGAATCTGTTGCTTATCAGATAAGGCGCCTCCGGCTTCCTTAAGCTCCCTGATTAAGTTCTGCATTGCCCTTAGGTGATGCCTTATAGGAGTGTTAGGACCTAGCTTGAAATTGACCCAGCTTGAAATTGTCAAGTTTGACGGTGACTCTCCTAAGCCTTGCAGCAGAGGTACCGTCAAATTCGGATTTCAGCGCTGCCCACATGGAAGAGGCGAAAGGGTGTGTTTCGAATTGCATTAACACATTGTCAGTCATGGCACTTAGCATAGTAATTCTGGCGATAGTATCCCTTCTTTTCCAGGCCGCATAGCCGTCCTGGTCCCTTTGTGATGCATTCACCTCAGGCTCTGGAAGAAAACTTGTCAACAAATCAGTGACTTCTTGTTCTTCGAGGACATATGATATCTTACGATGCCACAAGCTGTAATTGTCTCCGTTCAGCTTGTCATCTCCTACGAGGTTAGCTATAATAGACTTGATTCCTCTTTGATACATCGTGCTATCATATAGACAACAATGCATTTTAGTATGGTATGCAACATACACGTTATTCAAGTAGGTCATAGATCGTCTGGGTAAAAGTCTTGCCACTTTCATGATCAGGAGATAACTAGGTTGGCTGCCATCCCATTACTCCTGGTTAGCCTCTTACCTTCCTTATCTTTGACTTTCCTTGAACATATCCCCAATTTAAGTTTTCCTCATGAAACTCCCACTCAAATAAAACATTTATAATAAAAAAACTTTATTAACAAAGCATAAATATTTACAAAGATTTGGATAATCCAAAAATAAAGTCTCAAAGAGTAAACATAAAATGTAAAGGGAAAAATAAACGCGAACAAAAACTCATTCGTTCATGATGTATTTTATCATGGGTTCTTTCAAACCCTCTTTAATGTCTTTCCAGCATCTACAAAGACTTTTTTTAAAAAATCCTCCACTAAATATGTGTCCCCTCCTTGCCAGTTTCTCTTTGTATTGGATTGCAAAGTTTGAGAAAAAGAGTGCGTCTATCTCATTGATAATTTGTTTAGCATAATAACTCAATTTTGAAAACAAACATTTTTTATGCTTGTATTCATCAGCATGCTTTTTTGCTATTTGTTCTATTAAATTTATGTCCTTGGGTCTGCAGACTTCTTCCTCTTGTTGGTCAGGAACACATTTCTTTTACCACTGCTCCCCTCAGGTACATTAGAGTTCACTCGTGATTGAGGCGTTTTTCTTTTATTTGTACTTTCTTCAGCATAATTATTTGAAGACTTTAGAGCATCAGAAAGAGGAGAATAACTTGGATATATTTCAAAAGAGTGGTTAGAATTTGAGTTTGTCATTTCCTAAACCAAAAAAAAGAGTTAAGAAAAATATAAAAATAAATATTCAAAACATTTATTTGCTATTTTTTGTACTCAAAAAGTCATAAAAATAAGCACATAATATATCAATTTGTAGCTTATGATTTTAGAAATATTTCAAGTCAAACAGGGCCCAAAAATAAGCCCTCACATGCCCTCACGCGCCCCAATAATTATTCAAAAAAATTAAAAAAACAGATAAGGGGGAGGGTCGCCCACTCTCGGGATCGGAGCGTGTCATACACATGCCGCCCTTCTGGCCTCTCGCCGTTACCTGACACATTCCATTTGATTCCTCACGTCTTAAGGAGTCTATACATGTGCTTTTTATGACCAAAGGGACACTGGGTAGACCCCACGCGCCCACTTGGTGTGTCTTAAAATTTTTTTTAAATTTTTTTAAATTTAGTAAAAAGATTTTTTTTTTGGTCGAGTTGGTCTACCAACTTGACTTCCATGGAGGATCCTAGTCAAACAGACCTGAAACGCAGCCTTTCACTTTAAGTGAAACGCTATGTCCTGGCCAGCCCAAAACGATGCTATTTTGGGCTAGTCAGGTTTTCCCTAACCTCTAGCCAGGTCGCCCCAGATCCGGCTGGAACTCCAGCAGGTCTGTCGTGACCTGCCAGCTTCGAACCTCCATATCTTCCACCTTCAAGCTCTATTTTACGCATTTTAGGTATCTATGAACTCGTATTTTCATACTCTACAACTCTATGTGTTCATTTTCTTTAAAAGACATCGTTTTTAAAGACCCAAAAATTGGTTCGTACGGCCGACGTAGGAGCCTTTTGAAAAATGGATTTTGATAACGTTTTTGAACCTCACGGCATTACAGATAGTATTTTCAGGCTTCAATTATATAGTCAGAGTATATTTTTGAATTTAACTCACAAGTATATGTTCATTCGAAATTAAAATGACATACAGGCATACTAACGGCACAGCGGAAAAAGAATTGAGTCTGAATAATATATGCATATATATTGAAAGCCTCAAGATCATTGTGGCTCTGATACCAATGTGAGAATAAATAGACAATGGATAGAAACCGTACTGGGTCGGATCTCAGGTCGGGTAGGTCGGATCTTCTTAGCTCACGCTTAAGCTAGACTATGAAAGTCTAAGCTTTTAAGTGCACAACAGAGCACTTCTTTGCAAGAAAGAAATAAGAGAGAGAGATATATATAGTAGGAAAGCTCAACTACTGGAGTGATTTGAACTGATGGGGGGAAGCCTTTATTATAGCTTTTGTCAAGGATATTTTGGGTAGCCAAAAATATTCACTGAGCCCATCAGATAAAATCTGAGATAAGATATATAATATATCCTTATCTCATAATATCATGATATTTGAATTCAAATCTAGAATCAATCACAATTAATTCTAAATATATATACTCAATATATATTTAATCTATACAATATAAATTGATTAATTTATTATAAACTAATCAGATTTATATCGTAACCGATTGGATATGATTCGGGGTGTTCGACCAAGTCAAACATATCACAATATCACTTGGATATTTGACTAGTATATTCTCTTTATACCCGGTCAAATAATTCGGCCCATCAAGGGCGGATCCAAGCCCAAAAATCCAACAAATGTGTTATAATTACCTAAGAAAACAAAAATACAAACAATATAAAAAAATTTATTTAAAAAAAGAGAAAACTAATATGGAAATAAGTAATTTATTCATAAAGCTAGACTTCATCTAGGATAAAAATTCACATGGTTTGGAGGCATAAATAAATGTTACTTGGTTGGTGTTTTTTTGAGAAAAAAATGTTTATTTAATTTATTTAAGAAAAAATTATTTTTTATTGGCTTGTGTTTTTTATTGGATAAAAGCAATTCTTTTATTTTTAATTTAAAGAAAAAGAAAATTTTTAAAAGACTTTGTGATTAAACGTCCTGAGGAGATTTTGATATTCTCAAATGAATGAATAATCAATTCTACCTAAGGAAGTTCTTGAAACCTGACATGCATAAAATCATTTTGAAATTTTATTTATTTTGTATTTAAACATTTTATATTAAACTTTCTAAGGAGGTTCTCATAATTTCACACAAAAAAATAACTAATTTTGCTTGAGGAGACTCTAAAAACTTCATACGGCACAAAATCATTTTGAAACCATTTGCATCTTCTTTTTTTTTATTCGTGGAAATTAGGTTAGGTTGGGGCTAGCAGAATGAGCTAGTTCCTCATAATATAACGAACCAAAATTTGAATCTCTACTTGGAGAGGTGCTTACATGTAGTTCTTGAAAGTGCCTCAAATAGAATAGGACGATACCTATGATTATTTGGGGGGGGGGGGAGCAAAGAGGTTTCATCCAATTAGCAAGCAATCATTTATGGTAGAAAATCCAAGATGGCAAAGAGCCCAAGAATAAAAACCAACAATTACAAAAGGCATAGTGAGATGAATGCTTTGAATCTTAAAACCCAAACTACTTTTACCCATCACACATCATAATATATTTTATGGAGTTAAAAAAAAATCACTAGTGAAACTTACATTACCATCCATGCTTCATATGCTAAGTACCCAATAAACATGCCTCCTTTCCTTAAAAAGATTGTCCCCTTTACCACCCTTACTCTCCTTTGTATAGGCATCACTTAGGGTAGGGTTTTGTATTTTTCTTTCAATTTTTTTTTATTTCTCCCCATGATTACTCATGACGGCATTTTCTATTCTTAGTACCAAATCATCATCAGTTTGCAATTTTTTATCTCAATTTTCATTTCTATTTTTTTTCTTCACAACAACGACTCCAAAAGACATTTTCAATTTGGGAGCCAATCATCTTCAATGAGATATTTTTCTTTTTTATTTTTCTTATTCTCTTCCCTAATGACTCCACATCCTATGTCATAAACAAGAGGCCCATCAGCATTTAATCTCATTATAAATGAGATTTTCTCTTATTGTCACTTAGTGCGGGAAAAATTTTTTATTTGATCTTCCTTTTTAATTTATTGTGGAGGAGAAATTTCAAACTTGTTCTCTAAGTAAACAATCAAAGAGGATTTTTCTTTTCTTATCTTTTCCATATTTTTATTTATTGGATTTGTTATTATTTTTGTGTTCCCGGACATAATAGGGTGTTTACACCCAGTATATGGAATTTGAGGTTAAATTTATTATACACTTAAACTGCAAACTAGATTTTGGGAGTGTTTGGGCACCATAAAAACTACTTTTTAGAAGCATTTTTCTGTAAATTGAGATAAACTTCTCCACATATTTACTTTGTATACCGTAACAGTATTTTTAAAATCATGATTTTGATTTCATCTAAATACTTCCTTTATATTAAAGATTGGACATAGTATTTATTTCACGTGAATTGTGTGGCTTTTTATATCTGACAACAAATTTGTGCTATGTGAAATACCATTTTAAAAAACTTGCTACAAAATTCCTTCTTGAATTTTCGAAAGATCAATGTTTACTTGCGTTTTTCCTTAAAGAATGGATTACGTTAATAAAAATGATGTAAATCTATTTAGCATATTTATTGTTACAAAAGACATTTCTGATATAGTTTCCTCTAAAAGTTGAATCTTTCAATAATTTAAATCAACACAATGACAGTATTTAACCAATTGCAGCCCATCAATTTAAATAAGTTAACACAATTTAAACTATTTAACACATCGACACAATATATACCTTAGCAAACAAATTAGAGAAAACTTAACTAGTTGCCACTTAAATTTATCAAATTAATACCGTTGGCGGTAGCTCAATAAACATTATATTTCTCATTTTAAAATTACTTATTGACAATTCAAATTGAATCCTATTTCTACGTCAAACGATATATTAAAATGGGGCGCAAATAAAGTCATATCTATATTTACAATTTCATCACTAAACTTATTACTGCTCTGTCCCACATGCAACATTCACGAAAATTCAATTGTTAAATTGTTATTTTGAGCTAATATGCCAAAGGAAATAAACTCATTGACAAATCGAACTAAAATATTTCTTAAAAACTCATTGGAAGCCAAGAAACAGAGTAAAGAGAGGGAGGGAGGCTGAGAGAGGGGAAGAAGGCTAAAAACCCCCATCTAAACAAGGTGTGTGTGGCCGAGTAAAGAAGATGTGGCTGAGCAAAGATCTAAGAGAGGGAGACTAAGCAATGCAAAGCAAATCAAACATGGCGGCAAAATAATTTTGTAACGGAATTTATAACTTGTTTTGTTACTAAATTCTATTGTTCACTCACCTATTATTATTATTCTTTTTGTTTTTCTACAATTGACTAAACCCATAAATAGGGAAGATAATGATTTGTACCATAGTGCAAGAGAGTGTGAGGGTGGGAGAGGGGGAGGACTAGTGTCATGTTTGGATTAGCATTTGAAATCACTTATAATATATTTCACATAAGTTGAGACAAAATTCCTCTCACATTCTTATCTCATATTTCATAAATCATAATTAAAAAGCCACTTATAAGCTATTCCAAAAGGGTTGAAGACCAGAAGTCTTTTTGGGAGTTTGAGAGATGAAGAATGGTGGGGTAATAAACAAGGTTTCATGTTTTTTCTTAAGCAAATAACATTTGTAGAAAATGAGCAAAATATTTGTTTTTTCAAAATATTTTGAATTTACTGCACAGGTTATTTATAATCAGTGTATAAAATGTTTCTACATTGATTAAAATTGTAACCATTGTAGAAAGTCCTACATGTTCTGAGCTTAATTAATTATACTCCACAAGATTGAGTTTGAAACTTATGAATAGAAAAGAATTATATTACAACAAATAATTTCATTAAAATTAGCAATGTTTAATTTCTAAGTAAGCTAATTAAGAAAATCGAATCCCAAACAACTACTATTGGAAGAAAAAATGGGAATATATGAGTTTTGAAACGTGTATCCCAGGGCATAAAGATTTTCTAATTTTTTGCATGGTTTAGTCGGCATGTCATCATCGGAAGGACAAACTACAACTTACACACATATTGAGAAATGTAATAAAAGGATGATAATGTTTTTCTTATGTTGAGATTGTGTGGTGTGAGACTAAGTAAGTGGATTTTCTTCTCAAAGATTATATTCTATCCACCATCTCTTATTGGAAGGAATCATCCAAGCTAGTTTACAACAATTGTGGAGTGATGCCAATCTTTATTTTTAGGGTTAATATGATTTTTGGTTCCTAAAATTTGAGTCTATTTTGTTTTTGATCCTTCGAATTTTAAATATGTGGTTTTAGTTCCTGAAATTTGGGCCATCTTAAAATGTTAGTCCTTGTATAAGTAAATGTCATAAATGGCATTAAAATGGTGATTTAAACTGATTAGATGGCATCTAGCTAGATCTTATGCGGATAACAGAAGGAAAAAAAAGAACATGTCCTCAAAACGCAATTGTTTAGCCCTTTTTTTTCTTGATGTTCATTTGAGGAGTTTTTCATTATATTGCATTTTGAGAACTCATCCCTCTCTATATAATTGTTCTTTACGTTGCATTTTGAGGACCTATCCTTTTTTTTTTTCCATGTTATCCACATATGATATTTAGCTAGGTACTATCTAATGAGTCTACATCATCACTTTAATGCCATTTACAAGCACTTCAGCAAATTTTAACACCGCTACACCTTTAATGACTAATATTTTAAAACAGACTAATTCTTGGGACTAAAACTATGTAGGGCTGAGTAACAAGTGTGTTGGGCAGCTCGACCCCTAAGCCATGGCCTACTTGTTTAAGTGTTGATGGGTATGGGCTAGTTTAAATAGGCTAGTTTATGCGGGTTATGGGGAACTGTTTAAGGAAAGGAGATTTGGAACCTATTCAAATTTAAGGCATTAAAACCATAATATAAGATAACCATGATTAATTGAAGTCCATACTCCATAGTCCATACAATCACAAACTATCATTCTAAATTTCTAATGTTCAAGCTTTAAATAGGACAACCATGAGTATAAAAATCTAAAGGATTAATCATCATCTATCATCATCAATCACTCATCATCATTTTCTTCTTTAGAGTTATATGAGGAGGTGGTTGCATTTAGAGCTACTGACTCTTGCTCTATAAAACAAATTAAAAGAAAATAATCAATTCATTAACATTTAATAAGGAAATAAAACAATATAATTGAAAAATTATTGAAATTTAAAATACTAGCAACAACATTTGCACTCTCAGCCAAATTATCAAGCTTTTGATCAATGAGTTTTGGGGTACTATTGGATAGCCAATTTTGGGCACATGAGTGTCTCAACCATCTTTGCATATAAAGAGCTTTTGAAATTATCAAGTACTCGACCCCTATTACTAAAAACTGATTCAAAAGATACTGTAGAGACTGGTGTAGCAAACAAGTCATATGCCATTACACTCAGAACTCTAAGCATTCACTTTCCACCATGCCAAGGCATCAAATTTTGGATCATGGAAACCACCTAAATCTGCTTGAAGGTATTCATCCACATCAAAAATTTTCTCTGCATTAACAACAGTGTCTATTGTAGGCAGGTACTTTTGAAATGTAGAATTAGTATAATCATGAAATAACATATCAATGTCATCCCTAACTCCAACCCTATCCTGTACTTGCTGTTGCTTTACTATTGATTGAGATTTAGATGCTTTACCATGATCAACCTCAACAACACCAGCAAAATAGTATCATATAATCAATATAAGACATCCATAGTCTTTTTTAACATGGCTTCATGCTTTGTACGTTCAGGAAAAATGTCTTCAAAAGCAATATTAACATATGTCATCTTGAATCTAGGATCAAGGATCACTACTATGATCAATAATGGATTCATTTTCTTTTGTTTTTTCCCAGTACTTATCATATTTTATCTACATTCTTCTTGCCATGTCACTTGACAAAAAGTAGTCATTAGCTACACTTTGATAAAGGTGAGTTTGAATTTCAACTATATATTGAAAGCATGCACTTGTTGTCATAAAATTTGATCCAAAAATTTTGAGGATCTTAGTGTAGAACAACATCAAAAGCACAAGAAACTCTTTAGCCACACTCCAATCATATGCAGTAGGTGTAACATCCAAACTTTTAGGCCTAGAAGTACTAAAAATAGCCTGAATTGGACAGGCTACTAGATCCCTTTTGAGCAGAAGTCCCAAAGATGAGAAAGGAAGTCAAAGGAGTTTGAGGGACTAAACTGTAAAGTGAAAGTTTTAAGGGGCTAAAGTGTAATCAAGTTAGAGGTTCCAGTAAAGTCTCAAAGGCCCAAAAAGAGAAAAGAGGCTAGATACAGGCTAAGGATGAAGTTAGAAACCTCAAAGAGAGGATTGTATAAAGTTAAGTCCAAGTAGGGACTAAACCGTAAATTCAAAAAGTTATGACCAATAGGGATAAAAATAGAAGAGTATACAGAGAATTCCAAGAAAATCTCAAAAAATAGGAAATAATATTCTAAGACTCTTATGTGAAGAGAAATGACGAAAGTACCCCTGAGACAGCTTAAATGGAATTTATGAGGTTATGGCCAGTAAAAAGTACATTGTTCGAGGTAATTATTTGAAATAGCAAGAGACCTCAAAAATGTATGCAAAAATGAGGTTAAATGGTTGAAAGGTTGTACTAATTTATAAAATTAATCCCACAACCAAAAAGCCAGTGGAATGGCTTTAATAAATTAAAGAGCCGATTATGCCGATAAAAGGATATTTTAGTAAATGAATTTTTATGCAGGGCTTGAAGGAAGTTATGGCCTAAGAAAATTCATAGATTCTCTCTAGAATTAAAGAGAATTTATGGAATAGATAGAAGAATTTTTTGAGCTTCGGAAAGCCATAAAGAAAGCCGGAGAAATGTGGGCCAAGTAAATTCGGAGGAAACTTATGAAACAAGTTTGATCCAACGGCTAGGATCTAATCTCTCTTCTCCTCCATCACATTTGTGACACTTGGCATCTTTTAGAAGGATGAGGTAAGGATGATGCAAGAAGATGATGCAATGATGATGTAAAAGTCAACTTGAAGTTCTAAGATTGCCCTTACTCTTTCTATTAGCCACCAAGGGCATTTTGGTTCATTCAAACCAAATTTTTGGCTATAAATAGAGCCTCTCCCCCTTCATATTCTTAGCCAACATGAGTTTAAGAGGGGAAACTCTGCCAAAATTTAGAAAAAACGTAGGGGTGAAGGCCAAGAAGAAGGAACAAGATTCAAGCTTCAAGATCAAGGTATGTGATGGTTGTAGCATTTGATTTGATGCCTATTTCAAATTAGTTACTCTTTGTATCTGATTCTAAAATTTGGCATAATTAAAGTACACTCTGTGATCTTTAAATCTATGGGTAGAACATTTCATTTGGATATGTGTACGATTTATGGTGATTTTTCAAAATTAGGGTTTGAAATCTGGAAACAGTGTTTAACCTTTGGAAGAGTGTCGAATTTCGTACAATTATGGTACTGTTCAGAGTAGAATTGGTTCCTGAAACTATTTTTCCTCTAAATAGAACTTAATGAGCTTTTAGTGAGACTTGGAACCACTCAGTTTTATTTTTTTAGAATTAATTATGAATTTTCAAAGTTGAGCAAAAATTCTGAAATTTTTGCATGAACAGTACCCGCGAAGCAAAATTTTTAGATTTGATCTTCTTAAATCTAAGGCCATCTAAAGTGGTCTTAATTGACAAGAAATGGATCTTAAGGATGGGAAATGATGAGATTTATGTTAGAAAAGCTAGAAAGAGAACCCTAAAACCAAGAGAAAGAGTTGAGGTTCAAGAGAGCTAGTTTTGAATATTATGTAATCTAGTGGTCCTAATAGATTGTGTGATCATTATGGTTATGTTTAGGACCTTGGAATGTCTGAGAGGATGTTTGGTGATGTTGACCGAATGCCCACATGTTTGGAAAGTCAAGGGAGTCAAAGGAAAAGTAAGAGGAAAGCTTGAGATGCAAGGTATTGAACTTACCTATTGTCATTGCTTGATGTTGTATGCTTGTGTGTTGCTGTGTACATGTTATCTGAATGTTATTGTGACATGGTTTAGCTACTGTAATTGCTATTCATGATGAGTAGATTATGTCTCCATGGCCATGCATCAAGAAGTTAGCTTTGAGCATGCTAATATGTCACTAATTAATAAGAGAACAAGCAAGTTGCATGTAGTGCATTAGCATCCATCTAGCATGATTAATATGGTATTGTTTGCTATTGAGATTCTGCGGAGTCTCACCCCCTCTCTAACCAACCATTTAGGTCAATCAATGATGGGCAATAATGGCATGAGAAGCAAGAAAAAGAAAGTGGAAAAGTGTTCATGTTAATGAATGATATTATTATTTAATGTGTAATTCTCCTATTATGTAATTTATGTTATGGATGCCTATGATGCCATGCATTTAATTATAATGCTTATGGCATGTATAGAAATGTATGAGTTTGAATGGGAAAGAGTAAGCCCATGTTATGTATGCCAAAAGAAAAAAATTAAAGTAAAGAGATGTTAAGGGATAAAACGTAAGTTCTGGAGCAGTGAGTTTGTAGCTCTAGTTTGACCTATCAAATGAATGAGTTAAGTCACAAGATTTGGTAGACTTATAGTACACATCCCAGTCTTTAAAATGAGAGGTAGATCATTTCAATTGGATGTGTATACAAGGAGATACTAATTTCTAAAATTGAGGCACAGAATCTGGAAGTTTCAGATTTTATGAAATGAACAGTAATATTTATTGATTAAATTGTAATTGCGCAATGATAAGTCTAATTGGATATTTTTTTCCTTAAAGATCATCAAAATAGATTTCTATAGAATTTTAGATCACCTTAATATGATTTTTATGGAATTAGTTATGAATTTTTGAAATCAGACCTGTAATCTAGAAATTAAACAGTAAATGGTAACCCGAGTAATTATGTTGAAATTTTAAATCCGCGGTCTTGTGTCATGATTTGCTTGAACTATAATGCTTACGAATGCGTGCTCTGAGGGGTTAAAGGCAGGACATTTCAGCAGGTGGTTCAATCGTAGTCCTTATTAATGTTGTGTCGATGACATTAACATCATCATCAGCATCATCATAATTTGGGATATCACTATGTTGGCTTTAATCTAGTTTAATTTTTTTTGTTAAAGTAATCCCTGTAATCTTGATCTTCTTCTTCTATCCTGTCAAAGACTTTGATGAACTTAACAGTATTCTCCAACATAAGGTAAGTCGAGTTCCACCTAATCACATGACAGAAAGGAAATAAACAATTAGCAATTATCAAATGAAAATTGACATAATGTGGAAATAATACAAGTATAGTTTAATACTACCTCATGGGGCAATCCAAGGTTAACAAACTCTTTGAATCATTTTTTTGCCCAACAAGCTCCTTGAACTTCTCTAACCTAGCTAGAGAAGATCTAACAAATTTAGTTGCATGCTGAATAAGATCAATAGACTTGTTCATTTCTATTAGACCTTCACCAACAATCATATTTAAAATGTGAGTTGTACACCACATTTGCAAAAGCTCTCCATCACATATTAGACCATTCCAACTCTTTAATCATTTCTTTAGATATGCAATTGCAGTGTCATTAGAAGAAGCATTGTCAATTGTAATTGTAAAAAAATTTTCAATGCCCTAGTTGAATAAATAATCCTCAATTTACTTGCCAATTGCATCCCTTTTATGATTTTTAATTACACAAAAATTCAACATTTGTTTTTATAAAGTCCAATCGTTATCAATCCCATGTGCCATTAGACACATGTAGTTGGGGTTTTATATTGAAGTCCAACAATTTGTGGTGAGGGGCACACAGTATTTAGATTGCTTGAAATATTTTTTTCAAATGTTTTGCTTCCTCTAAATACAACTAATGACAATCTTTACCAGTTGTCCATCGTGATGATATTTGAAACCTAGGTTCAAACTCTTGCAACAATTCTTTTAAACCTTCCCCTTTCATAACTCAAAAAGTCAATTCATCATTTATGATGAATCTTGCAAGAGCCTTTTTACGTTGTTCTTGGTTGAACAAGTGATGAGATGATTGAGAAGAAATAGAGGCGAACATAGTTTGCGACTTGCTTGCTTTGTTTGCATCACATCCAGTAATATGACAATTGAGAATAAGGGTATTCCTAAATATTTAAAGGCAAAAAATGACAAGGAGAAATAGAAGAATTTTGGTGGAAAATAATTATTATAGTTTTCCAAGCCAATTATAAAAAGTTTGACTAATTAAGGAAAATTGGTCAAGAGTAATTATGGAAAAATATTTCTAAGCCTTGGAAAATTAAGGAAAAATAAGGACAATATTCATTGAGAATTATATGGGATTATAAAATTGGTTTTATGACCAAATTGCCCTTGGAGAAATTACAAAGGAATTTAAGGGCAATTTAAGCTAGTTTAAGGTCCTTTATTTGGAAAATTCCAAATAAATATTTTAAGGAGAATAAAATCCCAAAAAAATTTCTTATGATATCCCAAAGAATTATAAGAGATTATGAAATTAAAAGAAGACCCTCAAGTATCTATGATTTTTCCCAATTCCTTTGGAAAGAAGAAAAATCACTAAAGAGAAGGAAAATAGTTTTCCTTTTTATTTAATTATTGAGAAATTAAATTTGAGACAAAGAGGGAAAATTGAAAAGATAAAAATGAGGAGAATAATTTATGGATCTGACAGAAAATAATTACAGAGGCCAGAGCACTGTAATTATAGAAAAGAAGTTAAACCCAGAGTAAAAGTGCACCGATAAAGTGTTAATCGGAGTCTTACACTTTGCTTGGCCCACAAGTCGCCACTTGTCAAGCCTTTAATGGATGGTAATTAAAGTTTTCCAAGTGTCAAGCTACTATTGGAGAGGATCTTGACTTTGGAATGTAATTACATTATGAATTAAGTTAATTAAGAGAGAGGTTTCAAGGAGGCTTAGGCAATTGATACTTGGACTTTCATTAAATGTGGTAGATGAGATATTTTGAGAGCATTAATTGAGTATTTCCTCCGCCCATAATCTGATCTCACTTCGGCCTAGAGGAAAAGAGAGAGAGCAAGAGTGATTTGTGAAGGGATAAAGCCAAAAGCAAGCATCTTTAATCTTCCAACTAAGATCCAAGCTTGGTAAGTTGTTCTAAGATGATCCTTGCTTTGTTTTATTGATTTGTATGGTGAAATTTCTGGTTTTCCCTCTTCATTTGGAGCTGGCTGAAATGCTTATGGGGTAGGGGAGGAAATTTTATGGTTCAATCTTGCTAGAACACTTCAAAGTATGATAGATCCTAGTGATTACAAGGGGTTGTAGGTTGATTTTGAAGTGTTTTCTTTGTTATGAAGCTTGAGACCCATTTCGGCCAAACCAAGATCTGAACCCTAGGATGAGTTTTTCAAAGTTTTGAGGCTTCCATTGTGTTCAAAATGAAAAATGGTGTAGGGTAAACCTAAAGAACAAGTGTTGGAAGCCATAGAATCAAAGTTACAATTTTTGGATTTTGAACCCTAATGGTTCGGCCAAGCTGAAACTAAAAGAAGGAAATTTATTTTGTTAAATCCAAGTAGATATTTGGAATCTACATAAAAAACCATGTAGGAAAAAGGTCAAGAGGGAATTCTTAGGGTTTATGGAAACCAACTCTAAAAATTCAAGAACAAAGATAGAAGCTTTAAGGGGGTTTAGGAGTTACTTGAATTATGTTATTCATTTTATAAGGAATGGTTGATGATTCTTGCTGCCATTTTTGCGTATTGCCATGTTAGGGTTTGACATTTGTGGAAGCAAGAAAGAAGAACAAGAAAATCAAAGAGCATTGGATTAATGTAGTAAGATTTAATTGACCTTAATGTTGAATGTTGCATTGATTACTATGCAATTTCATGTGTTATTATGTGGTTGAACTAAATGATGATGATGATGATGATGATTGTGTAGCTATAGTCCTTGCTTTATGTGCCTTGGCTATTGCATGTTAGAGTTCTACGTGTATGAGGTAAAGTAGTTCCCTATTAATAGTAAAAGGTTGGAATGCTTGTAATTGATGCATGTTAATGTTTTGGTTGATTGATCTTGCTACTGGGATTTCTCAAAATCGCATCCCCAAATATAATGTAACATTTTAGGGCTTGAAACTCTCAAGAGCAAGCTACAGATTGGAGGCTAAATTATGGTGTTACACCATAAAAATTCATGGACATTTGGTTATGTATAATTATCAATGGTTGGTGCTGTAACCCCTAAGCAAGATGTTAGTTTTGAGCCACGTTTTATTTAGTTACCGAAATAATTTCTGCACAAAATTTAGTATGGTTAGAGTTGACATCTCTAGCTTCAAATTGATATGTAGAACATTAAAAATGGCCAATTATACAATTTTTAATGATTTTTCAAAATTCAGGTTCAGGATCTGGAAAAAGGATTTTGGCCAAATGGACAAAAGTGAATTTCACAAAAACCTGACGCTTTTTCCTAAGGAATTGGATCATAAGATTAATTTTTCTTGAAAGAGGACTTAAACAGATTTAAATAGAATTTTGAACCACCCCATTTGGATTTTTTTGGAATAAGTTATGAATTTTTGAAGTTAGGCCAGAAAACTGGATTTTTACCCGATGAACAGTAAAAATCTGAAAATTAGCGTTTTTCATGAATTTTTGAGTCCAAGACCATCCAATGTGGTCTAAAATGGTTTTGATTAAACCCTAATTAGATCCGATAGTAAGGTGTGATAATTTGGGTTCTTAGGGCACTTTTCAAAATGTCACCATAATTGTTTCATCCTAGTTCTAGTTGGATGACTTGCATAATCCATGCCACAGTAATTATACTTTACCCTATGTTTCCCTTTAATTTATGTCAATTGCAATCTTGTAAAATAATTCCGAACATCAGGTGCTACTTCTTCTACATCTTGTCTGTCATTATTATTTTTGGTATGTTCAACAATGGTACTTGGGTCTTCGGTTAGAGTTTCCACATTTTCCTCTACAGTAGTCTTAGCTTTCATATTTTGTTGCTGACTTTCTACCATTCCTTAGTTTTTAACAAAAATAATAATAGGAAAAACAAAAATAATCATACTTTCCCTAAAACAGAATTATAGAACCGATTTTTATTAAAACATAATAAAAAAAATTACATTAACGAGTTGTAAGTGAAGTCAAGAGTCAAATGCATCTCTATATCGTGATTAAGAATAAAGTGATTTATCTTATATGAGTAAGCAAATGCCAGAAATGAGGTTGAGAACATAACCCCAAAAAAAGATAGGAAATGTAGTTTTATCACAAGAAAACTTGATATATAATTTAACAGAAGCATCTAAGATTTAAAAAAAAAAAAAAGCTAAAAGCTTCAAAATGGGTTGGAACTCAGAAGTAACTCACTAAAAGAAGCATGAGGACAAAAGAGTTGAAGTAAAACTAGAAATTAGAGCAGTGTTCACCAACAAGGCAACAATCACATATAAATGTCAGCAAATATAATTATTAAACTAATGAAAGTGATCTCAAATCTTTTATATAAATGTCAACCCAGAAGGTAAGAACTAACAAGAGTGAAATGAAATGAAAGATTTGAAGCTTACAAGAGAGTGGATGAGACTGAGAGGAGAGGGAGACTAACAGGACTAAGAGACCAGCTGAATCATAGAGGCGACGAGAGAGGAGAGCTCACTAAGTTATTACTCAGACACCAAAGAGATTGAGGTGTGAAGGCGACATCAATGACAGGACATTGGTGCCAGGACTAAGTGAGTGATAGCGTGTCCCCTATGCGCTTATACTGTGTGTGTGAGAGACTGAGAGGCGAGAGTAAGAGAGTCTGTAAGGGGAGAAAGGTGAGCTTGAGTAATTAAGTTTGCCCTGGGTGAGATCAGATCTCTCTCTCTCTCTCTTTCTCTTTTTTAAAATTTTTTTACAAAAAATAAATATTAAATAGATAGGTATGGGGACCTCGTGCCTATGCCCATGGCCCACCCATTTAATACTTGAACCCACTTATTTAAGCCCATCGTTTTACTTTCTTTTTTGGGCAGGTTCAAATGGGTCCAATTTCTATAGGTTGTGAATAGGTCAATTGGGTTGTGGGTTGCTTACTCAACACTAATGGTTTAGTCTCTCATCTCTTCAAACTAGTCACAATCACTCCAAGTATGTTCAACCATGAGTAATGCTAAAAAGAAGGTTGGAAAAATGAAGAAGAAGATGGTTGGAGTGATTTAATTGGTTCAAAATCGCAGAAAATGGTGAAGAAGTGAGGAAAAATGAAGGTTTGGGGTGTGGGATCAATGGAGACATGATAGAAAATGGTTGAGGCTTCTATCCTTACAAATCTGCAAAATAGAGGCTCCCTAGTTCATTGTGGCTGCTTCCCTTAACTTTGATTGCAGAATAACCTACTCTAAAATGCACAGCTCTACTAAACACATTTAGGTCGTGACTTCAAAAATTCATGTCGTGACCTCAGAAAGACAGGTCACGACCTTACGAAGCCAAGTCACGACCTAAGAACACAAAGGCATAGTCAGTCTTGACTTGGTTCCAAAACACGCAGCTTCACTTAAAGAGCATCCAAGTCGTGACTTGGGGGCATAGAAACACCCCAGTCTTGCGTTTTGATTCTTATGAATTTGTGGTTCCATCAATGCTCCATCTTGGGTCTTAAATCTTCCTCCAAATGCCCAAAAACAGCAGCAAAGAGCTTTGTAAAGATTGAATTGATTAAAGATCAAGGCAAATTCAGTTTGGATGAGATAAATGACCCTTTTTACCCCTAAATAACAGAATACAATGCATGAATTGATATAATCAAAAGGATATAATATGCAAGCATAATAAGGGCAAAGGTGTTGTAAAACATCAGGAAATACTTAAAAAAACCATCTAAATATTGGGTTTTATCACTCCTTCACACTTAAACCTCTGTACTCTTAGACAAAGACTTGAATTATTCCAAAGAAAGTATAGGAACAATCAATGAAACTAGCATGCTAAAAAATGATCTCAAGAACCAATCAATCAACATCATTTAGAAAAACAAAAATGATAACATGAACAATGCCAAGTAATTAGATACAAGGTGCAATTGACTCTAAATGCATAAACAGTAGAGATTTGCTCAAAGGGTACAAGTGTTTAACTCACTTTTCTCTCCTTATTTTGGGGTTCTTTTCACTCAAAATTCAAGTAGCAAACATCCTACCATAAGCTTGTAATAACTTTAAAATCTCCATTACTATTTAGCATTCATGTAAGGAATTAAGAGGGCTTCTAAGGTTGTAGTGATGGAAAGGCTAGATAGAATGGAAAGAAGATGAAATTGAGTGTCGAGGACCAAAATGATGGAGTCAAACATCGTCTATTTATAGACAAAGAAATTCAGATCCCAACCTTCTACCACTAAAGGAATACTTTATTCAACTGATTTTGTTGCTATAGCTTATGTATATAAAGTATTTCTTTACTTTTCTTTTTCTTTTCTTTTTTAAAACTGATATGCCTAATAAAAACCTATGAAGGTTAGGAAATCTCAATTAAAAAAATAAAATTAACTCAAATAAAAATTTAGCTCAAACATTCGAAGTGGTGAATGAAATGAAATGATATGAACGATCAAAAGGGTTGAATAATGGATAAACATTTATAGATTGTGTTTGGATAAAAGGGTGTAGAAAAGAATGCCTTTATCATATTCAAAATCATAAATACACACGTAATTTTGACCAAGAGCTAAAACAAGTTCTAAAGAACGCAAACCACATGAATAATCACTCAATTTAGGAACTAAGGCTTAAGAATATCGTTCCAACAAGGGTTTCATATCTCAATTGCTCATACACAAAGTTTTGATTAACATGCATTAGTCACAAGGCATTAAGACACTTATCACAAAAGCGAACCATAGGATGATGATTAAAAAGATCAAAATAATCACTTAAGAACATGCTTAGATCTTAAAAGTAACCATAAAGTCTTAGAGAACTCATTTTTAAAATCCAGAATTCTTAAAAGCTCAAGGGTGGGCATGGTTTTTGAGAAAACTATTTGATGCAATGAGGTTGAATTAAAAGGCAATGATTTTGCTTGAAAAACATGCAAAGGTAGCTTAAAAAGGTTCCTTCTATAAAACATTGCATAAAACAAAGAGAAGGGAACGGATGCACAGAAAATGGATCCAAGTCGCAACGTGAAACAATGAGGTGGTGACTTGAAGTCACAGAAAGCACTAAGTCTGGAAGGGGGGTTGAGGTCACTACCTGAAACCAATGAGGTCGTGACATGAAGACATAGAGAGTTTTCCCCTGTCAAAACATCTCAAGTTGCGACCTAAAGCAGTGAGTCATGACTTGGCTTCACAAAATGCTACCAAAACAAAAAATTTACAAAGCCTAGTACATTTTAATAAGTAACATTTTCAGCAAGCATCAACACAGTCAACAATGATCCAGTTCACAGTAATTCACCATCAACATCAATTCAAAACTAAAGAACAATGATAAAAGACTGGATTTTGAAAAAAATTTCAAAATTAAAGCAAACACTAGAGCAATGCAACAATTGCCAAATAAATCCGTCCCCTACACTTAAGCTTGGCAGTGTTCTCACTATCAAAACGGAAAGGGGAAAAGAAAAACAGCAGCCACAGATTAAAAGAAACACAACCCAATTATTGAAATGAAGTCTTAATACATCAGAAGTGTAGCTTTTAGTAAAAAGTTTATAGTAAGGGGAAATAGAAACAAAAGAACATTAGAAAAACAAAAGACTCTTAGTAGCATAAACTTAATCATCCTCCTCTCTTCTCTCCTCTTCTACTCCAACATCCTCTCTCCCTATTTTAGCAGCAGTAGCTGTGACACCATAGAACTGTCTCGAACCCTCACTGAAGTAGCTTGTGGTGGGAATGAAACTCTGCCAAAAGGCTTGCTCATAACCCACAGGAAAAGTGACATTTTGAGCTTTGGATATTTACAGCATCAAAAGATCCATGAATCTTCACCTTTTGTACTCATTGGCCATAGCAATAACCCTTTGCTTTTGGAGTTCCTCACTCAAATTAGTCACCTGTTGACTGAGAGTGGCAATCTGCTCACTCAAGGAGGCAAGGGTAAAACTAGAGTCAACCTCAACTGCCTCCTCTTCAGGCTCCTCCTCCATCACCTGCTCTCTGTCTTTCTACTTCTGCTGGTCTTCGATGCGACATGGCATCTAGTAGTGGAAGGTTCCAGGGTCAAGTCAGTCTTGTGTGTTGGTATCCCCTTCACTGTACACACATCAGTGATTAAGTGTGGGAATACCAAGAGGGTCTAGACATTGTTAACACAATATAAATCCGGTCAAGGGCTATGATAGGGATATCAACTGGCTGCTTGGTCATTAGGAGATATAGTAGAAGGGTGTCACACCTTACTTATATAGTACCTTAGCATTCATTTAGAACCATTCCAGACCATGTTGGATGATCTTACATTTAAAAATTTCAATTTGGACGTTAATTTTCGGAAAATTACTGTTCACTGTCCAGTTTTCAGATTACAGGTCCAACTTTGAAAAATCATAACTAATTCTAGAAAAATCGTATGGAGGTGTTCCAAAATTCTACAGAAAGCTATTTCAATGCTCTTTAAGGGAAAAATATTCAACTGAACTCATCCTCATTGAAAACGTACAGTTTATTGGATTAAAATTACTATTCGTTTGGTAAAATCTGGACTTTCCAGATTCTACGCCTTAACTTTGAAAATTCATATCTCTTCGTATACACATCCAAATGAGGTAATTCACCACTCATTTTAAAGCTTGGGATGTGCACTATAAGTATACCAAATTTTGTAGCTTAACTCATTCATATGGTAGGTCAAACTGAAGCTCGAAACTAACTGTTCCATGACCTACGTTTTATCTCTTAACATCTCTTTACTTTAATTCTTTTTATTTCTTTGGCATACCTAACATGGGATTACTTTTTCCCATTCATGCTCATACATTCCTATACATGCCATAAGCTTTATAATTAAATACATGGCATTCACAACATAATTATAACATAGGAGAATTATACATTGAACATAATCTCAATCATTAGCATCAATAATTCTCCACTTCTTCTCCTTGCTTCTCATGCCATTAGTGCCCATCATTGATTGACCAAAATGGTTGGTTAGGGAGGGGTGAGATTCGGGAGAATCTCAGTAGCAAACATTACCACATACATGCATAAGATGGATGCTAGTGTATGCATGGTATGTAGTTTTTCATAAACTTAGTTAACTAGTGACATACCATCATGCTTTATGCTTGGTATAAAAATGCATGGCCATGGGAACATATTAAAAATAGCATTTCCAGCAACAATCATCATGTCACAATATCATTCAAACAACAAATACAAACCAACACATGAGCATACCATGTCAAGCACATAAAGGGTAAGTTCACTACCTTGCACCTCAAGCTTTCCTCTTACTTTTCCTTTGACTCCCTTGACTTTCCAACCATGTGGGCATTCGGTCAACATCACCAAACATCCTCTTGGATGTTTCGAAGGTCCTAAACATAACCATAATAATGATCACACAATCCATTAGGACCATTAGATTACATAAAGTTCAAGACTAGCTTTCTTGAACCTCAACCCTTTCTCTTAGTCTTAAGGTTTTCTTTCTAACTTTTCTAATATAAATCTTATCATTTTCCATCCTTAAGATCCATTTCTTGTCAATTAGGACCACTTTAGATGGCCTTAGATTCAAGAATACCAAATCTGGAAATTTTGGTTCGCGGGTATTGTTCACGCAGAATCTCCAGAATTTTTTTGCTCAACTTTGAAAATTCATAATTAAATATAGAAAAATAAAAATTGAGTGCTTCCAAGTCTCACTGAAAGCTCCTTAAGTTAAATTTAAAGGAAAAATAGTTTCAGGAATCAATTCTACGCCAAACAGTACCGTAATTGTACGGAACTCGACACTCTCCCAAAAGTTCAACACTGTTTCCAGATTTCAAACCCTAACTTTGAAAAATCACCATAAATCGTACACATGTCCAAATGAAGTTTTTTACCCATGGATTTAAAGCTCACAGAGTGTACTTTAAGCATACCAAATTTTAGAACCAGATATGAATAGTAACAGATTCGAAATAGGCATCAAATCAGCACGTAATTCTTCCAATTTTCACATAGATCCACTTGGATCTACCATACTTTGAAGTGTTCTAGCAAGATCTAACAACCAAACTCCCTTCCCCACTCATCAATCAAAAGGAAGAGAAGACAGATTTTTTAACCTTAAAAGAGAAGGAAAACAAGACAAGAACACATCTAGAACCAAGATCTCACCTTGAATCCTTGATTGATGACCAAAGTTGATAGCTTTCCTTGGTTCTCCTTCCAAAACCCTCTCTTTTCCTCTCTCTTTGCCTTGGACGAAATTCCCATCTGATTTAGGGGAGAGATGAGCTCCTTAGTGCTCTCAAAATATCTCATCTACCACATTTAATAAAAGTCCAAGTGTCAAATGCCTAAGCCTTCTTGAAACCTCTCTCTTAATTAACTTAATTCATAATATAATTACATTCCAAAGTCAAGATCCTCTCCATTGGTAGCTTGACACTTGAAAAGTTTTAATTACCATCCATTAAAGGCTTGACAAGTGGCGACTTGTAGGCCAAGTAAAGTGCAAGACTCTGATTAACACTTTATCGGTGCACTTTTACTCCGGGTTTAACTTCTTTTCTATAATTACAGTGCTCTGGCCTCTATAATTATTTTCTGTCAGATCCATAAATTCCCTTTAATTCTAGAGAGTATCTATGAATTTTCTTAGGCCATAACACTTCCTTTAAGCCTTGCATAAAATTCATTTACTAAAATACCCTTTTATCGGCAAAATAGGCTCTTTAATTTATTAAAGCCACTCCACTGGCCTTTTGGCTGCGGGACTAATTTTATAAATTAGTACAACCTTCTAACCATTTAGTCTCATTTTTATATACATTTTTTGAGGTCTCTTGCTATTTTAAATAATTACCTCAAATGGTATACTTTTTACCGGTAATAACCTCATAAATTCCATTGAAGCTGCCTCAGGAGTATTTTCGTCTTTTCTCTTCACAGAAGAGCCTTAGAATATTATTTCCCTTTTTTTTGGGATTTTCTTGGAATTCTCTGCGTACTCTTTCATTTTTATCCTTGTTGGTCATAACTTTCAGAATTTACAGTTTAGTCCCTGGTTGGACTTAACTTCATATAATCCTCTCTTTGAGGCTTCTAACTCAACCTTTGGCCTATGTCTAGTCTCTTTTCTCTCTCTAGGCCTTCGAGACTTTACTGGAGTCTCTGACCTTGATTATACTGAAGCCCCTGAAAAGCTTTTACTTTGCAGTTTAGTCCCTGAAACTGCTTTGACTTCCTTTCTCATCTTTGGGACTTTTGCTCAAAGGAGTTTAGCAGCCTATCCAATTCAAGCTATTTCTGGTACTTCTAGTTCTAAAAGTCTGGATGTTACAAAGGGCACCATCTTCAGAAACATCAAAGATATGAGTTGCTAGCATCACATTGTAAGACATGAAGTTGAGCTAAATCCTGGCCTTATCATTAACATTCTTATTATGCTTAAAATAGCTCCTCCCATTCTCCTTAACGGTCCAGCCAGCTCCCTCAACTCCCATAGTTTGAAAGACCTCATTCCAAGGGACTTCATCCAGTCTGGTCTTATAATGATGGTACTTGCATTGGGGAATATCAAGCAGCTAAGAGAAAGACTCAACAATAGCCTGACTAAAATATGACTCCTTCTCTCTAAAATTGATCCCTATGTACCTGTCTATGGCAAAACAAGTGTAGAATTCCCTCACTAATGTCAGATTGACCTTCTTCCTCTTCTTCATGAGCTCTTCAAAGCCTTACTCCTTAGCAAGCTTGTAAAAGTCATACTCATCAGTTTTCAAAAAATAATGTTCTTGTACCACCCCCTATTTACAAACATGCGTACTGTGTCTACCCGTGAGAGCTAGGACTCATCATGAGGGGGATCCCTTCTGGAAATATCAAGGTTCTTTGTGCGAGGCATCTAAAGGTGAAACCAAGCAATACAACAAACAACCAAATAAACACAAAACCAAAAAGAGACAACCTAAAACTAAAGAAAGCAAAGCCTACCACCAAGCCAAGAGAACCCCACACTTCCTCAAACTCACCTTGGAAAAACCTTGATGCTTGGAATTGAAAGAACTTTTAACTTAAAAACTATAGGAAAATCTTGTCAAAATTCAAGTTTTCTAACTTTGTAATTGCTTAAAAGTAGGTTCTTTCAAAGTCATTTTAGGTTAAAGTTAGAAATCATCAAGAAATTGCATTTGGCAGACAAAGAGGGTGGTTCCAGCAGTACAAGGCCTTCTCTGTGCATTCAGGATGTGACCTGAATTCCAGAATTTCAGAAAAACACAAGCAGTCCAGAATTCAAAATAGTTAATCCAAATCAATTTTCTGTAGAATATACAGTCCCAAATAGTTTCAAAACTAGTTTAACAGTAGCCTAAGCAGTAATTCCCCACTCCACTCAATCAAAACTTAAACCTAAACAAGAGATACCTATCTAACCCTACAAAACATAGCAAACCAAACCAAAAATAGAGAAATCAAAAGGAAAAAATAGAAACTACCTTGAAAGAGTAGAAGATCAGAGAGTGGGTACGTAAGGAGTAAGCAAGGACTTGATTTCAAACTGCAGGTGGTGACTTCACAAAGGCAGAACAGCGGAGGAGTACTTAGATGCAGAAAAGGGACAAGAATTAGGGACATATTCAAAGTGTTTGGCTTAAGAAGGGAGGATAAAGAAGGAAAGTCATAGAGATTCATAGCAGAGAAGTCATGACTTCTGGGAGAGAAAATTGAAGGCATAGAGAATGAAAAGACACGAAGAATGAAAGGACGGGAAGGGGGAAGGGTTTAACGATTTGGGTTTGTGAAATTACAAAAGGGGTATTAGGGTTTTAGGTCCTTAAATGAATCTAAACGATGCCTAGAGTAGGTTCAAAAGGTAAAATGGTAAATATGATGAGAAAATATAAGGCAAAGAGATGAATTTGTAGAGGAAAGTTATGATTTTTCTTATCAGGTCATGACCTGAGGGTATCCAGGTCATGACCTAAGGGTATCCAGGTCACAACTTCAGCAGACAGAGGGGACTTTAGGCTTCATACAGGCTCCAGGTTGTGATCTCAGTTCACAGAGAGCCTAAACCAAGTTCTTTCCCCACGTCGCGACTTTGGGTAGTGAGGTCGTGACTTCAAATCATAGAGAGCCCTCTTTCTCAGCCTAACCTCTAGGTCGTGACATAAAGGCAGTGAGGTTATAACCTTGATTCACAGAGAGCGCTCTAAGTCTCTAAATCCTATTCAACCTCAATTCTAAGCTCCTATACCATTAATAACTATTAAAACAACCAACTCAGCAATCTATCACTAGATTTTCAACAATTTAATACACAACTCAAAAGCAAGTAATAGAAGATTGGAAAAACTTTCAAAATTTTCAAAATTTCCAAAATTTTTTGACAAGTTCAGTAATAACTATCCACAACAAGGAGTAACCCAATAAAACAAATCACAACACCTATTTTAAGCTCAAACAAACTTCCTCCCTCCCCCACCAACTAAAAGTAATGTCCTCATTACGGAACATAGTCACATACCAAAACACAAAGCTCAAAAATAAAAACAATAAAGGTGGAAGTTGTGAAGTCCAATTCGAGATTGAAGCATAACACATAATCCTTCTAAGGAGAAGAAAAGAGCTGAAGTGCAAGGATGGGTAAATGAAAGAATGCAATTGAGTGTGTGTTGGTGACAGAATAGGAGTGTAAATACATCAAAATAGCATAACTAAGGGAGTATTATTCAAAACAAAGATAACTACTAAAATTTAAAATTCTACTTCTACTGGGTGCATACCTTTCACAACTCAAAACAGTCACATACAAGATAATAATGTCAAAAGTAAAGGAAAAGTGAAAAGTAAAGAGAATGGAAAGGGACAACCTGGCCTTGTGAAGGCTGTGTGGGCTCTTCGTAGAGCTTGAGGAGATGATCGTTGTACTGGAAGATTCTGCCTGTGGCCTCCTCTTTCGGCTTTGTCATCCCAAAATCATGCACTTTGACTACAATGTAGGGTCCATCCCAACTTATCTTGAATTTTTTTTTCTTGAATTTAAACCGAGCTTGGTACCTCAACACTTTATCTCTCTTCTTGAACCTCTTGCTTAGGATGTTAGCATCATAGATAAGCTTGGTCTTCTGCTTGTAAATGTCAGAGCTATGGTAGGCATCCAAACACATCTCTTTAAGTTCTTGGATTTGAAGAAGCTTGTTCAAACCAGCTTCCTCAAAATCAGCATTGCAGCTATTAACCACCCAATACGACTGATGCTCCAGCTCTACCAGTATATGACATAACTTCTTATAGATAATCTGATATGGAGACATTCCTATTGGCATTTTACAGGCCATTGGTTTGGGGGTGGTATGGGGTGGACACTCTGTGGGAAAACCCTATTTAGTTAATGTCACATCCAGTAATATGATAATTACGAATAAAAAATATTCCTAAATAATTAAGGGTCAAAAGTGATAAGGGGAAATAGAAGAATTTTGGTGGAAAATAATTATTAGAATTTTCCAAGCCAATTAAGAAAAGTTTGACTAATTAAGGAAAATTGGTCAAGAATAATTATGGAAAAATATTTTCAAGCCTCAGAAAATTAAGAAAAAATAAGGACAATGTTCCTTGAGAATTATATGAGATTATAAAATTGGTTTTATGACTAAATTTCCCTTAGAGAAATTACAAAGGAATTTAAGGGCGATTTAAGCTAGTTTAAGGTCTTTTATTTGGAAAATTCCAAATAAATATTTTAAGGAGGATAAAATCCCAAGAAAATTCCTATGATATCCTAAGAAATTATAAGAGATTATGGAATTAAAAAAAGACCCTCAAGTATCCAAGATTTTTCCCAATTCCTTTGGAAAGTCGAAAAATCACTAAAGAGAAGGAAAATAGTTTTCCCTTTTTATTTAATTATTGAGAAATTAATTTTGAGACAAAGAGAAAAATTTAGGAAGATAAAAATGAGGAGAATAATTTATGGATCTGATAGAAAATAATTACAGAGGCCAGAGCACTGTAATTATAGAAAAGAAGTTAAACCCAGAGTAAAAGTGCACCGATAAAGCAAGACTAGAGTCTTGCAATTCAAATAGTTCACATTTAGCCATGTGTCAAGCCCCTAATGGAGAGGATTTAAAGCTTTTGAAGTGTCAAGCTACCAACAGAGAGGATCTTGACTTTGGAATTTAATTACATTATGATTTAAGTTAATTAAGAGAGAGGATTAAGACTAAGTAAGTATTTGACACATGGCATAACATTAATGATGGTTGGTGAGATATTTTGTGTGCATTGAATGAGCTCATTCCCCCCCAAATCTGATCCATATTTTGGCCAAGAGGGAACTTGAGAGGAAAAGAGAGAGTTCAAGGGAGAAATCAAGAGAAAGGCATCAACTTTAAACATACAAGTGAGATCCAAGGTAAGTTTTTGGTTTTAAATTGTTCCTTGCCTTGTTTGCTTGAGTTGTATGGTTGAAATTTCTAGTTCTCTTCCTCTTTGAGTGCTGGCCAAAATGCTTCTTATGTAGGAGAGGGAGTTTGGTTGTTAGATCTTGCTAGAACACTTCAAAACATGATAGATCATAGTGGTTACAAGTGGTTGTAGGTTGATTTTAGAGTGTTTTCTTTGTTGTGTTGCTTGAAATCTGTAACATCTTAAGTTTATACCAAATAACTTGCCTTGCGGAAGCATTTGGAATCACTTTTGAAGACTACAAGTTATGAAAAATCAAGCTTGAAAATTTTCTTTTACGGATTACTATTCATTGTAACCCAAAAATGTGGCAAACTTCAAAAATTCATAACTAATTGTAGAAAAATTGAAATCAAGTGATTCTAAGTTCTATGGAAAGCTCTTTGGATAAAATTTTGAGAGAAAATAATTTTTGGACTGATTGCCTTAAAATTCAAGCTCAGTTTTTCTTGAAAAGCTTACTGTTCATATGGTCATTTTTCCATTTTTCACTTATTTTAGCCCAACTTTGGAAGGACATAACTTCTATTGTGGTTATCAGATTCAGGTGAACCAACTCTCATCTTAAAGAGAAAAATCCCATCTATTTGCTCACCGAATCTCATGGCTATACTCACTCGATTGCTTAATTTGACTTTAGTCAAAGTTGAGGTCCATAATGTTGACTTTTATCCCCCTTGGAAGGATAAATTGTCTTACTTGACCAATTATAATTCTCCTACCATATAATCATGCATATTGGACAACACTAGCATGCTTTCACATATTAACACATAAGCTAGCATATATCCATAACTTAAAACCTTAAAGCATACTCTTAATTACATTCATCCAACATAAGGTTTTTCTTCATTCTTCTTCTTATTCTCGAGGCAAACTTAACTCTCCACTATAGCTACTTCTTTTCCTTTGCCCTTGGAGGTTGAAGGCCTTAGGTTTTGTTAAGTATGGGGGTAAGATTCTTGGAGAATCTTAGTAGCACATTGCATACATTACTATGGTTACACATCACAATGTAATTCAAGCTACATGCATACATACATACTTGAGTATTATGTACTTGCCATGAAAAAACATAACATCATAACATAACATATCATCTCAACCTTGCATAAACCAAGGTATACATGCATGGAGGCATCATGGCATCACATCATAACACATAGCAATGAACTTACAATGTATAGTAACTCTAACAAGCAATGGAATGCAAAAGCTACCATATTGGCTTTCCTTCCTCTTGAACTCTTTTCTCTTGACTAGATCTTTGACCCTTTGTTGTGTATAGCCTATTAGGCAACCAATGACATAACATTAAGCATTACTTTAACTCCATAACTTAACATAACCCTTTAAACCCCGTTTTTTTTGACTTTTATGGTTTATTTTTCTAGCTTTGATTCTTGAACTTTCTTCGGCCTTTCCTACATAATTTGCCATGTAGAATCTGTAACATCTCGATTTTTGGGCCTAGAAGTATCAGAAATAGCCTGAATGAGATAGGCTACCAGACTCCTTTTTAGTAGAGGTCCTAAAGATGAGAAAGGAAGTTAAAGCAGTTTCAGAGACTAAACTGTAAAGTGAAAGTTTTTAAGGGGCTAAAGGGTGATCAAAGTTAGAGGCTCCAGTAAAGTCTCAAAGGCCCAGAAAGAGAAAAGAGGCTAGATACAGACCAAAGGTTAAGTTAGAAGCCTTAAAGAGATGGTTTTATGAGGTTGAGCCTAAGCAGGGGTAAAACCGTAAATTCAGAAAGTTACAGCCATCAGGGGTAAAAATGGAAAGTACTTAGAAAATTCTAAGAAAATCCCAGAAAATGGGAAATAATATTCTAAGGCTCTTTTGTGAAGAGAGATGATGAAAATACCCCTGAGGTAACTTAAAAGGAATTTATAAGTTTATGGTTCAATTTGAGATATAGAGGTAGATTTAATTGTTTGAGTCATAAGGAAACCTCAGAAAATTATGGTAAAATAGGAATGTATGATCTAAGAGACTGTAGAAAATTATAAAATTAGTCTCATCCCCAGAAGACCAGCAAAATGGCTTTAAGAATACTTAAAAGCCAGTTGTGCCGAAAAAGGGCATTTTAAAGAATGATTTTTATGTGGGGCTACAGGTTGAGTTATGACCTGAGAAAATTCACAGATTTTCTCTAGAATATGAGGAATTTTATGACATTTTTGGATGAATTTTTGGAGCTCTGGATTGAATAAAATGCTCCAGTCAAATATTAAATAACTTTGTCCCCTAAATAGGAGACAAAACTAAAGAAAATATCTAAGAGCCATCATGACGATGCTGAGTCAGTATGCTGAGTCACCAAGCGTAATCATGACACCTACGAGTCATCATGCTGAGTCACCAGAAGATATTTATGGACAGCATAAAAATCAGAACACAGTGTGGGACTATTTTAGACAGTCTTTTGTCTACCCGTTATAGTGAAATCTCTACTGCATGACTCAGTAAGGTTAAGTAGCCTGTCAGTAGAGCTAATTATTTTTCCTTCTGCTCCTCTAAGGTGGCACCATATATGTACTTATTAAGATGAGAAAATAGTGTCAGAACATGTCCTAGTGGTACAGGGTAAGTCAGGACCCGAAAAGTATCCAATACGGTGCAAGATTGGCTTGATAGGTGGAGAAATAATTAAGAAAATATTTTTGCATGAATTTTTCATTTATTTTCTCCCTATTTTAATGCCATAAATGATGAAAGGACATGAAAGTGACAAGTGTACGGTTAGATGAGAAAAAGAAAATATTACGTGTACGGCTAGATGGAAGACACGTGTATAGTCGGATGCAAGACACGTGTGCGGTCCGATTAAAGACATGTGGCTTGATGATGTAAGCATGATGTCATAGGACACTTGTCACTGTAAGATCAAAAGAGAAAATGGACGGTCCAGATCGAGCCACGTATTTTTAAGATCAACGGTCCAGATTCAATCTGTTTTTCTATAAATACCCCCTCCCCTCCCTACCATTTCGTCCAAGCATAAGGAATCCATGGGGAAGCTTTTGCAAAATGGTTTCTAGAGAGAGAAAGAAGAGGGAGAAAGAAAGGCCAAGTGGTTCCAAGCCAAATCAAACTCTAAAATAAGGTATGTGATGGTTATAGCACCTGATTTTATGCCTATTTCGGATTAGTTACTGTGCGTATCTGATTCTGAAATTTTACATGCTTAAAGTACACTCTGTGAGGTTTAAATACATGGGTAGAACATCATTTGGATATGTGTACGATTTATGGTGACTTTTCAAAGTTAGGGTTTGAAATCTGGAAACAGTGTTGAACTTTTGGAAGAGTTTCGGGTTCCGTACAGTTCCGGTACTATTTGGAGTAGAATTGGTTCCTGAAAATATTTTTCCCTTAAATTTAACTTAAGGAGCTTTCATTGAGACTTGGAATCACTCAATTTGGATTTTTCTAGAATTAATTATGAATTTTCAAAGTTGAGCAAAAATTCTGGAAATTCTGCGTGAACAGTACCCGCGAACCAAAATTTCCAGATTTGGTATTCTTGAATCTAAGGCCATCTAAAGTGGTCTTAATTGACAAGAAATGGATCTTAAGGATGGGAAATGATAAGATTTATATTATAAAAGTTAGAAAGAAAATCTTAAGACTAAGAGAAAGGGTTGAGGTTCAAGAAAGCTAGTCTTGAACTTTATGTCATCTAATGGTCCTAATGGATTGTGTGATCATTATGGTTATGTTTAGGACCTTTGGAACATCCAAGAGGATGTTTGGTGATGTTGAACAAATGCCCACATGGTTGGAAAGTCAAGGGAGTCAAAGGAAAAGTGAGAGGAAAGCTTGAGGTGCAAGGTAGTGAACTTACCTATACTGTGTGCTTGATATGTATGCTTGCATGATGTGATTGTGTTGCCATGATGTGACTAAGATATGATGAAATGTTTGAAAAGTTGTGTTTGCAAGTTTATGTTATGTTTTGCCTTGGCAATATGTTATGGAAGCATGAAATGCTTTAGCTTACTTTCCATGGCATTCATGTGTTAATGTTATAACATGTCATGCATGTGCATTATGTCTTGCATGCTTATGGGTAGTGTTTGCTACTGAGATTCCCCCGAATCTCACCCCTCCCTAACCAACCATTTAGGTCAATCAACAATGGGAATAATGGCATGAGAAGCAAGAAGAAGTAAGTGGAGAATTATTCTTGTTAATGGATGAGACTGTTGATGAATGTATAATTCTCCTATTTTGTAAACTATGTTATGGATGCCAATGATGCCATGTATTTAATCATAATATTTATGGCATGAATGAAAGTGTATGAGCATGAACGGGAAAGAGTAAGTCCATGTTATGTATGCCAAAGAAATAAAAAGAATTAAAGAGATGTTAAGGGATAAAACGTAAGTCCTAGAGCAATGAGTTTGTAGCTCCAGTTTGACCTATCAAATGAGTGAGTTAGGCCATAAGATTTGGCAAGAAAAGAGATCTGATGTTTCTCTTTCAAATGAGGGACAGTTTGCCTGATTCCGATAACCGAGCAGAAAGTTATGCCTTTCCAAAGTTAGGCAAAAATACAGTGAAATCCGAAAATGACCAAATGAACAGTAACTTTTTCAAAGGAAATTGAGCTCGAATTTCAAGGCAATCAGTTCAGAAACTATTTTTCTTCAAAATTTTATCCAAAGAGCTTTCAGTAGAACTTAGAATCACTCAATTTCAATTTTTCTACAATTAGTTATGAATTTTCGAAGTTTGTCACATTTTAAGGTGACAATGAATAGTAAGCCGTAAATGAAAATTTTCAAACTTGACTTTTTATCAATTGTAGCCTTCAAAAGTGATTCCAAATGCTTCTGCAAGGAAATTTAATTGATTTAAACATGAGGTGTTATAGAATCCACTTATCATATTAGTTTTATGAAAATCCAATCCCTTCCCATTGAACTTGACTTGACCGAACCATAGGGATAAATAGGTTCAAAATTTTCATTTCAATTTTTAATGCTTCCAACATCCCTTTCTTGGTATATACCTACACTAAATCATCATTTAAACTCATTGGAAGCATCAAATTGAATTGAAACATACTCCCTCCTACATTTCTCAATTTGACCGAACCATATATATAATTATAGAGAAAAGGATTCTCAACAAAATTAACATGTAATCACTCAATCCTTAACCTTTAACCATGCTTAATCTTAACCATACTTCATCTAAACCATTCCCTATCATTTTGATAAAATTTGGGCAGCACTTCCCTTTAGGAAAATGACTCTCCATCATCATTAAAATAGCACAAAACCCACATATCATTATTATACTTGAAATAGGAGAGTTGTAGAAGCTTACCTTGCTTACAAATGACTTTCTCTCACTAGAAATCTTCTCTTTCTCTCTCTAAACGAAAATTTGCAAGAGGTTTCCTACTTGAAAGGCTTCACACAAAATGAACATGTGGGAGGGGGTATTTATAGGCTTCCTTTTTCATTAATTCCACATTTGCCCTTCTTGCATAAGACTTAATCTTAGCCCTCCAATTTTTACCTCTTTCCACATGTACAAATCATAGGCTATGTGGCTTAATATGTTGACACTTGGATGGTGAGTCACTAGGGCTTATGTCATCTTTCTTATCCATTAAGATTAATTAGGCTTTAACCAAGGTTAACTCTCTTAATTCCTTGATTAACTTGGCTAATTACCCTTCTAGAAACTTTTCAAAGATAGATGGTTAAATCCTAGCCATCTAATGAACCATGTTTGCCACGTGTCACGATTCTACGGAAGATGACTTAACCATAATCATTTTACTTATCCCTAATTAAATTTTAATCTAACTTGATTTAGTATTTTCTTTTCCTTTTTCTTTTTATTTTCTTTTTCCCTTTCTTGGCCAATTTGGACGTGACATGTGTCCTTGACATTCTATCAGAAATTTTACCACCCCGGTTGTCCTGACAGTCTATTGAATCATAATATAATATTGGTTTATTTTATCTGATAGCCGAAAAATTCTAGTATCTCAGAATTCTTATATCAGATCACCATTAATTATATCTTAGTAAAGGGAACTTCCTTGATTAATTTCATAATTTTTCTCCCCATATAACTCTTTAAATTGCCGTTTTCGTAAAAACAGACAATCTACCGATATTAATTTAGCTTTAAATTCAATTAAAGCTAACCTCCTCCTCATTTAGGGTTGGGAATAATTTTATAAATCTCCATAATTCCTAAATGAATTTTCTTTAATTTTTCATAATTTTCTGAGATTTCTTTATGACTCAGACAATTAAATCTACCTCTACATCTCAAACTGAGCCATAAACTTATAAATTCCTTTTAAGTCAACTCAAGGGCATTTTCATCATTTCTCCTCATATACAGGTCTTAAAATATCATTTTCCATTTTCTGGAATTTTCTAGAATTTTTTTGGTATTACTTCCATTTTTACCCATTCCTGACCCGAAATTTTCCAAAATTACGGTTTTGCCCTTGGTCAAGTAAACCTCATAAATCACCTTATTATGGCCTCTATCATAACCTTTGGTCTGAACTAACCTCTTTTCTCATTTCTGGGCCTTGAGACTTCACTAGAGCCTCTAACTTTCTTTACATTTTAGTCCTTAGAACTTTCTCTATTTATAGTTTAGTTCCTGAAACCCTTCAACATTCCTTTGACATTTCTGGGACTCCTGTTCATAGGGATTTAGTAGCCTACCTATCTTAGGCTAATCCGTGTATTCTTAGGCCTAAAACTTGGGGTGTGATAAGATCCATTTCGGCCAAAACAAGATCTGAACCCTAAGATGAGTTTTTCAAAGTTTTGAGGCTTCTATTGTGCTTAAAATGGGAAATAGTGTAGGGTAAACCTAAAGACCAAGTGTTGGAAGCCATAGAATCAAAGTTGAAATTTTTGGATAAGGAACCCTAATGGTTCGGTCAAGCTGAAACTGAAAGAAGGAAATTTATTTTGTTAAATCCAAGTAGATATTTGGAATCTACATGAAAAATCATGTAGGAATGAATCAAGAAGAAATTTTTAGGGTTAAAGGAAATAAACTCTAAAAATTCAAGAATAAAGATTGAAGCTTTAAGGGGTTTAGGAATTACTTGAGTTATGTTATTGATTCTTATGTGGAATGGTTGTTCATTCTTGCTGCCTTTTTTGTGGATTGCCATACTAGGGTTTGGTATTTGTGGAAGCAAGAAAGAAGAACAAGAAAATCAAAGGGCATTGGATTAAGGTAGTAAGATTTAATTGACCTTAATGTTGAGTGTTGCATTGATTGCTATGCAACTTCATGTGCTATTATGTGGTTGAACTAAATGATGATGATGATGATGATTATTGTGTAGCTATACTCCTTGCTTTATGTTCCTTGGCTATTGCATATTAGAGTGCTACATGTATGAGGTAAAGTAGTTCCCTATTAATAGCAAAAGGTTGAAATGCTTGTAATTGATGCATGTTAATGTTTTGGCTGATTGATCTTGCTACTGGGATTTCTTAAAATCTCATCCCCCAAATATAATCTAACATTTTAGGGCCTGAAACTCCCAAGAGCAAGCTGCAGATTGGAGGCTAAATTATGGTGTCACACCATAAAAATTCATGGACATTTGGTTATGTATAAGTATCTATGGTTGGTGCTGTAATTCCTAAGCAGGATGTCAGTTTAGAGCCACGTTTTATTTAGTTACCCAATGAATTCCTAAAAAAATTTTGGTATACTTAAATTTCATGTCCTGAGCTTCAAATTGATAGGTAGCACGTTAAAAATGGCCAACTACATGATTTTTAATGATTTTTCAAAGTTAAGGTTCAGAATCTGGGAAAAGGATTTTTGCCAGATGGACAGAGGTGAATTTCACAAAAACCTGATGCTTTTTCCAATAGAATTGGTTCATAAGATTATTTTTCCTTGAAAGAGGATTCAAAGAGCTTTTTATATAATTTTGAAACACTGCATTTTGATTTTTCTAGATTAAGCTATGAAATTTCGAAGTTGGGCTAGAAAACTAGATTTTTACCCGATGAACAGTGAAAACCAAAAAATCAGCGTTTTTCATGGATTTTTGAGCCTAAGACCATCCAATATGGTCTAAAATGGTTTTAATTAAACCCTAGGTGGACCAGTTAGTAAGGTGTGACAGGTCATAAGTTAGTAAGCAACTTGTTGTAGAAATGGGTTCCCAATCACTAATTAACACCTTGGGTACTCCAAATCTACTGAAGATATTAAACCTCAAAAACTTGGAAATCACGGGTGCATCATTTTTTCTTGTGGGGATGGCTTCTACCAACCTAGAGACATAGTCTACGGCTAAGAAAATATAAGTGTAACCATAAGAAGATAGAAATGGTCCCATAAAGTCTATCCCCCAAGCATAAAAAATCTCATAGAAAAGGATGGGTTGTTGTAGCATTTCATTTCTTCTACTCACCCCCCCAAATCTTTGGCATTTATCATATGCCTTACAAAAGGTGAATGCATCTCTAAACAAGGTGGGCCAATAAAAACCTGCATCCAACACCCTCCTAGCTGTTTTCTTAGTGCTAAAGTATCCCCTACACAAGGTATTATGGAGAGCTTCCAAAATGGCATGAGCCTTGACTTCAGAAATGCACCTTTTGATTACTTAGTTAAAGCATATTCTCTATAAGTGCGGTGGATCCCAGATATAGTATGAGGCTTTACTCTTAAGCTTATGAATCTAAAAGTTGGTCAAATGAGAAGGGATTAGACCTGTAGTAAGATAGTTCACTAAATAAGCAAATCATAGCTGAGAAATAGAGAAAGCACATAAAGACTGATCAAGGAATGAATCACAAACAACATCAGAATCTAATACTCCCCTAGTCTCTAGTGGTAGTCTACTCAAGTGATCTACAACATGGTTCATATTACCAGCTCTATCCTTTACTTCCACATCAAATTCTTGGAGTAGTAACATCTATCTCAAGAGCTTTGGCTTCGATTGAGGTTTGTGGAAAAGATACTTTACTGCTATATGATTTGTATATACAACCACTTTGGAATTTATGAGATAAGGTCTGAATTTATCAAGCACAAAGATAATAGCAAATAATTCCTTTTCAGTAGTGGTGTAATTTCTGAGCTGTATTTAGGGTTTTAGAAGCATAGGCAATTACTTTGGAAGCAGAACCATCCCTTTTACCCAACATTGTCCCCACAGTAAAAATGGTAGGAGTAACTATCCTATTCCTCAATTCATCAAAAGCTAACTCACAATTATGATCCAATTGGAAATCAACATCCTTTTACAACAGTTTAGAAAGAGGTAAAGCAAGTTTATTAAAGTCTTTGATGAATCTTCTATAAAACCCTAGATGTCCTAAGAAGGATTTCAACTCTTTCATGTTGGTAGGATAAGGCAAAGAAGAAATCACCTCAATTTTAGTCTTACTACCTCTATTCCTTTATCAAAAATCAAATGACCTAGCACGATCCCATGATCAACCATAAAATAGCATTTTTCATAATTCATCAAAAGAATTGCCATAGACAGTAAAATCATCCATGAACACATCCATGTATTTTTCAATAAACTCAGTTGATTGAGCTCAAATTGTTTATACTAATTGATGACTTTTTCCATATTTTTGTTACACTTTTTGGCTCATTTTAATGATATTTGTGCTTAATTAGGATTGAGGGTCTTTTTTCTAAGTTAGTGTTATTTGAGGGTAAAATTGTCATATTTATTTATTAATTGGATTTAATTAATTTCTAGGACAATCGATACCTCAGACCATTACTTTTTATTTCAGGGCACTCAAGAAGAAGAGCCAAGAGTAAAGATCAAGGAAGTCTAGCACACAAGACGGATTGATGCCTCTGCCAAGCTTCACCGTGGTGAAGACACCACTTCAGCAGAAGTACTCTCGGCCAAGGTTCACCGCGGCGAGCATATACTTTCGTTATGGCGAACCCCTTGAATCAGCAACCCAGACCTGAACCATTTTCAGAAATTTTACCTACCCACTCTCATAAACCGACTCAATACACCCCATTACCAGTTAAGAAATCCTATTTTCGTGAAAGTGACATCATTCATTCAGACACCAGCCCCCATCTTCGTTCTCTCTCATCTTCCTCTCATCTAACCCTAGTTTCTTCCATTTTCACTATCAAACCTCCACCATAGGAAGCTCAGATTCAATTTTAGTTGAGATGCTTCATATTTCTATGAGTGGCTAGGCATTTTCCTTCATCTTGCAGGTGTAGCAATGGCTGGAGTTCAATGAGCTAAGAAGGGGATTAGTTTAATCCTAGTTCATGCTATGAATTTATGAGTTTCTAGGTTTAGGATTTGTATTTTGTAGCTGAACTACTTGATTATAGTTGTAATGAGCTTGGATTTTCATATGTGTAGTGAATTGATTATTGTAGAACTCTAAGCCTAAATATATGAAGTCTCATATATGTCAGTTGTAATCTTTTGATTCTCTTTACTCTTGCACGGTTGTGTTTTAATATTGAGATGTTTTTTATTGCATTTGACCTGTTGCATTAATCAATTTTTTTATACACACTAAGAGCACTTAACAGGATCTTAAGAAATGGAGTTCATTTATCAAGATTCTAGACTCAAAGAGTATTTTGAGGTTTATCACTTTGATACTTAGTGATTTCTACTCCCATATCAATTGATTTTGAACTATGACAGCCTGAGCACACTTTGAAGAGGAACTTAATTATCATTTGGTTATTGTCTACCTACATCCATCACCTATTCCCTAAAATCCAAAAAAAAATATACATATATTTTGTTTACCCTTAATTCAATTTACTCAATGATTTTGAAAAAAACCAAAACCCCTTGCTTATATTCAAGCTTGCATTGCATGACATTTAAGCTAATTTAGGTCCATTTCACTAAGGCTCCATTTAAGTGAGACGACCCAAGGTTGCACCCTATAGTGCAATCCTTGGATAAAAGTTTTGATTTAACCTCCAAGGTCTAGAAAAGGTACTGGGTAAGAATCAAATGGCGCCATTGCCGAGGAGCCATGAAATTGGTTCTCTAGGTTAGCTTGTATCATTAATCTGTCAATTGAGGTTTTGAGCCTTTTTAGCTTACATTTTAGGTAGCTTAGGTGAATATTTGTTCATAATAGAGGATTTCATTTTACATAGCATCAAAATTTTGGAAATACAAACAAAGATACTGATTTTCTTTACCTTTATCATTTTCACCCTGCATTTGCATTGTTCAGAAGTTTGTCTAGCTCTTTGTCACACTTCACCGCGGCAAACCTCTGCTTTCACCGCAGCCAACTAGCAGAATCACTTGAGGATACCTCTCGGGAAACCTTCGCCACGGCATACTTCTGCTTTCACTGAGGCAAACCTTCTGCATTTAGCTCACAGACCGTCTCAGCCAATCTTTGCCGCAGCATACTTCTGCTTTCATCCCGACGAACACTTCTGGAAAAATTTTGAAAACTTGAACTTTTTGCTCCTCCTTCTGTGCATACACACTCATACTCATACATACACTTGCATCCATCAGAACTCATACTTGTAACTGACTTTGTGTGCTACACGTCATTTTTGTTTGCTTTTTCTCTGTGACTTTGTTCTTGCATGCCATGAAAAACTAAGCTTGTGCCCTTTAACCCTAAGATTGAGAGAAGACTCAGAGAGATACGAAGAGAGAAAGGAGTTGAGGGGACAAGCGAACTAGTGGTCGAACAAGAAAACATCTCTATGGAATCTAGCCTATCTAGTAGTGAGAGTGAACTTATTGAAGAGGAGATCATGGCTGATTTACCACCTAACCCACCTAATCCTAACCCCAATGCTAACCAAGTGAGGAATGGAGGCAATGGAGGGAATGGAGAACAAGAGAGAGTGGGAGAAAATAATGGGAACCCTAGAAGAAGAACAATCAGGGAAGCCACTACATCTGATGTCAATTTTGACCCATTTACTGCTGCGTACCCTAATTTTGAAGTTAATTTTGAAATTAAAGGTTTATTGATTAACTAACTTCTAAAATTTCATGGCTTGACAAGAGAAGATCCTTATCTTCATTTGCAGTCCCTTTCTATGGTTTGTCAGAGCATAAAGCCTGTGGGAGCATCGTTGGATCAAGTGCTGTGGAAGGTTTTCCATTTATCATTCGAGGGTAAAGCTCGAGAGTGGTATATGAGCCTTCCAAGGCATGTGGCTGATGCACATCACAGTTGGGGGAACTTAAGGAAAGCATTCTTGGAGAAATACGTTCCGGCTTCTCGGACTTCATCAATGAGAAAGAAGATCTATTCAACTAAGCAAGACTATGACGAGTCTCTTTATGACTATTGGAATAGATTCCAAGACTTGCTCTCGAGGTGCCCACATCATCAAATTCCAAATGAACAATTAGTGCAGTATTTTTATGATCGGTTGAAGAACCAAGAGAAGGGTATGTTAGACGCTGCATCAGGAGGATCTTTGATAGACTCCACTGCGGAAGAGGCTTGGGATTTGATCAAGAAAATGGCCTTGAATCATCAACAATTTAGTGCAAGAGATACTCGAGTGGTACACGAGTTGGGAGCTTCAATAGTTCACAACAGAAGAATGGACACCTTAGAATCAAAGGTTGATTCCTTGGAAAGCAAAATGACTTCTCAATTGTCCCTTATCATTGCGGAGTTGAAGAATATGAACGTACATAGACCAGCACACCCTATGGATATTACCGCCCCTAGTTGTGAGATTTGTGGCTTGGTTATGCATATTTCTAGTGTCTATACTGGCCGATATGAAGAGGTATCTGTGGTTTTCCAGGGTCGTCCAAATCAGAAGTGGGACCCTTACTCCAACACTTATAATGAGGGATGGAAAGTGAATCCTCAACTTGGCTAGAGAAATAAAGAGAGTAGACCTCCAAACAGATTTCAAAAGAATGGAGGAGCTGGTTCATCCTCAAACCAGTTCCAAAACCAACCTCAGGCCTTGACTATTCCACCTAAAGAAGATACCAATCAACTCTTGCATAACATGATGGCCTTAATGAAGGAAGAAAGGACTTTTAATGCAAATCAATTTAGCTCATTAGCTTCATTGATTCAACAAGACTCCTCTAAAAATGATGCTAGATTCAATGCTTTAGAGAAAAGAATGGAGCATTGGGAGACAAAGGCTGAGAACATTAACTCCTATGTAACTCAGCTGTCCAATAACACGAGTGAGCAACAAGCTAGGAGTAGTGGTACCATCCCCTCTAACATTGTTATAAACCCTACGGGTTTAAATGCCATCACTCTTCAAAGTGGGAGGCAAGTGAAGTTTAATGAAGAGGAGGATGAAACTGTTGATGAGGAGATTATTTGTGATGATCTGCAGTTACCTTCCAAAGAGGTCAAGAAGTCAGAAAGCTCCAAAGAGATGAATTGAGACGGAAGGAGTCTACTACTAAGTATGATGGCAAGGAGAATGCAAAGGAATTTGAACCAAGCAAACATGGAGCCTTTAGCAAGAAAGGTAAGGAGGTAAACATTAATGAACTACCTTTTCCTCATACTTACTCGAAAAATGTAAAAATGGGCAATGAAAGGCAAGATCATGAATTGCTTGAAACTTTTAGGAAAGTAGAAGTCAATATTCCCTTGCTTGACCTAATTAAAAAGATTCCTAAATATGCAAGAGTTCTAAAAGAGTTGTGTACACAAAAGAGGAAGTTTAACCCTAATGAAAGAGTTCAATTGCCCTTTAATGTGTCTGCCTTGTTTAAACCCCAAATCCCTGTAAAATGTCAAGACCCTAGATCTTTCACTATCCCTTGCACTATAGGAAAAGTCACTATAGGGGGAGCCTTGCTTGATCTAGGAGCAGCCATTAATGTCATGCCTAAGTCCATTTACACTTCACTAGGAGTCAAGACTCTTAAGTCTACTACTGTTGTACTCCAACTAGCTGATAGGACTATTAGGTATCTTGAGGGCATTATTGAGGATATTTTGGTTCAAGTTAAGGATTTGGTTTTTCCTACTGATTTCTATGTGCTTGACATGTCTTCTGAGCTTGTAAATGACACCACACTAATCCTAGGTCAACCTTTCTTAAGGACTGCTAATACCATGATTAGCATGAAAGAGAGGACCATTATAATGGAAGTGGGTGATAATAAAGTTTCTTTTAACATGTATGAAGCAATGAAACATCCTTATGAGGACTATTCACTGTTGGGTGTTAACATGATAGACATTGCTGTTGAGGATGCTTGCTCTAAAATTGAATTGCAACATGACTCTTTTTATTCTGACCTTTACTCTACTGACTCTAATGATGAAGATGAATCTGTTTCTTCTTTTTCATCTCTTTCTACTTTTTCATGTGGTGGTGACGTGACATGTCTTGACTGTACTGTGGTTAATTGCATGCTTTCCATACCGCATACATTTTCTGTGTCATCTACCGATGCTAATTTAATTTGTGATTCCTCTATTATCAATGATAATTCCCTTGGGGAAAGGTTTTCTGTTCATGTTTCAGATTGCCCTAACATCACAGAAGCTGATGCTGAAATGGGAAATGATGATATGTAAAAGAATCCCTCCAAGGCGGTTGCTGCTGTAGATCAACTTGAAGTTGGTTCAACGCTTGGAGAGGAAGTAAGCTGCAAAGCTGATCAAATTCAACTAGAGCTATTATTGGTTGAAGAGAAAGGGAATAATCTGTTCTCTCTTGAACTTCATAAATTGATCCCTTCTGTTGTGCAACCACCTATGATTGATTTAAAACCCCTGCCCCTTACTCTGAAATATGTTTTCCTTGAGTCTAATGAATAATTACCTGTTATTACTGCTAACTCACTGTCTGAGAGTGAGGAAGAGAGACTCTTATCTATTTTAAGAGAGCATAAGAGGGCAATAGGGTGGACTCTAGCTGACATTCCTGGAATTAGTCCAGCTATTTGCACACATAGGATTCTGTTTAGTGAGGGATCAAAACCAGTGAGGCAGCCCCAAAGGTAACTGAACCCTCTTATTCTTGATGTAGTTAAAAAAGAGATTACTAAGCTCTTGAGTGCAGGGATTATCTATCCTATTTCTGATAGTGAATGGGTCAGTCCGGTACAAGTAGTACCCAAAAAGAGTGGGGTGACAGTGATTAAGAATGAACAGGATGAGTTTATCCTTACAAGGGTGCAAAATTCATAGCGTGTGTGCATAGACTATAGAAAACTTAATGATGCCACACGAAAAGATCATTTCCCTATTCCTTTCATAGATTAAATGTTAGAGAGGCTGGCTGGCAAGTCACATTATTGTTTCTAGATGGGTTTTCAGGTTCCTATAGTACCAGAGGATCAGGACAAAACCACTTTTACATGCCCTTTTGGTACCTACGCTTATCGTAGGATGCCATTTGGGTTATGTAACGCTCCAGGCACCTTTTAAAGGTGTATGATTGTGATTTTTAGTGACCTCCTTGAGAAAAACATGGAAGTCTTCATGGATGGCTTCACAGTTTATGGGGAGAGCTTTGATCAGTGCCTAAATAGCCTAAAACAGGCTCTTGAGAGGTGCGTAGATAAGAAGTTGGTCTTAAATTTTGAGAAATGCCATTTTATGGTGGATAGTAGGATAGTTCTAGGGCATCTAATCTCTAAAAAAGGGATTGAGGTTGATAAGGCTAAGATTGAAGTTATATCCTTACTTCCTTATCCCACATGTCTTAAAGATTTGAGATCCTTCTTAGGGCATGCAGGGTTTTACCGACGATTTATTAAAGATTTTAGTAAAGTTGCCTTATCCCTTTCTACTTTGTTGAAAAAAGATGTGGAATTTAACTTTGATGACAATTGTAGACATGCTTTTGATACTCTTAAATCTATGCTTGTTTCACCTCCAATCTTAACTGCACCTAACTGGGATTTAAGCTTTGAGCTATCATGTGATGCTTCAAATTTTGCAGTAGGTGCCATGCTTGGTCAGAGAGAGGAGAAGCAATCAAGAGTCATAGCCTATGCGTCTAAAACACTTGATCCAGCTCAAGTCAACTATACCACTACCAAGAAGGAGATGTTTGCTATTGTGTTTGCCTTAGATAAGTTTAGGCAATATCTAATCAATTCTCGAGTGGTTGTTTTTACAGATTATGCAGATGTCCGCTATCTATTTAAGAAGCCACAATCTAAACCAAGATTGATAAGGTGGGCTTTGCTTCTGCAAGAGTTCGACATTGAGATAAAGGATCGAGCCGGGCAGTGAATCAAGTAACCGATCATCTATGTAGGCTACCAGAGGACACAAGGGGAGTAGACTCTTCTGAACTCACTTGTAATTCTTTTCCTGATTCCGCTTTATATGCTGTGATTATTAAGGAACCTTGGTATGCTGATATTGTCAATTATGTCATGTCTGGACTCACCCCTCCTTTTAAGTCTAGATTTCAAGCACAGAAGCTTCAAAGCGAGTCCTGACACTATATTTGGGATGCACCACATCTGTGGAGAATGTGTAGTGATCAGGTTATTAGGAAGTGTGTGCCAAATGAAGATTTTGAGCCCATCATTTCAGCTTGCCATTCCATGGTTTGTGGGGGTCATTTTAGTGTAAGGAGAACATCTAGGAAAATCTTAGATTCTGGATTTTATTGGCCAACCCTTTTTAAAGACTCTTTTGCATTTTGTCAGTCCTGTGACAAATGTCAACATTTTGGAGGGTTAGGAAAAAGGCATGAGATGCCTCAACAGCCTTTACTATTTTGCAAAATTTTTTATGTTTGGGGCATTGATTTTATGGGACCCTTTCCTTCATCCTTAGGTTTTGTATATATTTTGTTAGCTGTATATTATGTGTCCAAATGGATTGAAGCGATACCTTCTGGAAAAGATGATGCCCAAGCTGTTTTGAAATTTCTTAAATCAAACATTTTCTGTAGGTACGAGATCCCTAAGGTTGTAGTGAGTGATAGGGGTACACATTTTTGTAATAGGATTGTAGATAATCTGTTTTCAAAATTTGGTGTCACTCATAAAGTCTCCACTGCCTACCACCCCCAAACTAATGGTCAAGCTGAAATTTCTAATAGAGAGGTGAAGCACATACTGGAGAAGATGGTAAGGCCTTCCAAGAAAGACTGGAGTTTACGTTTGGAAGAAGCATTATGGGCTTATTGGACGGCTTACAAATCACCTATTGGCATGTCTCCCTACCAGTTGGTTTTTGGGAAAGCTTGTCATCTACCAGTGGAGCTTGAGCACAAGGCTTATTGGGTAGTTAAGCAGTGTAATGTGAATATAGACTCTGCCGGAAAAGAAAGGAAGTTGTAACTACAAGAGCTGGGGGAGCTTAGACTTGAAGCTTATGAAAACTCCAGACTCTACAAGGAGAAAACAAAGTTCGTGCATGACCGGGGAATCCTACGGAAGCACTTCAAAGAGGGTGACTAAGTATTGTTGTATAAGGCCCGGTTCACTTTCAAGTAGGGAAAATTCAACACCAGATAGGATGGGCCCTACATGGTCACAAGAGTCCACAACTTTGGCATTGTTGAGCTTTTGCACGAGGAGACTGGAGCTAGACTAAAAGTCAATGGCCATCTATTGAAGCTCTACCATGAGAATCAAAAGCCTCCTTAATTCTTAGGTTGTTTCTTTCCTTTACTCATTTACTTACCTTTGCCCTATTATTGCTCGTGATATGTTCTGTGTTTTGGTATGTTGATTGAGTGTTGGGAGGAAACTATCTCAGTAGTATAGTTTTAGTGTAGTTAGTTATTTGCCTGTTCAATAAGATTCCCTTCTTGATTTTGAATATCTGTCTTTTCTCATTGTGTGCTTAATTGCTATAGTGCAACAAATTGTTGCATTATCTGTCTTTGATGGATAAAGAAAGTTTGCTACTTAATTTTGTGCGTTGTGTTACTTTATCTTATGTTTGTTGAGCACCTATTGATCTCATTTTGTATACCTAAAAAGTTTCTGAAGTATCCAGCAGCCCTCTGTGTTTTTGTGTTGTGTTCCTTCACTGCTTGGTTGTTTCTGTGCTTTTTGAGCGTCTCTGGCAACTTTCACCATGGCTAACTCATGCCTTTGCCACAGCGAAGTTGCCCAGTTTTTCTTTTGTTGCTCTCGATGAACTTTCACTGTGGCGAAGCTCACCCAATTTTGTGTCTTGCTCTCGAGATACTTTCACGGTGGCAAACTTATGTTTTGCCACGACGAAGATCCTTTTCTTCCCCTTCTCCTCATTTCAGAAGGTTTCACCACGGCAAACGCCCAGATTCTGCGCATGCATTTTCTTTAAAATCTGATTTTCTCAGTGTAATTTTACCTCTTTGCCCCTTGTAACTGCCTACCCATTCATTTCTCTTAACTCCATTTTAGTCTTTTCACCTCCCCTCAACATTTAGCCCCCCTCATTCGCACAACCGCACACACTCACCTTCAGTTTCATTTTCACTGAAATGCTCCCCCTCTCCTTCAGTTTCCAGCCAGCGGCTCCCATTCCCCCTCTCCTTGCATTACCTTCGTTTCATTCCTCCCTGGTGCCGGTTCCTGGTTCTCCTATGTCACCTTTGTAACATCCCGATTTTTGGGCCTAGAAGTATCAGAAATAGCCTGAATGGGATAGGCTACCAGACCCCCTTTTTAGTAGAGGTCCTAAAAATGAGAAAGGAAGTTAAAGCAGTTTCAGGGACTAAACTGCAAAGTGAAAGTTTTTAAGGGGCTAAAGGGTAATCAAAGTTAGAGGCTCCAGTAAAGTCTCAAAGGCCTAGAAAGAGAAAAGAGGCTAGATACAGACCAAAGGTTAAGTTAGAAGCCTCAAAGAGATGGTTTTATGAGGTTGAGCCTAAGCAGGGGTAAAACCGTAAATTCAAAAAGTTACGGCCATCAAGGGTAAAAATGAAAAGTACTTAGAAAATTCTAAGAAAATCCTAGAAAATGGAAAATAATATTCTAAGGCTTTTTTGTGAAGAGAGATGATGAAAATACCCCTGAGGTAACTTAAAAGGAATTTATAAGTTTATGGCTCAATTTGAGATGTAGAGGTAGATTTAATTGTTTGAGTCAGAAGGAAACCTCAGAAAATTATGGTAAAATGGGGATGTATGATCTAAGAGACTATAGAAAATTATAAAATTAGTCTCATCCCCAGAAGACCAGTAAAATGGCTTTAAGAATACTTGAAAGCCAGTTATGCCGAAAAAGGGTATTTTAAAGAATGATTTTTAAGTGGGGCTACAGGTTGAGTTATGACTTGAGAAAATTCACAGATTTTCTCTAAAATATGAGGAATTTTATAATATTTTTGGATGAATTTTTGAAGCTCTGGATTGAATAAAATGCTCCAGTCAAATATTAAATAATTTTGTCCCCTAAATAGGAGACAAAACCAAAGAAAATATCTAAGAACCATCATGACGATGCTGAGTCAGCATGCTGAGTCATCAAGCGTAATCATGACACCGACGAGTCATCATGCTGAGTCATCAAGCGTAATCATGACACCTACGAGTCATCATGCTGAGTCACCAGAAGATATTTATGGACAGCATAAAAATCAGAACACAGTGTGGGACTATTTTAGACAGTCTTTTGTCTACCCGTTATAGTGAAATCTCTACTGCGTGACTCAGTAAGGTCAAGTAGCCTGTCAGTAAAGCTAATTATTTTTATCTATGCTCCTCTAAGATGGCGCTATATATGTACCTTTTATTGGCCAGAATTTTAAGAAGAAGTTATCCTAACGGTACAGGGTAAGTCAAGACTCGAAAAGTATCTGATATGGTGCAAGATTGGCTTGATAGGTGGAGAAATAATTAAGAAAATATTTTTGCACGAATTTTTCATTTATTTTCTCCCTATTTTCATGCCATAAATGATGAAAGGATATGAAAGTGACAAGTGTACGGTTAGATGAGAAAAAGAAAATATTACGTGTACGACTAGATGGAAGACACATGTACGGTTAGATGCAAGACACATGTGCGGTAGGATTAAAGACATGTGGCTTGATGATGTAAGCATGATGTCATCATGATGAGGTCAGCATGATGCCATAGGACACTTGTCACCGTAAGATCAAAAGAGAAAATAGACGGTTTAGATCGAGCCACGTATTTTTAAGATCAACGGTCTAGATTCAGTCTGCTTTTCTATAAATACCCCCTCTCCTCCCTACCATTTCATCCAAGCATAAGGAATCCATGGGGAAGCTCTTGCAAAATGGTTTCTAGAGAGAGAAAGAAGAGGGAGAAAGAAAGGCCAGGTGGTTCCAAGCCAGATCAAGCTCTAAAACAAGGTATGTGGTGGTTATAGCACCTGATTTTATGCCTATTTCGGATTAGTTACTGTTCGTATATGATTCTGAAATTTTGCATGCTTAAAGTATACTCTGTGTACGATTTATGGTGATTTTTCAAAGTTAGGGTTTGAAATCTGGAAACAGTGTTGCACTTTTGGAAGAGTTTCGAGTTTCGTACAGTTCTGGTACTGTTCGGCGTAGAATTGGTTCCTGAAACTATTCTTCCCTTAAAGTTAACTTAAGGAGCTTTCAGTGAGACTTGGAACCACTCAATTTGGATTTTTCTAGAATTAATTATGAATTTTCAAAGTTGAGTAAAAATTCTGGAAATTCTGCGTGAACAGTACCCGCGAAGCAAAATTTCCAGATTTGGTATTCTTGAATCTAAGGCCATCTAAAGTGGTCCTAATTGACAAGAAATGGATCTTAAGGATGGGAAATGATAAGATTTATGTTAGAAAAGTTGGAAAGAAAATCCTAAGACTAAGAGAAAGGGTTGAGGTTCAAGAAAGCTAGTCTTGAACTTTATCTAATCTAGTGGTCCTAATGGATTGTATGATCAATGTGACTATGTTTAGGACCTTTGGAACATCCAAGAGGATGTTTGATGATGTTGACCGAATGTCCACATGGTTGGAAAGACAAGGGAATCAAAGGAAAAGCAAGGGGAAAGCCATGTTACAAGGTAGTGAACTTACCTATACTGTGTGCTTGATATGTATGCTTGCATGATGTGATTGTGTTGCCATGATGTGACTAAGCTATGATGAAATGTTTGCAAAGTTATGTTTGTAAGTTTATGTTATGTTTTGCCTTGGCAATATGTTATGGAAGCATGAAATGCTTTAGCTTACTTTCCATGGCATTTATGTGTTAATGTTATAACATGTCATGCATGTGCATTATGTCTTGCATGCTTATGGGTAGTGTTTGCTACTGAGATTCCCCCGAATCTCACCCCTCCCTAACCAACCATTTAGGTCAATCAATGATGGGCAATAATTGCATGAGAAGCAAGGAGAAGTAAACAAAGAATTATTCTTGTTAATGGATGAGACTGTTGATAAATGTATAATTCTACTATTTTGTGAACTATGTTATGGATGCCAATGATGCCATGTATTTAATTATAATATTTATGGCATGAATAAAAGTGTATCAGCATGAACGGAAAAGAGTAAGGCCATGTTATTATGCCAAAGAAATAAAAAGAATTAAAGAGATGTTAAGGGATAAAACGTAAGTCCTGGAGCAGTGAGTTTATAGCTCCAGTTTTACCTATCAAACGAGTGAGTTAGGTCATAAGATTTGGCAAGCAAAGAGATCTGATGTTTCTCTTTCAAATGAGGGGTAGTTTGCCTGATTCCGATAACCGAGCAGAAAGTTATGCCTTTCCAAAGTTAGGCAAAAATACAGTAAAATCCGAAAATGACCAAATGAACAGTAACTTTTTCAAAGGAAATTGAGCTCGAATTTCAAGGCAATCAGTTCATAAACTATTTTTCCTCAAAATTTTATCCAAGGAGCTTTCTGTAGAACTTAGAATCACTCAATTTCAATTTTTCTACAATTAGTTATGAATTTTTGAAGTTTGTCACATTTTAAGGTGACAATGAATAGTAACCCATAAATGAAAATTTTCAAATTTGATTTTTCATCAATTGTAGCCTTCAAAAATGATTCAAAATGCTTTCGCAAGGAAAGTTAATTGATTTAAACATGAGGTGTTACAACCTTCTCCTTCCCTCTCTGCGTTAGGACTTCTCTTTCTCCCTGTTTGGTAAGTTCTCCTTCTTTTCTTTCTTTTGCTTGTTTCCTTCTTGCTCTGAGTTATTATTTTGCTTAGGGTTTATGTGCTTTTCTATTTTGTTGTTTTAGTTTGTGGCTAGGTAGGTTCCTTTTCACTTCCAATTTCGATTATGTAGCCCTTAGGCTATCTAATGATTTATGGTGCATTTTGTTTTTCAGTGATTTCCCTACTCAATTTTGAAAGCTTTTAGTAAATTAAAAACCTATGAATCATTACATAGCCCATTGCTATTGCCTGAGTTGTTAATTCTGGTTTTTCTGGGGTAGAGCTCGTTGCTGTTTGTTTGGTCTTTGTTTAGTGTGTTTTGTTTATTGTGTTCAGAGTATGCCTCGTACTAAGAACCCTGCACCTGTGTCTAAATCTGATTCTGGGGATGAGTATACTTTTGAGGAGTTATATGAGAAAATTGACCAGAGACCTCTCCTCAAGGAGTGTCCTTTTCCCTTAGACCCCCCTGATCACCCTTTTATCCGCCAACTCCGGGCATCCCAATTGACCAGTTTGGTCCAGGAGCGTTCTATGGGCAATGACGCTTTTGTTCGCCATTTCTATACCTTTGTCCGATTCCATGGTTCCATGATCATTGACTTTCACAATGTCCGTGTCCATCACTCTTTTACGGCCAAAAACATCCGCTTCCATTACCACCTACCTCCTTGTTGCCATTCTGGTTATTCTGGTTACCACGATAACTACCCTTTTGATGATGTCCTCCAAACCCTGTGTCATGAGGGTGCCACTTGGCATCGCCCCCGCACTACAGAGCAATACCTTAAGCGATCCGAGTTCCGACCAGAGGCTCGCCCTTGGCTGCATTTTGTCTGTAACAACTTAGTCCCTACCACTCACCTAGCTAATGTTCCTAAGCGTCAAGCACTATACATCTATCTCCTCATGACTGGCCGCTCATTTGATGTAGCCGACACCATTTACTCAGCTCTCCATGATGCCATCAACACCCCCAAACTCTCACCAACAGCATTATCTTCCCTCACCTAGTCACTGACCTTTTTCGCGCTGCTAATGTCCCTGAGTACAACAATGACAGATACTTTGAGCCAGCCCCTTATTTCGCTATGACCGTCTTAAGCAACCTGTCATTGGACCACCACCACCTATCCAGCCTGTTTATGACATTGGTGCAGCCCATGCAGTTGGTGCATAAGCCCCAGAAGCCCAAGCGGGCTAGCAAGGCCAGGAAGATCCAGAAGCTCTAGAACCTGTCACCTTAGACACCCTGGCTGATGATATCGATGAGCTAGCAGAGCATGCTCACCAGTTGCGTGTCACACTCCTCTAAGAGATGAAGAGGCAGAAAGACCGTGACGTTTTGTATGATAGAGACCGGCACTACCGTTGTCATGTAGATACTTTGATTGTTGAACGGTTGAACTTCCTTCTACCTCTCGAAGAGGACGACCTTCAGAGTAGAGCTGGAACATCTGGAGCAGGCACTTTTGGTGCAGGACCATCTGGGTCTGGGGCGGATGATAGTGGGATGCAGCAGTAGTTCTTTCTTTGTGTTTTGTTTTATTTCTTGTTCTTTATTTCTGTTTTGCGTCAGTTTTGCTAGATACTTGTTAAGCTTGTTGGTATTTTCATTGTTGTGATACATTGGATGCTGGTTTAACTGTTTAGCTACTGATGGCCTCTTTCTTTTGCTGTTATCTTTATGCTTGCATTGCTTCCTTTCACTATTTTCATTTCTCCTTTTTGTTTTGCTTGTAACCTGTTACCCTTCTTCCTCCTCTTTGTGAATTTGATGTGTTGTGCTCCAATTTAAAATTAGACTTCACAACTTCCAGTTCACTTGTTGATTGGTTTGCATGTATAGGTTTAAACATTAAGGATAATGTTGTGTTTAAGTTTGGGGGAGGGATATCTATTTTTGATTTCAGCAAGTGCTTCATTATGCATCTATTTTGATCCCTTAGGTGTTTTTAAACTGATTAACTGTGGCATTTTTGAAGTCATTGAAGTTAACTTTCGGGGAAGTTTGAAAATTGCATTGCATTTTATCTCTCTATCAACCTTTACCGCGGCAAAGTGCTGCCTTATCAATTATTTCTCACTTCTCAGCCATACTTCGCTGCGGCCAACTTATGTTTCACCGCGGCGAAGCAAGTCTGCTTCATGTTTTTCCTTCTTGGTTAAAGTTCGCTGCGACATACTCCTTCTTTTGCCACGGCAAAGTATTCAAAAAAAAAAACTTGAATGCTTTGCAGTTCCATTTTTTCTTTCTCCGGAAATTCTCCTAGCTTAGATTCTTAATACTCCTGTATTTTTAAAATTACTGAAAAATTCAAAATTATACTTGTGTTTTTAGAAAATTACTCATGCTTTTAAATGATGGTTGAACTTAGACTAGTCCTTCCCCACTGTTTTTGATAAGGAGTAAATGAGGGTATGCTTTGAAAATAGGATTATGTGCTTTTAAACCTTGAGATTGATTAATCGAGATACTAGCCTTGTTGGAAGGATCTTTAGGCCTTAATTTGTTAAATTGTGTGAATCTGTTTAGTTTTATATTTCTCTAGAACTTGTTATAATTCTTAATCAAAGCCTAGTGTGTGGACATGACAGAGGCATTCGATTCCAAACCCCTATTACCCAAACATAAGCCCAAACACCCTACCATTGTTATCCCCTATGGACCTACACTTTGAGTACATGCATGCAAATAAATTGTGGATTTTTGTTCTGTTTGGCCATATTTATGTTTTAAAAAAAACAAAAACAAAAACAAAACAAAAAAAAAGAAAGAAGCAAAAAATATATATATGTATGTAATAATAATAATAATTTTATTATTATTAGCTCCTTTCTTTAGGAAGGTTTATGTTTATGGCATAGGTAGAATAATTGTTATGCTTGTACTCAATTTTACTTTTTCTTTTATTCCATCTATTCCACTTGACTATCACCAAAATTTACGAATCCTAAGTCCTCTTGTTTTGCAATGTGTGGTTCTTGAGGTGGAGGGTAGAATTATTACAAGCCTATGGTAGAGATTGGACTGAATAGACTTAAAGTGAAATAATCCCTAAACAAGTGAGTTGAGAGCTAAACACATACCTCTGAGATAAATCTCTTTTGCTCAATCTTTTGGATTAAACGTCCATAGTGTTTATTTTCTTAGCATGTCTTTACTTTACCGTTGTCAATCTCTGTGGAAATTTCTTGCTAATCTTCTACCATCATCTTTAAGCATGTTAATATTTCTCTTTGCACTTGTATCTTTTTGGATCATTTGAGCTTTGTCCAAGAGTACAAAGGTCTAAGTGTGGGGGAATTTGATTGAGCTCAAATTGTTTATACTAATTGATGACTTTTTCCATATTTTTGTTACACTTTTTGGCTCTTTTAATGATATTTGTGCTTAATTGGGATTGAGGGTCTTTGTTCTGAGTTAGTGTTATTTGAGGGTAAAATTGTCATATTTATTCATTAATTGGATTTAAATAATTTCTAGGACAATCGATACCTCAGACCATTACTTTTTATTTTAGGGCACTCAAGAAGAAGAGCCAAGAGTGAAGATCAAGGAAGTCCAGCACACAAGACGGATTAATGCCTCTGCCAGGCTTCGCCGCGGTCAACTTTATCTTCACCGCGGCGAAGACACCACTTCAGCAAAAGTACTCTCGACTAAGGTTCGCCGCGGCGAACCCCTCGAATCAACAACCCAGACTCGAACCATTTTCGAAAATTTTACCTACCCACTCTCATAAACCAACCCAATACACCCCATTACAAGTTGAGAAACCCTATTTTCGTGAAAGTGACATCATTCATTCAGACACCAGCCCCCATCTTTGTTCTCTCTCATCTTCCTCTCATCTAACCCTAGTTTCTTCTATTTTCACTGCCAAACCTCCACTATGGGAAGCTCAGATTCATTCTTAGTTGAGATGCTTCAGATTTCTATGAGTGGCTAGGCGTTTTCCTTCCTCTTAGAGGTGTAGCAATGGCTGGAGTTCAATGAGCTAAGAAGGAGATTAGTTTAATCCTAGTTCATGCTATGAATTTATGAGTTTCTAGGTTTAGGATTTGTATTTTGTAGCTGAACTGCTTGATTATAGTTGAAATGAGCTTGGATTTTCATATGTGTAGTGAATTGATTATTATAGAACTCTAAGCCTAAATATATGAAGTCTTATATATGTCAATTGTAATCTTTTGATTCTCTTTACTCTTGCATGGTTGTATTTTAATATTGAGACATTTTTGATTGCATTTGACCTATTACATTAATCAATTTTTTTATACACACTAAGAGCACTTAACAGGATCTTGAGAAATGGAGTTCATTTATCAAGATTCTGGACTCAAAGAGTATTTTGAGGTTTATCACTTTGAAACTTAGTGATTTCTACTCCCATATCAATTGATTTTGAACTATGACAGCCTGAGCACACTTTCAAGAGGAACTTAATTATCATTTAGTTATTGTCTACCTGCATCCATCACCTATTCCCTAAAATCCAAAAATATATATACATATATTTTGTTTAACCTTAATTCAATTCACTCAATGATTTCGAAAAAAACCAAAACCCCCTGTTTATATTCAAGCTTGCATTGCATGACATTTAAGCTAATTTAGGTCCATTTCACTAAGGCTCCATTTAAGTGAGACGACCCGAGGTTGCACCCTATAGTGCAATCCTTGGATAAAAGTTTTGATTTAACCTCCAAGGTCTAGAAAAGGTACTGGATAAGAATCATCAGAAAAAATAGATAACATGCAATATTGGAATGTGCCAGATGCATTACAAGTGTGCTAGGTGAAACATACTACCTTTAACCCCTCAGAGTACACATTCGTAAGTGTTATGGTTCAAGTAGGTCAAAATACAAGCCCGTGGATTAAAAATTTTAACATAACTATTCAGATTACTATTCACTGTTTAAATTCAGATTTCAGGTCCAATTTTGAAAAATCATAACTAATTCTATAAATATCGTATTGAGGTGCTCTAAAATTCTATGGGAAAATCTTTAAAAGCCATTTAAGAGAAAAATATCCAATGGACTTATCCTTGCCCAATTCTTATAGTTTAATCAATAAAGATTACTATTCATTTGGTAAAATCTGGAACTTTCAGATTCTGTGCCTCAGCTTTGAAAATTTGTATCGCCTTGTGTACATATCCAATTAAGGTGATCTAACTCTCATTTTAAAGCTTAGGATGTGTACTATGAGTCTGCCAAATTTGGTGGCTTAATTCATTCATTTGATAGGTCAGACTAGAGCTACAAACTCATTGCTCCATGACCTATGTTTTATCCCTTAACCTCTTTTTACTTTAATTCTTTCTATTTCTTTAGCATACACAAATTGGGTTTACGCTTTCCTAATCATCCTCATACATTTCCATTCATCCCATAAATATTGTAATTAAATACATGGCATCATTGGAATTCATAACATAAATTACATAATAGGAGAAATAACATTGAATAATAACATCATTCATTACGTCAATAATTCTCCACTTTCTTCTCCTTGCCTCTCATGCCATTATTGCCCACCATTGATTGACCTAAATGGTTAGTTAGGGAGGGGTGAGATTCAGGAGAATCTCAGTAGTAAACATTACCCATAAGGATGCAAGACATAATGCAAATGCATGACATGTTATAACATTAACACATGAATGCCATGAAAAGTAAGCTACAACATTTCATGCTTTCATAGCATATAGCCAAGGCAAAACATAACATAAACTTGCAAACATAACTTTGCAAACATTTCATCATAGCTTAGTCATACAATGGCAACATAATCACATCATGCAAGCATACATATCAAGCACACAATATAGGTAAGTTCACTACCTTGTAACATAATTTTCCTCTTGTTTTTCCTTTGCTTCCCTTGTCTTTCCAACCCTATGGATTTTCGGTCAACACTATTAAACATCCTCTTAGATGCTCCATGTAACATCCAAACTTTTGGGCCTATAAGTACCAGAAATAGCCTGAATTCGATAGGCTACTAGACCTTTTTTTAGCAAAAGTCCCAAAGATGAGAAATGAAGTCAAAGCAATTTTAGGGACTAAACTGCAAAGTGAAAGTTTTAAGGGGCTAAAGTGTAATCAAAGTTAGAGGCTCCAGTAAAGTCTCAAAGGTCCAAAAAGAGAAAAGAGGCTAGATATAGCCAAGGGTTAAGTTAGAAATCTCAAAGAGAGGATTGTATGAAGTTAAGTCCAAGCAGGGACTAAACCGTAAAATTTAGAAAGTTATGATCAAAAGGGGTAAAAATGGAAGAATATACAAAGAATTCCAAGAAAATACCAAAAAAAATGGGAAATAATATTCTAAGGCTTTTCTATGAAGAGAAAAGACGAAAATACCCCTGAGACAGCTTAAATGGAATTTATAAGAGTATGGTCGGTAAAAAGTACATGGTTCAAGGTAATTATTTAAAATAGCAAGAGATCTCAAAAATATACACAAAAATGAGGTTAAATGGTTGAAAATTTAAACTAATTTATAAAATTAGTCCCGCAACTAAAAGGCCAGTGGAATGGCTTTAATAAATTAAAAAACCGATTATGTCAATAAAAGGGTATTTTAGTAAATGAATTTTTATGCAAGGCTTAAAGGAGGTGTTATGGCCTAAGAAAATTTACAGATGTTCTCTAGAATAAAAGGGAATTTATGGAGTAGAGAGAAGAATTTTTTTGAGCTCCAAAAGGCCATAAAGAAAGCCGGAGAAACATGGCCCAAGTAAATTCAGAGGAAATTTAAGGATTAAGTTTTGATCCAACGGCTAGGATCTAATCTCCCTTCTCCTCCAACACATTTGTGACACCTAGCATCTTCTAGAAGAATGAGGTAAGGATGATGCAAGAAGATGATGTAATAATGATGTAAAAGTCAACTTGAAGTTCCAAGATTGCCCTTACTCTTTCTATTAGCCACCAAGTGCATTTTGGTCCATTCAAGCTAAAGTTTTGGCTATAAATACCCCACCTTGGAAGAGCATTTTGACAGCCATTTGTAGAGGAAAAACTCTGCCAAAATTTAGAGAGAAAAACGTAGGGGTGAAGGCCAAGAAGAAGGAATAAGATCAAGGTATGTGATAGTTACAGCATCTGACTTGATGCCTTTTTTGAATAAGTTACTCTTTGTATCTGATTCTAAAATTTGGTATGATTAAATTAAACTCTGTAAGCTTTAAATTTATGGGTAGAACACTTCATTTGGATATGTGTACAATTTATGGTGAGTTTTCAAAGTTAGGGTTTGAAATCTGAAAACAGTGTTTAACTATTGAAAGAGTGTGAAATTCCGTACAATTCTGGTACTGTTCAGAATAGAATTGGTTCCTAAAAATATTTTTTATTTAAAGATAACTTAAGGAGCTTTTAGTGAGACTTGGAAACACTCATTTTTAATTTCTCTAGAATTAATTATGAATTTTCAAAGTTGAACAAAAATTTTGAAATTTCTATGTGATTAGTACCCGCAAAGCAAAATTTTCAGATTTGATCTTCTTGAATCTAAGGCCATCTAAAGTGTCCTCATTGACAAGAAATGTATCTTGAGGATAGAAAATGATGAGATTTATGTTAAAAAAGCTAGAAAGAAAACCCTAAAACCAAGAGAAAGGGTTGAGGTTCAAGAGAGCTAGTCTTGAACATTATGTAGTCTCTTGGTCCTAATAGATTGTGTGCTCATTATGACTATGTTTAGGACCTTGGAACATCCAAGAGGACATTTGGTGATATTAACTGAATGCCCACATGGTTGGAAAGTCAAGAGAGTCAAAGGAAAAGTAAGAGGAAAGCTTGAGGTGCAAGGCAGTGAACTTACCTATTGTTATTGCTTGATGTTGTATGCTTATGTGTTGCTATGTACATGTTATTTGAATGTTATTGTGACATGTTTTAGCTGCTATAGTTGCTATTCATGATGAGTAGATTATGTATCCATGGCAATGCATCAAGAAGTTAGCTTTGAGTATGCTAATATGTCACTAATTAACAAGAGAATAAACAAGTTAAGTGTAGTGCATTAGCATCCATTTAGCATGATTAATATGGTATTGTTTGCTACTGAGATTCCTCTGAATCTCACCCCCTCCCTAACCAACCATTTAGGTCAATCATCAATGGGCAATAATGGCATGAGAAGCAAGGAGAAGAAAGTGGAGAATTGTTCATGTTAATGAATGATATTAATATTCAATGTGTAATTCTCCTATTATGTAATTTATGTTATGGCTGCCTATGATAGCATGTAATTAATTATAATATTTATGACATAAATGAAAGTGTATGAGCATGAATGGGAAAAAGTAAGCCCATGTTATGTATGCCAAAGAAATAAAAAGAATTAAAGTAAAGAGATGTTAAGGGATAAAACGTAGGTCATGGAGCAGTGAGTTTATAGCTCCAGTTTGACCTATCAACTGAATGAGTTAAGTCATGAGATTTGGCAGACTCATAGTGCACATCCCAAGATTTAAAATGAGAGCTATATCACCTTAATTGGATGTGTACACAAGGAGATATGAATTTCCAAAGTTGAGCCACAGATCTGGAAGTTCTAGATTTTATGAAATGAACAGTAATATTTATTGATTAAATTGTACAAATTGGGCAAGGATAATCCAGGTTTGATTTTTTTTCCTTAAATAGAATTGAAGGAGCTTTCCGTAGAATTTTATAACACCTCAATATGATTTTTATGGAATTAGTTATGAATTTTTGAAATTGGGCCTGTATTCTGGAACTTGAACAGTGAATAGTAACCCGAGTAATAATGTTGAAATTTTAAATCCACGGGCTTGTGTCGTGATCTGCTTGAACCATAACACTTACGAATGCATACTCTGAGGGGTTAAAGGTAGGACATTTCACCAAAGGTCCTAAACACATCAATACATGATGCAAAACAATTATTAGAATCAAGTCATCAACTTATCTCTACTTGATTCTTTCTTGAACATACTTGAACTCTAACTCTTGAGTTTCAATTCCAAATTTCCTAAAATTATTTTCACATACTATTCCCACATAATTTATAACCAAGCTCCCATAGGATTTCAAGCTCCCAAAAACCATTAAAATCTATAACCAACCTCAACAACAAGGGTAGTGAAAACTACATCAAAAACGACACATATACCTTGTTTTAGAGCTTGATCTGGCTTGGGACCACTTAGCCTTTCTTTCTCTCTCTAGAAACCATTTTACAAGAGCTTTCCTATGGGTTCCTTGTGCTTGGACGAAATAATAGGGAGGGGAGGGGTATTTATAGAAAGCTAGAACAAATCCTGGTCGTCGGTTCTGATTCGATCTCGGCCATATATTCTTTCTTCTTGAATAAGTATGCTTTCTCTCCCAGAAATGTGACACTTGTCTAGTGTGATGTCATCTTGCTTGTGTCATCTTGATTAGGTCATCGAGATTAGTTAACTTAATCCAAGATTAATTAGCTTAATTACTGTGATTAAGCTTCTTAATCATCCTCCGAAAAATCCTTTCTTTCAATCCAATTGTGCCCTTCACATTTTTGTGTAATTCCATGCATATCCTCTTGTCCACATGGCAATGTGATAGGGAGGAAAAATTATATAAAAGTCGTGCAAAATATAGCCCTTAGGTATTCCTCTACCTATTTTTCCATTTTGTACCGTATCGGGTACTTTTTTTGAGTCCTGACTGACCCGGTACCACTGGGACATGTTTTGGCACCATTTTCTCATCTTAATTAAGTACATATATGGCACCATCTTAGAGGAGCATAGATGAAAATAATTAGCTCTACTGACAGGCTACTTAACCTTACTGAGTCACACAGTAAAGATTTCACTATAACAGGTAGACAAAGGACTGTCTAAAATATTCCTGTATTGCGTTCTGGTTTTTTTATGCTATCCATAAATATCTTCTGTTGACTCAGTATGATGACTTGTAGGTGTCATGATTGCATTTGGTGACTCAGTATGCTAACTCAGTGCTGTCGTGATGGTCTTTAGATATTTTCTTTCTTCTTTTCCTAGAAATATTATTAGATAATACTTAATCGGGGTTACCTTCTCTAAATTCTTTCTATCAGCTCGTAACTCTGTTAATCTGTCTCTAGGTTTGATTCTTTCCCTTTCATCACGGGAAATTCCTCTAATTTTTCTCTGGTCAAAAGTCAAACTCTAGACAGCTATTTTGACTTTCCCCGGATAGGGTATAAATAGGCTTTAAATTTAACTAAAGCTAACCTTGTCAGTTTCTGAAATGTCCTACCTTTAACCTCTCAGAGCACGCATTTGTAAGTGTTATGGTTCAAGTAAATCATAACACAAACCCGTGAATTTAAAATTTCAACATAACTACTCGGGTTACTATTCACTGTTAAATTTCCAGATTATAGGTCCAACTTCAAAAATTTATAACTAAATCCATAAAAATCGTATTAAGGTGTTTTAAAATTCTACGAAAATATATTTCAATGTTCTTTGAGGAAAAATATCCAATTGAACTTATCCTTAGACAATTCGTACATTTTAATCAATAAATATTACTATTCATTTTGTAAAATGTAGAACTTCCAGATTCTGTGCTTCAACTTTGAAAACTCGTATCTCCTTGTGTACACATCCAATTAATGTGATATATCTCTCATTTTAAAACTTGGGATGTGTACTATGAGTCTGCCAAATCTCGTGACTTAAATCATTCACTTGGTAGGTCAAACTGGAGCTACAAACTCACTACTCTAGGACATACGTTTTATCCCTTAACATCTCTTTACTTTAATTCTTTTTATTTCGTTCACATACATAACATGGGCTTTCTCTTTCCCATTTATGCTCATACATTTCTATACATGCCATAAGCATTAAAATTAATTACATGGCATCATGCATCCATAACATAAATTACATAATAAGAGAATTACCCAATGAATAATAATATTATTCATTGACATCAATGATTCTCCACTTTCGTCTCCTTGTTTCTCATGCCATTATTGCCCATCATTGATTGACCTATATGGTTGGTTAGGGAGGGGTGAGATTTGGGGGAATCTCAGTAGCAAACAATACCACATAATCATGCTAGATGGATGCTAATGCACTACACATAACTTGTTTATTCTCTTGTAAATTAGTGACATATTAGCATGCTCAAAGCTAACTTCTTGATGCATGGCCATGGAGACATAATCTACTCATCATGAATAGCAATTACAGCAGCTAAAACATGTCACAATAACATTCAATAACATGTACACGGCAACACACAAGCATACAACATCAAGCAATGACAATAGGTAAGTTCACTACCTTGCACCTCAAGCTTTCCTCTTACTTTTCCTTTGAATCCCTTGACTTTTCAACCATGTGGGCATTCGGTCAACATCACCAAACATCCCCTTTGATGTTCTAAAGGTCCTAAATATAGTCACATAGATCATACAATCTATTAGGACCACTAGATTACATAAAGTTCAAGACTATCTCTCTTGAACCTCAACCCTTTCTCTTAGTCTTAGGGTTTTCTTTCTAGCTTTTCTAACATAAATCTCATCATTTCCCATCCTTATGATCCATTTCTTGTCAATTAGGACTACTTTAGAGGCCTTAGATTCAAGAATATCAAATCTAAAAATTTTGGTTCGTGGCTACTGTTCACGCAGAAAACCCAGAATTTTTGCTCAGCTTTGAAAATTCATAATTAATTCTAGAAAACTCAAAATTCAGTGGTTTCAAGTCTCACTAAAATCTCCTCAAGTTAAATTTACACGAAAAATAGTTTCAGGAACCAATTCTATGCTGAACAGTGCCGGAATTGTACGGAACTCGAAACTCTTCTAAAAGTTCAACACTGTTTCCAGATTTCAAACCCTAACTTTGAAAAATCACCATAAATCGTACACAAATCCAAATGAAGTGTTCTATCCATGGATTTAAAGCTCACAAAGTGTAATTTAATCATACAAAATTTCAAAATCAGATATGAACAGTAACTAATTTGAAATAGGCATCAAATCAGATGATATAACCATCACATACCTTGATCTTGAAGCTTGAACTTAGGTAGACTTTCTCTCACTAGAAATATCTCTTTCTCTCTCTAGATGCAAGACGGTAGAGTTTCCCCTATAGATCCTTGCTTGGCCAAAATATGAAGGGGAGGGAGTGCCTATTTATAGCCAAAAATTTGACTTGAATGGACCAAAATACCCTTGGTGGCTAATAGAAAGGGTAAGGGCAATCTTGGAACTTCAAGTTGACTTTTGCATCATCATTGCATCATCTTCATGCATCATGCTTACCTCAACCTTCTAGAAGATGCCAAGTGTCATAAAAGTGGTGGAGGAGATGGGAGATTAGATCCTAGCCGTTGGATCAAACTTAATTCCTCCAAATTTACTTGGCCCACGTTTCTCCGGCTTCCTTTATGGCCTTCTGGAGCTCAGAAAATTCTTGTTTGCTCCATAAATTCCCTTTAATTCTAGAGAATATCTATGAATTTTCTTAGGCCAAAACACTTTCTTTAAACCTTGCATAAAAATTCATTTACCAAAATACCCTTTTATCGGCAAAACCGGCTCTTTAATTTATTAAAGCCACTCCACTGGGCTTTTGGTTACGGGACTAATTTTATAAATTAGTACAACCTTTCAACCATTTAACCTCATTTTTGTATACATTTTTGAGGTCTCTTGCTATTTTAAATAATTACCTCAAATGGTATACTTTTTACCAGTAATAACCTTATAAATTCCATTGAAGCTGCCTTAGGGGTATTTTCGTCTTTTTTCTTCACACGAGAGCCTTATAATATTATTTCCCATTTTTTGAGATTTTCTTAGAATTCTCTGTGTACTCTTCCCTTTTTTATCCCTGTTGGTCATAACTTTCTGAATTTACGATTTAGTCCTGCTTGGACTTAGCTTCATATAATCCTCTCTTTGAGGCTTCTAGCTTAACCTTTGGCCTATATCTAGTCTCTTTTCTCTCTCTGGGCCTTCGAGACTTTACTGGAGCCTCTAACCTTGATTACACTTTAACCCCTTAAAACTTTTACTTTGCAGTTTAGTCCCTCAAACTGCTTTGCCTTCCTTTCTCATCTTTGGGACTTCTGCTCAAAAGGGGTCTAGTAGCCTATTCAATCTAGGCTATTTCTGGTACTTCTAGGCCCAAAAGTTTGGATGTTACAGTTTCTGGGGACGAAATTAATTTTACAATCTGTGTAAATTCCTCAACTACTGTTCCCCAATTTTTCCTGATTATTTGAGGCCGTCTCATAGCTTATATAATTCAATTTAAGTTACTATCTCAAATTGTCCAAAACCCTAGAATGACTTCAGGGCATTTCCGTCATTTCTAGCCTTATATCAGCTCTGGGATCCTATTCCCATTTTTCTGGAATTTTCTAAGTTATTTGGGCCCTTTTTGCTAACTCTGAGCATTGACCAACCAAAACTTTTATCATTTATAGTTAGGTCCCTACTTGGCCTAGTAATCTTTTCTTTGCAATTTGGTCTCTCCTTAGGCCTAACATTCGGAACCATCTCTTGCAAGTTTTGGGCATAGCCTCTGGCCCTTAGTTGTTTCTAGTTCATCATTTTTTAGTCTCCGAATACTATTGTTTTACACATTTGCCCTTAGAAAATCTCTTTTTCTTCTATGGGATCTCCGGGACTTTTGTTGCATTGGACTTAGTAATCATCCTTTTCTTGTTCTATTGCTTGTATCTATGAGCCAAAATTTGGGATGTTATACTAGGCATTCTTTTATAAGCATAGGTTCCAAATGGACAAGTGAAGGTAGTTTTATCTTGGTCTCTAGGGTCTATATGGATTTGAAAGTACCCAGAATACCTATCTAGGAAACAGTAGTGACTCTTCCTCGTTAATCATTCAAGCATTTGGTCAATAATAGGTAAGGAAAAGTGATCCTTCCTAGTGGATTCATTCAACTTCCTATAGTCAACATAAAGTCTCCATGAGTTTTACACCCTAGTTGGTATGAATTCATTATTCTCATTCTTAACTACTATGATCCCACTCTTCTTTGGTACAACTTATACCGATGACACCTAATCATTATTTGATATAGCATATATGATTCCAGCTCTCAATAGTTTATCAATTTCTTTCCTAACCACATCAGAAATTAGAGGATTCAGCCTCCTTTGGTTTTCTTTAATTGGCTTGGAACCTTAAGTTAACAGAATCCTATGGGTACAAATAGTAGAATCAATTCCCTTTATATCAGCTAATTGCCAACCCAACACCTTCGTATTCCTACTAAATACACTCATCAAATTGGACTCTTCACTTTCAATCAAGGAGCTAGAGATAATGATAGGCAATTTACTTTTAGCATCCAGATAAGCATACTTGAGACTTGAGGGTAAATCTTTAAGTTCCAAAGTTGAGGGTTAGACAATCGAGAGAATTAGAGTAGGAAAATCAATAGAGTTAGAGAAACTTCCCTTTGTTCACCCTTGGGAAGTGCACTTGTCAGCCTCATTTGGATCTATCACCCTTGCCTTAATTCCCTCAGATGTTGTACAAAACTCAAGTTGGTCTACAGCAGCAACAATCTTAGGTTGTCTCACCATTAGAGATTAGATCATTCAAGAATCATAAAGTATGGGGCGTAATTTTAGAGTGTGAATGATTAAGAGTTGAGTCAGAGAGTGTTGGCCCTTTAACCAAAGTATCTAAGACTCAAGATGGTGAAGCTATTGGCATTTGAAGTTTAGTTATTGTAGCAAGGGGCTCAAGTTGCGACCTCACTTGTCCAAGCTGTGACCTCAAGTCACAGAGGCCACCTTCGACTTGGGATTCCTCAAGTCATGACCTCATGTCACAAAGGCTAGTTTCCTCGAATTTTACTCCACTAACAGCATCAATCATATCTTGTACACCAGCAAAATTAGCTAAAAGGTCCTTGCCATAGGCAATATTACTTGTGAATGAAGGAATGGAATGAAAACTTGAAGGAAAAGAAAAATCTTGGGAAATAGAAAGCATGTTATCAATTTCTAGAGAATTAATGCATGGCATCTTACTCCCACAAGAACTTGAAAATGAATAAACAGAAGAAAGAGAATTGAAATATTCATTATAGTTACTTAAAGATGAGTCTAGCTCAAATGATTTATGTGATAATTCAAGACAAGAAACAATCAATTCAGGCAACCCCATGTTATACCCATCATGCATATTTAGCTCATGTTCATCCCTTACTTGCTTAACATCTAAATCAATGGCACTTAAACCCATAAATATAGAATTATCAAAGGGATACTGCATAGATTCATTCATATTAAAGGTTACAACATGGCTCCTACTTTTATTGTGATACAACTAAGTTTCATGCTTATGATAGTCTTGGAAGTCTGAAGGAAAGGTCTCCCCTATCACATCTCAAATTTTAGCCTAGGAGCCCTGAAAGTAGCCTAAAGAAGATAGGTTACTAAGTCTCTTCTGAGCAGAAGTCCTAAAGATAAGAAAGAAAGTCAAAGCAGTTTCAGGGACTAAAGTGCAAAGTAAAACATTTCAAGGGCCGAAGTATAACCAAAGCTAGAGGCTCCAATAAAGTCTCAACAGCCCAGGAAGAGAAAAGAGGCTAGATACAGGCCAAAATTTAAGTTAGAAACCTTAAAGAGATGGTTGTATGAAGTTAAGTCTAAGCAGGGGCTAAACTATAAATTCAGAAAGTTACAGCCAACAGGGATAAAAATGAAAAGTATACAAAAAATTTCAGAAAAAATCCCAAAAAATGAAAAATAATATTTTAAGGCTCTTTTGTTAAGAGAAATGACAAAAATACCCCTGAGACAGCTTAAATGGAATTTATAAAGTTATGACTAGTAAAAAGTATACCGTTTGAGGTAATTATTTAAAATAACAAGAGTCCTAAAAAATATACATAAAAATGAGATTAAATGGTTGAAAGGTTGTACTAATTTATAAAATTAGTCCCGTAACCAAAAAGCCAATAGAATGGCTTTAATAAATTAAAAAGCCGATTATACCAATAAAAGGGCATTTTAGTAAATGATTTTTATGCAAGGCTTAAAGGAAGTGTTATGGCCTGAGAAAATTTATAGATATTTTCTAGAGTAAAATGGAATTTATGGAGTATACAGAAGAATTTTTTGAGCTCCGGAGGGCCGTCAAGAAAGCCGAAGAAACGTGGACCAAGTAAATTAGGAGGAAATTTAAGGATTAAGTTTTGATCCAAGGGCTAGGATTTAATCTCCCCTCTCCACCACATCTGTGACACTTGACACCTTCTAGAAGAATGATGTAAGGGTGATGCAAGAAGATGATGTACTGATGATGCAAAAGTGCACTTGAAGTTCCAAGATTGCTCTTACTCTTTCTATTAGCCACCAAGGGCATTTTGGTCCATTCAAGCCAAAGTTTTGGCTATAAATAGACCCTCTTTCCTTCACATTTTTAGCCAAGATGGAGAATAAGAGGAAAAACTCTTGCGATTTTGATTCTTGAAGCTTAAATCAAGAGGAAGACACCTACTTGGATCAACCAAGTTTGGATCTAAGGTTAGTAAGTTGTTCCCTCTTGTTTCTTGCTTTGAATCTTTGGCTTTTATAGTTGAAAAGTTTGGTTTCCCTTAAGAAATGATGCTAGGCAAAATGTATAGGATTAGGGGAAGGAAGTTTTGATGTTATATCTAGTTAAAACCCATTGATTCAAGGTTGTTTCAAGTGGTTTTAAGTTGTTATTTAAATAATTTCATGATTGTTTAAGGAAGGGTACTGTTTAGTCAATATGAGATCTATACTCTAGGATGAGATTTTTCATAGTTTTGATGCTTCCATTGTGTTTAAAATGAAAAATGGTGTAGGGTAAACCTAAAGGACAAGCATTAGAAGAATTATGAACCCCCTATTCGGCCAACACTGTTTCTTGGGAAGGAGTTTTCTTTTCATAAATCCAAGCTCATATTTGGATTCTTTAAGCAAAATTGTGTAGGATTGGTCTAAGAGAACAATTTTTACAAAGCTAGAATATCAATCCAAAATTTAGAGAAAAGGTAAAGTTCAAGAGAGTTAGTCTAGAACTTTATGTAATCTCTTAGTCCTAATGGATTGTATGATCAATGTGATTATATTTAGGACATTAGAAATTCTAAGAGGATGTTTGGTGATGCTAACTGAATGCCCACATGGTTGGGAAGTCAAGGGAATTAAAGGAAAAGCAAGAAGAAAGCTTGAGGTGCAAGGTAGTGAACTTACCTATTGTCATTGCTTGATGTTCTATGCTTGTGTGTTGCTATGTACATCTTATTTGAATGTTATTGTGACATGTTTTGACTATTGTAATTGCTATTCATGATGAGTAGATTATGTCTCTATGGCCATTCATTAAGAAGTTAGCTTTGGGCATGCTAATATGTCACTAATTAACAAGAGAATAAAAAAGTTACGTGTAGTGCATTAGCATCCATTTAGTATGATGAATATGGTATTGTTTGCTATTGAGATTCTCCCAAATCTCACCGCTTCCCTAACCAACCATTTAGGTCAATCGATGATGGACAATAATGGCATGAGAAACAAGGAGAAGAAAGTGGAGATTTATTGATGTTAATGAATGAGATTAATGTTCAATGTATAGTTTTCCTACGTTGTAAATTATGTTTATGGATGCCTTGATGCAATTTATTTGCATAGAAAGCTGATGGCATGTATGAAAATGTATGAGCATGAACGGGAAAGAGTAAACCCAAGTTATATATGCCAAACAAATAAAAAGAATTAAAGCAAGCAAAGGTGATTAGTTTTGATCTTTAGTTTGACCTATCAAATGAATGAGTTAAGCCATAAAATTTGTTACATTTATAGTACACATATTAAGCTTTATAATGAGAGGTAGTCCACCTCAATTAGATGTGTACACAAGGAGATACGAATTTTCAAAGTTGAGGCACAGAATTTAGAAGTTCCAGATTTTACCAAATGAATAGTAATTTTTATCCAATAAACTGTATGAATTGGACAAAGATAAGTCCAATTGGATATTTTTTGATTAAAGAGCATTAAAAGAGCTTTCTACAGAATTTTGGAACACCTCCATACAATTTTTTTAGAATTAGTTATGATTTTTCAAAGTTGGACCTGTGATCTAAAAATTATACAATGAACAGTAGTTTCTAAAAAATAACATCCTAAATGAAATTTTTGAGCTAAAGACCATCCAATGTGGTCCAAAATGATTCTAAATGGACTTTAAGGTATTATATAAGCAAGGTGTGACATTCCCAGAATTAGAGTGCTTTCATTTGCAGGCTCATTTGACATGTCTAAAACAAAGAATTCAGTAGGGAACACTAGGTCCTTAATCTGAACCAGAATGTCTTCTATGATTCCTTTGGGGTACCTAATAGACCTATTTGCTAGTTGGAGTACTACACTTGTGTCCTCGAGGCTATTTATCCCTAAAGCTAAGTAAACCGAGCAAGGCATGACATTTATAGCCACTCCTAGATCTAACATTGTTCCCTTAATATGAACTTTTCCTATGGTGCAAGGGATAGTGTAGGATCCCAGATCTTGACACCTAACCAGTAAGTTAGCTTTGAAAAGGGATGACACATTAGTACTCACCTGAATCCTCTCAAGGGGCCTAAATCTTTGCTTGTCATTACACAGTTCCTTTAATAATTTAAAATATTTAGGGTTCCCTCTTAAGAATTGAATTATAGGCACATTAATTTCCAGTTTATTAAACAAAGTGTAAGTATCATTGGCAAACTCAAAATCAAAATTTTTCTTTCTAGAAAAGTAAGTTTTAGGAAAAAGAAGATCCTTAGTGCATACCTCCTTACCTATAGGCTTAGAGGCTCCTTGTGTTCTACTTTCCTCCTTCTCTTTCTTTTGCTTGCCCTTGTAAGTTGAGCTCTCCATAGTGTTCTCATTTTCGCGTGTAGCTTTATGGGGTACTTCATCATGTACTTGAGTCACCTTCTCTTTTAGGTCTTCTTATGGTCTTGTCCTCATCATGAGCTCCTCCTCTTTTGTACTCTCAGATTTACCCAATCTCATTAGGGTAAGTGGAGGGCTCTCCACCCGTTGCTCGGATTAATCTTCATTTATCTTTTCACCCTCAAAGTGAACCCTTCTTTCACTTCTTAAGGTTATTGCATTAAGGACCTTAGGGTTAATCACCGTGTTGGGTCAGATGACTAGTGATATCTATGTTCTTTAAGGTAAGCTCCTCCAACTTTTTGTGCACATCTAAATTATCTTTTTGTATTCCTCACAAAATAGTAGTTATAGAGACAAACTTGTCATTACCCTCCTTTATTCACCCCTTTATGTTGGTCATTTGTGCAGCTATGCTCTTTAAGAGCTGTGAAGTATCATCCCCTCTTGGTGGTTGTTGAGATACTATAGTATTTTGTGTGGTGGTCACTACAGCTTTTGAAGGGTCTTAAAAGTTACTTGAGGAGGCCCCAGATTATGAAATTGATGACCTTGGAATTGATTTGGTCTATTTGCTCTCCCACTCTATTTAAAATTTGAATGTTCTCTCCAACTAGGATTATAAGTCCTTATTAATTCCCATACAACCTGTGGTTCCATATTCTCCACGGATCCATTTACAGCGATATCCAAGACTTGTGCATTGTATGTCAATAGCCCATTATAGAAATATTGTACCAAGTGTTGCTCAAGGATTTGATGATGGGGGCACCGAGTCAGTATTTCTTGGAATTTGCTTTAAAAATCAAAAAATGACTCGAAAGGCTCTTGTTTAGCTGCTGAAATTTCCTTGCAAGTGGCTGAAATCTTTATGGAGGGGAAGTAGTTATCCAAAAATACTTTCTTCAGACTAGTCCATGATTCATATGCATTATCCACATAGAAGGGAAGATTCATATACCACTCTTTAGCTTTGCCCTCCAAAGATAAGTGAAATACTTTCCATATTACATCATCAATACTTACCCCTATCAGTTTCATAGACATGCACTACATGTAAAGGGTCTAGAGGTGCAAATATGGGTTCTCACCTACAGGGCTATGAAATTTAGATAGTGAGTGAATCAATGGACCTTAATTTTGAAATCTACATTAAAAGTAGGAAAAGCAACAAGCGTAGGATCAAAGTTTCCATCAAGTTGAGTTAATTCCTTAGTAGTTCTACCCCCGGATTGCCTATTAATCCTATTCTGGCCATTGTTCTCTCCTTGCCCCTCATTACCACCATTATTAGGTCTATTATGATTGCCATTCCCATTCCCACCATTAGCACCACTAGGAGGGACTTCAGCCATGATTCCTCCTCTAACTCCTTACTCTCACTAGATAAATGGGATTGGTCTTATAAGGTAAGTGGGCTATGACGTGCTGTGTCTCTACCTCTCCTGCCTCTATGCACTCTAGGCATGCACAAAACTCTTAAGACTCAAGCACAAATAATGGCCTAAGTGTGTAGTTCAAAATTAAGGCAGACTCAATGATTTTAAATAATGCTTAGTGAGTTTGAGGTGTATGAAGTGCTATATACTCACAAAATATATGCAGAAAGCAAAGCTATTCAAAAAGAGTAAGTCTGACACTTAGAAAATCTTAACTGAAAAGCCAACCCAGGTCACGACTTGGGATATCCAGGTCATGACTTGAGTGTAAGGAGATTAATCTTGAGTTGAATGAAAAATGAGGTCATGACAAGACGCAAGTCAGGTCGCGACTTGAGTGAACCGAGAGCAAAACTGAACACTAGAAGACTGAGGTCACGACAAGACACAAGTTAGGTTGTGACTTGAAGAAGTAAGGTCACGACATGAGAAACTGAAGTCTTGACTTTAAGTCACAGAGAGCTGGTTTCGCAAAAAACCTTGAAGAATTCACTAACTGCTTGTTTGGTTAATTGAATATATAGTAATAGAATAGAATGTAATGCAATATGCATTCCATGACTGTGTTTGGTTCGCTATACAATAGAATTTATTTTTTTAATTTAATTAAATTTAAGTGAGAATGTAAGGACTAAAATATCCCCAGCAAAGAAAACTCTCTTCCATTCACCCAGCGCCGTCCTCCCCTTATCCACCATTGGCAAAACAAAATAACAATCATGGCTTTAGATTTTGAATAGGCAAAATTTTGGGTTTGAGAAAAGTCTTCACAACCGTCATTTGTCCTCTTGTGGCTTTGGATCTGGTAGAGCAATTGTGGTCTTTTGATTTAAGCGAGTTCTTCGTGGATAAGAAATATGCAAGGATGATGTGGTTCTGGTTTAGACCATAAGGTGTAGCCAATGGTGGCTGTCGGCGGTGAGGAGAAGCCTACAGGTGAAGATTGTTTTCGATGTGGTTCTAAGGATGAAGCCACACCATGATAAGGATGAAGGGTAGAAAAGTCAAGAGTGGATTTTAAGTAGTGGTAATGGGGATTACATAAGTTTTTTTAATGTAATCCCTGTTACTAAATTTAAGGGAATCATGATGCTACTATGTAATGCCCATTACATTATTTTGGACCAACCAAACATTGGAAATATGGGGATACCTTAAGATTGTATGTAATTTCCATTCATCTAATCCAACTAAATAGGCTATAAGTTTTTTAACTAAATGCTTTACCAACTATTCACAAAATTCAAAACCTTCAAGCAAGTTGCTAAACACACAGGGTTAAGTGTGAACAAATGCAAAATGCTATGTAAGAGTACAAATGTAAAAGTATAGAAAAACAAGATATTTGTTTCTATTTCTCAAAAATTTTTATGCTATGAAATGCAAAATTTAAGTGTAAAAACTAAAACTTAACGAGAATCGGCCCAAATCACAATGGTATTGAAAACCAATTACTAGGGAACTAATTTCTTGACTCCCCGGCAATGACGCCATTGATGGGACTAGATTGTCGCCTTCCAGGTCATCAAGAAAGTGACGTGATTATACCAGATAATGTAGTATAAGGTGTAAGCAGTCATTCTTCTCGAGGAACATTTTATTGGTAATCCTAGTCTAGATTGGTTAACAAAAACATTGTTAATTTGGGTAAGGAAAAAGGGGGTTTGAATTATAAAATAGAGGTGTAAAATAGACATAATGCAAAGCAGTAGATCTTTTTGGTCTTTGAAATAAATGAAAGGAATGATTTGGATTAAGTGGAAAAGTATAATGAAATATATTCTTGATGATGAAGGTTTAGCTATCCTTGCTCTTAAATTGATATGGGAGTTTAGTTTAGAAATCTCTAAGTCTGAAAGAAACCCCAAGTAATTACTTGGGTTTAATATTTTAATTAATGAAAACTCTCCTTAACCAAAGTTAATTAGCACATCTTAAAACATTATTAAGAGCCACTTAGAGTGTAAATGAATGGATGATGCAAATGCCCTTAGATTGCCAATCAACAACCACAGAATACCAAGTAAACAAATTAATTATTAGATATCACCAACAATCAAATGACCACAAGGATTCAAAACTGATATAATTATATAGATAATTCAATACTAAATAGCTTCCAATCCAATTACATTGCAGTAGTCTAAACATAAGATTTATAAATCACAAATCAAGTCTTTCATAAGTGCAAAAATTCCTAAATGTAGAAATATTCAACACAAGTTTAAGCACAGATTTAGACTAAGAAACTCTCCTATTAAGTCCTTAATCTCAAGCTTCGTCCTCCATCACTAAGAGGCAAATAGTTTTGCCTCTCATGTCTTCAAATTGGTCACAATCACTCTAGGTATGTTTAGCCATGAGTAATGCTAAAAAAAAGGTTGGAAAATGGAGAAGAAGGTAGTTCGAGTGATTTAATCGGTTCAAAATCACAGAAAATGGTGAAGAAGTGAGGAAAAATGAAGGTTTGAGGTTTGGGATCAATGGAGACTTGACAAAAAATGGTTGAGGCTTATATCCTTGCAAATTTGTAGAATAGAGGCTCTATGGTTCGTGGTGGCTGCTTCCCTCAACTCTGATTACAGAATAACCTACTCCAAAATGCACAGCTCTACTAAACACATTCAGGTCGTGTCACACCTCCTTTATTGCCTCATTATACATTAATTGAAATCATTATAATGTATTTCTAGAGCTTTCGATTGAGAAATTTCAAGTTCAAAATTTTTCATTTTCAGTCTATCCGTACACTATTCATTGGATTTTAAGTCAGCTTTGAAAATTCATAACTAATTCTAGAAAACTCAAAATGAAGTGGTTTTAATTTTCTCTTAAAGCTTGCTAAGAGTTCTTTAGAGAAAAAATATTTATTAGACTCAATTCCATCTAGAACAACAGTAAAAAATTTGAGAAAGTGCATTGTTCATATGGTCAAAATTTTGAATTTCTAGTATTTTAGCCCGAATTTGAAAGGGCATAACTCTTAGCACACAACTCCAAATTTAATGATCTACCACTTGATTTAAAGCTAAAGATAAGATCTATTTGCCCTGTAAAATTTCAGGTCCATATTCTACCATTTTCTTATTTTTATATGGTACAAAAATACCTCATTTTTAAGACATTTTTATCCCCTAAACCATATTTTCTTCAATTTTCCTTCCTATTTTTCAATTGCCATTCATTCCAACACAACATACCATGATTATAAACCACCATACAACATTATACTTTACATAATGTCAAAGTATTCCATATCCATAATTCATTACAAACTTATAACAAAGTTTAATAAAATATAAGATAACTTGATACATTGTCACAAAATCTCCATGGCCTCCCTAGCTCACGCCAATTCTTTGCCCTTATCTATAAGATGAGCCTTGTAGTTAGGGTCTCTCAAAGATACTAGAATTAAGCTTAGAAGTGCAGTGGCTCAACCTTAGGTCGATTCATAAGGAGGCTTGTTGTTAATTAAATACCTTTGTAAATTACTAATAGTAGAAGTGATCTGATTGTACCCAATTAATCTAACTTTCTATTCTACTTTTTATATTGATTTTCTGGTTTAAGATGAGTGATGAGTGACAATAGCAGGAAGTATGAGAGAAATGCGATGGTGATTCTTCCTAAGAATGTGGCTTCACCTTCATCACCTCATAAAAGAAGGAGCCTATTGCAATCAAGAGAAAATATGCAGCGAATTGTAAGTGGATGAATAGAAAATTCTCAAGATAACATCAATGGATAGTTACCGTAAATCAATTAACTCAATCACAATACTAGTCAAATGAGACTCAATAGTCTAATCAAATCTACTCAGAATCTAAGAATACACTGTCAACACATCACATTACAATCTGAATACAGAGTTCCTAAAGATGAGCAATCTAATCTAATCTCAAATCACAATCAACTAATATAAATATGAGTTAATCATGAATCTAGGAAGAGATGAACTCTCCTATCAAAGTAATGGCTCTGGCTTGGCTTTACATCTTAGGAAGGATGAACACCTAACTGCTTATAGATGGAAGGAGAACCATACCAAGACGCTTCCAAATCGCCAATGCAAAAGCTTGAAAGAAGAAGATGAATTGATGGTGGAGATGCGAGATGGAGAATCTGAGAATGACGGTGATAGTGAGGTTCTGAGGTGGAGATGTGAGAGGATAGGGGAAAATGATCAAATGGTGATGATCTGAAGTGAGTCGTGCAAGTGGTCCTGAATCCCCTCCTTTGAATAGTGTATCAAAATGATGAGTTCTAATTACTCAGGTCCTTATTTGTCATTCTCCCAGTTTCCAAATATTGTGTCCTGCAAGTTAAATCCAAATAAATTGTGATTTAGGAAGTGATTGAATAAGCCAAATTAACAAATAATTCATAAAATCACTCCTAAGCATAAATAACTTCTAAGTAGGTATACTTAGCTTATTTAAGGTGCCAAAAGATAGAGCTAGTAATACAGGTTGGGCCCACGTGCCTAAAAGAGCATATTTAGGTTGGGGAAATGCTAGCCTGCCAAAATCTAAACTTATACAACCTGCACCATTTTCAGCCTGGTCTGCAGCGAGCTAGCCTTCCTTTTTTTTTTTCATATTTTAGACTTTGGTTAGTTAGCCTACCAACTCCCTCGAACTAGTTTCCACTTCCCACTTCCCTTCATAGACTCACCACTCATGGTCCATAGTCCACACCAACTTCACTCACCACCGATCACCTTTTATTTTCAGCCTGAATACCCAATCCAAAAACTAAAATTTAAAATTTGATCATAAAATTCTTGAAACTAAATCATGCCCTAGTTCTCCTGGCTCCCTTTCCGGCTCTCCCCTGCCTTCCTGGATTTACAAATCAATAAATCACAATCTGCTTGACTCATTGACTGCCTACCTCTAGTCTTCACTCTTCAACCCCACTCCTTGGTCAGACCACTCACTTTAGAGCCCATAAATCTCCCCTTCCTGTAATCCTACTTCCAAACTCCAGTCCCAGCTTAATCTGCAGATTTGTAGGCTCGCATCGTAGCTCTTTGCATCCCCATTGTTTCCATATACGACCTCACAACCACACAGCTTCCATCTTCACTCTCCACTTGTCTTCGCAAGCCGTAACACACAGCAAGTCAGCAACCTTCATCTCATCTTCGCAAGCCGCAACATGCAGGCCGTAGCAACCTTCAACTAGTCTCTACCTCTTGGGTTGTCTTGAGATTCGAATTAGGAATTCAGATTTCAGGCAATCGCTGGAGCTCAACTCGTCCTCTTAGGAAAATCTTCCTTACCTTTAATTTTTGCTCTCTTCTTCTTTGATTGTTGTGTGGCTGGTGGATTTGTTCTTCAATTTGTGCTCGTCTTTGATTTGTTCTGCCCATTTTGGTTGATTTTGCTAGATTATTGGGATTAGCCGATTAGTGTTGATATTTGCAAGTTAATTTTAAAGAAAAATGGCTACTGATGGTAGTGGAATTGGAAGAAAGCAAGTTATTATTATTGTTACTGATGAAACAAATATACAAAACCAATCTGGACAAGGAATAACACCTGAATCTTCTGTACAAGATAATCCAAATAAGAGGGCAAAGAAAAATAGATTTGATGTTTGGAAGTTTTTCACTAAAATTGATGTGGTAAATGGCAAACAAAAAGCAACATGTAATGGATGTGGAAAACAATATGTTTGCGGTGGAAAGGAGTATGGGACTTCGACCCTCAGGCGTCATATGGAGTTGTGTGTATTACTCCCAAAATATAAAGACATTGGTGAGATGATGATAGACCATGCAGGGAATGTAAGATCTAGGCACCTTGATCATAACAAAGTTTGAGAACTGATTTCTGCTTCTATCATTAAACATGATTTCCTATATTCATTTGTTGAGTATGAAGCAGTTAGGGAGTTGCACAAATATTTGAATGCTGATTATAAGAACATTACCAGAAAAACTACAGTGTTGGATGTTTGGAATTTTTATATTAGTCACAAAGAAAAACTAAAGAAAGTGATGATGGATTGTCCTAGTAGAATATGTTTAACTAGTGATTGTTGGACATCAATAACGGGTAAAGGTTATCTTTGCTTAATTGCTTTTGTTGATGAGAAGTGGCGACTTAATAACAAGATACTTGCATTCTTTAAAATAGAGTCGCCTCATTCTGGGATTGAATTAGCCAAAAGAGTGCATGATTTATTGATTGATTGGGTGACTGAAAAGAAAGTATTTTCAATTACCTTGGATAATGCTTTAGCAAATGATGTCATGCAAAATGTATTGAAAGAGAGGTTGAATTTAAGTAATGACTTGCTACGCAATGGGGAGTTTTTTCATGTGAGATGTTGTGCCCACATCTTGAATCTCATAGTTCAGGAGGGCATGAAAGTAGCATGTGATGCTATGCATAAGATTAGGGAGAGTATTAGATATGTAAGGTAACCAGAGGCACAAAAAAATTATTTTCAAGAGATGTACTAAACAAGTTAAAGTTCCTAAAACAGTGAGTTTGAAGTTAGATGTCCCAACTAGATGGAATTCTACACATGTAATGATTGAAAGTGCACTTAAATATCAACGTGCCTTTGCTAATTTGGCTTTCAATGACACCAATTATCATCACTGTCCAACAATTGAAGAGTGGGCTAGAATAGAAGCAATGTGTACATTCTTGAAGCCATTTGTAGTGATTACAAATTTGATGTCTGGTTCAACATATCCCACTTCTAACATGTACTTCATGCAAATATCAAAAATTGAGTCAATGTTAAAGCATCATATGCATAATGATGATTCTGTGATTCGAGACATGGCTGTAGAATGCTTGACAAGTTTGAAAAATATTGGGATTCATACTCTATCATTCTTTCACTTGCAATTATCCTTGATCCACAGATGAAATTTGATATCGTAAAATTTTCTTACTCAAGGCTTGATCCTATAAATTGTCATTAGAAGATTGAATATGTTAGGAGCAAGCTGTACAGTGTTTTCAATGAGTACCAAAATATGGTATCATCTTCATCTACATCCCATATTGTTCAAACTGAATCAAGTTGCAGTGTGAATGTGAGGTCCATTCATCCTATAAACATAGTGCAGCCTAATTTCTCTGTGAAAGATCAATATAACTACTTGGATGCTTTTGACGTAAGTTTGAATTTGTTTAATAGTTAAATGTTTTCCTTTAATGTTATTAAATACTAATTTTGATTAAAAATTTGCTAATGTTTTATTCTTATGATGTAGGATTATCTTGAATACAAGAGTAAAGATAGTACGACAATAGAAAAGTCTAAACTAGACCATTATTTGGAAGAGGCAACACTTGATCCTACCTTTTTGTAAACCTACAAGTTTTGGATTATTGGAAGAGTGACTCACCTCGATTTTCTTGTCTTGCAAGAATGGCATGTGATATTCTTAGCATTCCCATAACTATAGTTGCTAGTGAATCAGTTTTTAGTATTGGTTCACGAGTTCTCACAAAGTATTGAAGTAGCCTTCTTCCGGATAATGTGCAAGCCCTCATTTGTCCTTGTAATTAGCTTCTTGGTTTTCCATTTAGTAATATAATCATATCTGCTTATTTGTTTTATATATATATTAACTTTTCTATTAAGTGCAATTGAGCAGTGCAAATCTAATACTCTTCTTTCATTATGTGTGGTAGAAGATGATCCTGAAGAAGAAATAGTTTCTATTAATCCTAAAGAAGCTTCATTTAATACTTCGAGTGTCCCACCTAATTAGATCATATTTTGATGTGTTTTGTTTGTAATATTTAATTCTTGGACACTTGAGTTGATATTGAATTGTTGTTGGTTGGTGTTTTTTAACTGTTTTGAATGTTTATTTGTATTTGAATGTTGTAATTTTAATAAAGAGTGTATATTTCTAGATTGCTCAAACCAGAATGTACAAGCTTGGCTATATGGAACTATGGATTTTGAATTTACAAGTTGAATTTGTCATGGATGGAAGCTTGGCCGTATGGATTCTGTATAGATTTTCAAAAAATTTTTTTAAATATTTAGGAGGGTTGGAGGGCTAGCTCGCCAGCCCACTTAGGCTGGCTGGAAGGCTACCTTGCCAGCCCGCTTAGGTAGGCGTGGGCCTGTATTATGTTGGCCCACCAAGGTGTAGGCTACTTTAGCCTGCTCCACTGCAGTCTGGCCCATATCCGCACTGCCAACTGCATTACCAGCTCCACCAAAACCTAGGATTTGATTTGTTTATTTTATACAAAATATGGACTTATCAAATTCCCCCATACTTAAGCTTTGGCACTCCTGGGACAAAGAATCAATCACTAGTGAGTAGTAAAGCCAAGACAAAAGAATGAAAGGATTTAAACAAGTCTCAAGTATTCAACAGCCATAATTAAAGCAGTCAAAATCTTCAAACCAGCTTAATCACATAGTACTTCAATGAAAAGAGACAAGTTAGGGTGCATAATTTAACTTTGGAGAATGAAACCTAGAAGGCCACATAAGGGTATAGTGTTTCACTCATCTCACTTTAATTAGGTTAATTTCACTCAAGTCCATCTAGCCGAACTCCTACTATAAGCTTGTAAAAATTCTAATATCTCTAATTTGATAAGCCTTCTCATTAGGGGCTCTTAAAGATACTAGAATTAAGCTTAGAAGTACAGTGGCTCAACCCTAGGTCGATTCACAAGGAGGCTTGTTGTTCAGGATTTTTGTTAATTAAATACCTTTATAAATTACTAACAATAAAAGTGATATGATTTTATCTAATTGATTTAACTTCCTATTCTTCTTTTTATATTGATTTTCTGGTTTAAGATGAGTGATGAGTGACAGTAATGGGAAGTATGAGAGAAATATAGTAGTGATTCTTCCCAAGAATGTGGCTTCAACTTCATCACCTCATAAAATAAGGAGCTGATTGCAATCAAGAGAAAATATGCAGCAAATTGTAAGTGGATGAATCAAAAATTCTCAAGATAATATAAATCAATAGTTACCGTAAATCAATTAACTCAATCACAATACTGAGTCAAACGAGACTCAATAGTCTGATCAAATCTACTCAGAATTGAAGAATACATCGTCAACACATCACATTACAATCTAAATACAGAGTTCCTCAAGATGAGCAATTTAATCTAATCTCAAATCACAATCAACTAGAATAACCATATGAGTTAATCATGAATCTAGGAAGAGACAAACTCCCCTGTCAAAGCAATGGCTCTATTTTGGCTTCACATCTTAGGAAGGATGAACGCCTAGCTGCTCATGGATGGAAGGAGAACTACACTGAGACGCTCCCAAATTGCCATGGCAGAAGCTTGAAGGAAGAAGATGAATTGATAGTGGAGATGCAGGATGGAGAATCTAAGAATGATAGTGATAGTGAGGTTCTAAGGTGGAGACGTGAAAGGATGGGGAAAAATGATCGAATGGTGATGATCTAAAGTGAGTTGTGCAAGTGGTCTTGAATCCCTTTCTTTGAATACTGCATCAAAATGATGAGTTCTGATTACTTAGGTCCTTATTTGTCATTCTCCTAATTTCTAAATATTGTGTCCTACAGTTAAATCCAAATAAAATGTGATTTAGGTAGTGATTAAATAAGCCAAATTAACAAGTAATTCATAAAATCACTCCTAAGCACAAATAACTTCTAAGTAGGTCTACTTAGCTCAATTAAGGTGCCAAAAACCGAGGATTTGATGTGTTTATTTTATACAAAATATGGACTCATCACCATACTTGGTCCACTCTCTATTGTTGTATAATTTAACATAAGGGGGAATGAGATTTCATAGAAATCTCAGTAGTAATGAGCTATAATCACCATGTTAATTAAGCAATGAATAATGTGATATGTTATAAAACTTCAGATATCCTCAAGTCAGATAAAATCACATTTTTCATCAAATCAAGAAAGGAATCAAACACGCTTTAACATTAACATATTATCATGCATTTGGCCAAAGCAAATCAAATGTAATAAAATTAACAATGCCAAAAAATAAATTCCTTACTTCAAGCAATCCACATAAGCACATTACACTAGCAAGATAAACAATCAAATTACAATTCAATGCTACCTCTTAAGTGTCACACCTTCCTTATATAGTACCTTAGCATTCATTTAGAACCATTCCAGAACATGTTGGATGGTCTTACACTTAAAAATTTCAATTTGGACGTTAATTTTCGGAAAATTACTGTTCACTGTCCAGTTTTCAGATTATAGGTCCAACTTTAAAAAATCATAACTAATTCTAGAAAAATAGTATGGAGGTGTTCCAAAATTCTACAGACAGATCTTTCAATGCTCTTTAAGGGAAAAATATTCAACTGAACTCATCGTCATTGAAAACGTACAGTTTATTGGACTAAGATTACTATTCGTTTGGTAAAATCTGGACTTTCAGATTCTGCGCCTTAAATTTGAAAATTCATATCTCTTCGTATACAGATCCAAATGAGGTAATTCACCACTCATTTTAAAGATTAGGATGTGCACTATATGTATACCAAATTTCGTAGCTTAACTCATTCATATGATAGGTCAAACTGAAGCTCGAAACTAACTGCTCCATGACCTACGTTTTATCCCTTAACATCTCTTTACTTTAATTCTTTTTATTTCTTTGGCATACCTAACATGGGCTTACTTTTTTCCATTCATGCTCATACATTCCTATACATGCCATAAGCTTTATAATTAAATACATGGCATTCACAACATAATTATAACGTAGGAGAATTATACATTGAACATAATCTCAATCATTAGCATCAATAATTCTCCACTTCTTCTCCTTGCTTCTCATGCCATTAGTGCCCATCATTGATTGACCTAAATGGTTGGTTACGAAGGGGTGAGATTCGGGGGAATCTCAGTAGCAAACATTACCACATACATGCACAAGATGGATGCTAGTGTATGGTATGTAGTTTTTCATAAACTTAAGTTAACTAGTGACATGCTATTATGCTTTATGCTTGGTATAAAAATGCATGGCCATGGAAACATATTAAGAACAACATTTTCAGCAACAATCATCATGTCACAACATCATTCAAACAACAAATACAAACCAACACGAGTATACCGTGTCAAGCACATAAAGGGTAAGTTCACTACCTTGCACCTCAAGCTTTCCTCTTACCTTTCCTTTGACTCCCTTGACTTTCCAACCATGTGGGCATTCGGTCAACATCACTAAACATCCTCTTGGATGTTCCGAAGGTCCTAAACATAACCATAATGATCACACAATCCATTAGGACCATTAGATTACATAAAGTTCAAGACTAGCTTTCTTGAACCTCAACCCTTTCTCTTAGTCTTAGGGTTTTCTTTCTAACTTTTCTAATATAAATCTTATCATTTCCCATCCTTAAGATCTATTTCTTGTCAATTAGGACCACTTTAGATGGCCTTAGATTCAAGAATACCAAATCTGGAAATTTTAGTTTGCGGGTACTGTTCATACAGAAACTCCAGAATTTTTGATCAACTTTGAAAATTCATAATTAAATCTAGAAAAATCCAAATTGAGTGCTTCCAAGTCTCACTGAAAGATCCTTAAGTTGAATTTAAAGGAAAAATAGTTTCAGGAACCAATTCTACTCCGAACAGTACCGGAATTGTACGGAACTCGACACTCTTCCAAAAGTTCAACACTGTTTCCAGATTTCAAACCCTAACTTTGAAAAATCACCATAAATCGTACACATATCTAAATGAAGTTTTTTACCCATGGATTTAAAGATCACAGAGTGTACTTTAAGCATGCCAAATTTCAGAACCGGATATGAACAGTAACTAATTTGAAATATGCATCAAATCAGCACGTAATTCTTCCAATTTTCACATAGATCCACTTGGATCTACCATACTTTGAGGTGTTCTAGCAAGATCTAACAACCAAACTCCCTTCCCCATTCATCAACCATTTCGACCAGCCATCAAAAGGGAGAGAAGACAGATTTTTCAACCTTAAAAGAGAAGGAAAACAAGACAAGAACACACCTAGAACCAAGATCTCACCTTGAATCCTTGATTGATGACCAAAGTTGATAGCTTTCCTTGGTTCTCCTTCCAAAACCCTCTCTTTTCCTCTCCTCTTTGCCTTGGATGAAATTCCCATCTGATTTAGGGGAGAGATGAGCTCCTTAGTGCTCTCAAAATATCTCATCTACCGCATTTAATGAAAGTCCAAGTGTCAAATGCCTAAGCATTCTTGAAACCTCTCTCTTAATTAACTTAATTCATAACATAATTACATTCCAAAGTCAAGATCCTCTCCATTGATAGCTTGACACTTGGAAAGCTTTAATTACCATCCATTAAAGGCTTGACAAGTGGCGACTTGTGGACCAAGAAAAGTGCAAGACTCTGATTAACACTTTATCGGTGCACTTTTACTCCGGGTTTAACTTCTTTTCTATAATTACAGTGCTCTGGCCTCTGTAATTATTTTCTGTCAAATCCATAAATTCCCTTTAATTCTAAAGAGTATCTATGAATTTTCTTAGGCCATAACACTCTCTTTAAGCCTTGCATAAAATTCATTTACTAAAATACCCTTTTATCGACAAAACCGGCTCTTTAATTTATTAAAGCCACTCCACCAGCCTTTTGGTTGCGGGACTAATTTTATAAATTAGTACAACCTTCTAACCATTTAATCTCATTTTTATATACATTTTTGAGGTCTCTTGCTATTTTAAATAATTACCTCAAATGGTATACTTTTTACCGATAATAACCTCATAAATTCCATTGAAGCTGCCTCAGGGGTATTTTCGTCTTTTCTCTTCATAGAAGAGCCTTAGAATATTATTTCCCATTTTTTGGGATTTTCTTGGAATTTTCTGTACATTCTTCCATTTTTGCCCTTGCTGGTCATAACTTATTGAATTTACAGTTTAGTCCCTGCTTGGACTTAACTTCATATAATCCTCTCTGTGAGGCTTCTAACTTAATCTTTGGCCTATATCTAGTCTCTTTTCTCTCTCTAGGCCTTCGAGACTTTACTGGAGTCTCTGACCTTGATTATACTGAAGCCCCTGAAAAACTTTTACTTTGCAGTTTAGTCCTTGAAACTGCTTTGACTTCCTTTCTCATCTTTGGGACTTCTGCTCAAAAAGGATCTGGTAGCCTATCCAATTCAGGCTACTTTTGATGCTTCTAGGCCCAAAAGTCTGGATGTTACATTAAGCTCAAACCAATTCAGCCTCTTCAAGGAATTTGGGTTCTCCTTGATTCATCTCTACAAGACCTATCAATTCAAGTATAATTGCAAACCACATTAACAATTCACAACTTAATGACAACCTTTTAACCTTAACCTATATAATCCCCTTTTTTCCTTGATTTTTAACAATATTATTCCTCCTTTACATTCCATAATCTCTTGACCCAATCCTACACAATTTTTCATGAGGAATTCAAATATCCAATCAGATTTTAAAAAATCAAACTCCTTTCTTCTCAAGTTACATTGGCCGAATAGGTAGTATATGACTTCTAACATTTTATTTTTGATTCCAATGATTTTAAACACTTTTCTTTAGTATATCCCTATACAAAAATACATTTTAAACCTATTAGAATCATCAAATCACAGTAAAACAAGTTGCTGCACCAAGTTCCCCTTTGGCCAAATTGACCTACAAAAACCCTAGCTTGGTTTTCTTCCAAAAGTCAATCCATACACCATTTAAACATATTTATTCCACTTCATGTTTAAGGTCTCTATCCTTCTCTAAACAGCACATGTTCAATCGAAAATTGGACAGTAATTTCTCTTAATTTTTCAAGCCAAAAATCATAACTAAACTAGCTTGAAACTTAGGGATAGGAAGGCTTGAACATACCTTGATGCTTCCTTACTATAAGTTAAATGATTCCTTGCTCAAAACCCTCTCAAATTCGGCCTCCCTTGGTCTGAACACAATGTGGCAGCACCTCCCCCCTATTTTTCCTATTTTTCCAAGGTTTTTTTGTATTTTAGGGAAGGTTATTTATAGACAAATGAATCTACCATTTTTTCCCTAATTTGGATGCCTAAAATGGTAGATAATAAGGTGAGTTGGCAGCCATCCAATGCTACATAACTCTAGATTTAACCAAGTGTCCATATACTAGAATTTTCCAACAATTATTCACTAATTTTGGAATTTTAGTTAATTAAAATGAAGCTTCCAAAATTATCATGAAATTGGGCTTCATTTCAAGCTCGATGTGGGTCTCACACATGGTTTAGGATGGCCCAAAAAAATGGCCCACGACCCACATCAAAATCCCAAACTATTTTTAAACTTTATCAATTACTATTTACTAGTAATATTTCATAATTCTTTTAGGCCTCCAAAAATTTATTTCTCTCCATGATAATTCACCTTTTAATATAAGAATATGATTTGAAAATTTTCAGAATTTTTCTCCACTTTTAGATATTTATTTTGAATTTTCTCCGAGTAAGCCCCTATTAGTGCAACTAAGGGAAAATTAATTTTTTAAAATTGGTTCCTGGGCTTCCAAGGCCTAAAACTAATTTTATAAATTCCCATAAATATTTATATGGTTTTTTCATATTTTTTCAAAATTTTTGGAGGCATCTAACTAATTAAAATAATTATTTTCTTCTGACGTTCCAATATTATCCAAAAAAAACCTCCGTATTCAGAAAATTCCATAAAATCGCTTTCTCCATAGTTTTTACTTTTGGGACCTTCATCGAGGTTCTAAACCTCTAATTTATATTTTTCTCATTTTTGGGAATTTTCTAAAAATTTTCTCCAAATTTTCCATTTTGCCCTTTCTAGACCGATAATTACGAAAAAGCCAGCCCAAACCTTATCAAGGTTTCACATCAAAAGTTGCTTCATTTCCCCGTCTAGTATCTACATTGGCCTTCATTCCAATTTTTGATTCCCTATGTCCTAGTGAAATTTCTTGGGATGTGACAATTCTTCTCCCCTTTAGATAAATTTCGTAGTCGAAATTTAGAAACACACCTTCCATGAAACTTCTGGATATGTAACATCCCAACTTTTGGGCCTAGAAGTACCAAAAATGACCTAAATTGGATAGGCTACTAGACTCTTTTAGCAGAGGTCCCAAAGATGAGAAAAGAAGTTAAAGCAGTTTCAAGGAATGAACTGCAAAGTGAAAGTTTTCAGGGACTAAAATGTAGTCAAAGTTAGAGGCTCTTATAAAATCTCAAAGGCCCAAAAAGAGAAAGGAGGTTAGATACAGGTCAAAAGTTTAGTTAGAAGCTCAAAAAGATGGTTTTATGAGGTTAAGCCCAAGTAGGGGCAAAACTGTAAATTCAGAAAGTTACAGCCATCAGGGATAAAAATGGTCAGTACACAAAAAAATTCCAAGAAAATCTCAAAAAATGGAAAATAATATTCTAAGATTCTTTTATGAAGAGAAATAATGAAAATACCTCTGAGGCAACTTAAATAGAATTTATAAGGTTGTGGCCAGTAAAAAGTATACTGTTTAAGGTAATTATTTAAAACAGCAAGAGACCTAAAAAATATACACAAAAATGAGGTTAAATGGTTGAAAGGTTGTTCTAATTTATAAAATTGGTCTCACAACTAAAAGACTAGTGGAATGGCTCTAATAAAATATAAAGCTGTTTATACTGTTAAAAGAGTATTTTAGTAAATGATTTTTATGCAAGTCTTAAAGGAAGTGTTATAGAGCCTGCAAGGGTCGGGTCTGACTGGTCGCAAATGGGAACGCAAGGCGCCTTCCCTACCATGTCATGGGCTCGATACCTGCGAGTGCACCTGGGATTAGTCTGGCCGGTTGTGCTGGGATACCTTGAGGCAGCGATACCATCCTACTCAAAAAAAAAGGAAGCGTTATAGCCTGAGAAAATTTATAGATATTCTCTAGAATTAAAAGAAATTTATGGAGTAATAGAAGAATTTTTTGAGCTCTAAAAGGCCATCAAGAAAGTCAGAGAAACCCGAGCCAAGTAAATTAGAAGGAAACTTAAGGATTAAGTTTTGATCCAATGGCTGGGATTTAATCTCCCTTCTCCTCCACCAAATTTGTGACACTTGGCACCTTCTAGAAGAATGATGCAAGAAGATGATGCAATAATGATGTAAAAGGTCACTTAAAGTTCTAAAATTGCCCTTATCCTTTCTATTAGCTACCAAGGGCATTTTAGTCCATTCAAGTCAAAGTTTTGGCTATAAATAGAGCCTCTCCTCCCCCTCCATTTCGGTCAACATGAGAATACTAGGAAAAACTCTTGCAATTTTATTTCTTGAAGCATAATCAAGAGGAAGACACCTACCTTTGATCAACGAAGCTTGGATCTAAGGTTAGTAGGTTGTTCTATGCTATTTCTTGCTTTGTATTCTTAAGTTTAATGGTTGAAAAATACAGAATCACCTAAGGGGAGGTACTAGCCAAATTAATAAGAGTTAGGGGAGGATGATTTTGATGTTATATCTGGTTAAAACACAATGGCTCGAGGTTGTTTCAAGTAGTTTTGTGTTAATATGTAAAAGATTTCATGATTGTTTAAGGACAAGTAGTGTTTAGCCAAGTCTGAATCTACACCCTACGATGTGATTTTAATGATTCTAAGGCCTCCAATGAGTTTAAAATGAAAATAGTGTAGGGTAAACCTAAATAACAAGCATTGGAAGCATTGGAATTAAAGTTGAGATTCTTAGATTTCAAAACCCCCTATTTAGCCAACACTGATTTTTGGGGAAGGAGTTAGATTTTCATTAATCCAAGCTCATATTTGGATTTCTTGGGCAAAATTGTGTAGGTTTAGCCTAAGAATAATTTTTAAAAAGCTAGAACATTAATCCAAATATTAAGAGAAAGAGGTTAAGTTCAAGAGAGCTAGTCTTGAACTTTATGTAATCTTATGGTCCTAATGAATTGTATGATTATCATGGTTATGTTTAGGAACTTGGAACATCTAAGAGGATGTTTGATGGTATTGACCGAAAGCTATTATGGTTGGGAAGTCAAGGGAATTAAAAGAAATACAAGAGGAAAGCTTGGAGTACAAGGTAGTGAACTTACCTTTTATGTGTTTGATGTGGTATGCTTATGTGTTGGTTGTAACATCCCAATTTTTGGGTCTAGAAGTATCAGAAATAGCCTGAATGAGATCAGCTACCAGACCCCTTTTTAGTAGAGGTTCTAAAGATGAGAAAGGAAGCTAAAGCAGTTTCAGGGACTAAACTGCAAAGTAAAAGTTTTTAAGGGGCTAAAGGATAATCAAAGTTAGAGGCTCCAGTAAAGTCTCAGAGGCCTAGAAAGAGAAAAGAGGCTAGATACAGACCAAAGGTTAAGTTAGAAGCCTCAAAGAGATGGTTTTATGAGGTTGAGCCTAAGCAGGGGTAAAACCGTAAATTCAGAAAGTTACGGCCATCAGGGGTAAAAAATGAAAAGTACTTAGAAAATTCTAAGAAAATCCCAGAAAATGGAAAATAATATTCTAAGGCTCTTTTGTAAAGAGAGATGATCAAAATACCCCTGAGGTAACTTAAAAGGAATTTATAAGTTTATGGCTCAATTTGAGATGTAGAGGTAGATTTAATTGTTTGAGTCATAAGGAAACCTCAGAAAATTATGGTAAAATGGGGATGTATGATCTAAGAGACTGTAGAAAATTATAAAATTAGTCTCATCCCCAGAAGACCAGCAAAATGGCTTTAAGAATACTTAAAAGCCAGCTGTGCCAAAAAAGGGCATTTTAAAGAATGATTTTTAAGTGGAGCTACAGGTTGAGCTATGACTTGAGAAAATTCACAGATTTTCTCTAGAATATGAGGAATTTTATGATATTTTTGGATTAATTTTTGGAGCTCTGGATTGAATAAAATGCTCCAGTCAAATATTAAATAATTTTGTCTCCTAAATAGGAGACAAAACCAAAGAAAATATCTAAGAGTCATCATGACGATGCTGAGTCAGCATGCTGAGTTATCAAGCGTAATCATGACACCGACGAGTCATCATGCTGAGTCATCAAGCGTAATCATGGCACCTACGAGTCATCATGCTGAGTCACCAGAAGATATTTATGGACAGCATAAAAATCAGAACGCAGTATGGGAATATTTTAGACAGTCTTTTGTCTACCCGTTATAGTGAAATCTCTACTGCATGACTCAGTAAGGTTAAGTAGCCCGTCAGTAGAGCTAATTATTTTTCCCTCTGCTCCTCTAAGGTGGCACCATATATGTACTTATTAAGATGAGAAAATAGTGTCAGAACATGTCCTGGTGGTACAGGGTAAGTCAAGACCCGAAAAGTATCCGATACGGTGCAATATTGGCTTGATAGGTGGAGAAATAATTAAAAAAATATTTTTGCACGAATTTTTCATTTATTTTCTCCCTATTTTAATGCCATAAATGATGAAAGGACATGAAAGTGACAAGTGTACGGTTAGATGAGAAAAAGAAAATATTACGTGTATGGCTAGATGGAAGCCACGTGTACAGTCAGATGCAAGACACGTGTGCGGTCGGATTAAAGACATGTGGCTTGATGATGTAAGCATGATGTCATCATGATGAGGTAAGCATGATGTCATAGGACACTTGTCACCGTAAGATCAAAAGAGAAAATGGACGGTCCAGATCGAGCCACGTATTTTTAAGATCAACGGTCCAGATTCAGTCTGTTTTTCTATAAATACCCCCTCCCCTCCCTACCATTTCGCCCAAGCATAAGGAATCCATGGAGAAGCTCTTGAAAAATGGTTTCTAGAGAGAGAAAGAAAGGCCAAGTGGTTCCAAGCCAGATCAAACTCTAAAACAAGGTATGTGATGGTTATAGCACCTGATTTTATGCCTATTTCGGATTAGTTACTGTGTGTATCTGATTCTGAAATTTTGCATGCTTAAAGTACACTCTGTGAGCTTTAAATCCATAGGTAGAAAACTTCATTTGGATATGTGTACGATTTATGGTGATTTTTCAAAGTTAGGGTTTGAAATCTGGAAACAGTGTTGAACTTTTGGAAGAGTTTCGAGGTCCGTACAATTCCGGTGCTATTCGGCGTAGAATTGGTTCCTGAAACTAATTTTCATGTAAAGTTAACTTAAGGAGCTTTCAGTGAGACTTGGAACCACTCAATTTGGATTTTTCTAGAATTAATTATGAATTTTCAAAGTTGAGCAAAAATTCTGGAAATTCTTCGTGAACAGTACCCGTGAACCAAAATTTCCAGATTTGGTATTCTTGAATCTAAGGCCATCTAAAGTGGTCTTAATTGACAAGAAATGGATCTTAAGGATGGGAAATGATAAGATTTATATTATAAAAGTTAGAAAGAAAATCCTAAGACTAAGAGAAAGGGTTGAGGTTCAAGAAAGCTAGTCTTGAACTTTATGTCATCCAATGGTCCTAATGGATTGTGTGATCATTATGGTTATGTTTAGGACCTTTGGAACATCCAAGAGAATGTTTGGTGATGTTGAACAAATGCCCACATGGTTGGAAAGTCAAGGGAGTCAAAGGAAAAGTGAGAGGAAAGCTTGAGGTGCAAGGTAGTGAACTTACCTATATTGTGTGCTTGATATGTATGCTTGCATGATGTGATTGTGTTGCCATGATGTGACTAAGCTATGATGAAATGTTTGCAAAGTTATGTTTGCAAGTTTATGTTATGTTTTGCCTTGGCAATATGTTATGGAAGCATGAAATGCTTTAGCTTACTTTCCATGGCATTCATGTGTTAATGTTATAACATGTCATGCATGTACATTATGTCTTGCATGCTTATAGGTAGTGTTTGCTATTGAGATTCCCCCGAATCTCACCCCTCCCTAACCAACCATTTAGGTCAATCAATGATGGGCAATAATGGCATGAGAAGCAAGGAGAAGTAAGCGGAGAATTATTCTTGTTAATGGATGAGACTGTTGATAAATGTATAATTCTACTATTTTGTGAACTATGTTATGGATGCCAATGATGCCATGTATTTAATTATAATATTTATGGCATGAATGAAAGTGTATGAGCATGAACGGGAAAGAGTAAGGCCATGTTATGTATGCGAAAGAAATAAAAAGAATTAAAGAGATGTTAAGGGATAAAATGTAAGTCCTGGAGCAGTGAGTTTATAGCTCCAGTTTGACCTATCAAATGAGTGAGTTAGGTCATAAGATTTGGTAAGCAAAGAGATCTGATGTTTCTCTTTAAAATGAGGGGTGGTTTTCTCGATTCCGATAACCGAGCAGAAAGTTATGCCTTTCCAAAGTTAGGCAAAAATACAGTAAAATCCGAAAATGACCAAATGAACAGTAACTTTTTCGAAGGAAATTGAGCTCGAATTTCAAGGCAATCAGTTCAGAAACTATTTTTCCTCAATATTTTATCCAAAGAGCTTTCTGTAGAACTTGGAATCACTTAATTTCAATTTTTCTACAATTAGTTATGAATTTTCGAAGTTTGTCACATTTTAAGGTGACAATGAATAGTAACCCGTAGATGAAAATTTTCAAACTTGATTTTTCATCAATTGTAGCCTTCAAAAGTGATTCCAAATGCTTCCGCAAGGAAAGTTAATTGATTTAAACATGAGGTGTTACATTGGTTTGTCTTGTTGATGTTTGTATGATGTTGTGACATGATGATTGTTGCTAAAAATGCTGTTTTTAATATGTTTCTATGGCCATGCATTTTTATACCAAGTATAAAGCATGATAACATGTCACTAGTTAACTTAAGTTTATGGAAAACTACATACCATATGCTAGCATCCTCTTGTGCATGTGTGTGGTAATGTTTGCTACTGAAATTTCTCCAAATCTCATCCCTTCCTAACCAACTATTTAGGTCAATCATTGATGGCCAATAATGGCATGAGAAGCAAGGAGAAGAAAGTGGAGAATTATTCATGTTAATGAATGAGATTGTTGATGAATGTATAATTCTCCTATTTTGTAAATTATGTTTATGGATGCCAATGATGTCACGTAATTAATTATAATGTTTATGGCATGAATAAAAGTATATGAGCATGAATGGGAAAAAGTAAGCCCATGTTATGTATGCCAAAGAAATAAAAAGAATCAAAGTAAGAAGTGGTTAACGGATAAAACGTAGGTCCTGGGGCAGTGATCTTATAGCTCCAATTTGACCTACCAATGAATGCATTAAGCCACAAGATTTAGAAGAACTATAGGTAGACCACCTCAATTGAATGTGTACACAAGGAGATATGAATTTCTGAAGTTAAGGCACGGAATCTGGAAATTTCATATTTTACCAAATGAACAGTAATCTTTATTGAATAAACTATATGAATTGGCCAAAGATAAGTCCATCTTGATAATTTTTCCCTTAAAGACCATTGAAAGAGCTTTCTGTAGAATTTTAGAACACCTCAATACAATTTTTATGGAATTAGTTATGAATTTTTGAATTTGGGCATGTAATTTGGAATTTGAACAGTGAATAGTAACCAGAGTAATTATGTTGAAATTTTAAATCCACGGGCTTGTGCTGTGATCTGCTTGAACCATAACGCTTACTAATGCGTACTCTAAGGGGTTAAAGAAAGGACATTTCAGGATATCTTGTCTTCATATTGTCTTCCCTTTCCCCAAACAACTTCTACTTAAGTTAGATCCCTCTAGATAACTTTGACCATCGGGATAGTGTTATTTTGTAATGGCTTAACCTGTCGATCTATCACTTTTACTAGTTTCACCTTAAAAGTGATGTTATTCTGTAGATCTATGTTTTCATATTCAAAAATATGAAAGGGATTTGGTCGATACTTTTTCAGTTGAGAGATATGGAAAACGTGAATCTGGCCAAGGTTAGAGGGTAGGGCCAACTTGTATGTTATTGGGCCAACTCTTAAAAATTTGGAAGGGTCTTCAGCTTTACATATTTTGTCTTTTAGGGTTTTACCCATTCCTGTGGTAGATTCCTCCAACCACAATTTCTAGTAGCCTCCTTCTTATGTCCGCATACCCTTTTCGCCTAATTTATGCGGTTGACGATCCTTATCAATTGTCACATCCAGTGATATGATAGTTAGGAATAGGGATATTTATAAACATTTAAAGGCCAAAAATGATAAGGAGAAATAGAAGAATTTTGGTGAAAAATAATAATTATTATTATTTTCAAGTTAATTATGAAAATTTGACTAATTAAGAAAAATTGGTCAAAAATAATTATGAAAAAAATATTTCCAAGCCTCAAAAAATTAAAAAAAAATAAGGATAATATTTCTTGAGAATTATATGAGGATATATAATTGGGTTTATGACCAAATTACTCTTGAAAAAAGTTACAAAGGAATTTAAGGTGATTTAGACTAATTTAAGGCCTTTTATTTGGAAAATTCCAAATAAATATTTGGAAGCAAAATAAAATTCTAAGAAATATCCTATGATGTCTATCACACCTTCATTTTAAACCCCATTATATGTCATTTGAAACCATTCAGAATCGTTACACGATGCTCAAAGTAGGTAAAAACCAAGATTTAAAATTTTTTATTTTGGTTACCATTTGTGTAACCCCTAAAAAAATAAGGTCAACTTTGAAAAATCATAACTAAATGTAGAAAAATCAAAACAGAGTGGTTCCAAGTCTCACATGAAGCTTATGAAATTCTCTACATAGAAAAAATATTCATAGGTATTAGTTTCTCATAAATCAATACTAGTTTCCACGCAATTATGTACTGTTCATTTGGTAAATTCTAGAATTTCCAGTATTTTTGTCCAATTTTAGAAGGGCATAACTCTTTCCACAAAATTCCAAATTTAATGATCTACTACTTGATTTAAAGCTAAAAATATGTCCTATAAGTCTACCAAATTTCAAATCCAGATTCGAACATTTTCTATTTATTTCATGTGTCCCAAGTTTGGTCATTTCTAGGGAAAGTTCATCCCCTAATCATACTTGGTTTTATCTTTTCTTAACCTTTTACCCACCCTTAATCATATGGGCCTCAACACATGCTTAAACATACATTCTAATATACTTCCACATGTTTAAACATAAACATACATGTTTGGCTCCTACTAGGAGCTATTGTCCAACAAACATTACATAATTTGTAACATTCCATAACAAGTTTCAAAAGTCATTCTAGGGTGTAGTAAATATTCACTTAGTCTCTGGAACTACTTTCTTGTCTTTGCCCTTACTTGAACTCCCCCCTAGGTGGTGTTAAACATAAGAGTGAGATTTCAAGGAAATCCCAGTAGCAAAAAATCACAATTATCATGCATTCATGCAAACACTACGTGCTTTTGTGCATTTATCTTGCTTATGTGTTCATGCTTTTATGCCATGAAAAGTAAGCTATCATGCACATATTCAGAGGACATAATGCCAAGGCAACATAATTCAAACATTACAATCAACATTTGCAACAAAGCTTAGCCACATCATGACACACTTTGCACACATACACATTAACACATCAACGTAAGCAAGAAATCAATCAAAATGTAATTGAATGGCCAAACCATGACTAAAATTGAGGGGAGAAGTGCTGTTCCATTTCTCTTGTGTTGGAAGTTCTAGGAGAGGATAGTAATTTATGAGCTTGTGTTGTTGTGTTTGGTGCTTTTGGAATGGATTATGGAAAGGAAACCTCTTAGGGTGCAAGAGCATTGTTTCAACCAAACCAAGAACTCAAGGATGGGATTTGATTCCAAGTGTTTTAATGGTTCCAATGGATTTGAAATGTGATTTTGTGTAGGTTATGCCGTAAAAGTATGTTTTAATTTATTGGAATCAAATATGAAAATTTAGGAACCTAAGGGGATGTGTTCGGCCATTTTGAATTCATGGACTTAGGATTAGATTTTGATGGTTTTGATGGGTATTTGGAAGCCAAAGAAAATAGTTGTGCAGAACCTCCCCTCTTTTGTAAATTTTTGTCTGAATTTTGAGTAAATTATGGGGATATTTATAGACCTCATTTGCTGCCCAAAAACCTGCCCTTGGGCAACTATTTCTACCCCAAAATTAAGTGAATAAGTCGGCTAAAATGAGGGGGCAATCCTAGCCACACATACTTTGACTTAATTTCAAGAGAATTGATCCAATGGTTGAGATTTTTCTACCCAATTGCTCCAGATGTTTCTTAGGTTGGGGATCATGGTTTTGGGCTTAGTTAGAAGGGAACTAAATGGGAAAAATTGGTTAGGAAGTAGTGGAATTGGTTAGGATAATTTAAAAATTCATTTGGTCATATAATACCCAATTTCTTGCCCCCTATTAAGAAAAATAGCTAAGGGCTTCAAAAATTATATTTCCTTTCATGGAAAATCCCTATTTATTCCAAAAGTGTGATATGAAAGTTTTGGGAATTTTTCAAGGCCTCTAGGTATTTATTTCATATTTTCTCCAAAATCAGGTCTTTACTAATAGGAATTCGGAAGTAAATTCTCCATAAATTATTTCCTGCATTTTCAATGCTTGGAAACAATTTTATAAATTCATATATATTCCTAGGGAGTGTATCCATATTTTTCCTTGAATTTTTGGGACCCTTAGGTAATTAAAATAATTATACCCCTTAAATTACCCTTTATTTTTCCCTATTTTCCCAAAAATAATTATTTTTTTGGGAATTTTCACCAAAATTTATTTTGGGCAATTTTCACTCCCAAAATATCATATGTGACTCAAAAACACCTAATTCCACCTTTTTCTATTTTTAGGAAATTTTTGAGAACTTTTCTCAAAATTACCGTTTTGCCTCTAGGGACCCGATAAAGTCGGTTTTATCCCATTTTGGGTTTCCATGTTTTATTCATACCTTATGCTTATCAATCATGTCTCATTCCTTACATTCCCATTACTAGGGTTTTAATTTTTGGGATGTTACAATGTCACAAGGAATTATAAGAGATCATAGAATTAAAAGGAGATCCTCAAATATCCAAGATTTTACCTAATTCCTTTGACAAGTGGAAAAATCACTAATGAGAAGAAAAATAATTTTTTCTTTTATTTCATTAATGAAAATTTGAGATTTGGATAAAGAGGGAATTTTGGGAAGAGAAAAATGAGGAGAATAAATTATGGATTTGACAAAAAATAATTACAGAGGCTAGAGTACTATAATTGTAGACAAGAAGTTAAACCTGGAGTAAAAGTATACCACTAAAATAAAGACTAGGGTCTTGCACTTTATTTGGCCCATAATTTTCCATTTGTCAGACCTTTAATGGATAGTAATTAAAGTTGCCAAGTGTCAAGCCTTAATTGGAGAGAATTTTTACTTTTGATAATTAATTACATTTGGATTTAAGTAATTGAGAGGGAGGTTTCAAGGAGGCTTACGCAATTGACACTTGGACTCTCATTAAATGTGGTAGCGATGAGATATTTTGAGCATTTAGTGAGCTCTTACCCTCCCCATTTTTAGATTATGGTTTAGCCAAAGAGGGAAAAGAGAGAAAAAGAGAGAGCTTGAAGAGGATTCAGGGAAAAAAACAACCAACTTGGATCAAGTAAGCTTTGAGTTAAGGTTAGTGGATGATTTTACATTGTTCCTTTCTTGATTCTCTTGGGTTGTATGGTTGAAAATCCTAGTTTTTCTCCTTCTTGGGTGCTGGCTAAAATGTTTAATAAATGGGGGAGGAAGTTTTGTTATTCAATCTTGTTAGAACACTTCAAAGCATAGTTGTTTCAAGTAGTTTCAAGTAGTTGTATGTTATTTTTGAAAAGATTTCTTTGTTGAAACTCAAGAAGTGTTGTTCTGTCAAGATGATAACTAGACCCTAGGATAAGTTTTTCAATGTTTTGATGCTTTCATTGTGTTTAAAATGAAAAATGGTGCAGGTTACACCTAAAGAACAAGTGTTGGAAGTTTTAGAATCAAAGTTGTAATTTTTGGATAATGAACCCTATAGGTTTGATCAGTTAGAATTTGGAAGGAGGGGTTTTATTTTCTTAAATCCAAGCACATATTTGGAATCTATATGAAAAATTATGTAGCAATGAGTCAAGAGAGAATTTTTAGGGCTTAAAGAAACAAAGCTTTAAAAATCAAGGTTCAAGATTAAAGGGTTAAGGAGTTACTTGTGTTTTGCCTTTGAATCTTGCATGTTTTGGTTAGTAATGTTATTGCCCCTTTCATGGTTTGTGATGTTAGGGTTTGTTAATTGTAGAGGAGAGAAAGAAGGTCAAAGAATCAAAGAGCATTTGAATTAAGGTAGTATGATTTAATTAACTTAATGTTAATTGTTGCATTGATTGCTATGCAATTTCATGTTCTATTATGTGGTTAAGCTAAATGATGATGATGATGATAATGAGTGTGTAGCTATACTCCTTGCTTTAAGTTCCTTGGCTATTGCATGTTAGAGTGCTATATGTATGAGGTAAAGTGGTTCTTTATTGATAGCAAAAAGTTGGAATGCTTGTAATTGATGCATGTTGATGTTGTGGTTAATTATTCTTGCTATTGGGATTTCATTGAAATCTCACCCTCCCAAAATAATCCAATATTTTAGGACCTGAATCACCTAAAGGGAAGTTGCAAATTTAAGAGTAATTTGGGTAGTGAATCGTGAGAAAACAATTCTATTTTGGTTATGTATAAGTATGCATTGTTGGTGCTGTAACCCTGAGGAAGCCATCAACTTGGAGTAGCCTTTTGATTAAGCTCCTGACTGAATTTAATCGTGAAATTTGGCATGCCTAGAGATCACATATTGAGCTTCAATTTGATAGGTAGCATGTTAAAAATAGACAACTGTGAGATTTTTAATGATTTTTCAAATTTAAGTCCAAAATCTGGAAAAAAGGATTTTTACATAAATGACAATAGTGAGTTCCCTAAAGCTCTGGCACTTCCTCAAACTAAATTAGTTCATAAGATTATGTTTTCCTAAAATAGCATTCAAAGAGCTTTCCATAAAATTTTGAATCACTCCATTTTGATTTTTTTATATTAAGTTATGATTTTTTGAAGTTGGATCAAAAAACTGGATTTTACCAAATGAACAGTAAAAATCTGAAAAGTAGCATCCTCAATGTCCTAAATGAGATTTTTGAGCTTAAGACCATCCAATGTGATCTAAAATGATTCTAATTGAGTTATAAGTCATTCTAGTAGTAAGGTATAATATTTTTATATTAGAATAGAGGTTCTGGCAGAGGATAGAACACTCTGCTTAGATAATGTGTCAATTAAAAGGAAAATTGACATAGGAGAATATTACTGTTCATTTATTGGATGGTTTGGTTTTTACAATGTAGGACAAAGTAGAATGGCTTGTTGTGGCTACAATAGTGACATAGAGGGTTCAGTTAACTAGAGGAAACAAGGAGAACATTTCCCTTAATGTTTCGATGAGGATGAGAACTACAGCCTTGTAGCGGACTTCTAATATAATATCTTATGGGAGAGTAACCCTTTATCTGACATAGTCACAGTTGCTTCCAATGATCCTCGGAGGATTGAAGTCATTGAAATATCAGATGACAAAGGGGTCAGTCTAAGTGAGGTCAGACCACTTCCTAACAAGAAAGGAGACCCGACTGAGTGGAAGAGGGATGCTAGCCCAGGACACCCACTCGTAAGGCTTAACCAAGCACCAAAAATTCAAGGGTGTGATTTTATGGAGCCTAGTCAGCCGTTATTTCCAAGCTCCCACCCAAGTGACATAGCTGGCCCTAGTGCTGTGCCATAAGTACCCCTGTTACTAGTAGCACCTAGCCCAGTTCCACCTAAGCCTTAGATCTAATGTCATGAACAATTGAAAGAGAAGTTCAAATTCTTGGCACATTATATCAGGCAAGATGAGGACCAATAAGACTTGACTATTTACCTAGACTACCTTCAGGGACTGAAGGTGTTATATTAGACTTATGGACCGGGTAACCCTTATTTGGATACTAAAGATTGGACTTATACAATGACAGAAATGCTTCTATACAACCCCTTATGGGTGCATGAATTCTGCTGCTTGGATCAAATACCGGGATTAGGCATTAAGGATTACATCCAAAGCCTTGAAAGCTTTGTTATGAGTCACTACATTTAGAATAGTAGGACCTTCATAACACTGACAGAGGACTTGTTTTGATACAGCTAGCCATAGTAGGTTAGACTGGCAATGCTTGGTTGTATGTCTATTTTGTTCAGCATGTATGTACTGAACTTGCTATTTTACTTGATGTATGAAAGCTGTGTGGTGTATACATCTTTGTTAAGTAAAATCCAAGCATGTTGTCTATTTCTTGTTCCTTGTTATGTGTTCCATTTAGTTATCATAATGGTTAGAGTGAGAAGAAACACGTCATCAAAGAACTTTCAGTTCACAATACAAGGATCCCTCCCGATCCATTACAGTTAATTCTGGATGGCGCGGAACAGCAACAAAAGGATATTGAACAAATGAGGGCAGCCCGAGCTTGCCAGGAACAAGAAAGTGACACTGTGATAGCTGCCAGCCGTAGTGATGGCTAACCTAGACAGGAGGCAACTAGAAGAAGAATATTCCGCAACTCAAGTATCAGAACAACTGCCTAGACTGGTAATGCCAGTAATAGATCCTAACAGCATATAGCAGTGGATGACTCACTTTTGCAAGCACAATTTGCCATCCTTCGATGGAGTGTTTGACGTCCAAGCGGCAGAGGACTGGATTAACCTCTTGAAAAAGATTTTCAAAGTTTTAGACGGTCCGATTGGGCAGAAAGCCCAAATGGCAATCTACAAGCTAGAAAAGGACGCCGACTGTTAGTGGAAGAACATTGAACTCATCCTTGATGCTCGGAACATGAGAGTGACATGGGAAGTGTTCCTGGAACAATTTTATAAGAAGTACTTCTCGAGGTCAGTTAAGGATGAAGAAAAAGCAAAATTCCTGACACTGAAGCAGAAGGATAACGAGCCATTTGAAGAGTACTTAGCCAAGTTTATACGTCTCTCTCACTACTGTAGCTATCTTTATTACTGAGATGATAAGAAGTGGACAATTGAGAAAATGGTTAAAGGACTAAAATAGTCTTTAAGGGAGATGATTGCTCCTAGGCAATTTGAGCATTTCAATGAGGCAGTTGAAGCCTGCCGAATTATAGAGAACAACTTAAATCATCATCTGATGGTTAAATCTACTCCCAAGTCAGAGAAGGGACATCAGGGTAGCATCTTTTCTAATGCCAATAGGAAGAGGAAAAGGCCATAGGATAACCAAAAGAATAAGAAGGGAGACAAACCACCGAAAGGCAAGGAATGCCCAACTTATGGCAAGAATCACGGTAATAGACCGTGTATGGTAGGATAGAATGTCTATTACATTTGTGGCAAGCCCAGACATTTCTCAAAGGAATGCCCACATAATGCAAAAAAGTTAAGGCCATGCACCCAAGGATGAGTGTTTGCCCTCACAAGGGAAAAAGTCTGGAAGTCTCCGAAAATGATCCAAGGTACGATCATTATTAACAACTCCCTAATGATTGCAATGTTTGATTCAGGTGCTAGTCATTCTTTTATCTCGTATGTCTATATTAAAAGACTTGGCTTAGTTATGATTACTGTTGTACTGCCCTAAACATGATATGTGTGCCTTCCATGAAATTGATGAGGTAATTGGATTGAATTGGTTATCATTCCATGATGGCAAGTACAAAGCCATGATCCTACCCTTAAGAGAAATAGAGATGAATTTGAAAGTTAGGATTGAACTTTGTAACGAAAGCCCAGACAAGCAATGCTACAAAGAATGAAGCTAAGTAAGACTAGTAGAGGTTAAGGGAAGAGTGTGTTTCGTCATAATGAACTAAGGAAATTAGTAGCAATGAACGAATATAGAAGTGATTACCAAAGGAGGTGGTAACTTCCATCTCTGCAAACAAGGATTCTGGTCATGAGGAACAAACACAATAACTCTCAAATGTTGAGGTGGTATCTCAATAAGACACAATGACTCTCAAAGGTCACAGAGAGTAAGATTAGTAAAGGTCAGTAGGAAAGAGGTAGCCACTATTTAGAGCTATCAGATTCCCCCTCGAGAGAAAGAGTAATGACAGGAGTTAAATAAGATAGTTAGGGGTTGAGTCTATATACCACTAAGAAGGTGTAGTGGCCACCTAAGCTGAATAAACTTTTACGGCCTTGTTAGGGCTGGGGCACCATGATAAAGTTGCTATCTCAAGTCCTAGAGTAGATAAATAGGAACTTGGAGATAGTAAAGTCATGATGGAGAGCCCTAGTGAAATTTCTTAAGAATTAAGAAGAGAAAGAGACAGATAGTTGTGTAGGGAACTAGCTTAAGAGGTTGGCATATTCCTAATGATATTAAGAGATACTTAGTCACTTAGGGTTAGGTTGAGAGGCACCCTTTGTCAGCGGATAAGGTCTTGGCCAGGAGTCTTCCAAGAGAAAGTGGGACTTAGTCCTCTAAGTTAGAATTGACATTGCTTAAAATGGAGCAAGACATCATATCAGAGTAGGAAAGGGAAGTAGCTGAGACAAACCAAGCGGAGTTGACCTTACCCAATAGAAGTATGACTAGCCCAGAATGAAGCTAGGTGAAAATCGCCTTGACTGTCTTTGTTTACACCTTGGGCCCAATTTCAAAATTTATCCAAGGATTGTACTATAGGCACAACCTCGGGTCGTTTCACTTATGGAGCCGAAATTAAGATCCTAGAATAACTAAATGCCATGGTTATGGAAATTAAGCTGGAAAAGGTTGGGGGTTTTCATTGAGATTTATAATTAAGATAAAATGCAATAGAATGTAAATGTATTTTTGGATTTTTGGGAGATTAAGATGAAATGGATGGAAATCAAGTACTAAATCAATTGATAAAACCTCTTGAAAATGGATTCTTGGCAATTATAGTTCTCTTAAGATGTGGGAGTTTTATAAATTCATTAGGTTTTCTTGATAACAACCTCAATAACTCATTGAGTCCAATGCTTACACTAATGAACTCATTGATGAAAACATTGTTAAGCTTCCCTAATGTGTAATTAAGAATGATTAAAGCAAAAGGTTTAATGCAACAGAAAATCAACTCATCATCAAACATGACCATGCAAGATGAAGAGAATCAAGAAAGCTACAAAGAACATATATGTAACTACATATATTGAAGCATGAAATCCAACATTAACCAATCTAACTACAAATATGAATCATCAACTAATGATTACATATCAATCAAAGTCTTTCACTAAGAATTTACAAATCCTAGACCTAGGAATTCATAAATACATAGCTAAACTAAGATGAAACTGAAACTCCCCTTTTAAGTTCTTAGAACTCATGCCAATCATCTATCTTCAAGAGCTGAAGGAAGCCTAGCCACTCATGGTGTGCAGAAACATCTCCATTAAAATTGACTCAGTGTTGCCCATGGATGAAGATGACAGTGGAAGATGAGGCATTAGGGTTCTGGTGGGAGAGATGAGAGAAGATGAAGAGAAAACATGGATGGTGGCTCAATATTCGTGTCTGACCTCACTCATACCGAAAATAGGGTTTCTAACCCGAATATGACGTGTCTGGGTCGGTTCATGGAAGTAGGCAAGTCAAATTTTCCCGAAATGGTCGGGTCTAATTTTACTGATACGAGGAGTTCGCCACAGCGAACCATGGCAAAGAGTTTCTTTCCTGAAGGTAGACGTTCGCCGCGACGAACCATGGCAGAGGCTCCTCTTTTTGCTCTTTGTGCCTTGAGTCTTCAATCTTGGCTCCAATCTTAGGTGTCCTACACTGAAAAGCATTAATTTAAGGCATCAATTATCCTAGAAATTAATTGAATACAATTAATAACTAATTATGACGATTTTACCCTCAAAAAGACACTAACTCAATGCAAGGACTCTTGATCTAAAACAAGCTCAATTATAGCCAAAAGAGCCAGAAAATGCAACAAAACCATGGATGATATAATGAAAAGATAAGAATAATTTGAACTCAATCAAATTCCCCCACACTTAGAACTTTGTACTCCTGGACAAAGCTCAAAAATAATTCAAAGAGATACCAGTACAAAGAGAAACACTACCATGCTTAAAGATGAAAGCAGAAGATTAGTAAGAAATTCTCACAGGAGTTGACAACAGTAAAACAAGGATATGCTAAGAAAATGAGCGCAATGGACAATTAACTCAAAAGATTGATGAAAAGAGATCTATCTCACGGATAAGTGTTTCACTCTTAACTCACTTGTTTTGGGATTATTTCACTCCAAGTCTACTCAATTCAATTTCTACCATAAGCTTGTAATAATTCTACCTCTCCACCACAGGAAGCAAACTTTGCAAATCAATAGGACTTTAAGGGGTTAGAATTTGAATGAAGGCCAAATGAAATGAATGGAATGAGAATGAAAACGGAAATGAGTACAAGAATACAAATTATTAAAACAAAATTAATCTAAATAAAAGTAAGGAGAGAAGCTACTTATGATTTTTGTTTTGTAATTTTTATCTCTCTAACCTTTCTTTTCTTTGTTTTTTTTTTGTTTTTTTGTTTTTTGTTTTTCTTTTTTCTTTCTTTTTTTATTTTTTTATTTTATTTTATTTTTTATTTTTATTTTTTCCCGATTGGAGCAACTTCTCTCTCTCTCTCTTTTTTTAATGACAAAATAATTGTATGCATGAACTCAAGAAGAAGGTCCAAAAGGGTTTATAATGGTGAAATGATTAGGTTTGTGTTTAGGAAACGAGGGTTTAAAATCGAATACCTCTATCATTTTTACAAAAATTGATTCACTAAGCTTCGATTAAGAATTAAAACAAGTTCTAGAGAAATATGAAATAAGCAGATTCACTCAATTTAATAACTTAAGGCCCAAAAATCCTTCCAACAAGGCTAAAATCTCAATTAATCAATCTTAAGGGTTAAAAACCAGATAGTCATAATTTCAAAGCATATCATCATTTACTATCTGTCAAAAACATGAGAATAACTAGTCCAAGTTCAACCCTCATTTAAAAGCATGGAAAGTTTTCTAAAAGCACAAGTAGAATTTGAACTTTCCATCAATTTCAAAAGGATGAAGGAGCATAAAGAATCTAAGCAGGAAAAATTTCTGAAGATCAGTTGAAATTGCAAAGAATTTATTATTTATTATTATTATAAAATTTTTTTTAAATATATATATTTTTTATTTTTGGGGTCGCCGCGGCGAAGGCTCACAGAGAGCCAAGCCTGAACAAAGGACCTGCTTCGCCGCAGCGAAACATAAGTTGGCCGTGGCGAAGTGTGGCCGAGAACTACATTAACGTGATAAAAGGGGTTTCGCCGCGGCAAAGGAAGATGTTTGCCGTGGCGAAAGGTGACAGAAATCAGTATTCAGTGCAATTTTTCAACTCTTCAGAAAACTAAGTTCAAAATATTCACAATTCAACCAATTTATCAGTTCAAAAATACCTCAAAATCACATAGATACATGGATGTAAGAGAATTATTTGCTAGAATCCACAATAGGTCCCTCCCCCACACTTAAACACAACATTGTCCTTAATGTTTGAACCAGAATAGGCAAACCAATCACAAAGTGAACCAGAAATTGTGAAGTCCAATTGAAATTGAAGCACGAGACATCGAATTCACAAAAAGGCGGGAGAAGGTGATAGGTTGCATGTAAAACAAAGAGGAAAAGAAAACAATAGAAGTTGGGACCAAAGTAAGAGTAATAGCAAATTGTAAAGGCCATCAGTAGCCAAAGAGTCGAATAACATCCAATGTAACATCCAAAAAGTTTAACAAGTAACCAGCTACACCAACTAAAAAGAAACACAAATAACAATAAAGAAAAACAAAACACAATCAAAGAGCTACTGCTGTGTCCCAGTATCATCTGCCCCAGACCCGGACGGTCCTGCACCAGAAGTGCCAGCTCAAGATGTGCCAGCTCCGCTCTGAGGGTCTTCCTCTTCGAGAGGTAGGATGAAGTTCAACCAGTCAGCAATCAGGGCATCCACACGACGGCAGTAACGTCGGTCTCGATCATACAAAGCATCATGGTCCTTCTGCCTCTTCATCTCGCAAAGGAGGGTGACTCGCAACTGGTGGACATGGTCGGCCAGCTCATCAATATCATCAGCCAAGGTGTCCAAGGTGACAGGTTCAGGAGCTTTTGGATCTGGCTGGTCTTCTTGAGCTTCAGGAACTAGTGCACCGGCTGTATGCGCTGCGCCAACATCATACATAGGGTGGATGGGTGGAGGGGGTCCAATGACAGGCTGTTTAAGGCGGTCATATCTAAACAAAGGGGCTGGCTCAAAATAGCTGTCATTATTGTACTCAGGGACATTGGTAGCCCTAAAAAGGTCAGTGACTAGGTGGGGAAAAATGATACTGTTGGTGAATTTGGGGGTGTTGATGGCATCATGGAGGGCTGAGTAGATGGTGTCGGCTACATCGGAGGAGCAGCCAGTCATGAGAAGGTAAACATATAGGGCTTGGCGCTTTGGAACATTGGCAAGGTGGGTGGTGGGTACGAGGTTGTTATAGACAAAATGCAGCTAGGGGCGAGCCTTAGGTCGAAACTCGAATCGCTTGAGGTATTGCTCAGAAGTACGGGGGCGATGCCAAGTGGCTCCGTCATGACATAGGGTTTGGACCACATCGTCAAATGGGTAATTGTCTCTGTAGGCCAAATAACTCGAATGGCAACTAGGGGGAAGGCGGTAATGGAAACGGATGTTGTCGGCGGTAAAGGAATGGCAGACAAGGACATTACGGAAGTCGATGACTAAGGAGCCACAGAAACGGGCATAGGTGTAAAAGTGGCGAATAAAAGCGTCATTACCCATAGAACGCTCTTGGACCAAACTGGTCAATTGGGAGACACAGAGCTGGCGAACAAAGGGGTGATCAGGGGGGTCTAAGGGAAAGGGTTGCTCCTTAAGGAGGGGTCTTTGGTCAATTTTTTGGTATAATTCCTCAAAAGTGTATTCATCCCCCGAATCAGACTCAGACACAGGCGCAGGGTTCTTAGTATGAGGCATAGTCTGAAGACAAGAAGTAAAACACACTAAACAAGGGCTACACAACAACAACTAACACTACCCGAGGAAAACCAAAATCACAACCTAGACAGTAGCAAATGGCTATATAATGATTCATAGGTTTTCAGTTTATCAAAAAGTTTCAGAATTAAGCAAAGAGATTAAAGAAAAACACAATGTACCATGAATCATTAGATAACCTAAAGGCTACGTAACTACAATTTAACATCAAAATAACCTAACCCAACAACACAATAACAGAACAAATAAACAAACTAACAACTAAACAGAATTAAAACAAAAGAAAGAACAAAGGAAGAGAGAAAACCATACCAAAAGAGAGAGATAGAATGCTCTAGCACCGACTAAGGAGAACAGAGGAAGAGAAGAACAGAACCAGGAGAAAACAGAAAGATGGAAGAAATAAAGGGATAGCAAGAAAGAGGGAGAGTGCGACTGAGAGGAATAAGGAGAGGGAGGGGGGCCGACGGGTTGGAAGATGGAAGGCAGAGATAGTTCGCCGTCTGAAAGGGAGAAGGCGAAGAGGGAGCAGTTTCGAATGGGAGAGGCCGAGCAGTTTTTTAAGAATTGAAAGGGGAAGAGGAGATATTAGGGGTTTAATGGAATGGGGAGGAGAAAAGACCAAAATGGGTTTAAGGTAATGGAATGGGTGAATCAGAAATGGGGGCAAAAAGGGAAATTAACAAGGAAAATAGGGAAAAAACAAAACTGATTAGCGCTGAAACAGTAGGTTCGCCGCGGTGAAACCATCCTGAGACGAAAACGAAGTAAGGGAAGGATGTTTCGCGGCGGCGAAGGTAGAAGTTCGCCGCGGCGAAACCATCCCGAGAGCAACACCCAGAAACTGGCGATATTCGCTACGGCGAAAGGTCACCGAGAGCAACACAAGAAACACAGAACCACTTCGCCGCGGCGAAGTGTCACAGAGAGCACAAAACAACACAAAAAACACCCAAACAACAGAGAAACACAATACACAAATAACAAATATAGCTGGATACTTCAAAAACTTTAAAGTGCATCAAAATAGATCAGAAGGGTGCTCAATAAGTCCATGATTAAGCAATATACCACAAACAAGTTTTCTCAATCAATTTGATTCATATGATTCATTGCAAGCACCATATTACCAACAAGCACAAAATGAAATAGGATAGAGATCAGAACTTGCAGGGGGTCTTATTGAATTCAAACTACAACTACACTACTATCCTACTGAAATGGTTTCTCCCCCACACTCATTCAGCATACAATGCACAAAACATAGCAAGATCAATAATTAAGCAAAGGCATGTAAATGAGTAAAGGAAAGAAATGACCAGGGAGTTAAGGAGGCTTTTGATTCTCATAGTAGTGCTTCAGTAGATGGCCATTAACTTTGAATCTGGCCCTGGTCTCCTCGTGTAGTAGCTCCACCATACTGAAATTATGCGCTTTAGTGACTATGTATGGCCCATCCCATCTGGTGTTGAATTTTCCTTGCTTGAAAGTAAACCGAGCCTTATACAACAACACTTTATCACCTTCCTTAAAGTTCTTTCTCAAGATACCCCGATCATGCACAAATTTTGTCTTTTCTTTGTAGAGTCTGGAGTTCTCATAATCTTCAAGTCTGATCTCCTCCAACTCTTGCAATTGCAGCTTCCTTTCCATCCCAGAGGACTCTATATTCATGTTGCATTGCTTGACCGCCCAATATGCTTTGTGTTCTAGCTCCACTGGCAAATGACATGGCTTTCCATAAACTAGATGGTAGGGAGGCATGCCAATGGGCAATTTGTATGCAGTCCGGTAAGCCCATAATGCTTCTTCTAAACGTGAGCTACAGTCCTTCTTGGATGGTTTAACCATTTTCTCCAAAATATGCTTCACTTCCCTATTAGATATTTCAGCTTGACCATTGGTTTAGGGGTGATAGGCAATAGAGATTTTATGAGTGACACCAAATTTGGACAACAGGCTATTGACTATCCTATTACAAAAATGTGTTCCCCGATCATTCACTATAGCCCTAGGGATCCCATATCTATAGAAAATGTGTGATTTTAGAAATCTATGAACAGTTGGGGCATCATCTTTTCTGCAAGGGATAGCTTCAATCCATTTGGATACATAATCTACAGCTAATAAAATATATACAAAACCAAAGGAAGAAGGAAAGGGTCCCATAAAGTCAATTCCCCAAACCTAAAAAATCTCACAAAACAGAAGTGGCTGTTGAGGCATCTCATGTCTTTTTCCCAACCCCCCAAATCGCTGACACTTGTCACATGATCTACAAAATGTAAAAGAATCTTTGAAGAGGGTGGGCCAATAAAATTCAGAATCTAAGACTTTTCTAGATGTCCTCCTTACACTAAAATGACCACCATAAACCATGGAATGGCAAGCTGAAATAATAGGTTCAAAATCCTCCTCCGGCACACACTTTCGTATCACTTGGTCACTGCACATCCTCCACAAATGAGGGGCATCCCAAATGTAATATTTTGACTCGCTACGAAGCTTTTGTGCATGAAATCTAGACATAAAGGGAGGAGTGAGTCCAGACATGAGATAATTGACAATATTAGCATACCAAGGCTCTATAGTAACCACAGAACATAAAGCTTAATCAGTAAAAGAGTCACAAGTCAAGTCAGAAGAATCTACTCCCCTTGTGTCCTCCGGTAGCCTACTTAGGTGATCGGCTACTTGATTCACTGCCCCGGGTCTATCTTTAATCTCAATGTCGAACTCTTGAAGCAGTAAAGCCCATTTGATCAATCTTGGTTTAGATTGTGGCTTTTTAAGTAGATAGCGGATAGCTGCATGATCTGTATACACAACTACTCGAGAATTAATTAGATACTGTCTAAACTTATCTAAAGTAAATACAATGGCAAACATTTCTTTCTCAGTGGTAGTATAGTTGACTTGAGCTAGGTTAAGTGTCTTAGAGGCATAGGCTATGACTCTAGATTGCTTCTCCTCCTTCTAGCCAAGCATAGCACCCACTGCACAATTAGAAGCATCACATGAGAGTTCAAAATGTAAATTCCAGTTGGGTGTAGTCCAAATAGGAGGTGAAACAAGCATAGACTTGAGAGTATCAAAGGCATGTCTACATTTTTCATCAAAATTAAATTCAACATCCTTTTTAAGAAGAGTAGAAAGGGGCAAAGCAACTTTACTAAAATCTTTAATAAAGCGCCTATAAAACCCTGCATGCCCAAGAAAAGATCTCAAATCTTTAAGACAGGTAGGGTAAGGCAAAGATGAGATAACTTCAATTTTAGCCTTATCAGCCTCAATCCCTTTGCTAGAGATGAGGTGACCTAACACTATGCCACTACCCACCATGAAATGACATTTCTCAAAGTTCAAAACAAGATTTTTGGCTATGCATATCTCTAGAGCCTGCCTTAGGCTATTTAGGCACTGATCAAAGCTCTCCCCATAAACCGTAAAATCATCTATGAAAACCTCCATATTGTGCTCTAAAAGGTCACTAAAAATCGCCATCATGCACCTTTTAAAAGTGCCTGGAGCGTTACATAACCCAAATGGCATCCTTCGATAAGCAAAGGTACCAAAGGGGCATATGAAAATGGTTTTGTCCTGATCCTCAGGGGCTATGGGTACTTGAAAATAGCCAGAAAAGCCTTCTAAAATGCAGTAATGTGATTTACCAGCTAGTCTCTCCAACATTTGGTCAATGAAGGGTATAGGAAAGTGATCCTTGCGTGTTGCATCATTAAGTCTCCTATAGTCTATGCACACATGCCATGAGTTTTGAACCCTTATAGGAATTAACTCATCCCTTTCATTCCTTACTACTGTTACCCCACTCTTCTTTGGCACAACATGCACCGGATTGACCCACTCACTATCAGAAATTAGATATATTATCCCAGCACTCAATAATTTAGTAATTTCTTTCTTAACTACATCCAATATGAGAGGGTTCAATCGTCTTTGGGGTTGTCCCACTGGTTTTGATTCCTCACTCAGTAAAATTCTATGTGTGCACACAGCAAGACTAATTTCAGGTATATCTGCTAGTGTCTAACCTATTGCCCTTCTATGCTCCCTCAAAACAGACAAGAGTCTCTCTTCCTCACTCTCAGACAGTGAGTTAGCAATTATAACAGGTAGTTGTTCATTAGACTCAAGGAAAACATATTTCAAAGTAGGTGGTAAGGGTTTCAAATCAAGTATAGGTGGTTGCACAATAGAAGGAATCAATTTATGAAGTTCAAGAGAGAACAGATTACTCCCCTTTCCTTCAACCAGTGATAATTCCTCAGCCTTGTAGTTAACTTCCTCTCCAAGCGTTGAACCAACTTCTAGTTGATCTACAGCAACCGCCTTAGAGGGAGTCTTCTCCATGACTTCTTCCTCCATATCTGAAACAACAACAGGAAACCTTTCCCCAAGGGAATCATCACTGATAATAGAGGAATCACAGTCTAACTTGGAGTCAAGGTAGGAAACAGAAAATGTGTGCGGGGTAGAAAGCATGCAATTGACCACAGTACAATCAAGGCATGTAACATCACCACCACATGAGCAAGTAGAAGGCGTAGAGTAAAGAGATGAAAAGGAAGAAATGGATTCATTCTCATCAATAGATTCATCAGTGTAAAGATCAGAATAGAAAGAGTCATTTTGCAATTCAACTTCAGAACAAGCATCCTCTGTTAGAATCAATCTCACCTAAGAGGGGGGTGAATTGGGTGAGTTAAAAAAATTGCAAAATCAAAACGAGACAGTATAAAAAACAGAGAGTTAGAGCCAAGAGAGATTTCACCGCAGAGGGAAAACACAAGATTTATACTGGTTCGGTCTTAACCACTTGACCTACGTCCAATCCTCAGAACACCTCTGAGTATTTCACTATCTTCCAAGATCGATAGGGCTCTTGGTGCCTCGGTACAGTAATTGAATCACTCAATCACTCCCCCTTACTCCCGTAAGGATACAAGCCCTCTCCAGAGTCCACACTCTTGAGATCACTCAATAGTAATTAATGAATGATAGTTATCGACTCTCTTACAGAGTGAAATTTATGATAAACACTGACGCTCAGTAGTATTGAAGAAAACAGAGTATTGAATGCTAGACTTAATAATCACAGATGGTAGTTCCGGTATTCAATGCTCTCATTAATGCTTCTTCGCGCCTTTTATAGTTGAGATTGTTAAGTATCCGTTAGACGATAGAGCTTCTAGCCATTGTAACTCCGTTTGCGTGTTTCGCCAATTTCAACGGTTCCGCCATTAATGCGTCTGAGCTTCTGACACTGTATGTTACAGTCTACGTAATCTCATTGAAGAGCCGTTGTAGACTTTCTTAGTAATCTGCATATTTTAAACTTAAACAAGTAAGAGTCTTGCGGTGTAGGCTTTAGTTATGAACAAAGAAGAAAAACAAATTGATTATTCAATGATTCTCAACGAAATGAATTATCTGTAAAAAGAGCAGAAAGACATCCTGGACATGGTTGATCGAAGTGGTGATCAATTACTTGTTGATCGATCAGGTTATCGATAAACAGAGTGAAAGCTTTTTGAATCAGTTCAACAAGATTATCGATCAAGTGTTGGATCATTGATTTTAAGAATCATTTTAGTCGACTGATGTTGAAATGGAAATCATTCCATGATTGAACAAGTGATCGAACATTTGTTGATCGAACAGATTATCGATAATCTAAGTGTTATAGAAATGAAACTTCAGTCATTGATGATCGAACAAATTATCGATAAATGGATGATGGATAAGGTTATCGATAAACAATGAGTAAGAATATATTCAGCGAAAAACACAGACTATGTGGATTAATCGAACAGGTGATCGATCAATGAATATTCGATCAAGTGATCAATAAAATGAAAAACAGAGATTTAATCCTGTAAGGTAAAGAAATTAATTATCGATCACGTTATGTGAAAACAGGAGTTTCAGGAAATCGGATGATCGATCATTTTATCAATAAATCAATGATCGATTAGGTGATCGAAAAAATGATTCAACATAAGTTAATACAGTGAAGATAATAATCCTGAGGCTCTTTATCGATCATGTTATGTGAAAAGATACCATGTAGACAGGTTAAATTATCGATAATGTTATCGATAATTTGGTTGTAGAAAAACTAAGTATGAGCAGATAGAATATTGATTATCGATCATGTGATCGATAATTTAGTAATCGATAAGGTTATCGATTCAGTAGCTATGATGAGTACCTGCATTCAGAGAGTTAGAACATAATGTTCGATCATATGATTGATAAACAAGTGATCGATAGTATGATGGATAAATGATGACAGAATTAATGTGCAGAACGAGTAGAGTGTGTTACCTCTTATCGAAGTCGTTATTGATGACTGATTTATCGATCATGTGATCGATAAATGCACTTCAGATTTGGTTCTCTATATCTGTTACTTGTTCGTTTATCTGATCTTATCGATCAAGTGATCGATAATTAACTGTAACCTTATGTAACTTCCATGTTAGCGATAATCGATTATTTTATCGATCAACAACTTATCGAATAGCTCTTCGATTAAAATACTTAATATAAAACTGATTTATACTGAACAGTTATCTGATATCTTATCGATAATCATTTGATCGATCAACATACTTAACCCAATTAATCTAACTTTGTTATCATCAAAACCATAATCCTAACATTCTCTCCCTTTTTGATGATGACAAAACATAAGTTATAAATCAACTATCAAAGAAAATATCAAACAGAATCACAGCCATATAATAAGTGAGAATGCAACTAAATATCAGGAAAAATATTAGTAGCCACAAGATATATCAAGGTACACAAAAGTGACAGAAAAGTGAAACAACTAAAAAAATAAAGCAGCTAAGAAACATCATTAGTTTTCTTCTCCCCCTTTTTGTCAGCATCAGATAAAGGGGAAGAGGTATGAACAGAGGGAATGGTCAGGGGAAATAGGAAGAGGAGGAAGGCGAGAAAGTGGAGAAATGGATGGAAAAAGGAAGGGGGGAATAGGTTGAGGTACTGTGATAAGAGCAAGAGTGGTAGGGACTGGGACAGAGGTAGATGGGACAGAAGGAGAAGTGGGTAAGGGAGAGGAAGGAGATGCAGGGTCAGGGTGAGGAGGAGAGGGTGGATGAAACAGGAGATCCTCATAGCTGAAGCTTGTGCTAGGGGCAGTGAAATTGTGGCAGAGAGAAGTAACCAACCCTTTAAGCTCTTGAAGTTCCTTGTCCACTGAATCAAATCTCTCTGTAACTTCTTTTTCCAAAAGCACCATAGCTTGTCGGTGAAGATCTAGAATTTTGGAAATGCCATCAAACTTTCAATCAGAGATTTCCCCATAGTCTCTGGCAGTGGTGTATACTCTGGTCTCAAACGCGTGAAGTTCAGCCTGAAACATTTCCCTGAGGGATCTCTCCATAAAAGATGGACCAGGGGCATGAGATGGGGCGGCAGTGGATTCAGCTTCATCCTGGGTCCGAGAAGTACTAGCAGCAGGTTGCTTTCCCTTATCCTTTTGAGATACCTTCTGTGATGGTGTAAAGGGAACATAGATCCTCATCTTGTGGAGCTGAGTGAGGCTAAAAGCAGGAACCTTGGTCTTGAGTTCCCCAGGCTCAAATGGGGCAATATTATGTGCCTGAAGAAGGTAGGTGGCCTGTTGAGGATAGGGAATTGGGGTTGATTTGGACTTGTTAAGGATAAAGTCCTTCATCTCAGAATAGATAAGATCCCCAACATTGATCTTTTCCCCACTAATAATCCGGGCTAGAAGAAGGTAGTCACCCTGAGTGAGATATGAGAAACTGCCGGATTTGTTTACCATGCTCCTAAAATAGATGTAATGGATGATCCTATAGAAATCACACATCTGCTTAGGAGGGAAATTCAGCTCACCAGGGTAGTCATCACTCTGCATTAAGATTTTGTAGGCTTTTATCTCATTCATGGTGTGAAAGAGAGCCTTTCTTGTTGTTCGCCTTAGGGTTCTTAATCAAAGATAAATCCAAGCTATGCAGTATAGTGCAAACTCGGGTCGTTTCACTTTTGGGAGCCTTTATTAATTACCTAAGCTAGACTAAATGCCATGCAATGCAATGAAATGGGGTTTTGGGTTTTTAAGACTTAAATGAATGGTGCCTGAACTAAATGCAATGAAAACAAACCTAAGATACTATATTTTTGGTGTTTTAAGATAATAATGATGTAATGGAAATGATTGATAGGAAATCTCTTGAAAATGGTTTTGATGGCAATCATAGTTCACTTAAATATTGGGAGTTTCACAAATCCATTAGGTTTTCTTAATAAGAACCTCATTAACTCAATGAGTCCAAAGCTTACATTAATGTAAATGTAAACTTTGTTTAGCTTCCCTAATGTGTAAATTGGAATGATCATGCAAATGGCTTAATGAAACACACAATCAACTCAATACCCAAACACAACTAGGCAAGATAAGAGAGAATCATGAGAGAGACATTAAGCATATATGCAACTACATATATTTAAGCACAAAGTTCAACATCAATCAATCCAAGTTCCTAACTAAGAAATTACAACTCCTAGACCTAGAAAGCCATAAATCATAGCTAAAAATTGCAAACTGAAACTAAACTCCCCTTTGAAGCTTAGGAACTCAAGCCACACCACCATTCTTCAAGAGTTAATGAACCCTAGCTCTCCATAGCTTCAAGAAAAGCTCCAACTGAAGTGAATCCGTCGGCCATGGTAGCTGGGAGTGGAAGGAATTGAGATGGAGTGAATGAAAGATGAAGGAAATGGATGGGGAAGAAGATGGAGGTGGAGAGGCAAGGGATGGGAGAATAGAGGTGTTGTAGGAGATGGAATGGAGTATCTTCTCGAAAATAGGGTTTCTAAGGGTTTTAGGGGTCCATCTGGGTCGGATCATATGATTAGAAGCTCCATTTTCGCGTTCTGATCTGGATCTGGCGTTGCTGATACGAAGAGTTCACCGCGGCGAAGTAAATCCTTCGCCGCGGCGAAGCATGCCCGAGAGGAGCTCTGCCTAATCTTGTGATTTCGCTGCGGCGAAGCTGTAAGTTGGCCGCGGCGAACTCTGCCCGAGAGATTACTGGTGAGATTTCAATTTGGCGCCGCGACGAACTGTGTTAGTGCTGATACTCTGATCTTGTGTTGTGTCATCCTTTGGTCTTTGATCTTGGCTCCAATTCTTAATTGTCCTACAATAAAAAGCAACAATTTGAAGCATCAATTGTCCTAGAAATCAACTGAATACAATTAATAACCAATTATGACAATCTTAACCTCAAAAAGACACTAACTCAAAGCAAGGACTCTTAATCTAAATTAAGCACAATTATCATCAAAAGGAGCCAAAATCTATGATAAATACCCTTAAAATGATATGAAATAACATAGAATAATTGGGCTAAATCATGGTGCTACTTCTCACAAATTCTTGAGTCCCGAGTAATTCATTTAACTTGACACTTGTGAGTTTGAAAGATCTGCCTCTCAGTGTGACCTTTAAGTAGTTCTCTATGAGATTATCTTGATCATCATACTCTTCTACGGATTCCATATTACAGTAGACTCTTTTAACTACCTCAGGACAGTATTCACCTCCAATGGCTAACCAATTTGAATAATGCTGCAAGGGGTCACTTAGATCAAGATTAATGTGTGTATTTTTCTTCAAACCCTCTATGTCCACAGATACCACAGGGCAAAATTTTCTATTGCCAAAATCAGCTTTATACTTGGTTATATTAACATCACTATCAAGATTGCCAGTTAGCAACTCAAAAAATTCAGTCGAAATACCTTCAGGAGGAATTTGCCGCGTAATTCCTTCACTGGCCCTTTGCTTTTTCTTCCTCGGTTGCTTGGGAATGGATACGTTCAACGCAGTCTCCACAGCTTTCTGAACGAAGGCTTCATCATCCGACTCGGTTTCAGTTTCTTCAGTGACTATTGGTAATTTTGATTTGGACCAGGGGGATTTTCTCGGAGGGATCGCTTGCTCTTCGGCCCGACTCTCACGGATTTTCAGAACCCCCTTCTTCTTCGATGGTTCTTCCCTTACCCTCGGTCGATATTGTTTCCGAGTGCCCGAAGGGGTGGTGTCGCTTGATTGAGTTTGCTTCTCCGGCCCTTCGTCTCTTTCCACACTTGGCTGTTTTACTCGTGCCATTTCTGAGGTACTGAACAATTTCTGAACGGCTGAAATGGCGTGTTTTGAGCTCGGTGAAGGTTGAAAGTGTAACAGAGATGGATTCGAGTGGAAGAGAGGTTGAAAAATTAATGAAATAGTGATTCCTGACCATTGCGTGAAACAGGGGACTGGTATTTTTTCGACTTAGGGTTCGATAACTAATAGAGGGGTTTCAAAAAAAAGTGCCGTCATAATCTTCAGAATTATCGATCAAGTTATTGATCAACTCTTGATCGATCACGTGTTCGATAAATATGAAGAGCACACATGAACATAGAACAGAATTATCGATCACGTTATCGATCATGCATTTATCGAACATATTATCGATAAAGTCAGTAAAAGAGATGCGTACCTGGTCTAGTTTATCGATCATCTGTTCGATAATTTACTTATCGGTTAGCTTATTGATTAATGCTTACCAATTCTGAAGGAGGGGTCTCGAAACCTTGAGGCTCCTGATCGATGTTCTGATCGATAAGGCATTTATCGATCACATTATCGATAATTGTTGTGTTGGAGTACTTACAAAGTGGATTTATCGATTAGGTGATCGATAAATTACTTCCTTCTTGCCTTCAGGATTATCGATCATTTGATCGATAATCTTATGCTCTGTTTACCTCTGTTTTTCTTCATCAAAACAGAGCTTCCTGCAAAACAAATTTCTACATACTCCGATGCTTAAGTTAGTTATTTTATCATCAAAACAAGAAATTTAAATAATTAATCTTGAGAGATAACGTGAGATTTCTTACAGTTCATTGGGATTTATCATTCCCAATTCTCTTCTGAAGAAGTTAAACTTCTGTTGATCTAGAGGTTTCGTGAAGATGTCAGCTATCTGATATTCAGTGGGGATGAACTCAACCTTTACATCTTTCTTTTGAACATGGTCCCGAATGAAATGATGTCAGACATCGATGTGTTTGGTTCGGGCATGATGGACTAGATTCTTGGACAGACTTATCGTGCTCGTATTATCACATAAGATTGGAATCTCACATAAGTTGATTCCTAAATCCTGTATTTGTTGCTTTAACCATAAGATCTGAGCACAACAGCAGGCAGTGGCTACATATTCTGATTCTGTTGAGGAGATTGCCACGGTGTTCTGCTTTTTACTTGACCATGAGACAAGACATCCTCCGAAGAATTGACATTGTCCACTGGTGCTTTTTCTGTCCGTTTTATATCCACCATGATCTGCGTCTGAGTATCCCATTAGATATTCAGTTCCTCTTTTTGGATACCAGATTCCTAAATTTTGAGTTCCTATAAGATATCTGAGTATCCTCTTGACAGCTTCTTCATGTGACTCTTTTGGAGCTGACTGATATCTTGCGTACATTCCCACACTGAATTGAATATCTGGTCTACTAGCAGTGAGGTATAGTAAAGAGCCGATCATCCCTCTATATCTTGTGAGATTTATGTTTTTGCTGTCTTCGTCCACATCAAGCGAACAGGTTGAGCTCATAGGAGTCTTTACACTTTTGGCATTCTCCATTCCAAATTTCTTCAGTAACTCCTTCACATATTTCGTCTGGGATATAAATATGCCATTTTTCTTTTGTTTGATTTGTAATCCCAAAAAGAAATTTAGTTCTCCCATCATGGACATCTCGAATTCTCCCTGTATAAGCTTAGCAAATTCTTGACAGAGATCTTCGTTAGTAGCACCGAAAATAATATCATCCACATATATCTGAACAATCAAAAGATTTTTCTTATCTCTTTTAATGAAAAGTGTGGCATCCACTTTACCTCTTTCAAATCCTTTTTCTATTAAGAAGTTGCTAAGACATTCATACCAGGCTCTAGGAGCTTGCTTTAAACTGTATAAAGCCTTTTTAAGTTTGTAAACGTGATTAGGAAAAATTGAATTTTCAAAACCAGGAGGCTGTTCGATAAAAACTTCTTCTGATATGTAACTGTTCAGAAATGCACTTTTAACATCCATTTGATATAGTTTGAAATCTTTGATGCAAGCAAATGCCAAAAGAACTCGTATGGCTTCCAATCTGGCTACAGGAGCATACGTTTCTTCATAATCGATTCCTTCTTCTTGATTGTAACCTTTAGCTACCAATCTGGCTTTGTTCCTGACGATTTGTGCAGATTCATCGAGCTTGTTTTTGAATACCCATTTGGTGCCAATGACCGGATGATCATCTGGTCTGGATACCAATTCCCAAACTTGATTTCTTTCAAATTGGTTAAGCTCTTCCTGCATTGCAACTATCCAAAATTCATCGGATAGTGCTTCGTCAATACTGGAGGGTTCAATGTGAGATATGAATGCAGAAAAAAGAACTTCATTGACTACTTGTCTCCGGGTTTTAACCCCTTCATTGACTTTACCAATGACTTGTTCCAGTAGATGATCTCGGTTATGTCTCCATGCCTTTGGCTGTTCTAGATTTTCTTGTAAAGAGGGATCGTTTAAATCATCCCTGTTTTTCGAAACAGTTTCTGAAAATAATTTGTTTGAATTTTTGTTCAAATCCAGTTTTTGAAAATTTTGAACGATTTCAGCATCATCATCTACAGGTTTTGAGATTGCTTCAGTTTCAGCAAATACTACATGAATTGATTCTTCTATTGTAAAAGTTCATTTATTGAAAATTCTGTAAGCTTTACTACGATTAGAATAGCCAAGAAACTAACCCTCATCAGCTTTAGGATTGAATTTACCCAAGTTTTCTTTATTGTTGTTGTGAATATAGCATCTGCTCCCAAAGATCCTTAGATGTGTCAGATTGGGTTTTCTCCCCTTGTACAATTCATATGGCATCTTTCCGAGCAGTGTTCTGATGTAGGCTCTATTAGATATATAGCAAGCTGTGCTCATCGCTTCTGCCCAGAATACTTGTGAGACTCCTTTCTCATTTAGTATTGCTCTAGCCATTTCTGTGAGTACTCTATTCTTTCGTTCAACTACTTCGTTCTGTTGAGGAGTCCTTGGTGCAGAGAAGTTGTGGTCAATTCCATGCTCCTCACAGTAGTCTACAAATTCGTTGTTTTCAAATTCTCCTCCGTGATCAGACCTGATTGACACAATAGATATACCTTTCTCATTTTGAACCTTTTTGGCAAACACAATGAATGCATTAAATGTTTCATCTTTAGAGGAAAGAAACAAAGTCCAGGTAAATCTCGAATAGTCATCAATTATTACAAGAGTATACAGATTTCCACCAAAGCTTTTTACTCTTGATGGACCGACCAAGTCCATGTGAATCATTTGAGAGTGGTCTTTCAGTTGAGACTGTCTTCTTTGATTTAAATGAAGACTTTGTTTGTTTACCCTTTTGACATGCATCACAGATACTATTACGTTTTGGTAAACCAACAACTAAATCCCTTTTTATTAATTTTGAAAGTTGATTCATGTTAACATGTGCAAGTCGTTTGTGCCAAATCCAACTTTCCTCATTTTTACTAATAAAACAATTTTTAGAGGTTTTAGAATCAATTTGAAGTGTATAACAGTTACCGTCCCTCGGAGCCCTCAGCTTTGTATTCAATTCTTCTTTCTTCAAAGGTAGGTCATCTTTGCTTATGATTAAGCATTCTTCAGAATCAAAGATCACCCAGTTGTTTTTGTCCGCACTTTGACTGACGCTGAGGAGATTATGACATAGACCTTCGACGTAGTACACGTCTTCGACCTTTATGCCCATGCTACTTCCAATTTCTCCAATTCCAGCAATTTTTCCTGATTGGTTTCCTCCGAATCTTACTTTTCCTCCTTCTTTTGGTTTGAGTGATGTAAACTTCTCAGCGTCACCCGTCATGTGTCTGGAGCATCCGCTGTCTATATACCATTTATTTGCTCTGGATGCCTTGAGACATACCTGCAAAATCCCAATCATGTTTTAGGTACCCATACCTTCTTGGGTCCTTTTTGGTTAGTATGAGTTGTCTTTGGTACATAAGTACCTTTGGGCACCCATTTTAAAGTTCCGTAGGCTCCTTTCTTCTTATAGTAACAAGAAGAAGTTGAATGGCCTTTACGGTTGCAGTGAGAGCAAAGGGCAAATGGATTTGAAGAATGCACAGAATTTCTAAAATATGTAAGATATGATCTACCACTACTCTTTTTCTTTCCTTTTGACTTATCTTGAGTTGGATCGTATCCTATACCAGTTTTGTCCATCGAACATCGTTGAGCTCCTAGGATCACTTTAAGCATTTCACTACCTTTAGTGAATTTTTCTAAAGTTCTGGTAAGATCTTTAATCTTCTTTTTGTTCATTTCACAATCTTTGCAAACTGAGACCGAATCTACATTGACTTCAACCTTCGATTGTTGTTCTTCTAAAAACTTTATCCTTTTCTTGGAGCTTACCAACTCCTTTGCAATTCTTACTAATTCTAAATGTAATGCATTGTATTCGGACTGTAATTCATCGTAAGATGGTTCAAAAATTATTACCTCGTCTGTCTCTGATTCCTCGTTTTCCTGGGCCACTAGACAGATGTTAGCGGTTTCTTCATCATCACTTTCTTCTTCTTCCGCTGAAGAACTATCTCCCCAGATTGATGTGACGAAGGCTTTCTTCTTTCTAAATCTTTCTTTCTTCTTTTCTTTGTCCTTCATTCTGGAAAGTTGGGGACATTCTGCCTTGATATGTCCTGGCTTCTTACATTCGAAGCAAATGATTGGATCCTTTGATTCGTTCTGATATGATGAAACTCTGCGTTTCGGCTTGATTACGTCCCACAAACCATACTCTGTGGCCTTGATGAAGATCTTCATCCTCATTTTCCAGAAGGTGTAATTTTCTCCACTGAAGCCTGGCGGTTTGGATGTTGAGCATCCTTCCGGTAGCACGCTGTCTCCGAATCCTGCCATTAGATCTCTCTTCGAACTGTTAAATCCTTAATGAAGAGACCTGCTCTAATACCAAATGTTAGAATCAATCTCACCCAAGAGGGGGGTGAATTGGGTGAGTTAAAAAAATTGCCAAATTAAAACGAGACAGTATCGAAAACAGAGAGTTAGAGTCAAGAGAGATTTCACCGCAGAGGGAAGACACAAGATTTATACTGGTTCGGTCTTAACCACTTGACCTACGTCCAGTCCTCAGAACACCTCTGAGTATTTCACTATCTTCCAAGATCGATAGGGCTCTTGGTGCCTCGGTACAGTAATTGAATCGCTCAATCACTCCCCCTTACTCCCGTAAGGATACAAGCCCTCTCAAGAGTCCACACTCTTGAGATCACTCAATAGTAATTAATGAAAGATAGTTATCGACTCTCTTACAGAGTGAAATTTATGATGAACACTGACGCTCAGTAGTATTGAAGAAAACAGAGTATTGAATGCTAGACTTAATAATCATAGATGGTAGTTCCGGTATTCAATGCTCTCATTAATGCTTCTTCGTGCATTTTATAGTTGAGATTGTTAAGTATCCATTAGACGAGATAGCTTTTAGCCGTTGTAACTCCGTTTGCGTGTTTCGCCAGTTTCAACGGTTCCACCATTAATGCGTCTGAGCTTCTGACACTGTATGTTACAGTCTACGTAATCCCGTTGAAGAGCCGTTGTAGACTTTCTTAGTAATCTGCATATTTTAAACTTAAACAAGTAAGAGTCTTGCAGTGTAGGCTTTAGTTATGAACAAAGAAGAAAAACAAATTGATTATTCAATGATTCTCGACGAAATGAATTATCTGTAAAAAGAGCAAAAAGACATCCTGGACATGGTTGATTGAAGTGGTGATCGATTACTTATTGATGGATCAGGTTATCGATAAACAGAGTGAGAGCTTTTTGAATCAGTTCAACAAGATTATCGATCAAGTGTTGGATCATTGATTTTAAGAATCATTTTAGTTGACTGATGTTGAAATGGAAATCATTCCATGATCGAACAAGTGATCGAACATTTGTTGATTGAACAGATTATTGATAATCTAAGTGTTATAGAAATGAAACTTCAATCATTGATGATCGAACAAATTATCGATAAATGAATGATGGATAAGGTTATCGATAAACAATGAGTAAGAATATATTCAGCGAAAAACACAGACTATGTGGATTAATCGAACAGGTGATCGATCAATGAATATTCGATCAAGTGATCGATAAAATGAAAAACAGAGATTTAATCCTGTAAGGTAAAGAAATTGATTATCGATCACGTTATGTGAAAACAGGAGTTTCAGGAAATCGGATGATCGATCATTTTATCAATAAATCAATGATCGATTAGGTGATCGAAAAAATGATTCAACATAAGTTAATGCAATGAAGATAATAATCCTGAGGCTCTTTATCGATCATGTTATGTGAAAAGATACTATGCAGACAGGTTAAATTATCGATAATGTTATCGATAATTTGGTTGTAGAAAAACTAAGTATGAGCAGATAGAATATTGATTAGCGATCATGTGATCGATAATTTAGTAATCGATAAGGTTATCGATTTAGCAGCTATGATGAGTACCTGCATTCATAGAGTTAGAACATAATGTTCGATCATATGATCGATAAACAAGTGATCGATAGTATGATGGATAAATGATGACAGAATTAATGTGTAGAACGAGTAGAGTGTGTTACCTCTTATCGAAGTCGTTATTGATAACTGATTTATCGATCATGTGATCGATAAATGCACTTCAGATTTGGTTCTCTATATCTATTACTTGTTCGTTTATCTGATGTTATCGATCAAGTGATCGATAATTACCTATAACCTTATGTAACTTCCATGTTAGCGATAATCGATTATTTTATCGATCAACAACTTATCGAATAGCTCTTCGATTAAAATACTTAATATAAAACTGATTTATACTGAACAATTATCTGATATCTTATCGATAATCATTTGATCGATCAACATACTTAACCCAATTAATCTAACTTTGTTATCATCAAAACCATAATTCTAACATCCTCAACAGCAATGTCTATCATGTTAACCCCCAAAAGTGAATAGTCCTCATAAGGATGTTTCATTGCTTCATACATGTTAAAAGAAACTTTATTATCACCCACCTCCATAGTTATGGTGCCCTCTTTCATGCTAATCATGGTATTAGCAGTCCTTAAGAAGGGTCGACCAAGGATGAGTGTAGTGTCATTTACAAGTTCAGAAAGGCATATCAAGCACATAAAAATCAGCAGGAAAAACCAATCCCTTAACTTGGACTAAAATGTCTTCAATAATGCCCTCAGGATACCTAATAGTCCTATTAGCTAGTTGAAGCACAACAGTAGTAGACTTAAGAGTCTTGACTCCTAGAGAGGTGTATACGAACTTAGGCATGACATTAATGGCTGCACCTAGATCTAACAGGGCTCCCCCTATAGTAACCTTTCCTATAGTGCAAGGGATAGTGAAAGATCTAGGGTCTTGACACTTTACAGGAATTTGGGGTTTAAACAATGCAGACACATTAGAGGGTAATTGGACTCTTTCGTTAGGTTTAAATCTCCTCTTTTGAGTGCATAATTCTTTTAAGACCTTAGCATACTTAGGAATCTTTTTAATCAGGTCAAACAAGGGTATATTCACTTCTACTTTCCTAAATGTCTCAAGCAACTCATGATCTTGCCTCTCCTTACCCATTTTCACATTTTTTAAATAAGCATGAGGGAAAGGCTGTTCATTGATGTTTACCTCCTTACCTTCCTTGGTTGAGGCTCCATGATTGCTTGGCTCAGATTCCACAGCTTTACCCTTGCCATCATGTTCTTTTGGGGCTTCTTTCAGCTTAAGCTTCATCTCCTTGAAGCTCTTAGAATTCTTGACCTTTGAAGATGCTTGTGGTAGCTCATCACACAATATTTCCTCATCTATAACTTCATCCTCCTCTTCTCTAAAATTTACTTGCTTCCCACTCCTAAAGGTAATGGCATTCAAGCCCTTAGGATTGATAACAGTGTTGGAGGGGATAGCGCCACTACTCCTTGCTTGTTGCTCACTCATGTTGTTAGACAACTGAGTTACATAGGAGTTGATGTTCTCAGACTTAGTTTCCCACTGTTCCATCATCTTTTCCAAAGCACTAAATCTAGCATCATTCTTGGATGAGTCTTGTTGAATTGGTGAAGCTAAGGAGTTGAACTGAGTAGCGTTAGTAGCCCTTTCTTCCTTCATTAAGGCCATCATATTGTGTAGGAGTTGGTTGGTATCATCCTTGGGTGGGACGGTTAGGGCTTGAGATTGGTTTGGGAAATGGGTTGAAGATGGACAGCTCCTCCACTCTTCTGAAATTTGTTTGGAGGTCTACTATCATCATTTCTCCAGCCCAATCGAGGGTTTGCCTTCCATCCCTCGTTATAAGTGTTAGAGTAAGGGTCCCACTTTTGATTTAGACGGCCTTGGTAGACTGCAAATACCTCCTCATAACGGCCTGGACATATGCTAGAAATATGCATAACCGAGCCACAAGTCTCACAACTAGGGGCAGTAATATCCATAAGGGGTGCTGGTCTATGCACATTCATATTCTTCAATTCCGCAATGATTACAAATAGTTGAGAGGTCATCGTGCTTTCCAACGAATCCATCTTTGATTCCAAAGTGTCCATTCTTCTATTGTGAACTGAAGCAGCTCCTAACTCATGTACTCCTCTAGTATCTCTCACACCGTATTGTTGATGATTCAGGGCCATCTTCTTAATCAAGTCCCAAGCCTCCTCAGTAGTGGAGTCTATCAAAGATCCTCCTGATGTAGCATCCAACATACCGCTCTCTTGGTTCTTCAACCCATCATAGAAATACTGCACCAGTTGTTTATCTGGAATTTGATGATGTGGGCATCTTGAAAGCATGTCTTGAAATCTATTCCAATAATCATAGAGAGATTCGTCATAGTCTTGCTTGGCAGAATAGATCTCCTTCCTCATTGATGAATTACGAGAAGCCGGAAAGTATTTCTCCAAGAATGCTTTCCTTAAGTTCCCCCAACTGTGATATGCATCAGCTACGTGTCTTGGAAGGCTCATATACCACTCTTTAGCTTTTCCCTCCAATGATAGGTGGAAAACCTTCCATAGCACTTGATCTAACAATGCTCCCACAGGCTTCATATTTTGGCAGATCATAGAAAGGGATTGCAAATGAAGATATGGATCTTCTCCTGTCAAGCCATGAAATTTTGAAAGTGAGTTAATCAATAATCCTTTAATTTCAAAATTAACTTCAAAATTTGGACAAGCAGCAGTAAATGGGTCAAAATTGACATCAGATGTGGTTGCTTCCCTAATTGTTCTTCTTCTAGGGTTCCCATTATTTTCTCCCACTCTCTCTTGTTCTCCATTTCCTCCATTGCCTCCATTCCTCACTTGGTTGGCATTGGGGTTAGGATTAGGGTGGTTAGGTGGTAAATTAGCCATTATCTCTTGATCAGTAGGCTCACTCTCACTATTAGGTAAGCGATTCTACAGAAATGTTCTCTTATTCAACCACTAACTCACTTGTCCCCTCAACTCTTTTCTCTCTTCTTATCTCTCTGAGTCTTCTCTCAATCTCAGGGTTATAGGGCACAAGTTTTGCTTTTCGTGGCATGCAAGAAAAGAGTCAAAAGAGAAAGAGCAAACAAAATTGACTTGCAGCACACAAAGTCAGATAAAAGTATGAGATGTGATGGATGCAAGTGTATGGATTAGTATGAGTATGTATGCATAGAGAAAGAAGCAAAAAGTGTAAGTTTCAAAACTTTTCAGAATAGTTCGCCGCGGCGGAAGGTGACAGAGGCGACCAGACAGCTGAGTGCAGGAAGTTTGTCGCGGCAAAAGTAGGAGTGTGCCACGGCGAAAGGTCAGGTTGGCCACGGCGAACTGTCACAGAAAGCTTATCAGATACTGGACGCCACTGATGCAAGGTGAAAATGCTGAAAGAGTAGAAAATCAGTATATTTGTTTGTATTTCCAAAAATTTTGATGCTATGCAAGATGGAAACCTATACTATGAAGAAATATGCAACTAAACTAACTAAAATGCAACCTAAAAGGATCAAAACTTCAATTGACAACTCAATGACACAAGCTAACCTAGAGAACCAATTTCTTGGCTCCTCGACAACGACGCCACTTGAAAATCACCTTGACTGTCTTTGTTTACACCTTAGGGCCAATTTCAAAATTTATCCAAGGATTATACTATAGGCATAACCTCAGGTCGTTTCACTTGTGGAGCCGAAATTATGATCCTAGATTAACTAAATGCCATGGGAATGCAAATTGAGTTGGAAAAGGTTGGGGGTTTTCATTGAGACTTGTAATTAAGATAAAATGCAATAGAATGTAAATATATTTTTGGATTTTTGGGAGATTAAGATGAAATGGATGGAAATCAAGTATTGAATCAATTGGTAAAACCTCTTGAAAATGGATTCTTGGCAATCATAGTTCTCTTAAGATTTGGGAGTTTTATAAATTCATTAGGTTTTCATGATAACAACCTCAATAACTCATTGAGTCCAATGCTTACATTAATGAACTCATTAATGAAAACATTGTTAAGCTTCCCTAATGTGTAATTAAGAATGATTAATGCAAATGGTTCAATACAACAGAAAATCAACTCATCATCAAACATGACCATGCAAGATGAAGAGAATTAAGAAAGCTACAAAGAACATATATGTAACTACATATATTAAAGCATGAAATCCAACATTAACCAATCCAACTACAAATATGAATCATCAACTAATGATTACATATCAATCAAAGTCTTTCACTAAGAATTTACAAATCTTAGACCTAAGAATTCATAAATACATAGCTAAACTAAGATGAAACTGAAACTTCCCTTTTAAGCTCTTAGAACTCATGCCAATCATCCATCTTCAAGAGCTAAAGGAAGCCTAGCCACTCATGGTGTACAAAAACATCTCCATTAAAATTGACTCAGTGTTGCCCATAGATGAAGATGACAGTGGAAGATGAGGCAATAGGGTTCTGGTGGGAGAGATGAGAGAAGATGAAGAGAAAACGTGGATGGTGGCTCAATATTCGTGTCTGACCTCACTCATGCCGAAAATAGGGTTTCTAACCCAAATATGACGTGTCTGGGTCGGTTCATGGAAGTGGGCAAGTCAAATTTTTCTGAAATGGTTGGGTCTGATTTTGCTGATACGAGGGGTTTGCCGTGGTGAACCATTGCAGAGGCTCCTCTTTTTGCTCTTTGTGCCTTGAGTCTTCAATTTTGGCTCCAATCTCAGGTGTCTTACACTGAAAAGCAACAATTTAAGGCATCAATTGTCCTAGAAATTAATTGAATACAATTAATAACTAATTATGATGATTTTACCCTCAAAAAGACACTAACTCAATGCAAGAACTCTTGATCTAAAACAAGCTCAATAATAGCCAAAAGAGCCAGAAAATGCAACAAAACCATGGATGATATAATGAAAAGATAAGAATAATTTCAGCTCAATCACTAGGCTTGGATGTACTTTAGCTTAGCAGAGTACTAGAGCAAGCAGAAAGAAGAAGAACCTTATAAGTCCTCTCCCTATGACTCCCAGAATCAGCTGCAAATAGAAAGAGAGGCTCCCCTTGAGGGAGGAGATGTCTATTTGGCACGCTATAGACATAGTAACCAATAAAAGTTTGTACTCCTTGCATTGAAATGCTAGGCATTATGCATGTTAGAGTATGCTTATACCAAAAAGTGAAGTAGAAGAAAGAGAAGTTGCATAAGTCCTCTCTTTGTACCATTCTAAAATAGTAAGAGATGGTAAGAGCAGCTGGAGGAGTAAGAGAATTCCTAAGGCAAATTGGCTTAGGCACCTAAAGAGACAACGGGTGGCCTGAGGAATTGACATAAGGCCTAAGAGAATGATATTGGCTCTTGGAACAATTTTAGAGAATTATCAATCAGGTGACCAATTGAGTGGAGGCGACTTTACTTAGTCCTATGGTCTAAAGTCTCTCAGAGACCTTAATATAGCTCAGACTAACAATAGTATTTCAAGGTTATAGTAGATCCTAAAGAGGCTTATGGTAGAATGTAATAGCTCCCGAGATTATGCTAGACTGAGCCTAAAGGAAGTGATTGAGCTGTAAGAGTAAGAGTATAGTACCTCTTTGGGAAGACGAGGGCCAAGGATAAGTTGGAGATATGGAAACCTCCTTTAACTGTAAACTAATACTGAGAGAGTACCCATGACTTCCTTCCTGACAACTTTATCATTGATTAGGCTAGGCTCAATTTCCTTCTCATTAACAGAGGAATGCCAAAGTTAGAAGAATTAGAGCCGTAAGACCTGAATAAGAGGTATTCAGGCTAGCTCCAAATACAGGAAGTACCCCTTGTGATATAGGGACAGACTGAGTATTAACGGGCAGATCCTAAAGCTAAGGCTAGAGTCAAGAATGTAAGCTAAAAGTCCCAATCAAAGATAGAACAAGAAGGGTCTAAGACAGCAAAGTACTAGGGTTGAACCTATCAGTAGCATGATGATAGGTAGCCTCTGGGAAGTAAGGTAAAAGAGTGTAAAATCCAAAAATGTTAGCCATTTTTGGCAATAATGCGCTAAGTCTAGCAGAAATGGAAGATAAAGTTAAGAAAATTGTTAAGTTATTTAATGTCATGAGCAGTATTGTTTTGGACTGAAACTCGAAATTTATTTTGAAGTTTTGGAGGTCCTTATAGAAAGAAATGGACATTACCCTTAGATTCAGTACAGCCTACCATCCACAAACAGATGGGTAGATAGAAAGAACGATTCAAACGTTAAAAGGTATACTATGTGCTTGTGTGCTTGATTTTGGTGATAATTGGGACACATACTTACCGTTAGCAGAATTCGCCTATAGCAACAGTTTCCATTCAAGTAACTAAATTGTGCTATACGAAGCATTCTATAGGAGGAAGTGTAGATCTTCCTTATGTTGAACAAAATTCAATAAAAGAAGTATTTATGGTCCTGATTTAGTGGATCAAACTTCCTAATAGATTAAAGACATTCAGCAAAGACTCCTAGAGGCTTAAAGTTGACAAAAGAGCTATATAGATATTAGAAGGAGACTATTAGAGTTGAAGTTGGTGATTATGTTTTCCTCAAAGCGTCGCCAATGATGGAGATAGTTGATCTCTAAAGACTAAGAAATTGAGTCTGAAGTATGTGGGACTCACTGCCAAAAAAAAAGCTTTTAATGGTGGTTATTAGTGGTTTTTCACAGCGATTTTGGAGGTGAAGTGGATACAGTCGACGTTGTAAGGTTTACAAAACATGGCGGTTGAGAACCACTCTGGAAATTTGATTTTCCACAGTGGTTATGTAAAAAACCGTCATGGAAAGCTTGATTTCCATATTAACAAAACCGCCATGGAAATTTTAACTTTCAACGATGGTTTTATTAATAACCACCATTATAGTATAATTTTTCACGATGGTTTTTTACACAACCACCATGGAAAAATGTTTTAACGACGGTTATTTAAATAACTACCATTTAAAAGTTAATTTTTTTTAAAAACATTCTGCGTAATTTTCTTTTACTACCCTACAGTTTACAGTTCCAAATAAATGTAGGTAATGTAGAATACTGACGAGAGCCTTTTTGTCGTTCGCCTTGGGGTTCTCAATCAAAAATAAATCCAAGCTATGCAGTATAGTGCAAATTCAGGTCGTTTCACTTTTGGGAGCCTTTATTAATTACCTAAGCTAGACTAAATGCCATGCAATGCAATGAAATGGGGTTTTGGGTTTTTAAGATTTAAATGAATGGTGCCTAGACTAAATGCAATGAAAACAAACCTAAGATACTATATTTTTGGTGTTTTAAGATAATAATGATGGAATGGGAATGAATGATAGGAAATCTCTTGAAAATGGTTTTGATGGCAATCATAGTTCACTTAAAATATTGAGAGTTTCACAAATCCATTAGGTTTTCTTAATAAGAACCTCAATAACTCATTGAGTCCAAAGCTTACATTAATGAACTCATTAATGAAAGCTTTGTTTAGCTTCCCTAATGTGTAATTTTGGAATAATCATGCAATTGGCTCAATGTAACGCACAATCAACTCAGTATCAAAACATAACCATGCAAGATAGGAGAGAATCATGAGAGTTACAAGAAGCATATATGCAACTACATATATTTAAGCACAAAATTCAACATCAATCAATCCAAATTACAAATGTTAATCATTAACCAATGATTACAGTAACAATCCCAAGTTCTTAACTAACAATTTACAACTCCTAGACTTAGAAAAATTGAAAACTAAAACTAAACTCCCCTTTGAAATCTAGAAACTCATACCACACCACCATTCTTCAAGAGTTGATAAACCCTAGCCCTCCATAGCTTCAAGAAAAACTCCAACCAAAGTGAATCCATCAACCATGGCAGCTAGGAGTGGAAGGAAATGAGATGAAATGAAGAAAAGGTGAAGGAAATGGATGAGGAAGAAGATGGAGGTGAAGAGGCAAGAGGATGGGAGAATAGAGGTGTTGGAGATGATAGAATGGAGTGATAGGTCGAAAATAGGGTTTCTAAGGGTTTAAAGGGTCCATATGGGTCGGATCATATGATTAGAGGCTCCATTTTCACATTCTAATTCGGATCTGGCGTTACTGATACGAGTCTTTCGCTGCGGCGAAGGTATACCTTCGCCGCAGCGAAGCATTCCCGAGAGGAGCTCCGCCTAATCTTGTGATTTCGCCGCAGCGAAGCTGTAAGTTGGCCGCGGCGAACTCTGCCCGAGAGATTACTGTTGAGATTTCAATTTGGCGCCGCGGTGAAGAATTCTCTTCCCCGCGGCGAACTGTGTTAGTGCTGATACTCTGATCTTGTGTTGTGTCATCCTTTGGTCTTTGATCTTGGCTCCAATTCTCAAGTGTCCTACAATAAAAAGCAACAATTTGAAGCATCAATTGTCCTAGAAATCAACTGAATACAATTAATAACCAATTATGACAATTTTAACCTCAAAAAGACACTAACTCAAAGTAAGGACTCTTAATCAAAATCAAGCACAATTATCATTAAAAGGAGCCAAAACCTATGATAAAAACCCTTAAAATGATATGAAATAACATAGAACAATTGGGTTCAATCAAATACGCGAAACAAGACTATATGAACAATTAATCAACTAGCTAGTTAATATATACAGCAACCATTGAAATTTCTTTTAATATAGGCACAAAGCAAAAATAGAGAGCCAAGAGAACTAAGGAACATGTATAGGAACCTAAGACCAAAGTATAGGAAAACATATAGGAACCAAGAGAACCAAGACCAAGGTAGAATTAGCATCTTGAAAGAAAAGTAACAACTTCTATCTGTATAATAGAAATAATGAACATGTATAGGAGGGAACCAAGAGAAAATATCTAACAAAGAATTTTTTGAGGAATGACCTAACTATTTGAAACTTTCAACATTCTGTAGCAATGTTGTTGACAAAGTGTCCTTCATCAAGTTGATGTTATCCATGGGATATGGCGCAACATTTTGAAATACCTGTTAATAAAAAATAACATAGTAAACTTAATCAAAAATGTGAAATGAATTGAAGAATGTCATGCAATGTAACTTAACTTTACCTTGTCTAATTTCTCAGCTACCCCTGTCTCAATGATGTCATTCATGTAGCGGATAACATAATATCCACATTCAACATGCCCTTGTTGACAACAGTACTAACAAAATGAAATATAAAATTGAATATTAGACATTGATTATAAACATTAACTTTAATTCATCTAAAAAGGTTTAACAGTATATATTTAGCTCAAAACAACATACTTTTGGGAGAATCCATGTTGGTGGTTGTCTATTTTGTTTAATTGCCACAACATTAAAACTATGAAAAGCCTATCAATAATATAAAAGAAAATGATATTAGAGCATGTTTTTATAAACTTCATACATAATAAATATATAAATATAAACTAATGTGTCTATGACATCTTCGATTTCTTCGGATGGACTTCCACAAAGTGAATCGAACCAGTAAACTTTGTTATCAAAAGGGGCATAAACAATTAGAGTTCAATGATAACTGTAAAATACAAACCATGTTAATTATAATCCGATACATACAACTTGTGTATCTTAAATATAATAATACACTTACCCTTCCACACAAGGTGCAAAATATATTGGCTTTCTGGTTTGAGTCATTATGGTCATTGAAACACCCTACCTTTAACTCCTTAGAGTATGCATTCGTAAGCGTTATGGTTCAAGCATGTCAAAATACAAGCCTGTGGATTAAAAATTTCAACATAACTACTCAGATTACTATTTACTATTTAAATTCAGATTTCAGGTCTGATTTTGAAAAATCATAACTAATTCTTTAAAAATCATATTGAGGTGCTCTAAAATTCTACAAAAAAATATTTGAAAGCTCTTTAAGGAAAAAATATCCAATTGGACTTATCCTTGCCCAATTCATACAATTTAATCAATAAAATTACTGTTCATTTGGTAAAATCCAGAACATCTAGATTCTATGCCCTTGATTTCTTTTCTTTCTTGCCAAGAAATTTGCCACATGTGCTTCCCCTCCTCTCTCCTCTTAGTCAGCATTTTTCTCGCCAAAATATCTTCAAAATTTTGGACCAAGTGGATGAAGGGGATTGAAAGACGACGCGCAGCGGAAAAACAACTCGAAATTTTAAAACTTTCATTCCCTTTCCCGGATCTACCGATCGCGTTTAAGTCAGGTAGTAAGAAGCATTACCTTTAGGCGTTCGATTCCCTGGTGACTTGATGATTCGGCCGTTCAGGATGCTTCTGGTGCCTCCTTTGTCGTTCGAAGTCGACAACTCCGGTCGGCTTCCTCTACCGGTATCCACACGAGTAGCCCTCAACCTCGAACGGCGTGCTAGCGCCTATGTCCGTCTAGGGTTTTAGGAATCCGTCCTCTCTCCTCTCTTTGGCCGTCTCTTAGGTGTTGGTTCTCTCTTTCTTAAACCCTAGCTCCTCATACCAATATATAGGATGCTATATAGGTTTAATTAATAATATTTAATTTCGAAATTAACTCTAAATTAATTCCGAAATTAATACAATATCAAATATTGCCTAATCAGATAAGAGAACAATTAAATAAATATGGTTTAAATTAAATCCGTCTCACAGATTTAATTCTCCTATTTATTTAATAAAGAGATGACGGAATTAATTTGTATATATTTAATTTATCCTTATAAATTAAATCTAACAATTAATATCTTTTATATTTATATATATATATATACGAATTTATATATATATATACACACGTCCACCCTATATTATTCATTGAATCTGGACATATCTTAGATTCAATGAATCTGGACATCATAACTCGTGTCGGGCTATTTTGTGTGCGACCCTGTAGGCCCATATGAAGTTGGCAGTGGGCCATTAACTATGATGACCCACAAGTCGTAAGCGGTCTCTAGCAAGACATCACGACTACCCAAATCATATGAGGATCATTGAACGATGCAACCTTTCATACAACCATATCACGTCCCTTTTGTCTCACGACATTTTGGTCATGGATGAGGCATGGAGAACGTCATCCTCCTATCCATGACCGTTACTTTCTCGATCCCTGAGTAGTCTGAGTATAGAAATGGAACTACCTTTCCATTATAGTATGGCCATACATTTCTCAGACTCACTCATCGAGGGGCCCAGTAATGTCTCTCTACGAATGTGAGGGACAAATTCCATCTTGACCATTCACATTCCTACGCATGAAAAACCACTAAGCCTGAACATAGTCTTTATGATCACTCGGTCAAAAGTGACTTTTGACTAGGTCAAAGCTAAGCGTTTCTCATGTATGAATCCATGACGATCTCAGGTCAAAGGGCATAGTGACGTGGTTTGTATATGAGAGAAGCTTATGACTTAACCCATGCAGCTCTCTCATAGCGGGTCGGTCCAACACCTTGTACTCTTACATGTGCCTATGACTTTAATTTATATCTCTATATATCTTTAAAGTCATACTGGTCTTATTTCATCTTTGCTCCCACATAGATGACCGACCAGGGACATTTAGGATAAACCATAAGTTATCCAAGGATAGTCATCACAGTAAACATGCAAACAATATGATAACTTAATTAATAAATTCATAAATTAACAATGTTCAAAACAGAATGATTGGCCCCTAGGGCACAATTTCCAATAGTGGAAGGGAAACAATTAGCCACATATGCAAGCTTATTTCACAACCTTACTTGAGATATTTTACAAAGTCATGATTAAACCTTATTCAACCAATTTGACCATGTGCATGGGCTTAGGGAGCATAAAATTCTCTGATTCTTTGGACTAACTAAGTGCCCAAAATCTGGTTAGGAAGCAAAGGGATTAATCTAGGTCAATCCCAACCGTAATCCTTTATCCGATTTTCTCTTTTTAGGTCTTTATTACGAAAAATAGCTCGGGGCCTCCAAAAATTCATTTCTTTCCATTAAAAATCGAAATTTAATATAAAAGTATGATCTGGAAATTTTGGGGTTTTTTCATCACCTCTAACTATTTATTTCACATTTTCTTTGAAATCGGGCTTTTACTAATAGAATTTCGGAAGTAAATTCCTCATAAATTATTTCCTTCACTTCCAGTACTTAGGAACAATTTTATAAATTCACATACATTCCCAAGGAACTTACCCATATTTTTTATTGAATTATTGAGGCCCTTATATAATTGAAATAATTATATTTCCTCAATTTTTATTATTTTCTTCAAAAATCACTATTTTTGGGGAAATGTCACAATAATTTATTTTGGGCTATTTTCACTCCCAAAACATCATATATGACTCAAAAACCCCTTATTTACTCTTTTTCCATTTTAAGGGAATTTTTAAGAATTTTTTTATAAATTTCCTATTTTGACCCTTAAAGGACCCGAGATTGTCGATTTGGCTCCCTTCTAGGTTTCTGAGCATTGCCAATGTATCTTTCACTAACTCTTAACTTAATCTTCTCATGGTATACTTATGGAGAAAGGTGTAACATCTCAATTTTTGGGCCCTGAAGTACTAGAAATAGCCTGAATAAGATAGGCTACCAAACCCCTTTTTAGTAGAAGTCTTAAAGATGAGAAAGGAAGTTAAAGCAGCTTTAGGGACTAAAGTGCAAAGTGAAGGTTTTAAGGGGCTAAAGGGTAATCAAAGTTAGAGGCTCTAGTAAAGTCTCAAAGGCCCAGAAAGAGAAAAGAGGCTAGATACAGACCAAAGGTTATGTTAGAAGCCTCAAAGAGATTGTTTTATGAGGTTGAGTCTAAGCAGGGGTAAAACCGTAAATTCAGAAAATTACGGCCATCAGGGGTAAAAATGAAAAGTACTTAGAAAATTCTAAGAAAATCCCAGAAAATGGGAAATAATATTCTAAGACTCTTTTGTGAAGAGAGATGACGAAAATACCCCTAAGGTAACTTAAAAGGAATTTATAAGTTTATGGTTCAATTTGAGATGTAGAGGTAGATTTAATTGTTTGAGTCATAAGAAAACCTCAAAAAATTATGGTAAAATGGGGATGTATGATCTAAGAGACTATAGAAAATTATAAAATTAGTCTCATCCCCAGAAGACCAGCAAAATGGCTTTAAGAATACTTAAAAGCCAGTTGTGCCGAAAAAGGGCATTTTAAAGAATGATTTTTAAGTGGGGCTACAGGTTGAGTTATGACCTGAGAAAATTCACAGATTTTCTCTAGAATATGAGGAATTTTATGATATTTTTGGACGAATTTTTGGAGCTGTGGATTGAATAAAATGCTCCAGTCAAATATTAAATAATTTTGTCCCCTAAATAGGAGACAAAACCAAAGAAAATATCTAAGAACCATCATGACGATACTGAGTCAGCGTGCTGAGTCATCAAGCGTAATCATGACACCGACGAGTCATCATGCTGAGTCATCAAGCGTAATCATGACACCTACGAGTCATCATGCTGAGTCACCAGAAGATATTTATGGACAGCATAAAAATCAGAACGCAGTACGGGAATATTTTAGACAGTCTTTTGTCCACCTGTTATAGTGAAATCTCTACTGCATGACTCAGTATGGTTAAGTAGCCTGTCAATAGAGCTAATTATTTTCATCTATGCTCCTCTGAGATGGCACCATATATGTACCTTTTATTGGTCAGAATTTTAAGAAGAAGTTGTCCCGGTGGTACAGGGTAAGTCAGGACCCGAAAAATATCCGTTACGGTGCAAGATTGGCTTGATAAGTGGAGAAATAATTAAGGAGATATTTTTACACGAATTTTCCATTTATTTTCTCCCTATTTTAATGCCATAAATGATGAAAGGACATGAAAGTGACAAGTGTACGGTTAGATGAGAAAAAGAAAATATTACGTGTACGGCTAGATGCAAGACACGTGTACGGTCGGATGCAAGACACGTGTGCGGTCGGATTAAAGACATGTGGCTTGATGATGTAAGCATGATGTCATCATGATGAGGTAAGCATGATGTCATAGGACACTTGTCACCGTAAGATCAAAAGAGAAAATGGATGGTCCAGATCGAGCCACATATTTTTAAGATCAACAGTCCAGATTCAGTCTGCTTTTCTATAAATACCCCCTCCCCTCCCTACCATTTCGTCCAAGCATAAGGAATCCATGGGGAAGCTCTTGCAAAATGGTTTCTAGAGAGAGAAAGAAGAGGGAGAAAGAAAGGCCAAGTGGTTCCAAGCCAGATCAAACTCTAAAACAAGGTATGTGGTGGTTATAGCACCTGATTGTATAACTATTTCGGATTAGTTACTGTGTGTATCTAATTCTGAAATTTTGCATGCTTAAAGTACACTCTGTGAGTTTTAAATCCATAGGTAGAACACTTCATTTGGATATGTGTACGATTTATGGTGATTTTTCAAAGTTAGGGTTTGAAATCTGGAAACAGTGTTGAACTTTTGAAAGAGTTTTGATTTCCGTACAGTTCCGGTACCGTTTGGCGTAGAATTGGTTCATGAAACTATTTTTCATTTAAAGTGAACTTAAGGAGCTTTCAGTGAGACTTGGAAGCACTCAATTTGGATTTTTCTAGAATTAATTATGAATTTTCAAAGTTGAGAAAAAATTCTGGAAATTCTGCGTGAACAGTACCCGCGAAGCAAAATTTCCAGATTTGGTATTCTTGAATCTAAGGCCATCTAAAGTGGTCCTAATTGACAAGAAATGGATCTTAAGGATGGAAAATGATAAGATTTATGTTAGAAAAGTTAGAAAGAAAACCCTAAGACTAAGAGAAAGGGTTGAGGTTCAAGAAAGCTAGTCTTGAACTTTATGTAATCTAGTGGTCCTAATGGATTGTATGATCAATGTGACTATGTTTAGGACCTTTGGAACATCCAAGAGGATGTTTGGTGATGTTGACCGAATGTCCACATGGTTGGAAAGACAAGGGAATCAAAGGAAAAGCAAGGGGAAAGCCATGTTACAAGGTAGTGAACTTACCTATACTGTGTGCTTGATATGTATGCTTGCATGATGTGATTGTGTTGCCATGATGTGACTAAGCTATGATGAAATATTTGCAAAGTTATGTTTGCAAGTTTATGTTATGTTTTACCTTGGCAATATGTTATGGAAGCATGAAATGCTTTAGCTTACTTTCCATGGCATTCATGTGTTAATGTTATAGCATGTCATGCATGTGCATTATGTCTTGCATGCTTATGGGTAGTGTTTGCTACTGAGATTCCCCTGAATCTCACCCCTCCCTAACCAACCATTTAGGTCAATCAATGATGGGCAATAATGGCATGAGAAGCAACGAGAAGTAAGCGGAGAATTATTCTTGTTAATGGATGAGACTGTTGATAAATGTATAATTCTACTATTTTGTGAACTATGTTATGGATGCCAATGATGCCATGTATTTAATTATAATATTTATGGCATGATTTAAAGTGTATGAGCATGAGTGGGAAAGAGTAAGGCCATGTTATGTATGCCAAAGAAATAAAAAGAATTAAAGAGATGTTAAGGGATAAAACGTAAGTCCTAGAGCAGTGGGTTTGTAGGTCCATTTTGACGTATCAAACGAGTGAGTTAGGTCATAAGATTTGGCAACCAAAGAGATCTAATGTTTCTCTTTAAAATGAGGGGTAGTTTGCCCAATTCCGATAACCGAGCAGAAAGTTATGCCTTTCCAAAGTTAGACAAAAATACAGTAAAATCCGAAAATGACCAAATGAACAGTAACTTTTTCAAAGGAAATTGAGCTCGAATTTCAAGGCAATCAGTTTATAAACTATTTTTCCTCAAATTTTTATCCAAAGAGCTTTCTGTAGAACTTGGAATCACTCAATTTCAATTTTTCTACAATTAGTTACGAATTTTCGAAGTTTGTCACATTTTAAGGTGACAATGAATAGTAACCCATAAATGAAAATTTTCAAACTTGATTTTTCATCAATTGTAGCCTTCAAAAGTGATTCCAAATGCTTCCGCAAGGAAAGTTAATTAATTTAAACATGAGGTGTTACAAAAGGAATATCCCATCCTTCTTTCCTTAGTGACGTAATTAATTAAATGATATTTAATCAGAGTCGATTTTGCCGAATTCTTTTCTACTGGCTCATAACTCCGTCGATCTGTCTTTGGGGTTTCATTCTTTCCCTTTCATCACGGGGATTCCCTCTAATTTTTTTTAAGCCAAAAGTCAAACCTTAGACAGCTATTTTGACTTTCCCCGAATAGGGTATAAATAGGCTTTAAATTTAATTAAAGCTAACCTCGTCAGTTTCTAGGGACGGAATTAAGTTTACAATCTGTGTAAATTCCTCAACTACTGTTCCCTAGTTTTTTCTGATTATTTGAGGCCATCTCATAGCTTAAATAATTTAATTTAAGTTACTATCTCAAATTGCTCAAAACCCTAGAATGACTTCAGGGCATTTCTGTCATTTCTAGCCTTATATCAGCTCTAGGCTCCTATTCCTATTTTTCTGGAATTTTTCTGAAACATTTGGGCCCTTTTCGATAACTTTGATAATTGGTCTGCCAGAACTCTCATTAATTACAATTAGGTTCCTACTTGGCCTGGGAATCTTTTCCTTACAATTTAGTCCCTGGGAATCCCTCTGTCCCTTTAGGGAGTCTCTGGGACCTCTGCCAAAAAGAGCCTGGTAGCCTGCCCATTTCAGGCTAATTTCGGTACTTCTAGGCCCAAAATTTGGGATGTTACAGTCATCATATAGATCGAACTCGCTTCCATAGTATTAAGCTCTTTCTGCACCCTTTGAGGACATATAAAACCATATGTTCCTTCAAGTCCTCCGTTCTGACAGATTTGAGTGAAGTGCCTATTATTCAAATAAGAAATATTACTACATACATAAAGTATAACATGAAATAAGAAAATGATATTGTAATTTACAAAATAGCGAGTTGCATGAAGACTATAGCCAACTCCTCAAAGTTGAGGAACTGAACGAGGTCCTTCTTGTCAATGGCGAAGTCATATGTTATATCTGAACCCACAATCCCCAGCGGCATCTTGAAAGTAATGGTCTTATCCATGTTTGGCACTACGGAATAAAGAACCTCCAAACTGGAATACATAAGCGCAACATCACTAGGAAGAGGCAAGAGTACAGGATCTGATGATGTGCTCTATGTGGCCTTCTTCACTGCTGCCTTCTTCACCACTGTTTTTGCAATAAGTCTGTTTGGCCACAAAATGAATTGTCCTTTAGCTTGGGCTAATAGTCAAACCTCATCAGTAGGATTGGGCATTGGTGTACCGCCCTGACCACGAAGAATCCTCTCCACTGTCACCCTCACTTGATCGCTTGGAATTTTCTTGCCGTGAATCGTTGTGCCCATGAATACTCAACCATTAGCGACATGACCAGGTGAATTTTCATAATCCACATAGAGATCACATGACATTCTATTGTCTTTGGCATGGTTAGGGCTAGGGTCAGGGTCAAACACTATCAATTGCTGCGTCTGATTATTACTGCCCTTCCCACTTTCCATCAGAGGTGAACCTTGAAACATCATATGAAATTAGTTAAGACACATTAAATAAGTTTAAATGGATCAAATGAACCTTTAGAAGATTTGAAAAGATGTGTGCTTATTACCTAGGAAGGTTCAAATACCCGGGGCATCTGAAATCTGCTCATGCCCATCATTATAGCCTGTTGAAACTTGGCATCGAATTCTTCAAGTATCTTTTGTATCTTTGCTATGTATTGTTCACTGAGTTCAGCTCAAACTCTCTCTATTTCTTCCTGTAATCGTTAGTCGAGCTCCTCTTTAGATACCATGTTAGCGGAGGATGATCCAGTGCTTCTTTGTAAAGCAAAGCCAAAAAATTATTTAATACCAATCCCTTTAGGGGTCCCTCTGACTCTGCCAAGATGGTTAGCCTTTCCAATGGTAGTGGCCAAGATATTCATCCGTCCTTGAGGGATGAATGTACCTTGGGATAATTGCTTCTCAAGTGTGTCCTGTAACATTAAAGCAACAAATTCAATTTAAGATAATTGAAAAAAGTAATTAATGAAGCATAATTCTTAAATATTACTTACAATCCTCTCAGCAACAGCAGTAGACTATGGAGTAATGTATTGACCCTTTTTAATCCTCACCCTCTTACATTTTTCTTGGCAAGAAGGATGCTCAATGGGTGGAATATAGCCAGTAGGATCTGAAGCAGTAGCCATCTATGCATTCTTCGTTCGCTCTTTTATCATACTTCTTTCCAACCCACTATACCCTACATGTGACATCGTATGTGGGCACACATTCTGCTCAGATATTTGATTGTTCTTCTAACTCAATGCCTATGACAATGAAACAAATTTGACAAAGTTAGTTTAGGTAAATAAAATATAACCTGATTAAAAATAAAGTTAGTTTAATTAAATAAAATACAGGAAAGACAGAATTTGTAATGTACCAAAACATCCTCCAAAAGCTTGTCCTTCACATTTTCTTTTATCATCCTCTAATTAGGAATGTCAATCCCAATCTTTTTGTGTGCTAGATAACCCACATAATTATTAAACCAAGTCCCTTCAGGACCTATTCCCTTCAAATCATCATCGAACTATACTGTTATCCTCATGGGCTGTGTGGTATCATCACGCAAAGCTAACTTCTTCATATGGGTCAGCCCTCTACCCTTTGCTTGCTAGTAAAGGAGCTGTCATCACCAGAACCCTATTGACCAAAACCGTTCACTAGATTTATCTATTTCATGTTTAAAGAACGACCAACAAATGTAAGAACAAGAAATATCACATAAATTTAATAAGAAACATCACATTATGAATAAATAATGGAAAGATAATACATGATAAATATCAAATAAATTTAACAAGAAATATCAAATATTTTATTTAGGCCTTATAATGATTATCCTCTCAAATTCCTTCATAATGATCATTCTTACCAGCATAGTCATCATCTACCAAGTCTAATTAGCTATTTTAGGTCGAGTAGCTGTGAAAGGTGGGGTTTCATTGAGATTGAACTTTGAGTCACTGTCATCTCCACCAACTGCTTGCCTCTTACCTTGGAGCACGATAGACAATTTTTCCTTTACTAGATCAGTGACATAAAACACTTCTTTCACTTAACTTGTTAAAATAAATGGCTTATCTCTATATCCAACTCCCTTAAGATCAATCAAAACAAATCCAAATTCTTTATCTACTTGCACAGCATTACTATTAACCTACTTACATTTGAAGACAAGAACTTTAAACTTGGCATAACAAACCTCCCATATCTCTCATATTATCATATAATAGGACATAGACACCAACACTGGGTTTTTATCTTTTGAACTAGCAAAATGCATAGCTTTGGCTACTACCATTATCCCACTATTTTACCAGGAGAACCGACCAAGCACTATGTGTGCTATGAAGATTACCATATAGATTAATTCCGTCTATATAGAGCCCAAGCTGAAGGTTTTTTGGCTCACTATTGACTGAGAAAACTTTTGATTTGTTGTTTCCATTGAGGATAATCTGTAGGGTTTCCTATAAAACCTATTAAAATGTCAATTTCTCCTCAATTGGCATACTAACTAACAGGCTAAACTAAGTAGAGCATTCTTTCGTATACTAGAACCTCTGTTCTGATACTAAAAATATTACACCTTAATTTTATAATACCTTAGAGTTCATTTTATATCAATTTAGACTACTTTGGATGGCCTCAACCTCAAGAAAAAGGGATCTAGGACATCACTTTACGGATTCACTGTTCATTTAGTAATTCTAGAATTTCTTTCCAAATTTGAAAATTCATAATTAATTCTAAAAAGATTGAAACAGAGTGATTTTAAGTCCTACTGAAAGCTCTTTGAATTATCTTTCAAGAAAAAATAATCTTAAGAACCAATTCAGTGTGAAACAGTGCTAGATGTGTACGGTAATTACTACTTGTTTATTGGTTTAAAACTTTTTCCAGATTTTAAACTCTAATTTTGAAAAATCACCATAAATCTTACCAATATATAAATTGAATGTTCTACCTATTGATTTGAAACCTAAGACGTGAACTATAACCATGCCAAATTTTAGGATTTAATACAGATAGAAGTTTAGTCAGATTACAGCTCCAAGATAACAGCTTAAAGGGTTACATCATCCATACATACGTTTAATTAAAATGTCAAAAGTCAAGGGAGTGTCATAATTGTAGATCATTCTTTCAAGGTTTTCTTCTTCTTCCAAGATGGTTTAGCCCCTAAAAAAATTATTTGCATTTGGAAGGAATAAGATTTCATTAAAATCCCAATAGCAAGATGAAATCAATCATGACATCAAACATGCATTATCATCAAGCATTTTAACATTTACTATCATTAGTGAATTAATACTTCCTCATACTTAGGCAATCCCTAACATGCAATAGCCAAGACATTTCAATGTAAGGAGTAGCCACATAAACATTCATCATAGCTCAACCATATAATAGCAATCATCCATACATCAACAATCAATGCAATATCAACATTAAAGTTAATTAAATCTTGCTACCGTGATCCAAGGTCTTTCCCTCCACAATATCAAATCCTAAACATGACCTTACAAAAAGGGCAACCACATCACAACTTAAACCACACAAGACTTAATGACAAAACTTAAGTAACCCTCAACCCTTTATTCTTTGAATTTTAGAGCTTTGTGTCCTTTAACCTAAAAATTATCCCTTTAGGTCAAATCCTACATAATTTTTCATGTAGAATACCAATATGGGCTTGGATTCATAAAAAGAAAAACCCTTCCTTCCTGGACAGTATTGGCCGAATAGGGTGACATAAAAACCCTAAATTTCCATCTTTAATTTTAATGCTTCCAAAGCTTGTTTTTTAAGTTTACCCTACACTATTTTTCATTTTAAACCCAAAGCAAGTATCCAAACTCACAAAACCACATCCTAGGGCATATATTAACTTTTATGGTAGCTTGCCTCTTGTTTTCCTAACAACTAATTTGTTATGAGAATTGATAAAATATATTATCAAATATTTTCTTACTAATAAGAGGAAAACATAGGGCGTTTATGGTAAGAAAATTAATGAATAGGTGTGAAAAATACTTGTTTTGGGGACTTTTAAGTTAGTAATAAATAAGATTTGATGGTATTAGGTTAAAAAAAAATTTTGGTTGTAAAGTATATATTGAAATCTTGTGTGATTGTATTACCATATATTAAGTTTTGATAATAGGTATTTGTGTTGATAGTATCAATAATAATAAATGTAACTGAGTAGCTTCCAAATGCATGGAAGATAGTATTTTACATTAATACCTTGAACTACAAATTATATAGAATACTGGTCATTCAACAATAAAGAAATACAAATAAGATATTTGGAAAAATATTAAAATTAAAATGAATACCTCTAATTAAGAGATGTGAATCACATTGCTTTATATTAGATGACATCTAAGCTAATCTCGCTAGGTTATGTAGCTTATGATTCAACCTAAATACTATAAAAAAAATTAGAACTTTTCAAAATTATGAGAGATTTAAATACTATATAAATTGTTATAGATCACAATTGAAAAAAAAAAGAGTGATACTGAAAATATAGAAGTAATATGGAACTCAAAAGGGAAAAAAAAAGTTATTGTAAGATCCAAATAATAATTGTGTTGTGTAATTAATGGTATAGAATTGCTTTGTGTGTTTTTTTCCTTAATATATATGTTAGTGTTTGATGCTTGAAGTCGTAAATTATGCATTGAATGTAACTACTTTTATGCATTTTTTTCCTATTAATATAATTGATCTCTTAAAAAAAAAAAGATGAAGAAGAGGAAGTAGTAGAGATTAACCATTTGTAATACTAATAAACAAGAGAAAGATTTAGTAAGTGACACTTAAGGTATATGTCACCAAACTATGTTGATGATAGACATTTTGAATTAAGCATAAGACCATGGGTACTAGTAAAGACACTATGAAATTATGAATAAATACACTGTACAATAGAGTAGCGAGGCTTAAATGAATGAAAGATTCTTTTATATATATATATATATTTAAGTATGGATTCATTTGTATTAATGTATTGTTTTTGACTTAGAATTCACATAAAGTGATGCTAGTAAGATGAGGTATTTAGTGAATTGCTATTTCTCTTTTTGAATTTCCAAAATTTTACGTTAAAAACATTTTAAAAGATTTTAGTTGAAAATCTTAGAATCGACAAATTTTTTCTATTAAATTCATTCTCAAATTTTTTGTGAAATTTGGTAATTATACATATAAACTAAATAATGTTATTTCTTATTTTTCGTACTAAGAAAATTCATCTACTAATAAGGAGAGTAATGGTCAAACTTTTATTAAAAAAAAAGAAGAGAAATTACCTTTGGATAGGTAAAAAAAATTTAAACATATTCTTGCATTTTAACAAACCTAATAACAATAGGGTCTTTGGATTACAAATTCTTATAAATTCTATCCTCACATAAGAAATGTTATAAATAAGTGAGCAATATATATATAATAAAATGAATGAGTGCTTTAGATAATTAATAATAGAAAAACAAGTATGCTTGTGCTTCAAGTATTTACTACTAGAAAAAAAATACTTTTAACGTCGCAAAATAACAAGGTTAAGAAGAAAAACACCGTGAAAAAAAAAGCGGTGGCATTTTTGTAAATAAGTTGCATGACTGTTGATTTTCCACGGCGGTTTTCTTAATAACCACTGTGGAAAGTTTTAAAAAGCTGAGGATAGGGTTCAGTTTTACTCATTTTCACAGTTTCGTATCAGTGCGCCGTGGTCCCTCACTGTCCGACCACCAATGAACTTCCATTACTAGCCATTCCCTAACATTTCCCACTGTTTAAACTCCTTCATTTAGCTTAAGGTGTCTGATCGCAGCCGGGTTGTCACCTTCCAGATCGTCAAAAAGGTGAATTTCACCAAAAAAAATATAGTATAGGATGCAACCAGTCGTTCTTCTCGAGGAGCTTGTTATTGGAAATCCTAATCTAGATTGGTTATCAAAAGCATTGTAAATTTGGGTGAAGAAAAAGGGGGGGTTTCAAGTGTTTAAGGTGGTGCGATAAATGAAAAGTATAGGAAATTAACTGTTTTTGGTATTTTGAATGAATGAAGAAATGTTTTGGATTAAAAGGGAATTAGGGTTAAATAGTCTCTTGATGATGAGAACTCAACCATCACAGCTCTTTAAAATGATTGGGAGTTTTAGAAAACCTCTATGTCTAAAGAAAACCCCAAGTAATTACTTGGGTCCAATTTCTTAATCAATAAAAACTCACTTTAATAAAAGTTAATTAACATCTCTTAAAACACCATTGAAAGCCAATTAGAGTGTTAATGGAAAGATGATGCAAATGCCCTTAGAATGTTAGTCAATAAACACAGAATGTCACACCTTACTATCGGATCCACTTAGGGTTTCATTAAAACCATTTTAGACCATATTGGATCGTCTTGGACTCAAAAATCTATGAAAAACGCTGATTTTCATATTTTTACTGTTCATCGGGTAAAAATCTAGTTTTCTAGCTCAACTTCAAAAATTCATAACTTAATCTAGAAAAATCAAATGGAGTGGTTCAAGATTCTATAAAAAGCTCTTTAATGCTCTTTCTAGGAAAAATAATCTTGTGAACCAATTCCATTCTAAAAAAGTATCAGGTTTTTGTGGAAATCACCTCTATCCTTTTGGCAAAAACCCTTTTTCCAGATTCTGAATCTTAACTTTGAAAAATCATTAAAAATCATGTAGTTGGCCATTTTTAGCATGCTACCTATCGATTTAAAGTTCATGACGTCAAATTTAGGCATATCAAGTTTCGTGCAGAAATTCATTTGGGAACTTAATAAAACGCGGCTCTAATTTGGCATCCTGCTTAGGGATTACAGCACCAACTATACATACTTATACATAACCAAATATAAATGTTTCCTCATGGTTCATCACCTTATTTATCCTTGGATTTGTAGCCTCCCTTTTAATGATTCAGTCCCTAAAATATTAGGTTATGTATGGGGGATGAGATTTTAATGAAATCCCAGTAGCAAGATCAATCAACCAAAACATCAACATGCATCAATTACAAGCATTCCAACCTTTTGCTATTAATAGGGAACTACTTTACCTCATACATGTAGCACTCTAACATGCAATAGCCAAGGCACATAAAGTAAGGAGTATAGCTACACAATCATCATCACCATCATCATTTAGCTCAAACCACATAATAGCACATGAAATTGCATAGCAATCAATGCAACACTCAACAATAAGGTTAATTAAATCTTACTACCTTGATCCAATGCTCTTTGATTTTCTTGTTATTCTTTCTTGCATCCACAAATGCCAAATCTTGATATGGCAATCCACAAAAAGAGAAGCAAGAATCATCAACCATTCTACATAAAAGTCAACAACATAATTTAAGGACAACCTTTGTCCTTTAAAGCTTCCACTTTTGTTCTTTAAATTTTAGAGTTTGGTTTCCCTAACCCTAAAAATTCCCTCTTAACTCATTCCTACATAATTTTTCATGTAGATTCCAAATATCTACTTAGATTTAAGAAAATAAAATTTTCTCTTCCAGTTTCAGCTTGGCCGAACCACTATGGTTCATTTCGTAGGGAATTGAAAGACGCGCAATGGAAAATAAATTTAAAATTTTCAATCCCTTGCCTGGATCTACCGATTGTGTTTAAGTCAAGTAGTAAGAAGTATTACCTTCAGTGTTCGATTTCTTGGTGGCCGCCGTTCAGGATGCCTCTGCTCGTCTCTTTGATCGCTCGAAGCCGACAACTCAGATTGGCTCCCTCTACCGGTATCCACACGAACAGTGTTCCAATCATGAACGACGTGCTAGCGCCTCTTGTCCTTCTAGGGTTTTTTTTGAAGAATCCGTCCTCCCTTCTCTATTTACTGGCCGTCTCTTATCTGCAAGCTTTTGCACTCTCACCCCCAAAACCTTAGCTCCTAATATCAAATATATAGGATGCTATAGGTATTATGAAGGATATTTGATTTCGAAATTAATCTTAAATTAATTCCGAAATTAATACAATATCAAATATGGCATAATCAGATAAGAAAACAATTAAATAAATATGGTTTATATTAAATCCGTCCTATATATTTAATTCACCTATTTATTTAATTCAAAATAAAGATATGATGGAATTATATTTGATTTATTCTCATAAATCAAATTTGAAATATTATATTATATCTTATCAATTTAAAATTGATATATAGATTAATTATCCTAATAACTTAAATCTAAGATATATATATTTCTTATATATAATATGTATATATACACGAATTTATATATATATACGTCCACCCTATATTATTCATTGAATCTGGACATATCCTAGATTCAATGAATCTGGACATCATAGCTCGTGTTGGGCTATTTTGTGTGCGACCCTGTAGGCCCATATGAAGTTGGCAGTGGGCCATTAACCATAATGACTCACAAGTCATAAGCGGTCTCTAGCAAGACATCACGACTACCCAAATCACATGAGGATCGTTGAACGATGTAACCTTTCATACAACCATATCATGTCCCTTTTGTCACACGACATTTTGGTCATAGATGAGGCATGGAGAACGTCATCCTCCTATTCATGATCGTTACTTTCTCGATCCCTGAGTAGTCTGAGTATAGAAACGGAACTACCTTTCCATTATAGTATGGCCATATATTTCTCAGACTCACTCATTGAGGGGCCCAATAATATCTCTCTACAAATATGAGGGACAAATTCCATCTTGACCATTCACATTCCTCCGCATGAAAAACCATTAAGCCTAAACATAGTCTTTATGATCACTCGGTCAAAAGTGACTTTTGACTAGGTCAAAGCTGAGTGTTTCTCATATAGGAATCCATGGTGTAGGAATCCATGAGTTGTTGACTTCGAACGATAAAGGAGGCAAGCAGAGGCATCCTGAACGGCGGAATCCCCGAGCCACCAAGAAATCAAACATCAAAGGTAATACTTCTTACTACTTGACTTAAACACAATCGGTAGATCCGGGCATAGATGTTGGAAATTGACAGGGATATTTTTTATGAGTGAGTCTGAGAAATGTATGGCCATAGATGTTGGAAATTGTGCCCTAGGGGCCAATCATTGTGTTATGAACATTGTTGATTTATGAATTCTTAATTATGTTATCATATTATTTGCATGTTTACTGTGATGACTATCCTTGGATAACTCATGATTTATCCTAAATGTCCCTGGTCGGTCATCTATGTGGGAGCAGAGATGAAATAAGACTAGTATGACTTTGAAGATATATAGAGATATAAATCAAAGTCATAGGCACATGTAAGAGTACAAGGTGTTGGACCGACCAGCTATGAGAGAGCTGCATGGGTTAAGTCATAAGCTTCTCTCATATACAAACCATGTCACTGTGCCCTTTGACCTGAGATCATCATGGATTCCTATATGAGAAACGCTCAACTTTGACCTAGTCAAAAGTCACTTTTGACCGAGTGATCATAAAGACTATATTCAGGCTTAGTGGTTTTTCATGCAAAGGAATGTGAATGGTCAAGATGGAATTTGTCCCTCACATCCATAGAGAGATATTACTGGGCCCCTCGATGAGTGAGTCTGACATTTTTCAAAAATTACAACTTTGATTTTATGGCTTCCAACGCTTGTTCTTTAGGTTTATCCTATACCATTTTTCATTTTGAACACAATGGAAGCCTCAAAACTTTGAAAAACACATCCTAAGGTTCAGTTTCTCCCTTGGCCAAATAGTACCATTTGATTTCCAACAAAGAAAGAAATCCTTTCAAAAACAACATACAACTTGTAACTACTTGGAAAAACCATGTTTTGAAGTGTTTTACCGAGATTTAACAACCAAACTTCCTTCCCCACTCAATAAACATTTTAGCCAGCTTAAGAAAAAGGGGAGAACCAGAAATTCTAACATACAACTCAAGCAAACAAGGCAAGGAACAACTTAGAACAAAAACTAACCTTAGATCTTGGTTGGATGATCAAAGTTGATGCCTTTTCTTAGGTTTATCCTGATTTCTTTCCTTTTGAACACAATGGAAGCCTCAAAACTTTGAAAAACACATCCTAAGGTTCAGTTTCTCCCTTGGCCAAATAGTACCATTTGATTTCCAACAAAGAAATCCTTTCAAAACAACATACAACCACTTGTAACTACTTGGAAAAACCATGTTTTGAAGTGTTTTACCGAGATTTAACAACCAACAAACTTCCTTCCCCACTCAATAAACATTTTAGCCAGCTTAAGAAAAAGGGGAGAACCAGAAATTCTAACATACAACTCAAGCAAACAAGGCAAGGAACAACTTAGAACAAAAACTAACCTTAGATCTTGGTTGGATGATCAAAGTTGATGCCTTTTCTCTTGATTTCTCCTTGAACTCTCTCTTTTCCCTCTTGATTTGCTCTTGGCCAACACTAACATCTGATTTAGGGGGAGGAAGAGCTCAATTAATGTACCAAAATATCCCAGCCACCATCATAAATGAAAAGCCAAGTGTCACCTTCTTACTCAGTCTTGAAACTTCTCTCTTAATTAAGTAAATCATAATGTAATTAACTTCCAAAATCAAGATCCTCTCCACTTAATGCTTGACACTTGGAAAGCTTTAATTACTCTCTAATAGAGGCTTGACAAGTGGCAACTTGTGAGCCAAATAAAGTGCAAGATTCTAGTCTTCACTTTATCGGTGCACTTTTACTTCGAGTTTAATTCCTTTTCTATAATTATAGTACTCTGGCCTCTGTAATTATTTTCTTTTAGATCCATAATCTATTCTCCTTATTTTTATCTTCTCAAATTACCCTCTTTGTCTCAAAATTAATTCCCAATAATTAACTAAAAAGGAAAAGTAATTTCCTTTTCTTTATTGATTTTTTCACTTTTCAAAGGAATTAGGAAAAATCTCAGATACTTGAAGGTCTTCTTTTAATTTCATAATCTCTTATAATTCTTTTGGGTATCATAAGAATTTTCTTGGGATTTTATTCTTCTTCCAAATATTTATTTGGAATTTTCCAAATAAAAGGCCTCAAACTAGCTTAAATCGCCCTTAAATTCCTATGTAATTTCTCTAAGGGCAATTTAGGTCATAAAACCAATTTTATAATCCCATATAATTCTCAAGGAATATTGTCCTTATTTTTTCTTAATTTTTTGAGATTTGAAAATATTTTTTCATAATTATTCTTGACCAATTTTCCTTAATTAGTCAAACTTTTCATAATTGATTTGGAAAATTATAATAATTATTTTCCACGATAAATTTCCTATTCCTCCTTGTCCTTTTTGGCCTTTGAATATTTAGGAATATCTGTATTCCTAATTGTCATATTACTAGATGTGACACAAAATACTAAGCATACAGATTAATCAATAATGATCACTAAAAATCAAACTGAACACAAGGATTCAACTGAAATATTATATAGATTAATCAACATTAACATCATCCAATCCAAATACAATAGAATAGTCCAAACACAAGATTTACAATCATAAACAAGTGCAGAAAGTTCCTAAATCTAGAAATATCCAACACAACATTAAGCATAGGTTTAGACCATAGAAAAACTCCCCGATTAAGTACTTGAGCTCAAGCTTCGTCCTCCATCACCAATAGGCTAAGGGTTTAGCCTCTCATGCCTTCAAACCAATCGCAATCACTCTAGAAATGAACAACCATGCTTAAAGCTAAAAATAAGGTTGGAAAATGGAGAAGAAGATGGTTGGAGCGGTTTGATTAGTTCAAAAATACAGAAAATGATGAAGAGATGAAGAAAAATGGAAGTTTTGGGTGTAGGATCAATGGAGACTTGAGAGGAGATGATGGTGGCTCAACCTAATGCAAATCTGCAGAATGAGAGAGAATTTGTTCATGGTGGTTGGCACCCCTTAGGTATAGAAGCTTAGAAACCTATTCCAAAACACAGAGCTTCACTAAACACACTCAGGTAGTGACCTCAGGAGTTTCAGGTCGCGACTTAAGGGGCTCAGGTCGTGACCTCATAAGTTTCATGTCATGACCTAGGAAGACAGAGAGCTTTCATCTTGACTCAGGTCCAAAATGCGTAGTTTCATTAAAAGGGTATCTAGGTTACGACCTCAGAAGTCCGTGTCGCGACATGAGTAGGTAGAACACTCCAAACTCTTGTGTTTTGGTCCTCGTAACATTTTGGCTCCATCCATGCTCCATCTTGGTTCTTGGGTCCTTCTCCAATTGCCTGAAAATCACAACAAAGAGCTCTATAAAGACCAACTGATTACAAATCAAGGCAATTAAAATTGAGGAGAGAAAAATGACCCTTTTTACCCCTTAAATAGCAAAATGCAATACATGACTCAATGTAATCAAATGGATATAAATGCATGTATAATGAGGGTAAAAGTCTTGCAAAACATTGGAAAACACTTGAGAAAACCATATAAAGACTGGGTTCTATCACTTCTCCACACTTAAACCTTTATACTCCTAGACAAAGACTTGAATCATTCTAAAGAAAATACAGCTACAATTAAGGAAACTAGCATGTTCAAAAGTGATCTCAAGAACTAATCAATCAACATCTTTCACGAATGCAAAAATGATAACATGAATAATGCCAAGTAATTAGATACAGGGTGCAATTGACTCTAAATGCATGAACAACAGAGATTTGCTCACAAGGTATAAGTGTTTGATTTACTCATCTCTCCTCATTGAGGTTCTTTTCTCTCACACATCCAAGTAGCAAACATTCTACCATAAGCTTCTAATAACTCTAAAATCTCCACTACTATTTAGCATTCATGTACAGAATCAAGAGGACTTTTAAAGGTGATAGTGATGGAAAGGCGAAGTGGAACAGAAAATGGTGAACTCGAGTGTTAAGAATTAAAGAAATGTGAGTCAAATATCATCTATTATTATTATTATTTTAGACAAGGGAGTTTAGATCCCAACCTTCTACCACCAAGGGAATACTTTATTCAACTTTATTTTGTTGCTATAGCTTTTGTATATAAGAAGTATTTCTTTACTTTATGTTCGTTTTGCTTTCCTTTTTTTTTTTCAACTGAAATCAAAATTCCCAATTAAGACCCATGAAGATCAGGAAATCATAATTGTTGAGATGAAATCAACTCAATTAACATCCTTGTTCAAAACTCTCAAAATGGTAAACGAAATGAAGGAAGTGCAGGCTCAAAAATAGTTAAGCAACGGATACATGGTTGTGGGTTGTGTTTGGGTAGAAAGGTATAGAAAAGAATACGTCTATCATTTTCAAAATCATAAATGCATAGGTAATTTTGACCAAGAGCTAAGACAAGTTGCAGAGAATGTAAACCATATGAATAATTACTCAATATAGGAATTAAGACTCAAGAATATCCTTTCAACAAGGGTTTCACATCTCAATTGCTCATACAAGAAGTTTCAATTAATATGCACTAGTCATAAGGCATTAAGACACTTATCACAAAAGTAACCCATAAGATGAGGATTAAAAATATCAAAATAATCACTTAAGAATATACTTGAATCTCAAAAGCGACTATAGAGTCTTTAGAAAAATCATTTTCAAAATCAGTGCTCTTAAAAGTCTAAGGATGGCATGGTTTTTAAGAAAAACTATTTAATGCAATGAGGGTACATTAAAAAAAAGGCAATGGTTTGCTTGAAAAAGATGCAAAGATAGCTTAAAAAGTTCCTCTTACATAGCATTGCAAAAAGCAAATAGAAGGATAGCAGTGCATAGCAAAAGGGGTCAGGTCGTGACCTGAGTACACAGAAACACCAAGTTAGGAAAGGGGGTTGAGGTCATGACTTAAAATCATCTAGGTCGTGACCTGAAATCACAGAAAGCCTACCCTTGCCAAAGTCACTCCTCAAGTTGTGGCCTGAAGTAGTGAGGTCGCGACCCAAGGTCACAAAAACTACCATCGAAAATTTTTCAAAGCTTGGCTAATGTTTAACAAGTAAAAACCCTTTCAGCAAGCATCAAAACAGACAAAAATGACCCAATTCACAACAATTCACCATCCACAATCAATTCAAAGCCAAATAATGATGATGAAAGATTGGATTTTTGAAAATAAAATTTTGCTAAAAATCTGAAACAACCACCAAAATGATGCAACAAAGCGAAATGAACTCCTCCCCCACACTTAAACTTGACAGTATCCCCACTATCAAAGGAAAATAGAAAAAGAACAGTGGCAACCACAAAAAAAGAACATAGAAAACTTAACCATTCAATGCAGAAAAATTTGAATACAATAAAGTTGAGCCTTCAGCTACATAAACAAAGGAAAAATAGAAACCAAAGAAAAAACTAAAAAGAAAGAAAAGACAATTCTTAGTCTTCTGCTTCTCTTCTCTCTTCACTAGTATCTCCTTGTACCTGAACATCTCCTTCTCCTATCTCAGCATCAGTAGCAGTAGCAACAACACCAGAAGATTGTCCTGGACCCTCCCTAAAGTAATTGGTGGCAGGAATGGTGTTCTCCCAGAAAGCCCATTCATACTCTTGAGGAAAGTTGACCTTGAGAGCCTTGGCCATCTCCAACATCAGAGGATCCATAAAACTCTGTCTTCTGAACTCATGTGACATGAAAATAGCTTTGTTGACTAAGTTTGGTAATTTGCTCACTCATGGAGGCGAGGTTGAAACTAGAGCCACCCTCAGCTGCCTCCTCCTCCGAAGCTTCCTCCACCACCCTCCTTCCTCTCTTCCTCTCTTTGTTGGATTTAGAGGCGGCATAGCACCTAGTTGTGACAGGTTTCGAGAGTCAGACTTGCCTGTTGGTATCCCTTTCACCAAACACATATCAGTAATCAAATGTGGAAATACCATAAGGGTTCGGACATTGTTGACACAATGATCAATTTGGTCCAGGGCAATAATGGGAATGTCGACTGGTTGTATGGTCATCAGGAGGTGTAAAAAGAGCGTGCCCCTTCAGAGACATTAGATATGTGGGCTGCGGGCATTATGTTATAGGTCATGAAGTTTAGCCAAATTCTGGCTTCATCATTCATGTGCTTGAGCTTAAAAACTTTCTGTCTACTTTCCCTTATAGTCCACCCAGATCCCCCTGTCCCAATGGTTTAGAAAACCTCTTCCCAAGGAACTTTAGTAAGTCTGATCTTCCATCACTAGTACTCACAGACAGGGACATTGAGCAACTTATAGAACTTCTGAACAGCCTCCTGGATTAGATAACATTCCCCGCCTCTGAAAGTGATCCCCCTATGCCCGTCCGTAGCAAAGCAAGTGTAGAACGCTCTCACCAACGTCAAATTGGCCTTGTTCCTCTTCTTCATAAGTTTCCTCAAGGCCTTTTTGTTTGGCAAGCTCATAAAAGTGGTACTGTTGTGTTTCTCGAAAATACTGCTCTTGAACTACCCCTCTATTGGCAAACAATTCCACTGCTTTCTTCCTTGAAAGTTTGGTCTCCTCATGAGGGTGAAGCTTCTTTAAGCCTAAAGACTCAAGATTCTTGGTGCGAGGCATCTGAGCACAGAGCAAACAATCAACAAATAACCAAAGTAAACATACAAAACAAACAACCCTAGAAAAGAAACTAAAAACTACACTAAGCCTAGAAACCAAGCATTCTCCCACACTAGGCCTACAATTACCCCTTGCTATACTTACTTAAGCAAAACTGTTGAAGATTTTGAATTGGACACTTACATTTTAAAACCATTGGGGAAATCATGAGAAAACCCAAGTATTCATAATTTTCAATTGCCCAAAATCTATTTCTTGCAAATCCTTAATATGTAAAGTCAAAATCTATTGAGAAATTGCAGTTTGGAAATAACAGAGGTGAATCAGAGGTTTAAAACCTTCTCTGTGAGCTGAGGTCGTGACTTGAACAGACAGAGAGAAAATTTTGAATCCAGAAAGGTTCGAGGTCGCAACCTAAAAATAGTGAGGTTGCAACCTAAACCCAAAAGGTTCAGAAAACGCAGCGCAAACCAGTTTGCTAAAAAACCAAATCTTTTACAGAAAATATAATCCCAAGCAGTTTTAAAACCAGTAAAACTACATTTTCAACATCCAGCCATACTCCACTCAATCAAAATTAAAGCCCTAACAAAAGCAACACTACCTACCCAAGAAAAACACAAAAAATGAAACCAGGAAGAACAGAAAAATTGAAAACAAAAAGGGAAGATTAAACAGACCTTAAGAGAGTGGAAGGATGGAAGAAGTGAACGCAAGGGTGGAGAGGAGGCTTGTTCATGAATTGCAGGAGATGGATTTCAGAGTGGAGGCACTCAGAAATCACAGAAACCAAAGGATAGAAACAACTGAATAGTTGGGTAGCAAACAAACTATTGAAAAGGGCTGAGCAGTTGCAACTTTGGAGGGAATTTGAAAAGATACGACTGTTAAAGAATCTAAGATTGGAGAGTTGTGACTTCATAAGAGGGACAGTTGTGGGAATGGAGAGATGAACACGAGAGGGAATGAAAAGTTGAAAGGAGGGTTAAGTGTGGTTTTGCAAAGAAAGGCTTAGGGTTTTAAGTCCCGGAATGAATGTAGCTTGAATTCAGGATAGTTCAAGGGCAAAATGGTAATTAGGGTTGAAATAAGTAAGGGCAAAGAGGTAAATTCAAAGAAGAAATTCTCTTTTCATATCAGGTTGCGACCTTAGGTATTCGAGGTCACGACTTCAGTAGAGAGAGGGGGATTTAGGGTTTCAAGAAGGCTTAAGGTTGCGACCTAAAAACAGCGAGGTCATTACCTCAACTCACTGAGAGCCTTTACCCAATGTCTTCCATAACTTGCGACCTTAGATAGTGAGGTCGCGACTTCAATGCACAAAGAGCTCCCATACTCAAACTAACCCCCAAGTTGCAACCTTAGAATAGTAAAGTCGCGACCTGAGTACATAGAGAGGGCTCTGACACTCTAGACCTTGAAAAACTTCAAACCTAAGTCCGTAAACCAAAAACCACTTACCAAAATGCCTACCAAAACATCCTAACTCAACCATCCATCACCAGATTCTCAATAATTCAATACAAAACTCCAAAAACAAGTGATAGAAGATTGAGAAAAACTTTCAAAAGTTTAAAAATTTTGAAAAAATTTTGGTAAATTTTAGCTTTAGCAAGAACCACCCATAACAAGGAACAACCCAACAACCAAAGCACAAAACCACTTTTAAAAACTCCCTCCCCCATATACTCAAAGCAATATCCACATTGTGACACACAGTCACACCAAAACACAAAGCTTAAACACAAAACAATGAAGGTGGAAGTTGTGAAGTTCAGTTCAAGATTGAAGCACAACACATCACCCTCTTAGAGAGGAGAATTGGACCACAAAACTGGATTTTACCACATAAACAGTAAAAATACAAAAATCAGTATTTTTTTAGATATTTTTTAGCCCAAGACCATCCAATGTGGTCTAAAATGCCTCAGAATAAATTCTAAACCGTACTAGTAGTAAGGTGTAATATTTTTAGTATTAGAGCAGAAGTTCTGGTATAGGACAGAACACTCTGCATAGATGATATGTCAATTAAAGAAAAAAATTGACATACTTTTCAGGAAACAAGATGGTGAACACTATGGATTGGGATACTAAAACTGAGGGTTCAGTGAACCAGGGAGAGACACCCTACAGGGGTAAACCTTTAAAGAATGACAATAGAGCTGGACCAAGTAAGGTCAAACTACTTCTAATCTTGAAGGAATTTCACACCATAGAAGACCTAACTAAGAACTTTGGGGAAAGAGATCGGTACATTAAGCCTGATGAGAATCAGAATGCCCATGTGTACCTGAGATATCTAGAGGATATCTAAAAGCTCTACCATTATGTGACTAGGAAAGATGCTACCCTAGAGATGATGGACTGGACATTAGTATTGCTCAGAGTACTCCCTAAGACCTGACTTTGGAAAAATGGTGTGAGAGACGTTTGTAATCGCATGGATAGCGCTAGCTTTAACGATCTCATAGATGCCCTCGAGATCTTTATGAGGAATACTTTTCCTTGAAGTTAAGATGTGGAAGACTAGATCCTGATAACAACAAAGAAGATCCCGTTCATACCCTTATGGTAGAATGAGTTCTATCACCTGGATCAGGTATTGGGATCCGATATGGAGGAGTGGATGAAGAGCCTTGAGGGTTTTACCATTTCCCTCTTAGGGTAGTCAGTTGAACCTTTGTAACACTGATATAGGACATGTTTCGGTACAGCTAACCATAATAGGTTAGTCTAGCATGTTTGATTGTTATGTCTATTTCTAAGATGGCTATGTATGTTTGAACTGTATTGCTGTGACTGATGATTAATGCTTGAATAATGTATTATGAATGCATATGTTGTCAAATAAAATCCAAGCATGTTGTTTTTTTCTTGTTTCTCGGTTATGCTATCTATTTAGTTAGCATAACGGTTAGAACCCGATGAAACGCTTCGCCAAAGAGACCCTCAGAACACGACACAAGGGTCCCTCCCAATCCGCTACGGTTAATTTTGGATCGCTTAGAATAACTGATTGGGCTCAAATTATTCTTATATTTTGATTACATCATCCATGGTTTTGTTGCATTTTCTGGCTCTTTTGGCTATAATTTAGCTTATTTTAGATTATGAGTCCATGCATTGAGTTAGTGTCTTTTTTAGGGTAAAATCATCATAATTAGTTATTAATTGTATTCAATTAATTTCTAGGACAATTGATGCCTTAAACTGTTGCTTTTCAGTGTAGGACACCTGAGATTGGAGCCAAGATTGAAGACTCAAGGCATACAGAGCAGAAGAGGAGCCTCTGCCATGGTTCGTCGTGGCGAACCCACCCTTCACCGCAGTGAACTCCTCGTATCAGCATGTTCAGACCCGACCATTTTGGGAAAAATTGACCTGCCCACTTCCATGAACCGACCTAGACACGTCATATTCGGGTCAGAAACCCTATGTTCGGTATGAATGAGGTCACACATTGACATCTAGCCACCATCAACATTTTCTCTTTATCTTCTCTCATCTCTCACACCAGAAACCTAATCCCTAACCTTCCACTGTCACCTTCATCTATGGGCAACACTGAGTCAATTTCAATGGAGATGTTTTTGCACACCATGAGTGGCTAGGCTTCCTCCAGCTCTTGAAGATGGATGATTGGCATGAGTTCTAAGAGCTTCAAAAGGGGAGTTTTAGTTTCATCTTAGTTGTAGCTATGTATTTATGAATTCCTAGGTCTAGGGTTTATAAATTCTTTGTGAAAGACTTTGATTGATCTGTAATCATTAGTTGATGATTTACATTTGTAGTTGGATTGGTTAATGTTGAATTTCATGCTTCAATATATGTGGTCACATATATGTTCCTTGTAGCTTTCTTGATTCTCTTCATCTTGCATGGTCATGTTTTGATGATGAATTGATTTTCTGTTGTATTGAACCATTTGCATTAATCATTCTTAATTACAAATTAGGGAAGCTTAACAATGTTTTCATTAATGAGTTCATTAATGTAAACATTGGACTCAATGAGTTATTGAGGTTGTTATCATGAAAACCTAATGAATTTATAAAACTCCCAAATCTTAAGAGAACTATGATTGCCAAGAATCCATTTTCAAGAGGTTCTACCAATTGATTCAATACTTGATTTCTATCCATTTCATCTTAATCTCCCAAAAATCCAAAAATACATTTACATTCTATTGCATTTTATCTTAATTACAAGTCTCAATGAAAACCCCCAACCTTTTCCAGCTTAATTTGCATTCCCATGGCATTTAGTTAATCTAGGATCATAATTTCGGCTCCACAAGTGAAACGACCCGAGGTTGTGCCTATAGTACAATCCTTGGATTAATTTTGAAATTGGCCCCAAGGTGTAAGTAAGACAAGTCAAGGCGATTTTCAAGTGGCACCGTTGCCGGGGAGCCAAGAAATTGGTTCTCTAGGTTAGCTTGTGTCATTTGGTTGTCAATTGAAGTTTTGATCCTTTTAGGTTGCATTTTAGGTAGTTTAGTTGCATATTTGTTCATAGTATAGGTTTTCATCTTGCATAGTGACGAGAGCCTTTTTGTTGTTCGCTTTGGGGTTCTCACTCAAAAATAAATCCAAGCTATGCAGTATAATGCAAACTCGGGTCGTTTCACGCTTGGGAGCCTTAATTAATTACCTATGTTAGACTAAATACCATGCAAAGTAATGAAAAGGGGTTTTTGGGTTTTTAACATTTAATGAAATGTGCCAAAATTGAATGCAATCAAAACAAACCTAAGATACTATGTTTTTGGAGTTTTTAAGATAATAATAAAGTAATGGAAATGATTGATAGGAAATCTCTTGAAAATGATTTTGATGGCAATCATAGTTCACTTAAATATTGGGAGTTTCAAAATCCATTAGGTTTTCTTAATAAGAACCTCATTAACTCAATGAGTCCAAAGCTTTCATTAATGAACTCATTAATGAAAACTTTGTTTAGCTTCCCTAATGTGTAAATTTGGAATGATCATGCAATTGGCTCAATGTAACACACAATCAACTCAGTATCAAACATAACCATGCAAGACAGGAGAGAATCATGAGAGTTAAAAGAAGCATATATGCAACTACATATATTTAAGCACAAATTCAACATAAATCAATCTAAATTACAAATGTTAATCAATAACCACTGATTACAGAATTAATCAAAGCATCTAACTAAGACTTTACAACTCCTAAACCTAGGAAATCATAAATGTCTAGCTAAAAACTAAAGATTAAAACTAAAACTCCCCTTTGAAACCTGGAAACTCATGCTACTCCACCATCTTTAAGAGTTGGAAAAGCTTAGCTCATCATAGCCTTGGAATCAGCTCCAACCAGAGGTAAATCTTCAGTCATAACAGTAAGGAGATGAAGGAAATGAAAGTGGATGAAGAAAAAATGCAGGAAAATGGAAGATGAAGGAGATGGAGATGGAGGATTAGGGTTATGTGGGAAAGATGAGAAGAGATGATGATAGAAAATGTAGGTGGTTGCTGAATAATAGTGTCTGACCTCACCCATACCCAAAATAGGGTTTCTAACCCGAAAATTACGTGTATGGGTCGGTTCCTGGAGGTGGGTAGGTCAGATTTTCCCAAAATGGTCGAGTCTGGAATTTGCTGATACGAGGGGTTCGCCGCGGCAAAACCATAGGTTTGCCACGGCGAACCATGGCCGAGAACTTTCCTTCTTGATAGGCGACATTCGCCGCGGCGAACTATGGCAGAGAGCTCCTCTTTACATCTTGTGCCTTGAGTTCTTCAATTCTGGCCCCCAATCTCTAGTGTCCTACAATAAAAAGCAACAAATTAAAGTATCAATTGTCCTAGAAATCAATTGAATACAATTAATAACCAATTATGACAATTTTATCCTCAAAAAGACACTAACTTAAAGTAAGGACTCTTAATCTAAATTAAGCACAATCATCATTAAAAAGGGCCAGAAAATACCACAAAATCATGGATAATGTAATGAAAAGATAATAATAACTTGAGCAAATTCCCCTATACTTAGACCTTTGTACTCCTGGACAAAGCTCAAGAATAATTCAAATACATACTAGCACAAAGAGAAACATTACCATTCTTAAAGATGAAAGCAGAAGATTAGTAAGAAACTCTCACAGGGTTTGACATTAGTAAAACAAGGATATGCTAGGAAAAGGAACACAATGGACAATTAACTCAAAAGATTGATCAAAAGAGATCTATCTCATGGATAAGTGTTTCGCTCTAAACTCACTTGTTTTGGGATTATTTCACTGTAAATCTACTCAATCCAATTTCTACCATAGGCTTGTAATAATTCTACCTCTCTACCACGGGAAACAACTTTGCAAATCAAGAGGACTTTTAGGGGTTAGAATTGGAAATGAAGGCCAATCGAAATGAATGGAATGAGAATGAAAATGGAAATGAGTACAAGCACACAAATTATTAAGACAGAATTAATCTAAATAAAAGCAAGGGGAGAAGCTACTTAGTTTTTATTTTATAATTTTATATCTTTATCCTTTCTTTTATTTGCTTTTTCTCTTTTTCTTTCTTTCTTTCTTTCTTTCTTTCTTTCTTTCTTTCTTTTTTTTCTTTTTTTTTTTTATTTTATAAGTATCTCTTTTCTTCTTCTATTTTTTTTACTACAAAATAATTGCATGCATGTACTCAAGATGAAGGTCCAAAGGGGTTTACAATGGTAAAGTGATTGGGTTTGTGTTTGGGAAACGAGGATTTGAAATCGAATGCCTCTATCATATTTGCAAAAATTGATTCACTAAGCTTCGATTAAGAATTAAAACAAGTTCTAGAGAAATATGAAATAAGCATATTCACTCAATTTAATAACTTTAGGCCCAAAAATCCTTCCAACAAGGCTAAAATCTCAATTAATCAATCTCAAGGGTTAACAACCACATAGTCATAATTTCAAAGCATATCATCATTTACCATCTGTCAAAAACATGAGAATAACTAATCCAAGTTCAACCCTCATTTAAAAGCATGGGAAGTTTTCTAAAAGCACTAGTACAATTTGAAATTTTCCAATAATTTTAAAAGGGATGCAGGAGCATAAAGAATCTAAGCCAGGAAAAATTTCTGAAGACCAGCTGAAATTGCAAAGAATTTATTATTTAAAATTTTTTTTAGGGGGTCGCCGCGGCGAAGGCCCACAGAGAGCCAAGTCTGGAGAAAGGCCCTTCTTCGCCGCGACGAAACATAAGTTGGCCGCAGTGAAGTGTGGCTGAGAGCTACATTAACCGCGATAAAAGGGGTTTCGCAGAGGCGAAGGGTGGCAGAAAGCAAAATCCTGTGCAATTTCAACTCTTCAGTAAACCAAGTTTCAAAATAATCATAATTCAACCAATTTATCAGTTCAAAAACACCTCAAAATCACATAGATGCATAAGAATTATTTGCTAAAATCCACAATAAGTCCCTCCCCCACACTTAAACACAACATTATCCTCAATGTGTGAACAATGTGAATCAATGACAGCAAATACCAGAAATGAAGTGCAGGGGTGAAAATAAAGCAAAGATCATAACAAACCAATGAGAAAGCATCTATCTAAACAAGTTCAAAAATAACGGAGCACAATAAAGGTTAAGAAATATCCAGCCTCAGAACAACAGAACAAACGAAACAAGAGAAAACAACAGAAACAAAGAGACTAAAAACTAAAGTTGCTGCCTAGGATCATCTGCCCCGGACCCTGACGGTCCTGCACCGATGTGCCTGCTTTGTGGCTACTCCTCCTCAGCTGGTAAGGCAAAGTTCAACCGGTCCGCGATCAAGGCATCAATACGGCGGCGGTAGCGACGATCTCGCTCATACAATGCATCACAGTCCTTTTGCCGCTTAATCTCCCGGAGTAGTGTAATGCGTAACTGGTGAACATCCTCAGACAGCTCGTCAATGTCATCCGCAAGTGCGTCTAAGGTGACTCGCTGGGAAGGCTCAGGAGCATCTTGGCCTTCCTCGGTTGGCTCAGCAGCTGCCTAGCCTGCACTAACATCATAAACCGGATGGATAGGAGGGTGGGGTCCAATAGTAGGCTGTTTGAGGCGCTCATACCGGAAGAGGGGTGCAGGTTCGAAATAGCTGTCATTATCAAATTCAGGTACCCCGCACGAGCGGAAAATGTCAGTGATAAGGTGGGGAAAAATGATGCTATTGGTGAGTTTTTAGGTGTTGACGAAATCGTAGAGGGCTGATTGGATAGTTTCAGCTACATCGAAAGTTTTTCCGGTCATGAGGAGATAAATGTAAAGGGCTTGGCGTTTAGGAAGGTTCTGGAGATGGGAAGTGGGCAAGATGTTGTTACAAACCAGGTGTAGCCAAGGCCTTGCCTCAGGCCGGAAATCAGAGCGTTTCAAGTAAAGCTCAGCATTGCGGGGACGATGCCAAGTGGCACCATCCTGGCACAGGGTCTGGACAATTTCATCAAAAGGGTAATTATCTCTGTAATGCGAATAGTGGGAATGACAAACCTCAGGAAGGCGGTAGTGGCGGGATATGTTATCTATAGTGAAGGAGTAGTTCACACGCTGGTCACGAAACATGATGGATAACATGCCATTAAGGCGGGCGTAGGTGTAAAAGTGGCGGACGAAGGCATCATTGCCCATTTCTTGTGGGCGAACCAATTCGGTCAATTGGGATTCCCAGAGTTTTTGGACAAAGGGGTTGTCTGGTGGGTCAAATGGAAAGGGTCTCTCCTTAAGGAGGGGGTGCTAGTCTACTAACTTATAGAGGTTGTCATAAGACAAGTCTTCCCCTGAGTCAGAGTCAGATGTGGGCAATGTTGGAAATTGTGCCCTAGGGGCCAATCATATTGCTATGAACATTGTTAATTTATGAATTTATTAATTATGTTATCATATTATTTGCATGTTTACTGTGATGACTATCCTTGGATAACTCATGGTTTATCCTAAATGTCCCTGGTCGGTCATCTATGTGGGAGCAGAGATGAAATAAGACCAGTATGACTTTAAAGATATATAGAGATATAAATTAAAGTCATAGGCACATGTAAGAGTACAAGGTATTGGACCGACCCGCTATGAGAGAGCTGCATGGGTTAAGTCATAAGCTTCTCTCATATATAAACCATGTCACTGTGCCCTTTGACCTGAGATCATCATGGATTCCTACATGAGAAACGCTTAGCTTTGACCTAGTCAAAAGTCACTTTTGACCGAGTGATCATAAAGACTGTGTTCAGGCTTAGTGGTTTTTCATGCGGAGGAATGTGAATGGTCAAGATGGAATTTGTCCCTCACATTCGTAGAGAGATATTACTGGGCCCCTCGATGAGTGAGTCTGAGAAATGTATGGCCATACTATAATGGAAAGGTAGTTCCGTTTCTATACTCAGACTACTTAGGGATCGAGAAAGTAACAGTCATGAATAGGAGGATGACGTTCTCCATGCCTCATCCATGACCAAAATGTCGTGTGACAAAAGGGACGCGATATGGTTGTATGAAAGGTTACATCGTTCAACGATCCACATATGATTTGGGTAGTCGTGATGTCTTACTAGAGACCGCTTACGACTTGTGAGTCATTATAGTTAATGGCCCACTGCCAACTTCATATGGGCCTACAGGGTCACACACAAAATAGCCCAACACGAGTTATGATGTCCAGATTCATTGAATCTAAGATATGTCCAGATTCAATGAATAATATAGGGTGGACGTGTATATATATATATATAAATTCGTGTATATATATATTATATAAATATAAGAGATATTAATTGTTAGATTTAATTTATAAGGATAAATTAAATCTATATAAATTAATTCCGTCATATCTTTATTTTGAATTAAATAAATAGGTGAATTAAATCTGTGAGACGGATTTAATATAAACCATATTTGTTTAATTGTTCTCTTATCTAATTAGGCAATATTTGATATTGTATTAATTTCGGAATTAATTTAGGATTAATTTCGAAATTAAATATCATTCATTAAACCTACAGCATCCTATATATTTGATATGAGGAGCTAGGGTTTTAAGCGTGAGAGTGAAAGCACTAAGCAGATAAGAGATGGCCAAAAGGAGAGAAGGGAGGACGGATTCTTTGAAAACCCTAGACGGACAAAGACGCTAGCACGTCGTTCGAGATTGAGGGCTATTCGTGTGGATACCGGTAGAGGAAGCTGACCGGAGTTGTCGACTTCGAATGACAAAGGAGGCGAGCAAAGGCATCCTAAATGGCGGAATCACTGAGCCACCAAGAAATTGAACACCAAAGGTAATGCTTCTTACTACTTGATTTAAACACGATCGGTAGATCCGGGCAAGGGATTATTTTTTTAATTTATTTTTGTTGCGCGTTTATCAATCCCCTTTAGGCAAGGGTTCAGGGCGTTTGGTGCGAGGCATTTTCCTGTAGCAACAAACAACAGAAACACAAAACACAGAACAAACAACCTCAACCTAAAGAACCCAGAAAAAAAAAACAAAATTACAACCTAGACAGTGGCAAATGGTTACATAATGATTCATAGGTTTTCAGAGGATGAAAAGCTTTCAGAATTAAGTAAAGAGATTAAAGAAAAACACAATGTACTATGAATCATTAGATAACCTGAAGGCTACGTAACTACAATCTAACAACAAAATAACTCAACCCAACAACACAATACTAGAACAAACAAGCTAATTAACAACTAAACAAAATTAAAGTAAAGGAAAGAACAAAGGAAGAGAGAAAACATACCACAAAAGAGGGGGAGAGAAGGACCAGCACACACGGAGGAGGAAAGAGAGAGAGGGAACCAAAAATTGGAAGAGATAAGGGAGAAGAGAAGAGAGGGGGGAGGCGACTGAGAGGAACTGTAACACCTTATGTTTACGACCTTATATTGTGCCAAGTTAAGATATTCGAAAGTGCAATTTAAGGTTACTGGGTTGAAAACCTGAATTTGAAAATTTCTTTTCCCGCATTACTATTCATTGTAACCTTAAACTTGGCATAACTTTGGAAAATCATAACTAATTCTAGAAAAATCGAAACAAGGTCGTTCTAAGTCTCACTCGAAGCTCTTAACATCATCTATCAAGGAAAAATGACCTCAGGTTCCACTTTAATCAGAAACGCATCCGTTTTTAATTTCAAAAAGTACTGTTCATTTGGTCATTTTTCTATTTTCCAGGATTTTTGCCTAACTTCGGAAAGGCATAACTTCTTACACAGAGCTCCGATTGAGACGCTTTACTACTCATTTTAAAGGGAAAAATAAGATCTATTTGCATGCCAAATTTCAGAGAAAAAGTCAACCATTTGATTAGGGTCTTTATTGGTCAAAGTTTGGTCAAATCTAGACCATTTTTATCCCCTTTTTCACTAATTCTAACAGCATTTCGTTTTTCACTATAAGCATACCATAATCACATATAAAGCTACTCTACCATTAATATACATTCAAAAAGGTTATCATATCATGTGTTCATGATCAGAGTATGCTTACATGGCTTGAAAGAGAAAGGTTCAAAACCGTATAATACAATACATAGTTCAAAGCCATGATTATTTCCTTTCCCTTCTCCTTGGCAATAGTGGCACCTAGGATATCATGTTATAGGAGGAATGAGATTTCATAGAAATCCCAGTAGCATTGAACATACAACCATCAAGTCAACATGCATAAGATGTCATGCTACATGCAGTAAAATAACATTTCTAGTCTTTATGCCATGCCATAACCATTCTGTATCCATGTCATCATATCATGGAGCATATAATCATTCTGGTCACAACTCAATCATGCAAGAGCCAAGGCATACATTGCAAGGAGTTCACATCATCTGGGCATAAACATTCTCATGGCACATAAACACACATAGCAGAAACACCAAATGCATATCAACAAAATAATTGCAAGTTCACGCTACCTCAATTCCACGCTTAATGTTTCCTCCTTGTTTCCTTGCTTGAGATCCTCCTAGGTTTCCAGAAAATTGCCTATCAACCATACAGTAAGGGTATGGTAAATTCCATATCCAGTATACAATTCTTTCTCTATACAATGCTACCCTTATGCCTTTCAATTTACAATTTCTGTATACCGTTCCTAAACCTTTGACTTTGGTTTAACCAAACCTTAATCCTCAATTAAGGTCTTGGAATTCTTCCTTAATCCATGATTAATCATGCTTTCTTGGTTAATCACTAACCCTTAATCCTTAATTCAATATTTAATTAAGGTCCTCAAGTCACATAGTCATTAGTACAACATAATCTTCTAAGATTAAGTCACTAATCCCTTGTGGATTAACCATTAATTATTCTCTAATCAACATGATTAACCATTAATCATTTTCTAGTCAATATGATTAATCATAATTAATCATCCTTCAATTAACATAACTAATCACTAATTACTAATTAATCAAGGTAGCTAACCTTAATTACTTACTAATCTTTAATCAAATAACATGATTAATCTTAGCTATCACTAAACCATAATTAATCAAGGTAACTAATCCTAATCTTCCTCAAACAAATAATTAACTAAAAATAATTAACACTTAGGGAGGTAAACATACCTTAATTAGCTCTTAATCGGCGATTAGAGGTGTCTAACTTTGCTTTCTCCCTTTCTCTCTCTTCTTTCTTCCTTTCTCTCTCCTAGAACTCAAGAACACAACCTTCCCTCTCATGCAAACCACTTTGGCCGAATTCTTCATGGAAGGGGGTATTTATAGGCTTTGATATTTCAAAATTCCAAAAATGCCCTTCGGGAAAAAGATACGATCTCGACCGTCCATTTTTTTCTACTTTACACATGGACAAATCTTAGGGCACACACCATAAAAAGTTGACACATGGATGGACACCTAATCACCATGTGATTTTCATGTGGAAATAAAATATTATTTTATTGTTTTGTCTCTTATTTCCTTTATGCCCTTGAACAATTTGGAAAATTCCAACTTTGTCCTCCCCCTTTATTTTTGGCCAAAATATTACTCTTAATATTGGAAAAAAATGACTCATCCAATAATCAGTGCAATCCACTGATTATTTGTGTATTTCCGGTCTGATTTTCCAACAATCCTGTCCAATTTACTGTCACAAAATTTTGATTTCAACACCTCATTAAATTCCCCTCATTCCAAGGGTAATCCATGATTTTTCTCAAGTTTTACCTCCCTCTATAATTGTCTAAATTTTATTATGTCAAAAATCACTATTCTACCGATAATAATTCGGTAATAAATATTCTTTAAGCTAACCTTTGTACATCCAAAGGTGGGAAGTAATTTTATAAATTAGGATAATATGTCACATAATTTATCCCTATTTTTCCTTGAATTTTTGAGGCCTCTATATATTTTAAATAATGGAAATTGGCTAATTTTCCTTAATTAACCAAAAATTCCAATAATTACAAATAATTCCCTGATAAATTATTTTTAATCTTATATTCATCTTCTAAGCTTCAAACATTGTTCTGTACCCTCCTTTCTATTTTTTATGATTTTCTAGGAATTTTCAGGAATTTTGGACATTATTTCCAATACTGCCCACTTTTGACCGATCTTTTAAAAAATGACCGTTATGTCCCTATCCTGATTTTTCCTCATAGCCTGGTCTACCAGTCTACTATACTATTTGGCCTTAGTCAGTCACAAATCATTCATCAATTAGAATAAAATTATCAGGGTGTGACAGGAACAAGGAGAGGGAGGGTCCACGGGTTAAGAAGGAAGGGAAAGGGATCGATTCGAACGGCTGGAAAGGGAGAAGTCGAAGAGGGGGGCTTCAGAATGAGAGGGATGTGTGAAAAATGGAGGAGCCGGCGGTTTAGATGAAATGAAATAGGTTAAAGGGGGGTTTAATGGAATGGGTAGGGGAAAAGACTAAAATGGGTTCAGGAAAAAAGTGTTAGAATCAATCTCACCCAAGAGGGGGGTGAATTGGGTGAGTTACAAAAAAAAACTTAAAAATTAAAACGAGATACTATTGAAAAAAAGAGTCAGAGTCAGAAGAGATTTCACCGAAGAGGGAAGACATAAGATTTATACTGGTTCGGTCTTAACCACTTGACCTACGTCCAGTCCTCAGAACACTTCTGAGTATTTCACTATCTTCCAAGATTGACAGGGCTCTTGGTGCCTCGGTATAGTAATTGAATCGCTCAATCACTTCGCCTTACTCCCGTAAGGATACAAGCCCTCTCAAGAGTCCACACTCTTAAGTATCACTCAATAGTATTTAATGAAGAGTAGTTATCGGCTCTCTTACAGAGTGAATTTAATGATGAACACTGATGCTCAGTAGTATCGAGGAAAACAGAGTATTGAATGCTAGTCTTAATAATCATAGGTGGTAGTTCCGCTATTCAATTCCTTCATTAATGCTTCTTCGCGCCTTTTATAGTTGAGATCGTTAAGTAGCCGTTAGACGGAAGAGCTTCTAGCCATTGTGACTCCGTTTGCGTGTTTCGCCGGTTTCAACGGTTCCGCCATTAATGCGTCTGAGCTTCTGACACTGTAGGTTGCAGTTTACGTAATCCCGTTGAAGAGCCGTTGCAGTCTTTCTTAGTGATCTGCATATTTTAAACTTTGAACAAGTAAGAGTCTTGCAGAGTATGCTTTAGTCATGGACTAAGAAGAAGAATGAATCGATTATACAATGATTCTAGATGAAATGATTTATCTGTAAAAAGAGCAGAAAGAGATCCTGGACATGCTTAATTGAAGTGGTGATCGATTATATGTTGATCGATCAGGTTATCGATAAACAGAGGGAAAGCTTTTGAATTAGTTCAACATGATTAACGATCAAGTGTTGGATCATTGATTTTAAGAATTATCATAGTAAACGGAAATCGTTCCATGATCGAACAAGTGATCGAACACTTGTTGATCGAACAGATTATCGATAATTCAAATGTTATTGAAATGAAACTTTAGTCATTGATGATCGAGCAGATTATCGATAAATGGATGATGGATAATGTTATCGATAAACCATGAGTATGAATATATTCAGTGAAAGACACAGACTATCTGAAATGATCGAACAGGTGATCGATCAATGAATATTCGAACAAGTGATCGATAAAGTGAGAAAAGAAATTTAATCCTGTAAGGTAAAGAAACTGATTATCGATCACGTTTTGTGAAAACATGAGTTTCAGGAAATTGGATGATCGATCATATTATCGAAAAGTCAATGATCGATTAGGTGATCGAAAATGGTTCAACATAAGTTAATGCGAATATAGCAATCCTTAGACTCCTTATCGATCATGTTATGTGAAAAGATATTATGCAAACAAGTTAAATTATCGATAATGTTATCGATAATTTGGTTGCAGAAAAACTAAATAAGAGTAGATAAAAGACATTGATTATCGATCATGTGATCGATAATTTTATGATCGATAAGGTTATCGATCCAGCAGTTAAGATGATTACCTGCATTCAGAGAGTTAGAGCATAATGATCGATCATGTGATCGATAAACAAATGATCGAAAATATGATCGATAAATGGTAACAGAATTAATGTGCAGAACGAGTAGATTGTGTTACCTCTTATCGAAGTTGTTATTGATAACTGATTTATCGATCATGTGATCGATAAATACACTTCAGATTTGGTTCTCTTTATCAGTAACTCGATTGTTTATCTGATGTTATCGATCAGGTGATCGATAATTAACCGTAACCTTGTGTGATTTCCATGTTAGCGATAATCGAACATTTTATCGATCAACAACTTATCGGATAGATCTTCGATCAAAACACCTACTATAAAACTGATTTATACCTGAGCAGTTATCTGAAAACTTAGCGATAAACGATTGATCGATTAGATGATCGATCAACATACTTAACCCAATTAATCTAACTTTGTTATCATCAAAACTATAATCCTAACAAAAAGGATGGGTGAGTCAGAATGAGGGGCAAAATGGGAAAATCACGCTAAAAACAGGGAAAAAACGAAACCGTCCAGCGCAGAAACGGCGGGTTCGCCGCGGTGAACCATGCCCAAGGCGAAAACAAAGGGAGAAAGGAAGGGTTTTGCCACGGCGAAGGTGAACGTTCGCCGCGGCCAAACCTTCCCGAGAGCAAGACACAGAGGCTAGCGACCTTCGCCGTGGCGAAGGCTGAAGTTCACTGCAGCGAAATATCACCGAGAGCAACACAAGAGAAAAAGAACAACTTCGTCGCGGCGAATGCTAGGGTTTGCCGTGGCGAAGTGTCACAGAGAGCACAGAATAATACATAAAACACTCAAACATCAGAGAAACACAACACCAAACAACAGATGAAGCTAGATACTTCAAAAACTTTAAAGTGCATCAAAAGAGATCAAAAGGTGTTCAATAAGTCCATGATTAAGCAGTATACCACAGACAAACTTTCTCAATCAATCTGAATCATATAATTCAATACAAGCACCAAATCATCAAGCACAAAATAAGATAGGATAGAGATCAAAACTTCCAGGGGGTCTTATTGAATTCAAACAACAACTACACTACTTTCCTATTGAAAAGGGTTTCTCCCCCACACTGATTCAACATACAATGCACAAAATATAGCAAGATCAATAATTAAGCAAAAGCATGTAAATGAGTGAAGGAAAGAAACGACCAGGGAGTTAAGGAGGCTTTTGGTTCTCATGGTAGAGCTTCAGTAGATGGCCATTAACTTTGAATCTGGCCCCAGTTTCCTCGTGTAGTAGCTCCACCATACCGAAATTGTGCGCTTTAGTGACTGTGTATGGCCTATCCCATCTGGTGTTGAATTTTCCTTGCTTAAAGGTAAATCGAGCCTTATACAACAGCACTCTATCGCCTTCCTTGAATTCCTTTCTCAAGATACCCTGATCATGCACAAATTTGGTCTTCTCCTTGTAGAATCTGGAGTTCTCATAAGCTTCAAGTCTAATCTCCTCCAGCTCTTGCAATTGTAGCTTCCTTTCCATGCTAGAGGACTCTATATTCATGTTGCATTGCTTGACCGCCCAATATGCTTTATGTTCCAACTCCATTAGCAAGTGACATGGCTTTCCATATACTAAGCGGTAGGGAGACATGCCAATGGGTGATTTGTAAGCAGTCCGGTAAGCCCATAATGCTTCTTCTAAACGGGAGCTCCAGTCCTTCTTGGATGGTTTGACCATTTTTTCCAGAATATGCTTCACTTCCCTATTAGATATTTCAGCTTGGCCATTAGTTTGGGGGTGATAGGCAGTAGAGATTTTATGAGTGACACCAAATTTGGACAGTAGGCTATTGACTATCCTATTACAAAAGTGTGTTCCCCGATCACTCACTATAGCCCTAGGGATCCCATACCTATAGAAAATGTGTGATTTAAGAAATCTATGTACAGTTGGGGCATCATCTTTTCTGCAAGGTAGCTTCAATCCACTTGGATACATAATCTACGGCTAATAAAATATATACAAAACCAAGGGAAGAAGGAAAGGGTCCCATAAAGTCAATTCCTTAGACCTCAAAAATCTCACAAAACAGAAGTGGTTGCTGAGGCATCTCATGTCTTTTTCCCAAGCCCCCAAATTGCTGACACTTGTCACAAGATCTACAAAATGTAAAAGAGTCTTTGAAGAGGGTAGGCCAATAAAATCCTGAATCTAAAACCTTTCTAGATGTCCTCCTTGCACTAAAATGACCACCACAAACATGGAATGGCAAGCTAAAATAATAGATTCAAAATCCTCCTCCAGCACACACTTACGTATTACTTGGTCACTGCACATCCTCCACAGATGAGGGGCATCCCAAATGTAATACTTTGACTCGCTACGAAGCTTTTGTGCCTAAAATCTAGACATAAAGGGAGGAGTGAGTCCAGAGATGAGATAATTGACAATATTAGCATACCAAGGCTCTATAGAAACCACAGAGCATAAAGCTGAATCGGTAAAAGAATCACAAGTCAAGTCAGAAGAGTCTACTCCCCTTGTGTCTTCCGGTAGCCTACTCAGGTGATCGGCTGCTTGATTCACTGCCCCGGGTCTATCTTTAATCTCAATGTCAAACTCCTGAAGCAATAAAGCCCATCTAATCAATCTTGGTTTGGATTGTGGCTTTTTGAGCAAATAGCGGACAGTTGCATGATCTGTATACACAACCACTCGAGAATTGATTAGATATTGTCTAAACTTGTCTAAAGCAAATACAATGGCAAACATTTCTTTCTCAGTGGTGGTATAGTTGACTTGAGCTGGGTCAAGTGTTTTAGAGGCATAGGCTATAACTCTAGATTGCTTCTCCTCCTTCTAGCCAAGCATAGCACCCACTGCACAATTAGAAGCATCACATGAGAGTTCAAAATGTAAACTCCAGTTGGGTGCAGTCAAAATAGGAGGTGAAACAAACATAGACTTGAGAGTATCAAAGGCATGTCTACATTTTTCATCAAAATTAAATTCAACATCCTTTTTAAGTAGAGTAGAAAGGGGCAAGGCAACTTTACTAAAATCTTTAATAAAGCGCCTATAAAACCCTGCATGCCCAAGAAAAGATCTCAAGTCTTTCAGACAAGTGGGGTAAGGCAAAGATGATATAATTTCAATTTTAGCCTTATCAACCTCAATCCCCTTACTAGAGATGAGGTGACCTAACACTATGCCATTGCCTACCATGAAATGACATTTCTCAAAGTTCAAAACAAGATTTTTGGCTATGCATCTCTCTAGAGCTTGCCTTAGGCTATTTAGGCACTGATCAAAGCTCTCCCCATAAACCGTAAAATCATCCATGAAGACCTCCATATTGTGTTCTAAAAGGTCACTAAAAATTGCCATCATGCACCTTTGAAAGGTGCCTGGAGCGTTACATAACCTAAATGGCATCCTTCAATAAGCAAAGGTACCAAAGGGGCATGTGAAAGTGGTCTTATCCTGATCCTCGGGGGCTATGGGTACCTGAAAATAGCCAGAAAAGCCATCTAAAAAGCAGTAATGTGATTTACTAACTAGTCTCTCTAACATTTGGTCAATGAAGGGTATAAGAAAGTGATCCATACGTGTTGCATCATTAAGTCTCCTATAGTCTATGCACACACGCCATGAGTTTTGAACCCTTGTCGGAATTAACTCATCCCTTTCATTCCTTACTACTGTTACCCCACTCTTCTTTGGCACAACATGCACCGGACTGACCCACTCACTATCAGAAATTGGATATATTATCCCAGCACTCAACAATTTAGTAATTTCCTTCTTAACTACATCTAATATGAGAGGATTCAATCTTCTTTGGGGTTATCTCACTGGTTTTGATTCCTCATTCAGTAAAATTCTATGTGTGCACACAGCAGGACTAATTCCAGGTATATCTGCTAGTGTCCAACCTATTGCCCTTCTATGCTCCCTTAAAACAGATAAGAGTCTCTCTTCCTCACTCTCAGACAGTGAGTTAGCAATTATAACAGGTAGTTGTTCATTAGACTCAAGGAAAGCATATTTCAAAGTAGGAGGTAAGGGTTTCAAATCAAGAGTAGGTGGTTGCACAATAGAAGGAATCAATTTATGAATTTCAAGAGAGAACATATTACTCCCCTTTCCTTCAACTAGTGATAATTCCTCAACCTTGTAGTTAACTTCCTCTCTAAGCGTTGAACCAACTTCTAGTTGATCTACAGCAACTGCCTTAGAGGGATTCTTCTCCATGACTTCTTCCTCCATATCTGAAACAACAACAGGAAACCTTTCCCCAAGGGAATCATCACTGATAATAGAGGAATCAAAGTCTACTTTGGAGTCATGGAAGGAAATAGAAAATGTGTGTGGGATAGAAAGCATGCAATTAACCACAGTACAATCAAGACATGTAACATCACCACCACATAAGCAAGTAGAAGGCGTAGAGTAAACAGATGAAAAGGAAGAAATGGATTCATTCTCATCAATAGATTCATCAGTGTAAATATCAGAATAGAAAGAGTCATTTTGCAATTCAACTTCAGAGCAAGCATCCTCAACAGCAATGTCTATCATGTTAACCCCTAAAAGTGAATAGTCCTCATAAGGATGTTTCATTGCTTCATACATGTTAAAAGAAACTTCATTATCACCCACCTCTATAGTTATGGTGCCCTCTTTCATGCTAATCATTGTATTAGCAGTCCTTAAGAAAGGTCGACCAAGGATGAGTGTAGTGTCATTTACAAGTTCAGAAGACATGTCAAGCACATAAAAAATCAGCAGGAAACACCAATCCCTTAACTTGGACTAAAATGTCTTCAATAATGCCCTCAGGATACCTAATAGACCTATCAGCAAGTTAGAGCACAACAGTAGTACACTTAAGAGTCTTGACTCCAAGAGAGGTGTATATGGACTTAGGCATGACATTAATGGCTGCACCTAGATCTAACAAGGCTCCCCCTATAGTAACCTTTCCTATGGTGCAAGGGATAGTGAAAGATCTAGGGTCTTGACACTTTACAGGAATTTGGGGTTTAAACAATGCAGACACATTAGAGGGTAATTAGACTCTTTCATTAGGTTTAAATCTCCTCTTTTGAGTGCATAATTCTTTTAAGACCTTAGCATACTTAGGAATCTTTTTAATCAGGTCAAGCAAGGGTATATTCACTTCTACTTTCCTAAATGTCTCAAGCAACTCATGATCTTGCCTCTCCTTACCCATTTTCACATTTTTCAAATAAGCATTAGGGAAAGGTAGTTCATTGATTTTTACCTCCTTACCTTCCTTGCTTGAGGCTCCATGATTGCTTGGCTCAGATTCCACAGCTTTACCCTTGCCATCATGTTCTTTTGAGGCTTCTTTCAGCTTTAGCCTCTTCTCCTTGGAGCTTTCAGAATGCTTCACTTTTATAGGTGCTTGTGGCAGCTCATCACACAAGATCTCCTCATCTATAACTTCATCCTCCTCTTCTTTGAATTTCACTTGCTTCCTACTCCTAAGGGTAATAGCATTCAAGCCCTTAGGATTGATAACAGTGTTGGAGGGGATTGCGCCACTGCTCCTTGCTTGTTGCTCACTTATATTGTTAGACAACTGAGTTACATAGGAGTTGATGTTCTCAGATTTAGTCTCCCATTGCTCCATCCTCTTTTCCAAAGCACTAAATCTAGCATCATTCTTGGATGAGTCTTGTTGAATTAGTCAAGCTAAAGAGTTGAACTGAGTAGCGTTAGCAGCCCTTTGTTCCTTCATTAAGGTCATCATATTTTGTAGGAGTTGATTTGTTTCATCCTTAGGTAGGACAGTTAGGGCTTGAGATTGGTTTTGGAACTGGTTTGAAGATGGACCAACTCCTCCACTCTTCTGAAATCTGTTTGGAGGTCTACTATCATCATTCCTTCAACCCAATCGAGGGTTTGCTTTCCATCCCTCGTTGTAAGTGTTGGAGTAGGGGTCCCACTTTTGATTTGGACGGCCTTGGAAGACTGCAGACAGTTCCTCATAGCGGTCTGGACAAACGCTAGAAATATGCATGACTGATCCACATGTTTCACAACTAGACGCTGTAATGTCCATAGGAGCGGATGGGCGATGCACACTCATATTCTTCAATTCAGCAGTGATCAAAGACAATTGAGATGTCACTTTGCTTCCCAAAGAATCTACTTTTGATTCCAAAGCGTCCATTCTCCTACTATGCACCGAAGCAGCTCCCACCTCATGCACTCCTGTAGTATCTCTCACACCAGATTGTTGATGATTCAGGGCCATCTTCTTTATCAAATCCCAAGCCTCCTCAGCAGTGGAGTCTATCAAAGATCCTCCTGATGCAGTATCCAACATACCCTTCTCTTGGTTCTTCAACCCATCATAGAAGTACTGCACCAGTTGTTCATTCAGAATTTGATGATGTGGGCATCTTGAAAGTAGGTCCTGAAATCTATTCCATTAATCATAGAGAGATTCATCATAGTCTTGCTTGGCAGAATAAATCTCCTTCCTCATTGATGAAGTACGAGAAGCCTGAAAGTATTTCTCCAGAAATGCCTTTCTTAAGTTCCCTCAACTGTGGTATGCATCAGCTACATGTCTTGGGAGACTCATGTACCATTCCCTAGCTTTTCCTTCCAAGGATAGATGAAAAACCTTCCATAGCACTTGGTCCAATGATGCTCCCACAGGCTTCATACTCTGACAAATCATGGAAAGAGATTGCAGATGGAGGTATGGGTCTTCTCCTGTCAAGCCATGAAATTTGGGAAGAGAGTTAATCAATAAACCCTTAATCTCAAAGTTAACTTCAAAATTTGGACAAGCCGCAGTAAAAGGATCAAAATTTACATCAGAAGTTATGGCTTCCCTAATTGTTCTTCTCCTGGGGTTTCCATTATTTTCTCCTACTCTCTCTTGTTCACCATTACCGCCATTCCTCACTTGATTAGCATTCAGGTTAGGATTAGGTTGGTTTTGTGGTAATTCAGCCATTATCTCTTGGTCAGTAGGCTCACTCTCACTACTAGATAGGCTAGATTCCACAGAAATATTCTCTTGCTCAATCACCAACTCACTTGTCCCCTCAATTCTTTTCTCTCTTCTTATCTCTCTGAGTCTTCTCTCAATCTCAGGGTTATAGGGCACAAGTTTTGTTTTTCGTGGCATGCAAGATAAAAGTCACAAGAGAAAGAGCAAACAAAATTGACTTGCAGCACACAAAGTCAACTAAAAGCATGCAATGTGATGAATGCAAGTGTATGGATAAGTATGCAAGTGTATGGGTGAGTATGAGTATGTATGCACAGAAAAAGAAGCAAAAAGTGTAAGATTCAAAATTTTCTAGAAGAGCTGGCCGCGGCGAAAGTAGAGGTTGGCCGCGGCGAAGGTTGACAGAGGCGACCAGATATCTGATTGCAGGGAGTTGGCCGCGGTGAAAGAAAATGTTTACCGCGGCGAAGGTATCCCGAGAAGAATCCTTTGGTTTTTCAGATAGTTGGCCACGGCGAAGGATAAAGTTCGCCACGGTGAAGTGTCACGGAATGCTTATCAGATACTGGACTCCACTGATGCAACGTGAGATATGCAGAAAATCAAGAAAATCAGTATATTTGTTTGTATTTCCAAAGATTTTGATGCTATGCAAGATGAAAACCTATACTATGAACAAATATGCAACTAAACTACCTAAGATGCTACCCAAAAAGATCAAAACTTCAATTGACAACCAATTAGCACAAACTAACCTAGAGAACCAATTTCTTGGCTCCCCGGCAACGACGCCACTTGACAAGAGCCTTTTTGTCATTCGCTTTGGGATTCTCACTCAAAAATAAATCCAAGCTATGCAGTATAATGCAAACTCGGGTCGTTTCATGCTTGGGAGCCTTAATTAATTACCTAAGTTAGACTAAATACCATGCAAAGTAATGAATAGGGGTTTTTGGGTTTTTAACATTTAATGAAATGTGCCAAAATTGAATGCAATCAAAACAAACCTAAGATACTATGTTTTTGGAGTTTTTAAGATAATAATGAAGTAATGGAAATGATTGATAGGAAATCTCTTGAAAATGGTTTTGATGGCAATCATAGTTCACTTAAATATTGGGAGTTTCAAAATCCATTAGGTTTTCTTAATAAGAGCCTCATTAACTCAATGAGTCCAAAGCTTTCATTAATGAACTCATTAATGAAAACTTTGTTTAGCTTCCCTAATGTGTAAATTTAGAATGATCATGCAATTGGCTCAATGTAACACACAATCAACTCAGTATCAAACATAACCATGCAAGACAGGAGAGAATCATGAGAGTTAAAAGAAGCATATATGCAACTACATATATTTAAGCACAAATTCAACATAAATCAATCTAAATTACAAATGTTAATCAATAACCACTGATTACAGAATTAATCAAAGCATCTAACTAAGACTTTACAACTCCTAAACCTAGGAAATCATAAATGCCTAGCTAAAAACTAAAGATTAAAACTAAAACTCCCCTTTGAAGCCTGGAAACTCATGCTACTCCACCGTCTTCAAGAGTTGGAAAAGCTTAGCTTATCATAGCCTTGGAATCAGCTCCAACTAGAGGTAAATCTTCAGCCATAACAGTAAAGAGATGAAGGAAATGAAAGTGGATGAAGAAGAAATGCAAGAAAATGGAAGATGAAGGAGATGGAGATGGAGGATTAGGGTTATGTGGGAAAGATGAGAAGAGATGATGATAGAAAATGTAGGTGGTGGCTGAATAATAGTGTCTGACCTCACCCATACCCAAAATAGGGTTTCTAACCCGAAAATTACGTGTATGGGTCGGTTCTTGGAGGTGGGTAGGTCAGATTTTTCCGAAATGGTCGGGTCTGGAATTTGCTGATATGAGGGGTTCACCACGACGAAACCATAGGTTCGCCGCGGTGAACCATGGCCGAGAACTTTCCTTCTTGACGGGCGACGTTCGCCGCGGCGAACTATGGCAGAGAGCTCCTCTTTGTATCTTGTGCCTTGAGTTCTTCAATTCTGGCCCCAATCTCTAGTGTCCTACAATAAAAAGCAACAAATTGAAGTATCAATTGTCCTAGAAATCAATTGAATACAATTAGTAACCAATTATGACAATTTTATCCTAAAAAAGACACTAACTTAAAGTAAGGACTCTTAATCTAAATTAAGCACAATCATCATTAAAAAGGGCCAGAAAATACCATAAAATCATGGATAATGTAATGAAAAGATAATAATAACTTGAGCTCAATCACATAGCATCAAAATTTTTGGAAATACAAACAAATATACTGATTTTCTACACTTTCAGCATTTTCACTTTACATCAGTGGCGTCCAGTAAACTGATTAGCTCTCTGTGATAGTTCACCGTGGCCAATTTGTCCCTTTGCTATGATAAACTTTCTGAAAAAATGAAGGATTCCTCTCGGGATAGCTTCACCGCGGCACACTCCTGCTTTTGCTGTGGCAAACTTTTTGCACTCAACTGTCTGTTCGCCTCTATCACCTTTCGCCACGGCCAACCACTGCTTTCACCGCGGCAAACTCTCCTTAAAAGTTTTAAAACTTACACTTTTTGCTTCTTTTTCTGTGCATACATACTCATACTTACCTATACACTTGCATAAACACCCATACACTTACATTCATCACATTGCATAATTTTTGTTGACTTTGTGTGCTGCAAGTCAATTTTGTGATCTCTTTTGTGACTCTTTTCTTACATGCCATGAAAAGCAAAACTTGTACCATTTAACCCTAAGATTGAGAGAAAACTCAGAGAGATAGGAAGAGAAAAAGAGTTGAGGGGACAAGTGAGTTAGTGGTTGAACAAGAGAACATTTCTGTGGAATCTAGCCTATCTAGTAGCAAGAGTGAGCCTACTGATCAAGATATAATGGCTGATTTACCACCTAATCACCCTAATCTTAACCCCAATGCCAACCAAGCGAGGAATGGAGGTAATGGAGGGAATGGAGAACAAGAGAGAGTGGGAGAAAATAATGGGAACCCTAGAAGAAGAACAATTAGGGAAGCAACCACATCTGATGTCAATTTTGACCCATTTACTGCTGCTTGTCCAAATTTTGAAGTTAATTTTGAAATTAAAGGATTATTGATTAACTCCCTTCCAAAATTTCATGGCTTGACAAGAGAAGATCCATATCTTCATTTGCAATCCCTTTCTATGATCTTCCAGAGTATGAAGCCTGTGGGAGCATCGTTAAATCAAGTACTATGGAAGGTCTTCCATCTATCATTGGAGGGCAAAGCTAGAGAGTGGTACATGAGCCTTCCAAGACACGTAGCTGATGCATATCACAGTTAGGGGAACTTAAGGAAAGCATTCTTAGAGAAATACTTTCTGGCTTCTCGTACTTTGTAACATCTAAACTTTTAGGCCTAGAAGTACCAGAAATAGCCTGAATTGGATAGGCTACTAGACTCTTTTTGAGTAGAAGTCCCAAAGATGAGAAAGGAAGTCAAAGCAGTTTCAGGGACTAAACTGTAAAGTGAAAGTTTTCAAGGGCTCAAGTATAATCAAGTTAGAGGCTCTAGTAAAGTCTCGAAGGCCTAGAGAGAGAAAAGAGGCTAAATACAAGCCAAAGGTTAAGTTAGAAACCTCAAAGAGAGGATTATATGAAGCTAAGTCCAAGCAAGGACTAAACTGTAAATTCAGAAAGTTATGACCAACAAGGGTAAAAATGGAAGAGTATACAAAGAATTCCAAGAAAATCCCAAAAAATGGGAAATAATATTCTAAGGCTCTTCTATGAAGAGAAAAGACGAAAATACCCCTGAGGCAGCTTGAATGGAATTTATGAGGTTATGGTCAGTACAAAGTATACCGTTCGAGATAATTAGTTAAAATAGCAAGAGACCTAAAAAATGTATACAAAAATAAGGTTAAATGGTTGAAAGGTTGTACTAATTTATAAAATTAGTCCCGCAACCAAAAGGCCAACAGAGTGGCTTTAATAAATTAAAAAGCCGGTTTTGCCGATAAAAGGGTATTTTAATAAATGAATTTTTACGCAAGGCTTAAAGGAAGTGTTATGGCCTAAGAAAATTCATAGATATTCTCTAGAATTAAAGGGAATTTATGGAGCAGACAGAAGAATTTTCTGAGCTCCGGAAGGCCATAAAGAAAGCCGAAAAAACGTAGGCCAAGTAAATTCAGAGGAAACTTATGAAACAAGTTTGATCCAACGGCTATGATCTAATCTCCCTTCTCCTTCACCACATTTTCGACACTTCGCACCTTCTAGAAGAATGAAGTAAGCATGATGCAAGAAAGTGATGCAATGATGATGCAAAAGTCCACTTGAACTTCCAAGATTGCCCTTACTCCTTCTTCTAACTACCAAGGGCATTTTGGTCCATTCAAGCCAAATTTTTTGCTATAAATAGACCCTCCCTCCTTCACATTTTTGGCCAAGTTGAAGAACACTAGGGGAAACTCTTGCAATTTTGATTCTTGAAGCTTAAATCAAGAGGAAGACACCTACTTTGATCAACCAAGTTTAGATCTAAGGTTAGTAAGTTGTTTCCTCTTGTTTCTTGCTTTGAATCTTTGGTTTTTATGGTTAAAAAGTTTGGTTTCCCTTAGGTCAAGGTACTGGCCAAAATTAATAAGAGTTAAAGGAGGATGATTTTGATGTTAAACTTGGTTAGAACACATTGATTAGTGGTTGTTTCAAGTGGATCTATGTGGAAATTGGGAGAATTATGTGATGATTTGATGCCTAATTCGAATAAGTTAATGTTTGTATCTGATTCTGAAATTTGGAATTCTTAAATTACACTCTGTAAGCTTTAAATCCATGGGTAGAACACTTCATTTGGATATGTGTACGATTTATGGTGATTTTTCAAAGTTAGAGATTGAAATCTGGAAACAGTGTTGAACTTTTGGAAGAGTGTCGAGTTCCGTACGATTTCGGTACTGTTCAGCATAGAATTGGTTTCTGAAACTCTTTTTCTTTTAAATTTAACTTAAGGAGCTTTCAGTGACACTTGGAACCCCTCAATTTTGATTTTTCTTGAATTAATTATGAATTTTCAAAATTGAGCAAAAATTCTGGAGTTTCTGCGTGAACAGTACCCGCGAACCAAAATTTCTAGATTTGATCTTCTTGAATTTAAGGCCATCTAAAGTGGTCCTAATTGACAAGAAATGGATCTTACAGATGGGAAATGATGACATTTATATTAGAAAAGCTAGAAAGAAAACCCTAAAAGCAAGAGAAAGGGTTAAGGTTCAAGAGAGCTAGTCTTGAACTTTATGTAGTCTAGAGGTCCTAATGGATTGTATGATCAATGTGACTATGTTTAGGACCTTTGGAACATCCAAGAGGATGTTTGGTAACATTAACCGAATGCCCACATGGTTGGAAAGTCAAGGGAGTCAAAGGAAAAGTAAGAGGAAAGCTTGAGGTGCAAGGTAGTGAACTTACCTATTTTCATTGCTTGATGTTGTATGCTTGTGTGTTGCCGTGTACATGTTATTGAATGTTCTTGTGACATGTTTTGGCTACTGTAATTGCTATTCATGATGAGTAGATTATTTCTCCATGGCCATGCATCAAGAAGTTAGCTTTGAGCATGCTAATATGTCACTAATTAACAAGAGAATAAACAAGTTACGTGTAGTGCATTAGCATCCATCTAGTATGATTAATATAGTATTGTTTGCTACTGAGATTCCCCCGAATCTCACCCCTCCCTAACCAACCATTTAGGTCAGTCAACGATGGGCACTAATGGCATGAGAAGCAAGGAGAAGAAAGTGGACAATTATTGACGTTAATAATTGAGATTATGTTCAATATATAATTCTCCTCTGTTGTAAATTTATGTTATGAATGCAATCAATTCAATGTATGTGTTTATAATGTTTATGGCATGAATAAAAGGGCATAAGTATGAATGGGAAAGAGTAAGCCCATGTTATGTATGTCAAAGAAATTAAAAGAATTAATGCAAAAGTTAGTTAAGGGATAGAACGTAGGTCCTGCAGCAGTTAGTTTTGGACTTCAGTTTGACCTATCAAATAAATGAGTTAAGTCACGAGTCTTGGCAGTGTCAGCACATATCCCAAGCTTTAAAATAAGAGGTAAATCACCTCTTTTGGATGTGTACACAAGGAGATATGAATTTCCAAAGTTCAGGCACAGAATCTGGAAAGTCCAGATTTTACCAAATATAGTAATCGTTATCTAATAAACTGTATGAATTGGGTAATAATAAGGACAATTGGGTATTTTTCCCTTAAAGAGCATCAAAAGAGCTTTCTGTAGAATTTTGGAACACCTCCATACGATTTTTGTAGAATTAGTTATAATTTTTCAAAGTTGGACCTGTAATCTGAATTTTGCACAGTGAACAGTAATTTTGGAAAAGTAACGTCCTAAAGAAGATTTTTGAGCTCAAGACCATCCAATATGGTCAAAAAGGATTCTAAATGGATTCTAAGATATTATATAAGTAAGGTGTGACATACTTCATCAATGAGGAAGGAGATCTATTCTGCCAAGCAAGACTATGACGAATCTCTCTATGATTATTGGAATAGATTTCAGGACATGCTTTCAAGATGCCCACATCATCAAATTCTAGATGAACAACTGGTGCAGTATTTCTATGATGGGTTGAAGAACCAAGAGAAGGGTATGTTGGATGTTGTATCAGGAGGATCTTTGATAGACTACACTGCTAAGGAGGTATAGGATTTGATTAAGAAGATGGCCCTGAATCATCAATAATACGGTATGAGAGATACTAGAGGAGTACATAAGTTGGGAGCTGCTTCAGTTGGAAAGCAAGGTGACCTCTCAACTATCTGTAATCACAGTGGAATTGAAGAATATGAATGTGTATAGACCAGCATCCCCTATGGATATTACTGCCCCTAGTTGTGAGACTTGTGGCTCAGTTATGCATATTTCTAGTGTATGTCCAGGCCGTTCTGAGGAGGTATCTGCAGTCTACCAAGGCCGTCCAAATCAAAAGTGGGACCCTTACTCCAACACTTATAACGAGGGATCGAAGGCAAACCCTCGATTGGGCTGGAGGAATGAAGAGAATAGACCTCCAAATAGATTTCAGAAGAGCGGAGGAGCTGGTTCATCCTCAAGCCAGTTCCAAAACCAATCTCAACCCCTAGCCACCCCACCTAAGGATGATACCAACCAACTCTTGCACAATATGATGGCCTTAATGAAGGAAGAAAGAGCTGCTAATGCCAATCAGTTCAACTCCAAAGCTTCACTAATTCAGCAAGATTCCTCCAAAAATGATGCCAGATTTAGTGCTCTAGAAAAGAGGATGGAAAAATGGGAAACTAAGTCAAGCCCTTAGGATTGATAACAGTGTTGGAGGGAATAGCGCCACTGCTCCTAGAGGAGGATGAAGTTATAGATGAGGAAATCTTGTGTGATGAGCTACCACGAGCATTTTCAAAGGTCAAGAATTCTGAAAGCTCCAAGGAGATGAGACTAAAGCGGAAAGAAGCCCCCAAAGAACATGATGGCAAGGGTAAAGCTGAGGAATCTGAGCCAAGCAATCATAGAGCCTCAAGCAAGGAAGGTAAGGAGGTAAACATTAATGAACTACCTTTCCCTCATGCTTATTTGAAAAATGTTAAAATGGGTAAGGAGAGGCAAGATCATGAGTTGTTTGAGACATTTAGGAAAGTAGAAGTGAATATACCCTTGCTTGACCTGATTAAAAAGATTCCTAAGTATGTTAAGGTCTTAAAAGAATTATGTACTCAAAAGAGGAGATTTAAACCTAATGAAAGAGTCCAATTACCCTCTAATGTGTCTGCATTGTTTAAACCCCAAATTCCTGTAAAGTGTCAAGACCCTGGATCTTTCACTATCGCTTGCACTATAGGAAAGGTTACTATAGGGGGAGCCCTGTTAGATCTAGGTGCAGCCATTAATGTCATGCCTAAGTCCGTATACACCTCTTTAGGAGTCAAGACCCTTAAGTCTACTACTATTGTGCTCCAACTAGCTAATAGGACTATTAGGTATCCTGAGGGCATTATAGAAGACATTTTAGTCTAAGTTAAGGGATTGGTTTTTCTTGCTGATTTTTATGTGCTTGACATGTCTTCTGAACTTGTAAATGACACTACACTCATCCTTGGTCGACCTTTCTTAAGGACTGCTAATACCATGATTAGCATGAAAGAGGGCACCATAACTATGGAGGTGGGTGATAATAAAGTTTCTTTTAACATGTATGAAGCAATGAAACATCCTTATGAGGACTATTTACTTTTGGGGGTTAACATTATAGACATTGCTGTTAAGGATGCTTGCTTTGAAGTTGAATTGCAAAATGACTCTTTCTATTCTGATTTTTACACTGATGATTCTATTAATGAGAATGAATCCATTTATTCCTTTTCATCTCTTTACTCTACACTTTCTACTTGTTCATGTGGTGGTGATGTTACATGCCTTGATTGTATTGTGGTTAATTGCATGCTTTCTATCCCACATACATTTTCTGTTTCCTCCCTTGACTCCAAGTTAGACTGTGATTCCTCTATTGTCAGTGATGATTCCCTTAGGGAAAGCTTTCCTGTTGTTGTTTCAGATATAGAGGAAGATGTCATGGAGAAGAATCCCTCTAAGGCGGTTGCTGTAGATCAACTAGAAGTTGGTTCAATGCTTGGAGAGGAAGTTAACTGCAAGGCTAAGGAAGTATCATTGGTTGAAGGAAAGGGAAGTAATATGTTCTCTCTTGAACTTCATAAATTGATTCCTTCTATTGTGCAACCATCTACACTTGATTTGAAACCCTTACCACCTACTTTGAAATATGCTTTCCTTGAGTCTAATGAACAACTACCTGTTATAATTGCTAACTCACTGTCTGAGAGTGAGGAAGAGAGACTCTTGTCTATTTTGAGGGAGCATAGAAAGGCAATAGGTTGGACACTAGCAGACATACCAGGAATTAGTCCTGCTATGTGCACACATAGAATTTTACTGAGCGAAGAATCAAAACTAGTGAGACAACCCCAAAGACGATTGAACCCTCTCATATTGGATGTAGTTAAGAAAGAAATTATCAAATTGTTGAGTGCTGGGATAATATATCCAATTTCTGATAGTGAGTGGGTAAGTCCGGTGCATGTTATGCCAAAGAAGAGTGGGGTAACAGTAGTAAGGAATGAAAGGAATGAGTTTATCCCTACAGGGGTTCAAAACTCATGGCGTGTGTGCATAGACTATAGGAGACTTAATGATGCAGCACGTAAGGATCACTTTCTTATACCCTTCATTGACCAAATGTTGGAGAGATTAGCTGGTAAATCACATTACTACTTTTTAGATCGCTTTTCCATCTATTTTCAGGTACCCATAGCTCCCGAGGATCAGGACAAAACCACCTTCACATGCCCTTTTGGTACCTTCGCTTATCAAAGGATGCCATTTGGGCTGTGCAATGCTCCAGGCACCTTTCAAAGGTGTATGATGGCTATTTTTAGTGATCTTTTAGAGAACAACATGGAGGTTTTTATGGATGATTTTACGGTTTATGGGGAGAGCTTTGATCAGTGCCTGAATAGCCTAAGGCAGGCTCTAGAGAGATGCATAGCCAAAAATCTTGTTTTGAACTTTGGGAAATGTCATTTCATGGTGGGTAGTGGCATAGTGTTAGGTCACCTCATCTCTAGTACGGGAATTGAGGTTGATAAGGCTAAAATTGAAGTTATCTCATCTTTGTCTTACCCCACCTGTCTTAAAGATTTGAGATCTTTTCTTGGGCATGTAGGGTTTTATAGGCGCTTTATTAAAGATTTTAGTGAAGTTGCCTTGCCCCTTTTTACTCTACTTAAAAAGGATGTTGAATTTAATTTTGATGAAAAATGTAGACATTCATTTGATACTCTCAAGTCTATGCTTGTTTCACCTCCTATTTTGACTGCACCCAACTGGAATTTACATTTTGAACTCTCATGCGATGCTTCTTGTCACAACTTACTTATATAGTATCTTAGAATCTATTTAAAATCTTTTTTTACCACATTGGATAGTCCTGAGCTCAAAATCTCCTTTAGGACATTACTTTTCCGAAATTACTGTTCACTATGCAAATTTCAGATTACAGGTCCAACTTTGAAAAATCATAACTAATTCTACCAAAATCATATGGAGGTATTCCAAAATTCTACGAATAGATCTTTCAAGGATCTTTAAGGGAAAAATATCCAATTAGACTTATTTTTTCCAAATTTGTACAGTTTAATCAATAAATATTACTGTTCATTTTGTAAAATATGGAACTTTCAGATTCTATGCTTTAACTTTGGAAATTCATATCTCTTTGTGTACACATCCAATTGAAATGATCTATCTCTCATTTTAAAGCTTGGGATGTGTACTATGAGTCTACCAAATCTTGTAACTTAACTCATTCATTTGAGGGGTCAAACTAGAGCTACAACTCACTGCTCTAGGACTTACGTTTTATCCCTTAACATCTTTTTACTTTAATTCTTTTTATTTCTTTGGCATACATAACATGGGCTTACTCTTTCCCATTCATACTCATACACTTTTATTCATGCCATAAATATTATAAACACATGCATTGAATTGATGGCATTCATAACATAAATTTACAACATAGGAGAACTATATATTGAACATAATCTCAATCATTAACGTCAATAATTGTCCGCTTTCTTCTCCTTGCTTCTCATGCCATTAGTGCCCATCGTTGATTGACCTAAATGGTTAGTTAGGGAGGGGTGAGATTCAGGGGAATCTCGATAGCAAACAATACCATATTAATCATGTTAGATAGATGGATGTTAATTAGTGACATATTAGCATGCTCAAAGCTAACTTCTTGATGCATGGTCATGGAGACATAATCTACTCATCATGAATAGCAATTACAGCAGCCAAAACATGTCACAATAACATTCAATAACATGTACACAACAACACACAAGCATACAACATCAAGCAATGACAATAGGTAAGTTCACTACCTTGTACCTCAAGCTTTCCAAAGGTCCTAAGCATAGTCACATTGATCATACAATCCATTAGGACCTCTAGATTACATAAAGTTCAAGACTAGCTCTCTTGAACCTCAACCCTTTCTCATGCTTTTAGAGTTTTCTTTCTAGCTTTTCTAATATAAATCTCATCATTTCCCATCCTTAAGATCCATTTCTTATCAATTAGAACTACTTTAGATGGCCTTAGATTCAAGAGGATCAAATTTGGAAATTTTGGTTCGCGGGTATTGTTCACGCAGCAAGTCCAGAAATTTTGCTCAACTTCAAAAATTCATAATTAATTCTAGAAAAATCAAAATTGAGTGGTTCCAAGTGTCACTGAAAGCTCCTTAAGTTAAATTTAAAGGAAAAAGAGTTTCATAAACCAATTCTATGCTGAACAGTACCGGAATCATACGGAACTCGACACTTCCAAAAGTTCAACACTGTTTCCAGATTTCAATCTCTAACTTTGAAAAATCACCATAAATCATACACATATCCAAATAACATGTTCTACCCATGGATTTAAAGCTTACAGAATGTACTTTAAGCATGTAAAATTTTAGAATCAAATACAAAAAGTAACTTATTCAAAACAGGCATCAAATCATCACATAATTCTTCCAATTTCCACATAGATCCACTTGAAACAACCTCTAATCAATGTGTTCTAACCAAGTTTAACATCAAAATCATCCTCCTTTAACTCTTATTAATTTTGGCCAGCACCTTGCCCTAAGGGAAACCAAACTTTTTAACCATAAAAACCAAAGATTCAAAGCAAGAAACAAGGGGAAACAACTTACTAACCTTAGATCTAAACTTGGTTGATCAAAGTAGGTGTCTTCCTCTTGATTTAAGCTTCAAGAATCAAAATTGCAAGAGTTTCCCCTAGTGTTCTTCAGCTTGGCCAAAAATTTGAAGGAGGAAGGGTCTATTTATAGCCAAAAATTTGGCTTGAATGGACCAAAATGCCCTTGGTAGCTAGAAGAAGAAGTAAGGGCAATCTAGGAAGTTCAAGTTGACTTTTGCATCATCATTACATCACTTTCTTGCATCATGCTTACCTCATTCTTCTAGAAGGTTCTGAGTGTCAAAAATGTGGTGGAGGAGAAGGGAGATTAGATCCTAGCCGTTGGATCAAACTTGTTTCATAAGTTTCCTCCGAATTTACTTCGTCCGCGTTCTTCGGCTTTCTTTATGGCCTTCCAGAGCTCAGAAAATTCTTCTGTCTACTCCATAAATTCTCTTTAATTCTAGAGAATATCTATGAATTTTCTTTGACCATAACACTTCCTTTAAGCCTTGCGTAAAAATTCATTTACTAAAATGTCCTTTTATCGGCATAATCGGCTTTTTAATTTATTAAAGCCACTCCATTGGCCTTTTGGTTGCGGAACTAATTTTATAAATTAGTACAACCTTTCAACCATTTAACCTGATTTTTGTATACATTTTTTAGATCTCTTGCTATTTTAAATAATTACCTCAAACGGTATACTTTGTACTAGCCATAACCTCATAAATTCCATTTAAGCTGCCTCAGGGGTATTTACGTCTTTTCTCTTCACATAAGAGCCTTAGAATATTATTTCCCATTTTTTGAGATTTTCTTAGAATTTTCTGTATACTTTTCCATTTTTACCCTTGTTGGTTATAACTTTCTGAATTTACGGTTTAGTCTCTGCTTGGACTTAGCTTCATATAATCCTCTCTTTAAGGTTTCTAACTTAACCTTTTGCCTATATCTAGCCTCTTTTCTCTCTCTGGGCCTTCGAGACTTTACTGGAGCCTCTAACTTGATTATACTTGAGCCCCTGAAAACTTTCACTTTGTAGTTTAGTCCCTAAAACTGCTTTGACTTCCTTTCTCATCTTTGGGACTTCTGCTCAAAAGGAGTCTAGTAGCTTATCCAATTCAGCTATTTCTAGTACTTCTAGGTCTAAAAGTTTGGATGTTACAATTCTCCCCCTCTTAAAAGAATTTCGTCCTCGAAATTCCAAGTCAACCCTTTATTCTTACTTTTAATGAGGGGTTAACTGAGGAGAATATCTCCACTTATACTTAACTCTGGCCTCTTCAACTTTTCATTATACCTCATTTCTGGGTTTCAACCCTAGACTTTATACTTACATAACTTGTCATTCTATACTTTTCTGTCATTTGCCTGAGCATGGCCTTTGCTTTTAAGCATTTTGTCACCGCTGCTCACATTCTTCCTATACTTTAGGCTCATTCTCTCATAATAATGCCACGACAGTATACCTGTCTTCTCGGTATTTTACTATACCATGGAATTTTGGGTTCTCTTAATACAGCCTTCATCCATTCTTTGATGTATACCCTGTCATTCCTCTTTACTTTAAGGGCATATCTCTTTTCTTTCCTTCATTGACTAGAACAGAATTGAGCCTAGTCTAATCGACAATAGATGTGTCTGGAACAAGTCAAGGGTACTCTCTCTATATTACTCCACCGCTGAAGGAGGTTCCAGTATCTTAAACTCATCTCTAGTCATCGTCTTCCCAATGAGGTACTGTACTCTTACCCTTATGGCTAAGCTATTTTCTCTTAGGCTTGGTCTACTATGACCTTGGCAGCTACTGCGTTCTACCGTAAGCCTCTTCAGGATCCATCGTGACCCTAAAATACTATCATCAATCTGAGCCATCTTAGGATCTCTAGGAGACTCTAGACCATAGAGTTGAGTAATAAAATAAGTCACCTCTACTCAGCTGGTAACTTGACTGGTTATTTCCCAAGACTGATCACAGATATTAATAAAGTCTTCTTAGACCTTACTCAATCCTTTCTGTCAACTCTTGGAATTCTTAGCCTTTCCATATTTCTTTAGACCTTAGTTTTGGCTTCCTTAGGCCACTTCCCTTTTCTTTATGCCTTTTGAATCCCTAGGCACTGGCTCATCTCTAGAGCCCATTAACTTGCCATTATATTAATGCCAGCCTGCCTTGTCTTAGGACTCTGTAGTCCTTGCGTCTCGTAACAATTTGGACCATATTAAGGGAGGACTTATATCATCACATTCTTATTATCCTTCAGTATTCCTTAGTACCCTGTTAAGCTCAAGGAGCATCTGTTTACATATCACACTTCTGTTGTCTTAACCAGTTTCACTCTCTCTCTCTGGGGTAAGGTCCGTCCTGTGCCTTGTCTCGACTACTTCTACTTTTCCTGTGGGAGGACAGATTGCTTTGACTGGAGCATCGTCAACTCAACCACATGCTTTCTGTTTCATTCCTTCAGAGGATAGCTTACTCTTATGAGAGCAGCGTCACTCTGATCCGGAGAACCACTTCCCAATCTTAGAGAGGTACTTCATGGTCAAGACTTTCCTTATATGCAATCTCGGCCAAGGTACATTCCTCGAATACCATATCTCTATCAAAGAGAGCTTCTCTACTAGATTACTCAATCTTATAGGCAGTGGCATCTATCTATAGGAATTTCATTTCTTAGATTCTTTAATGGCCCAAGTGCCACGATTGCATGCTCTTGGATACCTTAGGGACATAAAAGAATATTATTTTAGTCCCTGACATAATCATCCACTATCATGTTCTTATTCATTTCCTTTCATCTCCATCCTCAAGAGGGATGTTGGCTCACTTTACTCTCTCTGACTTTCTTTACCTCTTGACCAATTATTCTTCTGGTCAGGTATTGATCACCATACCCTCATCACATCACACAGCGAACATTTAATCACCTTGTTGTGTGGTATCTAGGTCTGGCACCTAGGTCATCCTTGACACTTCATTTATTATCATCTAGTCTCTGCCTCTCTTGGTTCACTATCCCTTAGGGATTTGAACAAACCTCAAACATCTCATCCTGTTACCTTGCCTCTATCGAAGTCACATCGATTACTTAAGGTACAGGTTGACATTCGGTTCCCTTACTAGGGCATTGACTTATACCTCTGACTGGCTTACTATACCCTTAACCATTCATTTCTATGGTCATAAACTAATCATAAAGTGACCATATTACACAGCAGGCATTGATCATTAAAACATCTCCGCTGTGTGACATTCCAGTCAGGTACCTTAATCGATCACCCGAGGCTTAGATTGTCACCCTGGTTCCCTATTAGGGTCTGGACTCCTACTTTTTACTAGCTTACCATACTCTTAGCCATTACCCTCTAGAGACATCTTTCAACTTTGACTCATTCCCTGGTCAAGCTCTCTTAGCCTAACCATTCCTCTCCTGAGGGGGAGTCTCTTATCGGTGACTACCTATCTCTCAGGTTACTCTCGCCCAAGCACGCTTAACTGAATAGTGCTGATAGGCTCGAACTCTAGTACCTTGCTGTCTTAGGCCCTTCTTATTCTACCTTTAGTTAGGTCTTTCCAGCTTACATTCTTATCTCTCCCCTTATCTTAAGGATTTACCCGTCAATACTCAGTCTGTCTTATATCACATGGGTTCTTCCTATATCTAGAGCTAGCCTAAATGTCTCTTTTTCCAGGTCTTATGGCTCTAACTCCTCTAATTTTGGCTTTCCTCTATTAATCAGAAGGAAATTGAATCCAGCCTAATCAACGATAAGGTTATCTGGAAGGAAATCATGGGTACTCTCTCTGTACTGGTTTACAACTGAAAGAGGTTTCCATATCCTCAACTCATCCCTGGTCCTCATCTTCCCAAATAGGTACCAATCTCTGGGAGACTTAGACCATAGGACTAAGTGAAGTTATCTCCACTCAGTTGGTCACCATACTAGTAATTCCCCAAAACTGTTCCAAGAACCAATACCATTTTTTTAAGCCTCCTGTCAATTCCCCAGGCCACCTATTTGTCTCTTTAGGTGCCTAAGCCAATTTGTCTTAAGAGTTCTCTTACTCCTCCAGCTGCTCTTACCGTGTCTTACTACTTTAGAACGGTACAGAAAGAGGACTTATGTAACTTCTCGTTCCTCTACTTTGCTTTTCAGTACAAGCATACTCTAGCATGCATAATGTCTGGCATTTTAATGCAAGGAGTGTAAGCTCTTACTAGTTGCTATGTCCATAGTGTGCCAATCGGACATCTTATCCCTATAAGAGGGAGCCTCTTTTCTGTTCATAGCTGCTTCTGGAAGTCATAGGGAGAGGACTTTTAAGGTTCTTTTTCTTTCTGCTTACTCTAGTACTCTGCTAAGCTTAGGTACATCTAAGCCTAGCTTTGTTCTTGGCAAGTCATACTCCTATTGGGTAAGGTCAACTCCACTTGCCTTGCCTCGGCTGCTTCCCTTTTCCCTCTCGAATAGGGCATTTTGCTCCATCTTGAGTAATATCAATTCTAACTTGGAGGACCAATTCCCATTTTCTCTAAGAAGATTCCTGGCCAAGAACTTATCCCTTGAAAAGGGTGCCTCTCAACCTAAACTCCAAGCAACTGAGTATCTCTTAACATTAAGGGGAACATGCCAACCTCTAAGCTAGTTCCCTACATAGCCATTCGTCTTGTCCTCTTCTTTTTGTTCCTTAAGAAATTTTACTAGAGCTCTCCATCTTACCTCACTATCTCAAGGTTTCTATTCATCTATTCCAGGACTTGAGATAGCTACTCTATCTTGGAGTCCTAGCCCTAACAAGGCTATAAGAGTTTGTCTAGCTTAGCTTGCCACTTACACCTCCTTATTGGTGTAAAGACTCAACTCCTAACTGACTCGTTTAACTCCTTATCATTACTCTTTCTCTTAAGGGAGAATCTGATAATTCTAATCGGTGGCTACCTCTTTCTTTCTAACTTCTACTAATCTCACTCTTTGTGACCTCTGAGAGTCGTTGTATCTCGTTGAGATACCACCTCAATATCTGAGATTTATTGTGTTCATCGGTCATGACCAGAACCCTTGTTTGTAGCGATAGAAGTTACCACCTCCTTTGATAATCACTCTGTATTCGTCCATCGCCACTAATTCCCTTAGTTTGTCATGACAAAACACGCTTTTCTCTTAACCTCTGTTAGTCTTGGGTAGCTTCATTTATTGTACTATTGCCAGTCTAGGCATCCATTACGAAGTTTAACTTAACTTCTGGATTTAACTCCATTTTTCTTGAAGGTAGGATCAGGGTTTTGTCCTTACTGTTATGGGAAGGCAACCAATTCAATCCATCACCACATCAGCTTCGTAGAAGGCCTACACATCAAGTTTAAGGCAATATAACAGTGCTCAAAACCAACTATACCGTTTAAGCACCCATCAGATGTAATTGTCCTATTATATGTTGGTAAGGACATATATATATATGGCAACATATTCATAACCAAGTCAGGTCCTTTAAAACAATCATATGAGAGAAGAAAATGATTAGCACCCTAATGTATCATTGCAATCATTGGGAAGTTCATAATAATGATCGTTCCTTGGATTATTTCTGAAAATTTTCGGGTTTCTTTCCCTGTGATGGCAAGTACTTGTCCTTGGGTACGTAACCTTGGCTTCTCTATATTCTGTGGCCATTCTCTCATGAAGTGTCTGGACTTACTGCAAGTGCAGCAAACGTTTTACTCAACCATATACATTCTATCACCATGACTCTTGCCGTAATTGGGCATTCCTTGCCATTTGATGGCTTACCTCCCTTCTTACTCTTTCAGTTGTCCCACAACTCTTCCTCTTCCCATTCGCATCAGAAGAGGTACCACCCTGATGTCCCTCCTCTAACTTAGGAGTAGGCATCAATTGATGGTTCAATCTGCTCGCTGTAATTTGGCAAGCCTCAACTACCTTGTGGAAATGCTCGAACTACTGAGGAGCAATCATCTCCCTTAAGGACTGCTTTAGTCCTTTGACTATCTTTTGGTCATCTACTTTTCATCATCTCGGTAACGCAGGTAACTGAAGTAGTGGAAAAGATGTCTAAACTTAGCTAAGTACTTATCAGCTGACTTGTTATTCCTCTGCTTCAGGGTTAGGAATTCTACTTCCTTTCTGTCCCTGGCTGACCTTGAAACTTATTTCTCATAGAACTGCTCTAGGAACACTTCCCATGTTTTAAGCATCCAGAAGAATCTTAGTATTCTTCCACTAGTGGTCGGTATCTTTCTCTAACTTGTAAATTGCCCTTTGGGCTTTCCGTGTAAACAGACAGTCTAGAACTTTAAAAATCTTTTCCAAGCAAATGATCCAGTCCTCCGCTGCTTGGATGTCAATTACTCTATGGAAGGATGGCGGATTGTGCTCTCAAAAGCAAGTCATCCACTGCTGGGTGCTATTGGGGTCTACTACTGGTATTGCCGATCCAGGCAATTGTTTTGTTGCCTGTGTTATTGAGATTTCTTCCTCTGGCTGCCTCCTGTCAAGGTTAGCCACTGCCATTGCTACTGCTGCTACTATTACAGCGTCTCATTCTTATTCCTAGCTAGCTTGTGCCGCCCTCAACCCTTCAATAGCCTTTTATTGCAGTTCAAAGCATTCCAAAATTAATCGTATTGGATCAGGATGGACCCTTCTGTCGCGTCCTAAGGGTCTCTTCGACAAAGAGTTTTATCGGTTTTGACCAATACGCTAACTAAACAGATAGCATATTCGAGGAATAAGAAAATAAACAACATACTTGGATTTCATTTAGCAACATATGCATACATCATTCAAGCATCAGTCTTCAATCACAGCAATATGATTTAAATACATATCCATCTTAGAAACATACACAACAATCAAGCATGCCAGACCAACCTACTACTGTTAGCTGTAACAATACAAGTCCTATGTCAGTAATACAAAAGTCTAACTAGCTACCCAAAATGGGAAATAGTGAAACTCTCAAGGCTCTGGGTCTATTAACTCAACATCGGATCCCAATGTCGGGTACAAATGACAAAACTCATTCTTCCATCATGGTATAAATAGGAGCACATCCGTCGTCATCAGGATTCAGTCTTCTGTATCTACTCAAGGAAATGTATTCCTTACAAAGATCTCAAGGGCATCAATGAGATCATTGAAGCTAGCACTATTCATATGACTACAAATGTCTCTCACACCATTTTTCCAAAGCCGGGTCTGAGGGCATACTCTAAGTAATGCTGATATCCAGTCCATCATCTCTAGGGTAGCATCTTCCCTAGTCACATAATGGTAAAGCTTTTGGATATCCTCTAGATATCTTAGGTACACATGGGCATTCTGATTCTCATCGTGCTTAATGTACCAGCCCCTCTCCCTAAAATCCCTGGCTAGGTCCTCTATGATGTGAAATTCTTTCATAATTGGGAGTAGCTTGACTTCACTAGGCCCAGCTCCAACATCATCAGATATTTCAATGACCTCAATCCTCTGAGGATCATTGGAAGCAACGGTGGCCATGTCAGGTGGAGGGTTACTCTCCCATAAGGTATCATAGTAGAAGTCTGCTACAAGATTATAGTCCTCATCCTTATCGAACCATTAAGGGAAAGGTTCTCCTGGTCTCCTCTGATTAATTGAACCCTCTGAATCACTATTGTTGTCACAACAAGCCATTCTACTCCACCCTACATTATAATAACCAACCATCTAATAATTAGACAGTAGTACTCTTCTTCAAGAATATGTCAATTTTCCTTTTAACTGACATTTTAACTAAGTAGAGCGTTCTAACCTATGCCAGAACCTCCGCTCTAATACCAAAAATGTCACACCTTACTATTATATCAACTTAGATTCCATTCAAAACCATTTTTCAACACATTGGATGGTCTTGGGCTCAATTTTCACCTTAAAAATGCTAAATTTCGGGTTTTTACTGTTCATCAGGTAAAAATCCAGTTTTTCTGGCCCAACTTCAAAACTTCATAACTTATTCCACAAAATTCCAAAGGGGGTGGTTCAAAATTCTACTTAAAGCTATTTAAGTCCTCCTTCAAGGAAAAATAATCTCATGATCTAATTCCTTATGAAAAAGCGTTAGGTTTTTGTGAAATGCAACACTGTCCATTTGCCAAAAACCCTTTTTTCCAGATTCTGACCTTTAATTTTGAAAAATCATTAAAATTCATATACTTGGTCATTTTTAACGTATTAGCTATCAAATTGAATCTCAGGAGGTTACCTTTCATCATACCAAATTTCGTGATTAAACGTGTCCGGGATCATAATCAAAAAGTCATGCGAACATGGCAGTATCAGTGTGCTTACAGCACTGTTAGCTTAATATATACATAACCAAAAAGGGTCCACGCATTTTATGGCAAAACACCATACTTTAGCCTCCAATCTGTAGCTTTCTCATAGTAGTTTCAGGCCCTAAAATGTTAGATTATATTTGAGGGATGAAATTTTAAGAAATCCTAGTAGCAAGATCAATCAACCAAACATTAACATGCATCATTATAAAGCATTTCAACATTAGCTATCATAGGAGAACTAATCTTTTATAAATAGGCAACCTCAACGTGCAAGGCCATGGCAACAAATGCAAGGAGCAACCATATCACTACATCATAGTTCAACCATATAATAGCCAGCATACATGCCATAAATAACAATGTAAAGTTAACATTAATGGCTAATTAGATCCCACTACCTTAATCCAATGGTTTTTGTTTTTCTTGTTGTTCCTTCTTGCTTCCACAAGTGCCAAACTCTAACATAGCAATCCATAAAAAGGACAGCAAGAATCATCAACCATTTCTCATAAAATCAATAACATAACTCAAGTAACTCCTGAACCCCTTAAAGCTTCCATCTTTGTTCTTGAATTTTTAGAGTTGGTTTCCATAAACCCTAAAAATTCCCTCTTGACTCAACCCTACATGATTTTTCATGTAGATTCCAAATATCTACTTGGATTTAACAAAATAAATTTTCCTCTTCCATTTTCAACTTGACTGAACCCTTAGGGTTTAAAACCCAAAAATTGCAACTTTGATTCTATGGCTTCCAACACTTGTTCTTTAGGTTTACCCTTCACTATTTTTCATTTTGAACACAATGGAAGCCTCAAAACTTTGAAAAACATATCCTAGGGTTCAGATCTTACTTTGGTCGAAAATAAAACTCAAGGAAATAACCATGAAAAATGCTTCAAAACCAACTATAATCACTTGCAAACACTAGGATCTAACTTGTGTTGTTGTGTCTTAGCAAGATCTAACAACCAAACTCCCTTCCCTTTTTATTATTCAGTTCGGCCAACCATTAAAGAGAGAGGAGACAGATTTTTCAACCATAAAAGAGAAGGAAAACAAGGCAAGAACATATTTAGAACTAAGAACTCACCTTGAATCCTTGATTGAATGACCAAAGTTGATAGCTTTTTCCTTGGTTCTCCTTCAAGCTCTCTCTTTTTCCCCTTTCTTCTTGCTTGGCCAAAACTTGGATCAGATTTAGGGGAAGAGAAGCTCATTCAATCCACACAAAATATCCCACCAACCATCATTAATGAGGAGCCAAGTGTCAAGTGCCTACTTAGTCTTGCATTTTCCCTTTAATTAACTTAATGACAATTGAAATTAATTTCAAAAGTCAAGATCCTCTCTATTGGTAGCTTGACACTTGGAAAGCTCTAATTACCATCCATTAAAGGCTTAACAAGTGGCAACTTGTAGGCCAAGTAAAGTGCAAGACTCTACTTCTTGCTTTATCGGTGCACTTTTATTCCGGGTTTAACTTCTTTTCTATAATTACAATACTCTGGCCTCTGTAATTATTTTTTGTCAGATCCATAAATTATTCTCCTCATTTTTATCTTTCCAAATTGCCCTCTTTGTCTCAAAATTAATTTTCCAATAATTAAATAAAAAGGAAAACTAATTTCCTTCTCTTTATTGATTTTTTCACTTTTCAAAAGAATTAGGAAAAATCTTGGACACTTGAGGGTCTTCTTTTAATTCCATAATCTCTTATAATTTCTTGGGATATCATAGAAATTTTTTGGGATTTTATTCTTCTTAAATATATTTATTTGGAATTTTCCAAATAAAGACCTTAAATTAGCTTAAATTGCCCTCAAGTTCTTTTGTAATTTCTCTAAGGGCAAATTGGTCATAAAACCAATTTTATAATCCCATATAATTCTCAAGTAACATTGTCCTTATTTTTTCTTAATTTTCTGAGACTCAGAATTATTTTTCTATAATTATTCTTGACCAATTTTCCTTAATTAGTCAAACTTTTCATAATTGGCCTGGAAAATTATAATAATTATTTTCCACCAAAATTCTTCTATTTCTCCTTGTCATTTTTGGCTTTTAAATATTTAGGAATATTCTTATTCCTAATTGCCATATTACTGGATGTGACATAAGGTCTTAGCCAGGGATCTTCCTAGAGAAAGTGGGAATTGGTCCTTTGAGTTAGAATTAATATTGCTCTCGATAGAGCAAGATACCCTATCTGAGTGGGAAAGGGAAGTAGCTGAGGCAAGGCAAGCGGAGTTGACCTTACCCAATGGAAGGATGACTAGCCAAGAACGAAGCTAAGCTTGGACGTACCTGAGCTTAGAAGAGTACTAGAGCAAGCAGAACGAGTAAAAACCTCATAAGTCCTTAGCAGAGTACTAGGGTTTGATATTTGTGAAGGAAAGGAAGAAAAGCAAAGAAAGCACAAATCTTTGGAGTAAAGTAGCAAAGTTGAACCTAACTACTAACATTAACTTTGCATTGTTGATTATTGCATGATTAATTGCTATTATGTGGATGAACTTTCTTGATTGTGATGTGGCTGCTTTTTCCACTTTCTTGCTTTGGCCTTTGCATGATTGAATTTGCCAAATGATAAGCATGCTAGTTCACCAATAGTAGTTAATGTGGTTATGCATAATAATGATGCTTGTTGGTGATATAGTTGGTTAATTTTGCTATTTGGGTTTTTTTTTTAAATCTCATTCCTTCCAAATAAAATCTAACCTTTTAAGAGCTGAATCATCAAGAGGCAAGCTATAGATTAAAGGTTAACTATGGTGCCCAAACCATAAAAATTTCGTTGGATTTTGGTTATGTAAATATTATGCTGTTTAGTGCTGTAACCCTAACTACACAGCTGACTTTGAGCGATGTTTTGACTAGGTTACTGAATAAATTTAATTACAAAGTTTGGTATGAATGTAGATCACGTGCTAAGCTTCAATTTGATAGGTAGCACATTAAAAATAGCCAACTACATGATTTACAATGATTTTTCAAATTTAAGGTCCAGAGTCTGAAAAGCGAATTTTTACCAAAAAGACAGTGGTGAATTGCACAAAAGCCTGACACTTTCTCAAATAGAATTGGTTTACAAGATTATTTTTCATTGATAGAACATTCAAAAAGCTTTTTATAGAATTTTGAAGCACTCCATTTCTATTTTTCTAGATTAAGTTATGACTTTTTGAAGTTAGGCCAGAAAACTAGACTTTTACCCAATGAACAGTAAAAATCCAAAAATTGGCATTTTTCATGAAAAATTGATCCTAAGACCATCCAATGTGGTCTAAATTGATTTTGACTAAACCCTAAGTAGATCCAATAGTGAGGTGTAACAATGTAAGAGGGCACAAAGACAAAAAATGTTAGCCATTTTTGGCAAGAGTGCACTAAGTCCAGCAAGATGGAAGATAAAGTTAAGATAAGCAAAGATAGTCTAAGGTTAACAAAAGGATTGAGTAAGATCTATAAAGACAATATTAAAAGCATCTTGCGGAATAACTTCAAATGAGATGGTAGAGTAAAGAAAATAGATATGGGAGCTGTTAGAAAAGAGATTCATTAGATCTAGCATATCTCCCTAAAGTGCTGCAGCACTCTTTGTTAAGAAGAAGGATGGTAGTCTAAGGTTGTGCACAAACTACCGAGAGCTAAATAAAGTGATGAGAAAGAATAAGCATCCCGCACTACGAATCGATGGTCTACTAGACTAGCTGGTTGGAGCTACGATATTCTTAAAAATCAGCTTATGATAAGGATACCACCAGCTGAAGGTAAAAGTCGAGGACCTTCTAAAGACTACTTCTAGGACCTGATACGAACACTATGATTTTTGTGATGCCGTTAGTTTAACAAATGCCCCAACTACTTTTATGGATTATATGAACTAGAATTTCACCTGTACTTAGATCGGTTTGTCATAGTCTTTATCGATGACATCCGTGTGTACTCCAAATCCCAAGAGGAACATGGGTAGCAATTAAGGACTTGTTTTAGTACACTAAAAGGGAGACAGCTCTACGCTAAACTTACTAAAAGGGTGTTCTGGCTAAATGAAGATAGATCCCTAGGCTACATAATTAAGAAAGAAGGTGTGGCTATAGATCCCAATAAAGTTGAGGCAGCTTTCAATCAGGTACAACCAAGACAGTAATAGAGATAAGAAGTTTCTTAGGGCTGGCAGGTTACTATAGGAGATTTATACAAAATTTTTCTGTGATTGCCCAACAACTAACCAAGCTTACCAGGAAAAATCAGTAATTTGTGTGGGACAGTAAGTGTGAGGCAAGCTTTCAAGAGCCAAAGTAAAGGTTGACCTCGACTCCAGTACTAGTGATCCCTAATCTGACACTACCGTATGTAGTGTACACAGATGTGAGTAAATAGGAATAGGAATTGGGATGTGTATTGATGCAGCAAGACAGAGTCATTGCCTATGCCTCATGACAGCTAAAGTCTCATGAGGAGAATTACCCCACACGTGACCTAGAGCTAGCAGCAATTGTTTATGCCTTAAAGATATGGACGCATTATTTGTACAGGGCAACCATAGAACTATTCTATGATTATAAAAGTCTCAAGTACTTGCAAGAATAGAAAGAGTTGAATATGAATAGAGAAGATAGATGAAATTACTTAAAGACTATGACTACTAGATCAAGTACTATCCGGGAAAGGCCAATAGAGTAGCTGATGCCTTGAGCAGGAAGGAAGTACAGGTGGCAACCCTGATGATTAAAGAGGTTAAAGAGGGTGAATTATTAAAAGGTATGAATGATAGGGTCCTATCCATCAGATGCAGTTGATATCTGATGTAGCAGAAGGAGCAGTAATGAAGGTCTTATTGACCGATCGGATTAAAAGAGCTCAAAAAAGGGATGAATTAGCGGGGACCCTTTGAGCTACAGTACCAAATAATGAGATAAGAGATCTTGAAATCTCGACTGAGGGAATATTAAAATATAGAAAAGAGCCTATGTCCCTCCAGTAAACGGTTCTAGGAACCAAATTCTAAATGAAGCACATAAGAGTAAGTACGTGATTCATCCGGGAATAACCAAGATGTACCAAGACCTTAAGCAGAGGTTTTAATGGCCTGCTATGAAGTAAGATGTCACACAATATGTGACAAGATGCCTCACGTGCTATAAAATAAGGATAGAGCAAAAGAAATCATCTGGATTTCTGCAAACCCCAAGTAGAAATGGGATAGCATTCTCATGGGTTCTATTATGGGATCACCTCGTACGTCATTAAGTTACAATGTGACGCAGGCCATGGTTGAACAATTGACAAGTCGGCCCATTTCCTAGCAATTAAAGTTAAAATACTTACTAGAGGAATTAGTGAGATTATACATTAAGGAGGTTGTTAAACTTCATAGGGTACTAAAGGACATCGTGCCAAATAAAGACCCAAGTTTACGTCCAGATTCTGGAAAAAGATGCAAGAAGCCATGAGAACCGAGCCTTAGTATGGCTTATTACTATAATTAGATGGGAAAACAAAACGAATGATCCAAACCCTAGAAGACATGTTGAGGGCATATATTTTGGATTTTAAAAGAAACTAGAATGAGTACCTGCCACGGGCAAAGTTTGCTCACAGTTGTAGCTATCATTCCAGCCTTCAAATGGTCCTATTTGAAGCTCTGCAAGGGAGAAAATATAGATTCCTAATTTGCTAGACAAAACTTAGAGAAAGGAAAGTTTGAGATCTAAATATAATCAACCAAACCTCTAAGCAAATACAACTATTTAAGCAAAAGTTGCTTACAACTCAGAGTAGATAGAAGGTTACACCGATAACAAGTGAAAACCATTAAAGAAAAAAAGAGTTGATGCCAAGGTATGTAGGACTGTTTGACATTTTAGAGATATAAGTCCTGATGAGGATATATTTAGGCATGCTAAATAGGGGAAAAATGGGACATTCTTCTCAGGTAACCTCTCAGTGATAATCAAACTAGAGGTTCAGCCCTGAAATTCCAAGGATGAAATTTTTGAAAGAGGGGGAGAATTGTCACATCTCAATTTTTAGGCCCAAGAGCCCCAAAAGTAGCCTAACGAAGGTATACTACTAAGTCCTTTTTAAGAAGAAGTCCCAAAGATGAGAAAGGAAGTCAAGGCAGTTTTAAAAACTAAACTACAAAGTAAAAAGTTTTCAGGGGCTGAAGCTAGAGGCTCCAGTAAAGTTTTAAGGGCCTAGGAAGAGGAAAGAGGCTAGATACAGGCTAAAGGTTAAGTTAAAAGCCTCAAAGAGATGGTTTATGAGGTTAAGCCCAAGCAGAGATAAAATTATAAATCCAGAAAGTTATGGTCATTAGGGGTAAAAATGGAAAGTATATAGAAAATCCCAAGAAAATCCCAAAAAATAGAAAATAATATTCTAAGACTCTTTTATGAAAAGAAATAACAAAAATACCCCTGAGGTAGCTTAAATGAAATTTATGAGGTTAAAGCTGGTAAAAAGTACACCATTTGAGGTGATTATTTAAATTAGCAAAAGACCTAAAAAATCTACACAAAAATGAAGTTAAATGGTTGAAAGGTTGTACTAATTTATAAAATTAGTCCTGTAACCAAAAAAACCAGTGGAATGGCTTTAATAAATTAAAAGCCCATTATGCCGATAAAAGGGTATTTTAGTAAATGATTTTTATTTAAGGCTTAAAGAAAGTGTTATGGCTTGAGAAATTTTATAGATATTCTCTAGAATGAAAGGGAATTTATGGAGTAGATAGAAGAATTTTCTGAGCTCTAGAAGGCCGTCAAGAAAGTCAGAGAAACATGGGCCAAGTAAATTAATAGGAAACTTGAGGATTAAGTTTTGATCCAATGGTTAGGATTTGATCTCCCTCCTCCTCCACCAAATTTGTGATACTTTGCACTTTCTAGAAGAATGATGTAAGGATGATGCCAGAAGATGATGCAATGATGCTACATAAGTCCACTTGATCTTTCAAGTTTACCCTTACTCTTTCTATTAGCTACCAAGGGCATTTTGGTCCATTCAAGCCAAAGTTTTGGCTATAAATAGCCACTCCCTCTGTCACACCCCAAGTTTTGGGCCTAAGAATACATGGGTTAGCCTAAGATAGGTAGGCTACTAAATCCCTATGAGCAGAGTTCCAGATATGTAAAAGGAATGTTGAAGGGTTTCAGGGACTAAACTGTAAATAGAGAAAGTTCTAGGGACTAAAATGTAAAGAAAGTTAAAGGCTCCAGTGAAGTCTCAAGGCCCAGAAATGAGAAAAGAGGTTAGTTCAGACCAAAGGTTATAATAGAGGCCATAATAGGGTGATTTATAAGGTTTACTTGACCAAGGGCAAAACTGTAATTTTGGAAAGTTTCGGGCCAGGAATGGGTAAAAATGGAAGTAATACCCAAAAAATTCTAGAAAATTCCAGAAAATGTGCTTTTATTGGTCAATAGTGTTGACTATTTTTTTCCCCTCTGCTCCTTTAAGGTGGCGCCATATATATGCTTTTATTGGCCAATATCAATTATTAAAAATACCTAGAGATCTCAGAAAATTATGAAAAATTAAAAGAAATTCATTTAAGAATTATGGAGATTTATAAAATTATTTCCAACCCTAAATGATGAGGAGGTTAGCTTTAATTGAATATAAAGCTAAATTAATATTGGTAGATTGTCTGTTTTTACGGAAACGGCAATTTAAAGAGTTATATGGGGAGAAAAATTATGAAATTAATCAAGGAAGTTCCCTTTACTGAGATATAATTAATGGTGATCTGATATAAGAATTCTGAGATACTAGAATTTTTTGACTATCAGATAAAATAAACCAATATTATATTACGATTCAATAGACTGTCAGGATAACCGAGGTGGTAAAATTTCTGACTGAATGTCAAGGACACATGTCACACCCAAATTGGCCAAGAAAGGGAAAAAAAAGAAAAAAAAAAGAAAAAGGAAAAGAAAATACTAAATCAAGTTAGATTAAAATTTAATTAGGGATAAGTAAAATGATTATGGTTAAGTCATCTTCTGTAGGATCATGACACGTGGCAAACATGGTTCATTGGATGGCTAGGATTTAACCATCTATCTTTGAAAAGTCAAAAGTTTCTAGAAGGGTAATTAGCCAAGTTAATCAAGGAATTAAGAGAGTTAACCTTGGTTAAAGCCTAATTAATTTTAATGGATAAGAAAGATGACATAAGCCCTAATGACTCACCGTCCAAGTGTCAACATATTAAGCCACATAGTCTAAGATTTGTACATGTGGAAAGAGATAAAAATTGGAGGGCTAAGATTAAGTCTTATGCAAGAAGGGCAAATGCAGAATTAATGAAAAATGAAGCCTATAAATACCCCCTCCCACATGTTCATTTTGTGTGAAGCCTTTCAAGTAGGAAACCTCTTGCAAATTTTCGTTTAGAGAGAGAAAGAGAAGATTTCTAGTGAAAGAAAGTCATTTGGAAGCAAGGTAAGCTTCTACAACTCTCCTATTTCAAGTATAATAATGATATGTGGGTTTTGTGCTATTTTAATGATGATGGAAAGTCATTTTCCTAAGGGGAAGTGCTGTCCAGATTTTATCAAAATGATAGGGAATGGTTTAGATGAAGTATGGTTAAGATTAAGCATGGTTAAAGGTTAAGGATTAAGTGATTACATGTTAGTTTTGTTGAGAATCCTTTTCCCTATAATTATATATATGGTTCGGCCAAATTGAGAAACGTAGGAGGGAAGATGTTTCAATTCAATTTGATGCTTCCAATGAGTTTAAATGATGATTTAGTATAGGTATATACCAAGAAAGGGATGTTGGAAGCATTAAAAATTGAAATGAAAATTTTGAACCTATTTATCCCTATAGTTCGGCCAAGTCAAGTTCAATGGGAAAGGATTGGATTTTCATAAAACTAATATGATAAATGGATTCTACATGGAAAATTATGTAGGAAAGGCCCAAGAAAGTTCAAGAATCAAAGCTAGAAAAATAAACTCTAAAGGTCATGACAAAAAGGGGTTTAAGGGGTTATGTTAAGTTATGGAGTTGAAGTAATGCTTAATGTTGTGTCATTGGTTGCCTAATAGGCTATACACAACAAAGGGCAAAGATCTAGTCAAGAGAAAAGAGTTCAAGAGGAAGGAAAGCCACCAAGGTAGCTTTTGCATTCTATTACTTGTTAGAGTTACTATACATTGTATGTTCATTGCTATGTGTTATGATGTTATGCCATGATGCCTCCATGCATGTATACCTTAGTTTATGCAAGGTTAAGATGATATGTTATGTTATGATGTTATGTTTTTCCATGGCAAGTACATAATACTTAAGTATGTATGTATGAATATAACTTGAATTACATTGTGATGTGTAACCATAGTAATGTATGCAATGTGCTACTAAGATTTTCCAAGAATCTTACCCCCATACTTAACAACCCCTAGGGCCTTTAACCTCCAAGAGAAAAGGAAAAGAAGTAGCTATTGTCACACCCTGATAATTTTATCCTAATTGATGAATGATTTGAGACTGACTAAGGTCAAGTAGTATAATAGGCTAGTAGAGGATCCAGGTTATAAGGAAAAATTAGGATAGGGACATAATGGTCATTTTTGAAAAGATTGGTCAAGAAAGGGCAGTATTGGAAATAGTGTCCGAAATTCCTGAAAATTCCCAGAAAATCATGAAAAATAGAAAGGAGGGTACAGAATAATGTTTGAGGCTTAGAAGGTGAATATAGGATTAAAAATAATTTATCAGGGAATTATTTGTAATTATTCGAATTTTTGGTTAATTAAGGAAAATTAGCCAATTTCCATTATTTAAAATATATAGAGGCCTCAAAAAATTTAAGGAAAAATAGGGATAAATTATGTGACATATTATCCTAATTTATAAAATTACTTCCCACCTTTGGATGTACAGAGGTTAGCTTAAAGAATATTTATTACCGAATTATTATCGGTAGAATAGTGATTTTTGACGGAATAAAATTTAGAAAATTATAGAGGGAGGTAAAACTTGAGAAAAATCATGGAATACCCTTGGAATGAGTGGAATTTAAGGAGGTGTTGAAATCAAAATTTTGTGACAGTAAATTGGAAAGGATTGTTGAAAATCGGACCGAAAATACACAAATAATCAGTGGATTGCACTGAATATTGGATAAGTCATTTTTCTCCCAATATTTAGAGTAATATTTCGGCCAAAAATAAGGGGGAGGACAAAGTTGGAATTTTCCAAGTTGTTCAAGGGCGTAAAGGGAAATAAGAGACAAAACATTAAAATAATATTTTATTACCACATGAAAATCACATGGTGAATAGGTGTCCATCCATGTGTCAACTTCTTGTGGTGTGTGCTCTAGGATTTGTCCATGTGTAAAGTGAAAAAAAATGGACGGCCGAGATCGCATCTTTTTCCGAAGGGCATTCTTGGAATTTTAAAAAATCAAAGCCTATAAATACCCCCCTCTCATGAACATTTCGGCCAAGGCAAGTTTTTGGTGAGGGAATGTTGTGTTCTTGAGTTCTAGGAGAGAGAAAGGAAGAAAGAAGAGAGAGAAAGGGAGAAAGCAAAGTTAGACACCTCTAATCGCCGATTAAGAGCTAATTAAGGTATGTTTACCTCCCTAAGTGTTAATTATTTCTAGTTAATTATTTATTTGAGGAAGATTAGGATTAATTACCTTGATTAATTATGGTTTAGTGATATCTAAGATTAATCATGTTATTTGATTAAAGATTAGTAAGTAATTAAGGTTAGCTACCTTGATTAATTAGTAATTAGTGATTAGTTATGCTAATTGAAGGATGATTAATTATAATTAATCATGTTGATTAAGGGTTAATCATGTTAATTAGAGAATGATTAATGGTTAATCCATAAGGGATTAGTGACTTAATCTTAGAGGATTATATTGTACTAATGACTATATGATTTAAGGACCTTAATTAAATATTGGATTAAGGATTAAGGGTTAGTGATTAACCAAGAAAGCATGATTAATCATGGATTAAGGAAGAATTCCAAGACCTTAACTGAGGATTAAGGCTTGGTCAAACCAAAGTCAAAGGATTAGGAAAGGTATACAGAAGTTATATGGGTAGTATTATATTAAGAAAGAATTGTATACTGGATATGGAATTTACCATACCCTTATTGCATGGTTGATAGGCAATTTTCTGGAAACCTAGGAGGACCTCAAGCAGGGAAAACAGGGAGGAAACATTAAGCGTGGAACTGAGGTAGCGTGAACTTGCAATTATTTTGTTGACCTGCATTTGGTGTTTCTGCTATGTGTGTTTATGTGCCATGAGAATGTTTATGCACAGATGATGTGAACTCTTTACAATGTATGCCTTGGCTCTTGCATGATTGAGTTTTGACTAGAATGATTATATGCTCCATGATATGATGACATGGATACAGAATGGTTATGGCATGGCATAAAGACTAGCAATGTTATTTTACTGCATGTAGCATGACATCTTATGCATGTTAACCTGATGGTTGTATGTTCAATGCTACTGGGATTTCTATGAAATCTCATTCCTCCTATAACATGATATCCTAGGTGCCACTACTTCCAAGGAGAAGGGAAAAGAAGTAATCATGGCTTGAGGAAATTATGATCCATGTATTGTATTATATGGTTTTAAACCTTTCTGTTCCAAGCCATGTAAGCATATTTTGATCATGAACACATAACATGATACCCTTTTGGATGTATATTAATGGTAGAGTACCTTTATATGTGATTATGGTATGCTTATAGTGAAAAACGAAATGGTGCTAAAATTAGTGAAAAATAGGGATAAAAATGGTCTAGATTTGACCAAACTTTGACCAATGAAGACCCTAGTCAAATGGTTGACATTTTCCCTAAAATTTTGCATGCAAATAGATCTTATTTTTCCCTTTAAAATGAGTGGTAAAGCATCACAATTAGAGCTCTGTGCAAGAAGTTATGCATTTCCAAAGTTAGGCAAAAATCCTAAAAAATAGAAAAATGACCAAATGAACAGTACTGTTTGAAATTAAAATCGGATGCGTTTCTGATTAAAGTGGAACCTGAGGTCATTTTTTCTTGATAGATGATGTTAAGAGCTTTGAGTGAGACTTGGAACGACCTTGTTTCGATTTTTCTAGAATTAGTTATGATTTTCCAAAGTTATGCCAAGTTTAAGGTTATAGTGAATAGTAATGTGGGAAAAGAAATTTTTAAACTCAGATTTTCAACCCGGTAACCTGAGATTGCGCTTCCAAATATCTTAACTTGGCATAATATAAGGTCGCAAATGTAAGGTGTTACAGCTATAGTGGAGAATTAAGTTTGCTTCAAGAAGAAGAAGAAGAATGAAGAAAAACCTTATGTTGGATGAATGTAATTAAGAGTATGCTTTAAGGTTTTAAGTTATGGATATATGCTAGCTTATGTGTTAATATGTGAAAGCATGCTAGTGTTGTCCAATATGCATGATTATATGGTAGGAGAATTAGTATACAAGTACTTGGTCAAGTAAGACAATTTATCCTTCCAAGGGGGATAAAAGTCAACATTATGGACCTAAACTTTGACCAAAGTCAAATTAAGCAATTGAGTGAGTATAGCCATGAGATTCGGTGAGCAAATAGATGGGATTTTTTTCTTTAAGATGAGAGTTGGTTCACCTGAACCTGATAATCACACAAGAAGTTATGCCCTTCCAAAGTTGGGCTAAAATAAGTGGAAAATGAAAAAATGACCATATGAACAGTAACTTTTTCAAAAAAAAAACTGGGCTCAAATTTTAAGGCAATCAGTCCAGAAACTATTTTCTCTCAAAATTTTATCCAAAGAGATTTCCATAGAACTTAGAATCACTCGATTTCGATTTTTCTACAATTAGTTATGAATTTTCGAAGTTTGCCACATTTTTGGGTTACAATGAATAGTAATCCGTAAAAGAAAATTTTCAAACTTGATTTTTCATAACTTGTAGTCTTCAAAAGTGATTCCAAATGCTTCTACAAGGCAAGTTAATTGGTATAAACATAAGGTGTTACACCCTCCCCCATAATTTCGGCTAACATGAGTTAAAGAGGGGAAACTCTTGTAAAATGTTTTCCTAAAGATCAATCAAGAGGAAACCATCTACCTAAGCTTGGATCTACGGTTAGTAAGTTGATCTATGTTGTTTCTTGCTTAGTTTTCTTGGTTTGGATAGATGGAAAACATTGTTTCCCTTAGTGTTTGGTGCTGGCCGAAATGCATAAGGTTAGGGGGTAGAGGTTTTGATGTTATATTTAGTTAAAACCCATTGATTCAAGGCTATTTCAAGTGGTTTTATATTGTTGTTTAAAAGATTTTAAGGTTATTTCTTAAGGGGTTGTTCGACCAAGCTAAGATCTGTACCCTAGGATAAGTGTTTCATAGTTTTGATGCTTCTATTGTGTTTAAAATGAAAAATGGTGTGGGGTAAATGATAGAACCCAATCTTTATATGGTTTTCTCAAGTGTTTTCTAATATTTTGCAATACTTTTACCCTTATTATGCATGCATTTATTTCCATTTGATTACATTGAGTCATGCATTGCATTTTGCTATTTAAGGGGTAAAAAGGGTCATTTTTCTCTTCTTAATTGTAATTGCCTTGATTTGTAATCAGTTAGTCTTTACAAAGTTCTTTGTTGTGACTTTCAGGCAATTGGAGAAGGATCCAAGACCCAAGATAGAGCCACGAAGTTACAAGGACCAAACCACAAGAGTTTAGAGTGTTCTGCCTCTCCAGGTCACGACATGAACTGTTAAGGTCGCGACTTGGATGTCCTTTTAATGAAACTATGCGTTTTACAGCTAAATCAAGATGAAAGATCTCTATCTTCCCAAGTCGCGACATGAAACTTCTGAGGTCGTGACCTGGGCCCCTTAAGTCATAACTTGATACTACTGAGGTCACAACCTGTGTGTGTTAACCGAAGCTGTGCGTTTTGAAATAGGTTTCTAAGCTTTTACTGTAAAACCCTTAACCTCATAACATTATAACTCATCACAAAATCACTACTATGGTAGAAAAGGAAAGCTGTTAAAAATGAGCTACCATAGTAGAAGGAAAATTTCATATTTTTAGAAATTGACTTTCAGACTCGGGTCAACTCGTACTCCGTTGCATGCAACTAAAATCATTCAATCATAATCCACTGGGCCTCCGAGCCTCCAGCCCGGTAACAACATACATCAAAATCAGCCCATCCAATTAGTTTTCAACCATGTAACAAAGTTTCATAACACAATAGAAATAGCCTCCGACCAACTAAAACGAGGAGATAACATATTCTCCAATTTACAATAAGGCCGGGTAATCAAAATATTTTAAAGGACCCTAACTGTGGCAATATACAACTGGATATACATAAACAAAGGCTAGAGGCCTAAAGCTAACCAAGCTTAAGCTTCTGTGTCTCTTCCCGAAGGCGCACGCCTAGAAACTTCACCTGAAAACATTGTAAACCACGGGGTGAGACAAACGTCCCAGTAACCAACCTTTCCAATTCTAGGTACTACTAAATAGGTGCTCGTAAGGTGTCAAGTAGGGCAGTTCACAAGTGATATATATATTGATAGCCACTACAAGTCATGCAAGTGCAATGATGCAATCCCATCAACCATATCCCTCACTTTGGGGAATTTTTAGGAGTCGAAGCCGGCCTATCCCTCACTATGGGGGACGTAAGGAGCCCAAAAAGGCCTATCCCTCACTCTGGGGGACGTAGGGAGCCAAAAGGCCTATCCCTCACTATGGGGGACATACCGAGCCAACCATCATGCATTAATGGAGGCCTTACCACGTGGTAGTAACTATCAAAAACTCTCACCAATTCCCAATTCATGCATCATGCTCAACCCATAATCAAATAGTAAGTGAACATTTCATAATTAACTTCATTCAGTGGCATATCCTTCACAATTTCAAGATTCATTCATCATCAATCGAAACCCCACAAGACGGTTTTCCTTTTTATACACAACATACAGTTTGAACATAATTACTACTTGGAGCACAAAACATAAATCTACTCACAATACCACAGAAGTAAGTACTAAGGATTGGAAAGTGGTTACCTCTTACCTGAGCAAGGAACAATAAACCAACGATGTGGCCCCGTGCACCAACAAGACTCACAATCAGTCTACACAAGTACACAAACACACAACCATTATGTATTAGCTTTCAAACTAATATTGTGGCCAAAACAACACTTGGGGACACAAAATTCCTATCTCCCATCAAAACTCTACCCAACTCAAAGGGTATACTATCAAGGCAACACTCCATGGTCATACCAATCCATTAAAACCTTAATTCCTTTCCAAACATCAATTAAAATTCATAACCTCAAGGACCCACTATAGGAATTCTACACCCAAACATCTATTTTGAACAATTGAAGTTCTAACAATAATCTAAACCGATTAAACATCCAATTTAACCCTCCTTAACATAACCCAAATCACAAAACTCAGAATCAACCTCTACATTATCAACCTCAATCACAAACTTCCCATTTCCATAAACCCTAACTTCAAAAACTCCAAGTTCTTTAAATCTAAGAAAAATACACCGATTAAATACTTAGATTAACCCAAAGCAATCAATTAAACTCAAAACAATTGGTCAAAAACCTCAATTCCATCACAACTTAGAAAATCCTAGGGTTCCACCAAAAATCCTCAGAAATTCCAATAGAGAAAGTAGATTAGAGGTTAAAATCACTTACTTGAGGTAATGGATCCTTAGAAATGCCCCCTCCAAGCCAGAAATTCGAAACCCTAGCAGAACTCCTCTCTCCTCCTTCAGATTTTCTAATTTTTGCACACTGAACCCCTCCCGCGACTATATAGATTCGCGACCTTTCACCGCGGCGAACTAATCCTGAGAGGGATTACTCGCCTGAAAACCTAACTTCGCCGCGGCGAACTCCAATCTTCGCCGCGACGAAAGCTTCCCGAGAGGAAACTCTCACTCGCCCAGAAAAATCTTCGCCACGGCATGCCCTTACCTTTGCCGTGGCGAAACCTTCCCGAAACACAAAGCCTACCTGGAACTCCCGGTGCGCCGCGGCGAATATACCCTGAGAGGGGTACGTTCACCTATTCCTCCAACATACCTCAAATCCAACCCAAACACCAAGATCAAGATTAAATTGCTAATCTATCCTCAAAATCAACCAAAAGATGTTATTAAAAACCTGATAAAACTCAGGGTGTTACATTTACACTTAGGGGTCAGCCACCATGAAAAGGAAGTCTCCCATTCTGTAGATTTACAAGGATAGAAGCCTCCTCTATTCTCTCTCTAGCCTCTATTGATCTTACACCTGAAACCTCTATTTTCCTCATCTCTTCATCATTTTCTACATTTCCAAATCGATTAAACTATTTCAACCACCTTCTTCTCCCTTTTTCCAACCCCATTTTTAGCATCAACCATGGCTGTTCATTCCTAGAGCAATTGCGATCGGTTTGAAGACATGAGAGGCTAAACCCTTAGCCTCTTGGTGATAGAGGACAAAGGTTGAGCTCAAGGATCTAATAGGGGAGTTATCGACCTAAACTTGTATTTGATTCTGTGTTGGAGATTTCTAGATTTAGGGATTTCTGCATCTGTTTCAAAGTTGATTTATGATTGTAAATCTTTTGTTTAGACTATTGAATGTATTCGGATCGGATGCTGTTAAACTTGGATCATTTATATAAATATATATCAGTTTTGAATCCTTGTATTCATTTAATTATTAGTGATCATTGGTGATTAATCTGTATGCTTGATATCCATTGATTGTCGATTGACTTTTTAAAGACATTTGCATTATCTGTTCATCTACACTCTAAGTGGTTTCTAACAATGTTTTAAGAGATGTTAATTAACTTTGATTAAAAGTGAGTTTTCATTAATTAAGACATTGGACCTAAGTGATTACCTGGGGTTTTCTTCAAACTTAGAGATTTTCTAAAACTCTCAATTATTTTAAAGAGCAGTGATAATTGAGTTTCCATCATCAAGAGACTGTTTCACCATTATTCCCTTTTAATCCAAAACATTTCTTCATTCAATTAAAATACCAAAAACATTTATTTCTTTGCACCATTCTTAAACAGTTGAAAAACCCTTTTTTCTTTACCCTAGTCATCATGTCTTTTATTACCAATTTAAACTAGGCTATTTTCCAATAAAATGCTCCTCGAGAAGAATGATTGGTTGCATCCTATACTACCTTATCTGGTGCAATCACAATTTTTGACAATCTGGAAAGACGACATTCCGGTCTGATTAATGGCGCTATTACTGGGGAGCCAAGAAATTGGTTCCCTAGTAATTGGTTTTTTCATACCATTATGATTTGCATCAATTGTCATTGAGTTTTAGTTTCTGAACTTAGCTTTTGCATTTCATAGCATAAAAATTTTTGCAAATAGAAACAAATATCTTTTTTCTATACTTTGGCATTTGTATTCTTGCACAGCATCTTGCATTTTGTTTTGACTTGATCCTAAGTGTTTTGGCCAATTGCTTGAAGTTTTGAATTCTATACATGGTTTGCTGAGTATCTGGTTAAAAAACTTGGTGAATTTTTTCAAAATTTTTGTGAAAGTAGCTCTCTGTGAAGTGAAGTCGTGACCTCATTTCTTTGAAGTCACGACCTCAGTGGTTAAGTCACGACTTGACTTGTGGCTTGTCGTCACCTCAGCGTTCTGTTTTCCAGTGTTACTCTTGGTCTGTTCAAGTCGTAACCTGGGTCAAGTTGCAACCTCATTTCCTTTTCCTTTCAAGGTTGCTCTCTGTGATATCAAGTCATGACCCGGATACCTCAAGTCACGACCTGAGCTGTTTTGCACTGAAAATATTTTTTGACTATCTAGACTTACTATTCTGCATAGCTTTGCTTTCTGCACATACTTTGAGATTATATAGCACTTCATACACCTCAAACTCAATGAGTATTATTTGAAATCATTGAGTTTGCCTTAGTTTTGACATCTACACTTGGTAAATATCAATGTTTTGACACTACTTTTCTTGTTCACTCTATTTGTGCTTGATTTTGAGTAATTATGTATGCCTAAAGCACGTAGAGGTAGGAGAGGTAGACATACGGGATCCCATAGCCCACTTCTTTTATGAGACCAATCCCATTCATCTAGTGAAAGTGAGGAAGTAGAAGAGGAAATCATGGCAGAAATACCTCCGAATGGTGGAAATAGGAATGGTAATCATAATAGACCTAATAACAGTGGTAATGAGGGGCAGGGAAAGAATAATAGCCAAAATAGGATCCCTAGACAACCTAGGGGTAGAACTATCAAGGAATTAACTCAATCTGATGGGAATTTTGAACCTATGCCTGGTGTTTTTCCTACTTTTAATGCATATTTTGAAATTAAAGGTCAATTGATCCACTAATTGCCTAAGTTTCACGGTCTTATAGGAGAAAACCCATATCTTCATCTCCGGACTCTCTACATGTAGTATTTGTCCATGAAGCTAGTAGGAGTAAGCATTAATGATGTCCTGTGGAAGGTGTTTCACCTATCCTTAGAGGGAAAAGTGAAAGATTGGTACATGAACCTGTCGCTCTACGTGGGCAACACTTATGAGTCATGGACTAGTTTGAAGAAAGCATTTTTGAATGAGTATTTTGAAGGGAATTGAAAGACGACGCGCAATGGAAAAACTTAAAATTTTAAAACTTTCAATCCCTTGCCCGGATCTACCGATCGCGTTTAAGTCAGGTAGTAAGAAGCATTACCTTCGGTGTTCGATTTCCTGGTGACTCGATGATTCGGCCATTCAGGATGCTTCTGCTTGCCTCCTTTGTCGTTCGAAGTCGACAACTCCAGTGGGCTTCCTCTACCGGTATCCACATGAGTAGCCCTCAACCTCGAACGACGTGCTAGCATCTATGCCCGTCTAGGGTTTTCAAAATCCGTCCTCTCTCCTCACTTTTGGCCGTCCCTTATCTGCTTAGTGCTTTCGCTCTCACACATAAAACTCTAGTTCCCTAATATCGAATATATAGGATGCTATAGGTATTATGAATGATATTTTAATTTCGAAATTAATCCTAAATTAATTCTGAAATTAATACAATATTAAATATTGCATAATTAGATAAGAGAACAATTAAATAAATACAGTTTATATTCAATCCGTCTCACAGATTTAATTCACCTATTTATCTAATTCAAAAATAAAGATATGACGGAATTAATTTACATAGATCTAATTTATCCTTATAAATTAAATCTAACAATTAATATCTCTTATATTTATATAATATATATATACGAATATATATATATACACGTCCACCCTATTTATTCATTGAATCTGGACATATCCTAGATTCAATGAATCTGGACATCATAACTCGTGTTGGGCTATTTTGTGTGCGACCCTGTAGGCCCATATGAAGTTGGCAGTGGGCCATTAACCATAATGACTCACAAGTCGTAAGCGGTCTCTAGCAAGACATCACGACTACCCAAAACATATGAGGATCATTGAACGATGCAACCTTTCATACAACCATATCATGTCCCTTTTGTCACACGACATTTTGGTCATGGATGAGGCATGGAGAACGTCATCCTCCTATTCATGACCGTTACTTTCTCGATCCCTGAGTAGTCTGAGTATAGAAATGGAACTACCTTTCCATTATAGTATGGCCATACATTTCTCAGACTCACTCATCGAGGGGCCCAGTAATGTCTCTCTACGAATGTGAGGGACAAATTCCATCTTGACCATTCACATTCCTTTGCATGAAAAACCACTAAGCCTGAACACAGTCTTTATGATCACTCGGTCAAAAGTGACTTTTGACTAGGTCATAGCTAAGCGTTTCTCATGTATGAATCCATGATGATCTCAGGTCAAAGGGCATAGTGACATGGTTTGTATATGAGAGAAGCTTATGACTCAACCCATGCAGCTCTCTCATAGCGGGTCGGTCCAACACCTTGTACTCTTAAATGTGCCTATGACTTTAATTTATATCTCTATATATCTTTAAAGTCATACTGGTCTTATTTCATCTTTGCTCCCACATAGATGACTGACCAGGGACATTTAGGATAAACCATGAGTTATCCAAGGATAGTCATTACAGTAAACATGCAAATATGATAACGTAATTAATAAATTCATAAATTAACAATGTTCAAAACATAATGATTGGCCCCTAGGGCACAATTTCCAACATATTTCCCTTCCACCAAGATTTCAGCTACCTAAAAAGAAATTTTAGTGGCTAAGCAATAACTATTCGAGTCATTCTTTGAATTCTAGAGCCGGTTTCAAGAAATGCTTACCCAGTGCCCCAATCATCAAATCCTTGAGGAGCACTTGGTACAGTACTTCTATAATAGATTGTTGCCCTATGATGCCCAAGTCTTGGATGGTGCTACAAATGGATTTGTAGAGAATATAGAACCATGAGCTACATGGGAGTTAATAAGAGCCTTTGCTCTCAACTAACAACATGTAGGCTTAAGGGATCTAATGGATCATAAAGCTAAAAGAGATCCACTTTTAGTCAAGCTAGCCCAAGACATGTCTAAGCTCACAAATGCAGTTGATAGTCTTTGCTCCAACAAGCCACAATCTCATGCTTTAGTGGCTACAAGTTATGGGGTTTGTGACTCTCCGATGCATACTACACCAAATTGTCCTGGGCTAGTTGAAGAAATTAATACAATGTACCAAGATAGAGAGGGGCAATATAAGAAAAGGGACCCCTACTCAAATACCTATAATCTCGGTTGGAGAGACCACCCAAACTTTAAATGGGAAAGAGGAGCAAATAGACCAAATCAATTCCAAGGCAATCAGTTTCACAATGCCAGGGCTTCCTCAAGCAATTTTCAAGATACTTCAAGAGCAATAGTTACAATCCCTCAACAGGCTATGGTATCTCAACCACCACCGAGAGGGGATGACACTTCTCAACTTTTGAAGAGTATGGCTACACAAATGACAAACATTAAAGGATAAATGAAGAAGATTAATGACAATTTTGTCTCCATAACTACCATATTGCAAGGGATGCAGAAAAATAACTCAAATGTGCATAAGAAATTAGAGGAGCTTACCTTGAAGAACGTTGATATCACTAGTCATTTGACCTAATTGTCTAATGTGGTCAATGACATACAAGCCAAGAGTGGGGAAAGCATTCCCTCCAATACAGTGATCAACCCAAAGGGCCTCAATGCTACAACCCTACAAAGTGGTAGGAAGGTTCACTTTGAGGGTGAAAAGGTAGATAAGACTGAAGTTGATCCAGATGTTGACAGCCCTTCGCTTTCCCCAATGAGACTTGAAAAGTCTGAAAGCTCACAAGAAGAAGAGCTCATGAAGTGGGCAAGAGCACATACTGGTCTAGAGAAGAGCCAACTCAAGCACATGACTAAGAAATTCAAGAAGCTGCGCTAGAAGATGAAAACATTATGGAGAGCTCTGCTTACAAAGGCAAATAGAAAGAGGACAAGGCAGGAAGAGCATGCAAGAAGCCTTTAAGCCTTTAGGTAAGGAGGTAAGTGCTAAAGATCTCCCTTTCCCTAAAGCTTATTTCTCTGGTAAGAAAAAGTTTGATGCTAAGTTTGCCACTGATGCTTACACTTTTTTTAACAAGCTGGAAACTAATTTGCCCATAATTCAATTCTTGAGAGGAAACCCTAAATACTTTAAGCTATTAAAGGAACTGTGTAATGATAAGCAAAGGTTTAGGCCTCTTGAGAGAATTCAAGTGAGTGCCAATGTGTCATCCTTATTCAAAGCTGAACTACCGGTTAAGTATCAAGATCCTGGATCTTACACCATCCCCTGTACCATAGGAAAGATTCACATTAAGGGAGCTTTGTTAGATTTAGGGGCTACTATAAATGTCATGCCTTGGTCAGTTTATGTGGCTTTAGAGATAAATAGCATCCAAGACATAAATGTAGTACTCCAATTAGCAAATAGGTCTATCAGTTACCCCAAGGGAATCATAGAAGATATTCTGGTTCAAGTTAAAGATCTAGTATTCCCTGCTGATTTCTATGTTTTGGAAATGTTGATAAGCCTCATTATTTGCATATGTTTCTAGTCCTAAACTTATGCTTTTACCATTTATATTTGCGTATTTTGGGTATAATTAGCTTTCATTATGCATAAGAGATGGTGAAGGGAGTTGTAGGGTTTAATTTGTGTTTTTGTATGATTTTATGTGATTTTATTTTTATGTACTTTTGATCATTGTTTGGTGTGAATTTCAAGGAGCTTCACTAGCATTTTCACATCCTATCTGAGGTGCCACAGTATGTCACAGAAGGAGCCACAACGGATTTGCAAAAGAACTTTCGGTAATAGGTATCGTGACGGATGATAGAAAGCGCCACAGCGGATGCAGTTTAATGGAGAGCTCAAAATCACTAATTGAAACAATGTTGTTTTGGCTAGGCACTGCTGTGGATATCAGAAGGCGCTACGGTGAACGATGAAAAATTTCAGATTCAAATATAGAAGTCGCGTGCTCTTCCAGGGGAGCAATTCATTCAGTTCTTCCACCTCCAAATTGCCAATTTTTTTGTTCTCTCTACCTTCTTCCAATTCTCTCCTCTATTTTCACCCAAATCCTTTACCCTCCACTGATTCTTCATGGATCTTCCATTGATTCTTGCTGATTCTACTGCAAATTAAGGTATAAGTTGGTTGAATTATCAAGTTCCCCTAGCAATGAAGCTAACCTGAGTTCATAGACTGAACAGGGAGTCTTTTTGAAACGTCCTGTCCCTAACCCCTCAGAGTACACATTTGTAAGCGTTATGGTTCAAGAAGATCATGACACAAGCCTGTGGATTTAAAATTTCGACATAATTACTTGGGTTAATATTCATTGTTTAATTTCCAAATTACAGGCCCAACTTCAAAAATTCATAACTAATTCCATAAAAATCGTATTGAGGTGTTCTAAAATTCTATAGAAATATATTTTGATGCTCTTTAAGGGAAAAATATCCAATTGGATCTTTGCCCAATTTATTCAGTTTAATCAGTAAATATTACTGTTCATTTTGTAAAATCTGGAACTTCTAGATTCTGTGCCTTAATTTTGGAAATTCGTATCTCCTTGTGTACACATCCAATTGATGTAATCTACCTCTCATTTTAAATCTTGGGATGTGTGCTATAAGTCTACCAAATCTCATGACTTGTTCGTTTGATAGGTCAAACTAGACCTACAAACTCACTGTTCTAGGACCTACGTTTTATCTCTTAACATCTCTTTACTTTAATTCTTTTTATTTCTTTGGCATACATAACATGGGCTTACTCTTTCCCATTCATGCTCATACACTTTCATTCATTCCATAAATATTATAATTAATTACTTGGCATCATAGGCATCCATAACATAAATTACATAATAGGAGAATTACACATTGAATAATAATATCATTCATTAACATGAACAATTCTCCACTTTCGTCTCCTTGCTTCTTATGCCATTATTGCCCATAATTGATTGACCTAAATGGTTGGTTAGGGAGGGGGTGAGATTCAGGGGAATCTCAGTAGCAAATAATACCATATTAATCATGCTAGATGGATGCTAATACACTACACGTAAATTGTTTATTCTCTTGTTAATTAGTGACATATTAGCATGCTCAAAGCTAACTTCTTGATGCATGGCCATGGAGACATAATCTACTCATCATGAATAGCAATTACAGTAGCTAAAACATGTCACAATAACATTCAATAACATGTACACGGCAACACAGAAGCATACAACATTAAGCAATGATAATAGGTAAGTTCACTACCTTGCACCTCAAGCTTTCCTCTTACTTTTCATTTGACTCCCTTGACTATCCAACCATGTGGGCATTCATTTAACATCACCAAATATCCTCTTGGATGTTCCAAAGGTCCTAAACATAGTCACAATGATCATACAATCTATTAGGACTAAGAGACTACATAATATTCAAGACTAGCTCTCTTGAACCTTAATTCTTTCTCTTGGTTTTAGGGTTTTCTTTCTAGCTTTTCTAGCATAAATCTCATTATTTCCTATTCTTAAGATCTATTTCTTGTCAATTAGGACACTTTAGATGGCCTTAGATTCAAGAAGATCAAATCTGAAAATTTTGCTTCGCGGGTACTGTCCAAGCAGAAATTCTAGAATTTTTGCTCAACTTTGAAAATTCATAATTAATTCTAGAAAAATAAAAATTGAGTTGTTCTAAGTCTCTTAAGTTATGTTTAAAGGAAAAATAGTTTCAGGAACCAATTATACACTGAACAGTACCATAATTGTACGGAATTTGACACTCTTCCAAAGGTTGAACACTGTTTCCAGATTTCTGACCTTAACTTTGAAAAATCACCATAAATCGTACACATATCCAAATAAAGTATTCTACCCATGGGTTTAAAGCTTACAGAGTGTACTTTAATCATGAGAAATTCCAGAATCAGATACAAAGAGTAACTTATTCAAAAATAGGTATCAAATCAGATGCTACAACCATCACATACCTTGATCTTGAAGCTTGAATCTTGTTCCTTCTTCTTGACCTTCACCCCTACGTTTTTCTCTCTAAATTTTAGTAGAGTTTTTCCTCTATAAATGGCTGCCAAAATTCTCTTCCAAGGTGGGGTATTTATAGCCAAAATTTTGGCTTGAATGGACCAAAATAAACTTGGTGGGTAACAGAAAGAGTAAGGGCAACTTAGAACTTCAAGTTGACTTTTACATCATCATTGCATCATCTTCTTACATCATCCTTACCTCATTCTTCTAGAAGATTCTAGGTGTTATAAAAGTGGTGGAGGAGAAGGGAGATTAGATCCTAGTCATTGGATCAAACTTGTTCCCTAAGTTTTCTCTTACTTTACTTGACCCACGTTTCTCCGACTTTCTTTATGGCCTTCCGGAGCTCAGAAAATTCTTTTGTCTGCTCCATAAATTTCCTTTAATTTTAGAGAGTATCTATGAATTTTCTTAGGCCACTTGCATAAAAATTCATTTACTAAAATACCCTTTTATCGGCATAATTGGCTCTTTAATTTATTAAAGCCATTCCACTGGCCTTTTGGTTGTGGGACTAATTTTATAAATTAGTACAACCTTCCAACCATTTAACCTCATTTTTGTGTACATTTTTGAGGTTTCTTGCTATTTTAAATAATTACCTCGAACCATGTACTTCTTACCGGCCATAACCTTATAAATTCCATTTAAGTTGTCTCAGGGGTATTTTCGTCTTTTCTCTTCACAGAAGAGCCTTAGAATATCATTTCCCATGTTTTTGGGATTTTCTTGGAATTCTCTGTATACTCGTCCATTTTTACCTGTTGATCATAACTTTCTGAATTTATGGTTTAGTCCTGTCTTGGACTTAACTTCATACAATCCTCTCTTTGAGGTTTCTAACTTAACCCTTGGCCTGTATCTACTCTCTTTTCTCTTTTGGGCCCTTAAGACTTTACTAGAGCCTCTAACTTTGATTATACTTAAGCCCCTAAAAACTTTTACTTTGCAGTTTAGTCCCTAAAACTGCTTTGACTTCCTTTCTCATCTTTGGGACTTCGGCTCAAAAGAGGTCTAGTAGCCTATCCAACTCATGCTATTTTTGGTACTTCTAGGCCTAAAAGTTGGGATGTTACACTTTTCAAATCTGATTTCCACTTTCTATTCTAAGATTTAATTGTATCAGTTGAACAATTGTGATTAGCATGAGAGTTGTGTGATTAGATTTATGTTTCTTGGAATTTAGATCTGGTTGAATATCTGGTAGTGAGTTTGTGTTCTTTGATTCACTTGAATAGAGGATTCTCTGATAATTTAAAGATATAATTCAATTTACTTGGACTATTGTTCTGTAATTCTGAATTTAATTGAATGATTTTGATGATTCACAGTTGTGGTCATCCTTAGAGAATTGCAAATTGCTTCTCAAATATTCTTGTCAATTGATTTTCCTTCTCTACAGATCAAGACAATGAATCTAGTAAGATAGTTGTTATTGACTTATGGATTAGAGAGATTTAAGCAGTAGCTGAATCTATCCTTTTAATTGAATCTACGAGACTCCAAATTATAAGATTGAACAAGGAACGAAGGATGAGTTTCTAGGGGAACTATCATTTCTTATCTAAATCTCTTTTGTATTTTAGAACCTTTATTGTTACCTTTTATTTTGAATTTGTTCTCACTTAGATTTTCCATTCTGAAACCTTGGTAACTTGATAATTAAAGTGAATTATTAAGAATTAAACTACAACTTAAGGCTCTTTGAGAAGAATGACCTGGGTAGTGCCTCACCTGCTGCATTTTCCTAGTATAATTTTGATTACCTAGCGATAGGGTTTAGCAAATGGAACCGTTGTCAGGGAGCCTTACTTGTTAAGGTTCTCAGCAATTCACTAGTTTGCCAAGAGGAAAAAAAAGAGATAGAAAACCTAAAACCAAATAAAAAGTAGCATTAGTGTTTCTGTGTTGTTTCTGCATTTTTATCACTTTGTGCATTATTGCTGAATTGCTTCCTTTATTGTTGCATTATGACTCCTTTTTGTGGGTTGTCAAGGATTTATAACAATTTGGTTAGCTGTGAATTGTTTGAATTCTTACTGTAGCAACCTTTTTCATTGATTGATCTTCTATTAAATCTGACGATAGTTAATTGTTTTTATGCTTTTGAAATCTTCTTTTAGTAGGAAAACTATTATCATTGTGTTAAGGGTTTAATTTGCAGGATTGGTGGTGCGAGAAGTATTAAAAAACTGTTGAATTTTGTTTATCAGAAGAAAGTGCCATGGCAGATCTCCTTAGGCGCCGCAACACCTCTTACAATAGTGATTTGGTAACAAGAGCCAGGGCAGATTTCATCAAGCGCCGCAGCTCCTATACAAATTTGGCTTGGGAGTTGTCTTTGTAATAGGAGCTGCGGTGGATTTGAGAAAGTGCCGCAGTAGATTCATATACTTGCCTCTTAACTGCTTGCCTTTTCTTTGATCCTTTTCCTTTGTCTATCTGTTTTTGGGGATTTATTTCTTTAGTCTTTCCTCTTGTTCTCTAGTTGCTTGTCCCAGGATAAGACCCTTTTACCTTTGGATTGGGAAATTAATAGAACTCTTAGGCAAATCAAGAAAACCAAACGAACAACCAATTCTAGCATGCAACCTATATTAGAATAGAAAGTGGAAATCAGATCTGAAAAGATGAGTAAATATGAGTAAATATGAAGTTAGTAACAAAAACCTAGGATATGTCATCCTTAAATCTAGAAATCTCTAACGCAAAACAAAAACCTAGGATATGTCACCAAATAATATAAACAATTTGAGCTCAATCAAATTCCCCTATACTTAGACCTTTGTACTCTTGGACAAAGCCCATAAAAATAATTTAGAAAGGTACAAGTGCAAAGAGAAATACTAACATGCTTAAAGATGAGAGTTGAAAATTAGTAAGAAATCCTGATAGAGATTGACAATAGTAAAACACAGATACCCTAATAAAGTAAACACTATAAGTATCTAATCAAAAGATTGAGCAAAAGAGATTTATCTCAAGGGTATGTGTTTAGCTCTCAACTCATTGCCTTAGGATTATTTCACTCTAAATCTGTTCAGTCCAATCTCTACCATAAGCATGTGATAATTCTACCTCTCCACCACAAGAACCACAAACTGCAAATCAAGAGGACTTTAGGGTTTGCAAATGTTAGTGAAGGTCAAGTGAAACGGATGGGGTAAAAGAGAAAGAAAGATTGAGTACAAAGCATTACAATTATTCTCTCCATAAAACAAACATAAAGATCTCTTAAGAAAGGAGTTAAAGTTTTTCAAGATACTAACTCCTCCTTTTTATATATATATATATATATACACTATTTATTTTCTTTCTTTCTTTCTTTGGCTTTTCTCAAACATCTCTTTCTTCTTCTTCTTCTTCTTAACAAAAAACCAAAACTAAAATAAAATAAAATATTTACATTTCATTTCTATGCATGTACTCAAAGTAATAGTTCAAAGAGGTTGGCAATGGTAAAGTGTTTGGGCTTGTGTTTGGGTAACAAGGGTTTCGAAATGAATGCCTCTGTCATGTTCACAAGATGTTGATACATCAAACTTCGATTAAGAATTAAAACAAGTTCTAGAGAGATATGAAATTAAACAGATTCACACCATTTAATAAATTTAAGCCCAAATATCCTTCCAATAAGTGTAACATCTCAATTAATCAATCTCATGGTTTAAAAACACATAGTCCTATTTTCAAAGCGCAACCTTGTTTACTTTTTGTTGAAAATAGTGGGGAATGAGTAAACTAAGTTTAGCCATCATTTAAAAGCATGGACAATTTTCTAAAAGCACAAGTAGAATTTGAATTTTCCAACAATTTTTAAAAAAACAGGAGCATTCAAAATCTAAACTTGGAGAATTTTTGAAGGGAGAAAATGAAATTACAAAGCATTTAGGGTTTTTAAAAAAAAAATTTTAGGCCCTCACCATTGCAAAGAAAGAAGTGTGCTGGGGCGAACAGTGGCCGAGAGGTATATTTGGTAACGAGTCTTAGTGAAGTATGGCAGAGAAGTAAGATGAATGAAAAAGAAGTACTTTGCCACAGCGAAACTAAAAGTTTACCACAGTGAAGGTTGGCAGAAAGACAGAATGCAATGCAATTTTCAAACTTCCCTAGAAACTAACTTCAATAACTTCAAAAATGCACACAATTGATCAGTTCTAAAGCACTTAAGGAGCCAAAATAGATGCATGATGAAGCATTTACTGAAATGCAAAATGGAGATCACTCCCTCATACTTAAACACGATATTGTCCTCAGTGTTTAAACTAGTACATGCAAACCAATCAATGAGTGAATCGGAAGTTGTGAAGTCCAATTTTAAATTGAAGCACAACACATTGAATCAACAAAGATGAAGGAAAAGGGTGACAAAGTGTAGGCAAAACAAAAAGGATAAGTGAAATAGAGCAGGGGGTCAAAACAAAGGAAAGAAAACAACAAATGTAACCAATTTAAACCAGCATCTAACAAGTATCGTGCACAGTAATTGTAAACACTGAAAAGCTTAAAAAGTATCCAGCAACTCCGACTCGCAAAACAAAACATAAACAACAAACAAAACAAACACAGAAAGAACTACTATTGCATCCTAGGGTCATCCACCCTAGCCCCAGATGGTCCTGCACCAGAAGTACCCACTCCAGACGTCCTGGCTCTGCTCTGAGGGTCATCCTTCTCGAAGGGTAGGAGGAAGTTCAACCAGTCAGCAATCAAAGTATCCACGCGATGGCAGTAATACTGGTCTCGATCATAGAGAGCATCACGGTCTTTCTACCTCTTCATCTCTCGGAGGAGTGTGACGCGTAACTGGTGCACATGCTTGGCCAGCTCATCAATATCATCAGCCAGGGTATCCAAAGTAACAGGTTTAGGGGCTTCTTGACCTTCCTGGCCTTCTTGGCCCTCTTAAGCTAGTGTACCGACTGCAGGAGTTACTCTAACATCATAAACAAGTTGGATAGGAGGAGGTAGGCCAATGATGGCTGTTTAAGGTGGTCATATCAATAAAAGGGCGTTGGCTCAAAGTAGCTATCATTGTCATACTTAGGAACATTAGCAGCACAAAAAAGGTCAATGATGAGGTGTGGGAAAAGGATGCTATTAGTGAGTTTGGAGGTGTTGATGGCATCATGGAGAGCTGAGTAAATGGTGTTGGCTAAGTCAAATAATTGGCTAGTCATAAGAAGGTAGATGTATAGGGCTTGGCGCTTAGGGACGTTAGCTAGGTGGGTGGTAGGTACGATGTTGTTGCAGACTAAGTGCAGCTAAGGACGAGCCTCATGTCAGAATTTGGCCCACTTTAGGTATTATTCTGTAGCGCGAGGACGATGCCAAGTGGCACCTTCATGATAAAGGGTTTGGACAACAATGTCATAAGGATAGTTATGTTTATATTCTACATAACGACAATGGTGACAAGGTAGAAGGCGGTAATAGTAGTAGATGCTATCAGCGGTAAAGGGACGATCGACACAAACATTGCAAAAATCAATGATCATGGCACTATGGAATATGGCATAGGTATGAAAATGACAAACAAAGGCGTCATTGCCCATGGAGCGCTGCTGGACCAAACCAGTCAATTGAGATGCTCGGAGTTAGCAAATAAAAGGGTTGTCTAGGAGGTCTAAAGGGAAGGGTTGCTCCTTAAAAAGAGGTCTTTGGTCAATCTTTTCATATAGCTCTTTGAAGGTGTACTCATCCCCAGAATCAGATTCAGACATAGGTGCAGGGTTCTTAGTACAAGGCATCTTTCTATACACAGCACACAAAACACACTAAACAAACACAAAAAATAGATAGCAACTAGAAATACCCCAGAAAAACCAAAATTAACAACATATGCAATAACAAACGGCTATCCAATGATTCATAGGTTTTCAGTATACCAAAAACTTTTACATTTAAACAGAAGAATCATAAAAACAAAATGCACTATGAAGAATTAAATAGCCTGAATGCTACGTAACTGAATCTAAAATGAAAACAAGCCCACCCCACAACAAATGAAAGGAACAAATCAACAAAAGAAGAATCCTAACTAAAATAGAAAATGAAAAGCAGCAAAAGCAGAGGAAATGAAAGAAGAGAAAGAACTTACACAATAGGGAAAGAAGGGAAACCTGTGCAGAGGGGGTTGAGAGAAGCAACAATGGAGAACAAGAGTGAAAGGGGTTATAGTACTGGACTTAAAAAGAAGGAAGTAGTAGACAGAAAATAAAGAGGGATGCGGTGAATTGAATAGGAGGAATAGAGGAGAAAGAAAACAGGTGGAGAAGGAAGAGAGTTAGCCGACAGTTTCTGAATGAGGGAATAATGTATGGGGAGTTTTTGAAAGGTTAAGGGTAGTGGGGGAGTGAAAAGACAAAAATAGAGTGGAAGAAATAAAATGGGTAGGTAGTTACGGAGGGCAAAACAGTAAAAGGACATGGAGAAGTAGGGTTAAGTGAATTGGTTCTGTGAAGAATTCAGCTTTTTGCTGCAGTGAAATGTCACGTTCACCGTAATGAAAGCATCCTGAGAGATTGAGAGAGGAAAGAAAAGGCCTCTCACCGCAGTGAAAGTGTCTTAAGAGGTACATAACCACAGCTCTAGGACATGGCCATGGTGAAACCAAAAGTTTGCCGCAGTGAAAGTGTCCCAAGAGAAACACACTGAAAATGGGTAAGCTTTGCCATGGCAAAACCAAAAGTTAGCTATGGCAAAAGTATCCTGAGAGCAAACATACACAACCTGAGCATCTTCGTCACAGAGAAGGTTATAGTTCACTGTGGTGAAAGTAGCCAAAGACACCCAAAATTAAACAGAACAAACACAGCAAAAATGAAACAAAGGCACACAAACAAAGGAGGCAGTTGGATACTGTTGGAAATTGTGCCCTAGGGGCCAATCATTCTGTTTTGAACATTGTTAATTTATGAATTTATTAATTTAGTTATCATATTATTTGCATGTTTACTATGATGACTATCCTTGGATAACTCATGGTTTATCCTAAATGTCCCTGGTCGGTCATCTATGTGGGAGCAAAGATGAAATAAGACCAGTATGACTTTAAAGATATATAGAGATATAAATTAAAGTCATAGGCACATGTAAGAGTACAAGGTGTTGGACCGACCCGCTATGAGAGAGCTGCATGGGTTAAGTCATAAGCTTCTCTCATATACAAACCATGTCAATGTGCCCTTTGACCTGAGATCATCATGGATTCATACATGAGAAACGCTTAGCTTTGACCTAGTCAAAAGTCACTTTTGACCAAGTGATCATAAAGACTATGTTCAGGCTTAGTGGTTTTTCATGCGGAGGAATGTGAATGGTCAAGATGGAATTTGTCCCTCACATTCGTAGAGAGACATTACTGGGCCCCTCGATGAGTGAGTCTGAGAAATGTATGGCCATACTATAATGGAAAGGTAGTTCCATTTCTATACTCAGACTACTCAGGGATCGAGAAAGTAACGGTCATGGATAGGAGGATGACGTTCTCCATGCCTCATCCATGACCAAAATGTCGTGAGACAAAAGGGACGTGATATGGTTGTATGAAAGGTTGCATCGTTCAATGATCCTCATATGATTTGGGTAGTCGTGATGTCTTGCTAGAGACCGCTTACGACTTGTGGGTCATCATAGTTAATGGCCCACTGCCAACTTCATATGGGCCTACAGGGTCGCACACAAAATAGCCCGACACGAGTTATGATGTCCAGATTCATCGAATCTAAGATATGTCCAGATTCAATGAATAATATAGGGTGGACGTGTGTGTATATATATATATATATAAATTCGTATATATATATATATAAATATAAAAGATATTAATTGTTAGATTTAATTTATAAGGATAAATTAAATATATACAAATTAATTCCGTCATCTCTTTATTAAATAAATAGGAGAATTAAATCTGTGAGACGGATTTAATTTAAACCATATTTATTTAATTGTTCTCTTATCTGATTAGGCAATATTTTGATATTGTATTAATTTCGGAATTAATTTAGAGTTAATTTTGAAATTAAATATTATTAATTAAACCTATATAGCATCCTATATATTGGTATGAGGAGCTAGGGTTTAACTAAGTGAGAACCAACACCTAAGAGACGGCCAAAGAGAGGAGAGAGACGGATTCCTAAAACCCTAGACGGACATAGGCGCTAGCACGCCGTTCGAGGTTGAGGGCTACTCGTGTGGATACCGGTAGAGGAAGCCGACCGGAGTTGTCGACTTCGAACGACAAAGGAGGCACCAGAAGCATCCTGAACGGCCGAATCATCAAGTCACCAGTGAATCGAACGCCTAAAGGTAATGCTTCTTACTACCTGACTTAAACGCGATCGGTAGATCCGGGAAAGGGAATGAAAGTTTTAAAATTTCGAGTTGTTTCCGCTGCGCGTCGTCTTTCAATTCCCTACAGATACTCCAAAAACTTTTATGTGCACAATATGAGATCAAATGATTCTCGATAAGCTCAAGACAAGGCAGCATAACACACAATTCAAAGTGGCAAACTTTCTCCAGTAATTAAAATCAGATAATGTATCAATTTGCAGTATATAAGGAGAAAAAGCAAAGATCAGAATTAAAAAGGAAAAAAAGATCTTATTGAATAGAAAATTACTAACTATATTAAAACTAAACTACTGAAGTGGTTTCTCCCCCACACTCATTTAGCATACCAATGCACAGAATATATCATGAGCAATAATAGGGCAAAAGTAAGTAAATGAGTGAAGGAAAGAAATAACCTGGGAGTTAAAGAGGCTTTTGATTCTCATGGTAGAGCTTTAATAGATGGCTGTTTACTTTGAATCTGGCTCCAGTCTCCTCAGGTAAAAGCTCAACCATGCCAAAGTTGTGCACCCTTGTGATTGTGTAGGGCTCGTCCCATCCGGTGTTGAATTTCCCTTGCTTGAAAGCGAACCGGGCCTTATATAACAGTACTCAATCCCCTCTTTGAAGTGCTTCCGCAGGATTCCCTGGTCATGCACAAACTTTGTTTTCTCCTTGTAGAGTCTGGAGTTTTCATAAGCTTCTAGTCTAAGCTCCTCCAACTCTTGCAGTTGCAACTTCCGCTCTATTCCAGAAGACTGTGTTTATGTTGCACTGATTGACTACCTAATAGGCCCTATGCTCGAGCTCCACTGGCAGATGGCAGGCTTTCCCAAAGACTAAATAGTAAGGGGACATACCAATGGGTGATTTGTATGCAGTCTGGTAAGCCCACAATACTTCTTCCAAGCATAAACTCTAATCTTTCTTAGAAGGCTTCACTATCTTTTCTAGTATATGCTTCACCTCTCTATTTGAAATTTTAGCTTGACCATTGGTTTGGGGGTGATAGGCAGTGGAGACTTTATGAGTAACACCAAATTTTATAAATAAATTATCAACAATCCTATTACAGAAATATGTACCCCTGTCACTCACTACAGCCTTAGGGATCCCATACCTACAGAAAATGTTTGATTTAAGAAATTTTGAAACAACTCGAGCATTATCTTTTCTAGAAGGTATCTCTTCTATCTACTTAGACACATAATCTACAGCTAATAAAACATATACAAAACAAAAGATGAAGGAAAGGGTCCCATGAAATCAATACCCCAAACATTAAAGATTTCACAAAACAATAAAGGCTTTTAAGGCATCTCATACCTTTTTCCTAACCCTCTAAAACTTGATATTTGTCACAGGATCAACAAAATACAAAGGAGTCTTTAAAAAGGATTGGCTAATAAAATCCAGAATCTAAGATTTTCCTAGATGTTCTCCTTGCACTAAAATAACCCCTACAAACTATGGAATGTCAAGCTGAAATTATGGGCTCAAGTCTTCACTCAGCATGCACTTCCTAATAACTTGATCACTACATATTCTCCACAGATGAGGTGCATCCCATATGTAGTGTTAGGACTCGCTCTAAAGCCTTTGTGCCTAAAATTTAGACATAAAAGGACGGGTGAGTCCAGTCATGAGATAATTGACAATATCAGCATACCAAGGCTCTTTAACAACCACAGCATATAAAGTGGAATCAGGGAAAGAATCACAAGTGAGTTCAGAAGAGTCTACTCCCCTTGTGTCCTCTAGTAGCCTATTTAGGTGATCGGCTACTTGATTTACTCCCCCGGCTCGATCCTTTATCTCAATGTCAAACTCTTATAGTAGCAAAGCCCATCTTATCAATCTTGGCTTGGATTGTGGCTTTTTGAGTAGATAGCGAACAACTACATGATCTATAAACACAACCACTCAAGAATTGATTAGATATTACCTAAACTTATTTAGGGCAAAAACAACAATGAACATCTCCTTCTCAGTGGTGGTATAGTTGACTTGAGCTGGGTCAAGTGTTTTAGAAGCATAAGCTATTACTCTGGATTGCTTCTCCTCCTTTTGACCAAACATGGCACCTACTGCAAAATTAGAAGCGTCACATGATAGTTCAAAGTGTAAATCCCAGTTAGGTGCAAATAGAATAGGAGGTGAAACAAGCATAGATTTAAGAGTATCAAAGGCATGTCTACAGTTGTCATCAAAGTTAAATTCCACATCTTTTTTCAATGAAGTAGAAAGGGGTAGGGCAACTTTACTAAAATCTTTAATAAATCACTGGTAAAACCCTACATGCCCTAAGAAGGATCTCAAATCTTTAAGAGAAGTGGGATATAGCAGTGAGAAAATGACTTCGATCTTAGCCTTATCAACCTTAATCCCCTTTTGGGAGATGAGGCGGCACAAAACTATCCCATTATCCACCATAAAATGATATTCTTCAAAATTTAAGACCAGCTTCTTATCTATACACCTCTCAAGGGCCTACTTTAGGCTATTTAAGCACTAATCAAAACTTTCCCCATAGACTGTGAAGTCATCTATGAAGACTTTTATGTTTTCCTTAAGAAGATCATTGAAGATCATCATCATGCACCTTTGAAAGGTGCCTGGAGTGTTACACAACCCAAATGGCATCCTTCGATAAGTAAAGGCACCAAAAGGGTATGTAAATGTGGTTTTGTCCTAATCCTCGGGGGCTATAAGGACCTGAAAATAACCCGAAAAGCCATCTAGAAAGCAGTAGTGTGATTTGCTAGCAAGCCTCTCTAACATTTGATCTATAAAAGGGATAGGTGTAACACCTTATGTTTGCATCCTTATATTATGCCAAGTTAAGATAGTCGGAAGTGCATTTATAGGTTACTAGGTTGAAAAATCTAAGTTTGAAAATTTCTTCTCCCGCATTACTATTCACTGTAACCTTAAACTTGGCATAACTTTGAAAAACCACAACTAATTCTAGAAAAATTGAAACAAGGTCGTTCTAAGTCTCACTTAAAGCTCTTAACGTCATCTATTAAGAAAAAATGACCTCAGGTTTCAATTTAATCAGAAACGCATCCAATTTTAATTTCAAAAAATACTGTTCATTTGGTCATTTTTCTATTTTCTAGGATTTTTGCCTAACTTCGGAAAGGCATAACTTCTTGCACAGAGCTCCGATTTCGACGCATTACCACTCATTTTAAAGGGAAAAATAAGATCTATTTTCATACCAAAGTTCAGGGGAAAAGTCAACCATTGACTAGGGTTTTAATTGGTCAAAGTTTGGTCAAATTTAGACCATTTTTATCCCCCTTTTTCACTAATTCTAGCACCATTTCGTTTTTCACCATAAGCAAACCATACTCGCATATAAAGCTACTCTACCATTAATATACATCCAAAAAGGTTATCATGTCATGTGTTCATGCTCAGAATATGCTTACATGGCTTGGAAAAGAAAGGTTTAAATCCATATAATATAATACTTAGATCATAATTTCCTCAAGCCATGATTACTTCTTTTCCCTTCTCCTTGGAGATAGTGGCACCTAGGATATCATGTTATAGGAGGAATAAGATTTCATAGAAATCCCAGTAGCATTGAACATATAACCATCAAGTTAACATGCATAAGATGTCATGCTACATGCAGTAAAATAACATTGCTAGCCATTATGCCATGCCATAACCATTCTGTATCCATTTCATCATCATGGAGCATATAATCATTCCAATCAAAACTCAATCATGCAAGAGTCAAGGGATATATTGCAAGGAGTTCACATCATCAGTGCATAAACATTCTCATGGCACATAAACACACATAGCAGAAACACCAAATGCAAGTCAACAAAATAATTGTAAGTTCACACTACCTCAGTTCCACGCTTAATGTTTCCTCCTTGTTTTCCTTGCTTCTAGAAAATTACCTATCAACCATACAATAAGGGTATGGTAAATTCCATATCCAGTATACAATTCTTTCTCAATATAATACTATTATTGTGCCTTTCAATTTATAACTTCTGTATACCTTTCCTAATCCTTTGACTTTAGTTTGACCAAGCCTTAATCCTCAATTAAGGTCTTGAAATTCTTCCTTAATCCACGATTAATCATGCTTTCTTGGTTAATCACTAACCCTTAATCCTTAATCCAATATTTAATTAAGGTCCTCAAGTCACATAGTCATTAATACAACATAATCCTCTAAGATTAAGTCACTAATCCCTTATGGATTAACCATTAATCATTCTCTAATCAACATGATTAACCCTTAATCATTCCTTAATCAACATGATTAATCATAATTAATCATCCTTTAATTAACATAACTAATCACTAGTCATTAATTAATCAAGGTAACTAACCTTAATTACTTATTAATCTTTAATCAAATAACATGATTAATCTTAGCTATCACTAAACCATAATTAATCAAGGTAATTAATCCTAATCTTCCTCAAATAAATCATTAACTAAAAATAATTAACACTTAGAGAGGTAAACATACCTTAATTAGCTCTTAATTGGCGATTAAGCGTTTAACCTTTCTTTCTCCCTTTCTCTCTCTTCTTTCTTTCTTTCTCTCCCCTAGAACTTAAGAGCAAAACATTCCTTCTCTAGGAAACCATCTTGGCCGAAATTATGAAGGGTGAGGGGGTATTTATAGGCTTGAATTTTTCAAAATACCAAGAATGCCCTTAGAGAAAAAGATGCGATCTCAGCCGTCCATTTTTTTTTCACTTTACACATGGACAAATCTTAAAGCACAAGCCTTGAGATCATGACACATGGAAGGACATCTATTCACCATGTGATTTTCATGTGGTAGAAAAATATTATTTTAATGTTTTGTCTCTTATTTCCCTTTATGCCCTTAAACAATTTGAAAAATTCCAACCTTGTCTCTTATTTTGGCCAAATTATTACTCTAAAAATTGGGAGAAAAATGACTCATCCAATATTCAGTGCAATCCACTAATTATTTATGTATTTTCGGTCCAATTTTCCAACAATCCTGTCCAATTTACTATCACAAAATTTTGATTTCAATACCTCCTTAAATTTCTCTCATTCTAAGGATATTCCATGATTTTTCTCAAATTTTACCTCGCTCTATAGTTTTCTAAATTTTATTCCGTCAAAAATCAATATTCTACCGATAATAATTCAGTAATAAATATTCTTTTAGCTAACCTCTGTACTTCCAAAGGTGGGAAGTAACTTTATAAATTAGGATAATATGTCACATAATTTATCCCTATTTTTCCTTGAATTTTTGAGGCATCCATATATTTTAAATAATGGAAATTGGCTAATTTTCCTTAATTAACCAAAAATTCCAATATTACAAATAATTCCCCGATAAATTATTTTTTATCCTATATTCACCTTCTAAGCCTCAAACATTATTTTGTACCCTCCTTTCTATTTTTCATGATTTTCTGGGAATTTTCAGGAATTTCAGACATTATTTCCAATACTGCCCTTTCTTGACCGATCTTTTCAAAAATGACAGTTATGTCCCTATCCTGATTTTTCCTCATAGCCTGGATCCTCTACCAGTCTACTATACTACTTGACCTTAGTCAGTCTCAAATCATTCATCAATTAGGATAAAATTATCAAGGTGTGACAATAGCAAAGTGATCTTTTTGTGTGGCATCATTAAGTTTTCTATAGTCTATGCACACACGCCATGAATTTTGCACCCTTGTAGGGATAAGCTCATCCCATTCGTTCTTAACCACTGTCACCCTGCTCTTTTTGGGTACTACGTGTACCAGACTGACCCATTCGCTGTCATAAATGGGATAGATAATCCTTGCACTCAAAAGCTTAGTAATCTCCTTCCTAACTACATCAAGGATAAAAGGGTTTAGTCGTCTTTGGGGTTGCTTCATTAGTTTTGATCCCTCACTGAGCAGAATTCTATGTGTTCAAATAGCCGAACTAATCCCAGGAATGTCCTCTAAAGTCTACCCTATTGCTCTCTCATGCTCTCTTAAAATAGATAAAAGTCTCTCTTCCTCACCGTTAGACAGCGAGTTAGCAATGATAACATGTAATTTCTCGTTAGACTCAAGGACAACATATTTCAAAGTAGGGGGTAGGGGTTTCAAATCAAGTATGGGTGGTTGCACAATAGAAGGAATCAGTTTATAAAGTTCAAGAGAGAACAGATTACTCCCCTTACCTTTAACCAATGATAGCTCTGGTTGAATATGATCAGCTTTGCAATCACCCTCCTCTCTAAGCGTTGAACCAACTTCAAGTTGATCTACAACAGCAACCGCCTTAAAGAGATTCTTCTACATATCATCTCTATTATCTTCAATTAAGCATTAAGTTCCATTATTCTCCACTATAGTATCAGCTTCCACAATGTTAGGGTACTCTGAAATATCAACAGAAAACCTTTCCCCAAGGGAATGATCACTGATAATAGAAGAATCACAATTCAAATTCGAATCATCAGATGTTACAAAGAATGTATATGGGATAGAAAGCATGCAATCAACTGCCGTACAGTCAAGGCATATCACGTCACCACCACATGAATAAGTAGAAAGAGAGGAATAAAGAGATTAAAAAAAAAGAAACAGATTCATCCTTATCAGTAGAATTAGTAGAGTTAAGGTCAGAGTAAAAAGAATCATTTTGCAATTCAATTTCAGAGCAAGCATCCTCAATAGTAATGTCCATCATGTTAACACCCAAAAGTGAATAGTCCTTATAAGGATTTTTCATTGCTTCATACATGTTAAAAGAAACCTTATTATCACCCACTTCCATTGTAATGGTGCCCTCTTTCATGCTAATCATGGTATTAGCAGTCCTTAAGAAAAGTCAACTAAGGATTAGTGTGGTGTCATTTACAAGTTCAGAAGACATGTCAAGCACATAGAAATCAATAGGAAAAACCAAATCCTTAACTTGGACCAAAATATCCTCAATAATGCCCTCAAGATTTAATAGTCCTATCAGCTAGTTAGAGTACAACAGTAGTAGACTTAAGAGTCTTGACTCCTAGTGAAGTGTAAATGGACTTAAGCATAACATTAATGGCTACTCCTAGATCTAGCAGGGCTCCCCCTATAGTAACCTTTCCTATAGTGTAAGGGATGGTGAAAGATCCAGGATCTTAGCATTGTACCGAGATTTGGGGTTTAAACAAGGCAGACACATTAGAGGGCAACTGGACTCTCTCATTAGGTTTAAATCTCCTCTTTTGTGTACACAGCTCTTTTAGAACGTTAGCATATTTAGGAATCTTTTTAATCAGGTCAAGCAAGGGTATGTTCACTTCTACCTTCCTAAAAGTCTCAAGCAACTCATGATCTTGCCTTTCATTGCCCATTTTTACATTTTTTCTCATTCTTTTTTTTTGGCAATTCCAAACCCAAGAAGACAAAGTTTAACACATCATGAATGTAATAGTAAAAATGTTAGAAACTTGAATGTATAATGCATCTCTTGGCACTTAAGAACAGACGAAGGCTTAAATGGTTAGCAATGGATAAAATCATGTGGGTTTGTGTTTGTGATGTAAGGGTTTAGAAAAGAATGCCTCTATCATGCTCATCATATCAATGCAACTAAGTCTTGATTAAGAATTAGAACAAGTTCTAGAAAGTGAAAGATGTAAGTGGATGCAACTCACTATGAATGAAAATTAGGCTCAAAGAATCTTCCAACAAGGCTAAATCTCAAATGCTCATGTATAAAGATTAATTGTACTCCAGATTAATCACAGTACATTAACTCAATCAATATAAAAGCAAGCTTGAAGAATTGTGACCAATGAAACTAAAACAATCAACTTTGAACAAATAACAATTCTCATGAGTATCAATACGAGTTCAAAAACATTTACCAAAGTTCAAAAGTCATGCCAAAAGCAGAGGCAGCATTCCCTCTAATACAGTGATCAATCCCAAGGGCCTCAAAGCCATAACTCTAAGAAGTGGTAAAATAGTTCATTTCAAAAGTGAAAAAGTGGACAAAGATGGTTCTGAACAAGGGGTAGAGAGTCCTCCACTTTCCCTAACGAGGCTTGGTAAGTCTGAGAGCTCTAAAGAAGAAGAGCTCATGAAGAGGGCAATAGGTAAGGAGGTATGTACTAAAGATGAGAACACTATAGAGAGCTTGGCTTACAAAGGCAAGCAAAAGGAAGACAAGCCAGAGACCAACAGCCAAGGAGCCTCTAAGCCAGTAGGTAAGGAGGTATGTATTAAAGACCTTCCTTTTCCTAAAGCCTGTTTCTTTAGTAAGAAAAAGTTTGATGCTGAGTTGGCTACTGATACTTACATATTGTTTAACAAGCTGGAAATTAATGTGCCCACAATTTAGTTCTTAAGAGGGAACCCTAAATACTTTAAATTATTAAAGGAACTATGTAATGACAAGCAAAGGTTTAGACCCCTTGAGAGAATACAAGTGAGCGCTAATGTGTGATCCTTATTCAAGGCCGAACTACCTGCTAAGTGCCAAGATCCTGGATTTTACACAATCCCCTATACCATAGGAAAGGTTCATATCAAGGGAGCTTTACTAGATTAAGGAGCTGCTATAAATGTGATGCCTTGGTTAGTTTATTTAGCCTTAGAGAATAATGGGATTAAAGACACAAGTGTATTGCTCCAACTGGCAAATCTGTCTATTAGGTATCCTAATGGCATAATCGAGGACATTCTAGTTCAAGTCAAGGACCTAGTATTCCCTGTTGATTTCTATGTTTTAGATATGTCAAATGAACATGTAAATGAGAGTACTTTGGTTTTGGGAAGACCTTTCTTACAAACCTCTAAGACTATCTTAAGCATGAAACATAGCTGTATTACAATAGAAGTAGGAGACCATGTTGTAACCTTTAATATGAATGAAGCCAAGCATTATCCCTTTGACAATTATGCATTCATAGGTTTAAATGCCATTGATTTAGCTGTTGAGCAAGCTAGGGATGAGCATGAGCTACATATGCATGATAGTTGTGACATGAGTTCACCTAAATTGATTGATTCTTCTGCTGTATCATCACATGAATCTTATAAGCTTGACTCATCTTTGAGTACATATGATGAATATTTTAATTCCCTCTCTTCTGTCTATTCATTTTCTAGTTCTTATAGGGATGAGGTGCCATGCATTAATTCCCTAGAAATTGATAGCATGCTTTTTATTTCTTAAGACTTTTCTTTCCCATCAAGTTTTAATTCTATTTCTGCATTTACAACTGATGTTGGCCTTGGAAAAGGTTTATTAGCTAATGATGTAGGTATTCAAGATGTGTTCAGTACTGAGAGTGGAGCAAAATCTGAGGATATGAGCCTCTGTGACATTAGGTCGTGACCTGATTATTGTGAGGTCACGACTTCCGACCAATCCTCTCAAGAAGGTGGTCTCGGTGAAGTTAGGTCACGACCTGAGTTTTCTCAAGTCATGACTTCATACTAGAACTATAAAGAAGGTGGGCTCTATGAATTTAAGTCGCGACCTGAGGATTCTCAAGTCACGACTTCAACCCAAGCACTCCAAGAAGGTGGCCTTTGTGAAGTAAGGTTGCAACTTGGAGGAATTAAGTCATGACCTGAGTCCCCTGTTTCACCTCCAAAACTTCAAACTTTAATTGTTTCACTACCTTATGTCTTGAAAGACTTTGGTTAAAGGGCCAAGACTCTCTAACTCAATTGCTACTCATACACATTGTAAGATTACACCCCATACCTTGTGATTTTTAAATGATCTAATCTCTAATAATGATATAGGAATGGAGGCAAACCAACTTAAGATTGTTGCTGCTATAAACCAACTTGAGCTTAGTGCAACATCTGATAAGATTAAAGCAAGCATTGTGGATCCAAGTTAAGCTAGCGAGTGCATTTCACAAGGGTCTACAAAGGGGAGTCTCTCTAACTTTACTAATGTTTCTACTCTAATTCCCTTTGTTGTTCAACCCCTAACTTTAGAACTGAAAGATTTACCTCCCAACCTCAAATATGCTTATCTTGAGCCTGAGAATAAACTGCTTGTCATTGTTTCTAATTCTTTAACTGAATATAAAGAGACTAGTTTAATGGGAGTCCTTAGAAGAAGTAAGGAGGCTTTGGGTTGACAATTAGCTGATATTAAGGAAATAGACTCTACTGTGTGTACCCATAGGATTTTACTAACTGAAGATTCCAAGCCAATTAAACAAAGCCAAAGGAGGTTGAATCCTCTAATTTCTGATGTGGTTAGGAAAGAAGTAGACAAACTTCTGAGAGCTGGAATCATATACACTATTTCTGATAGCGAGTGGGTGTCACCGGTACAAGTCATGTTGAAGAAGAGTGGGATCACAGTGGTTAAAAATGAGAACAATGAACTCATCCCAACTAGGGTGCAAAACTCATAGAGAGTTTGTATTGATTATAGGAAGCTGAATGATGCCATTAGGAAAGACCATTTTCCCTTACCCTTTATTGATCAAATGCTTGAACAGTTAGCAGGGAAGAGTCACTACTATCTTTTAGATGGATACTCTGGATATTTCTAAATTCCCATAGACCCTAGAGACAAGACAAGACCACCTTCACTTGTCCCTTTGGAACCTATGCTTACAAAAGAATGCCTTTTGGTCTTTGCAATGCCCTTGGCACATTCCAATATTGTATACTGTCCATTTTCACTGAATTTATTGAAAAATACATGGATGTGTTCATGGATGATTTTACTGTGTATGGAAATTCTTTTGAAGATTGCTTGAAAAGTGTTGACCAAATCTTAGCACGATGTATTGAGAAGAAGCTGGTTTTGAATTATGAAAAATGCCATTTTATGGTTAACCAAGGCATCGTGCGAGGACATTTCATCTCTAAAAAAGGAATTGAGGTAGATAAAGCCAAGGTAAAGGTGATATCTTCTTTACCCTACCCTACCAACTTGAAAGAGTTGAGGTCCTTTTTGGGACATATGGGGTTTTATAGAAGGTTTATCAAGGATTTTAGTAAAATCGCTTTACCTCTCTCCAAACTACTGCTAAAAGATGTTGATTTTCAATTTGACCATACATGTGAGCTTGCTTTTGATAAATTGAGGAATAGGTTAGTTACTCCTCCTATTTTGACCTCTCCCAACTAGGATTTACCTTTCGAAATTTCTTATGATGCTTCGAACTTGAGTGTGGGGGTAATGTTTTGTCAAAGGGAGAATTCTATTTTGAAACTGATTGCTTATGCCTCTAAAACTCTAGATGCAACTCAGAAAAACTATACCACTATTGAGAAGGAATTGTTTGCAATTTTTTTTTCACTTGATAAGTTTAGACCATATCTAATAAATTCCAAAGTGGTTGTGTTTACAGATCACGCAGCAGTGAAATACCTCTTCCACAAACCTCAATCAAAGCCGAGGCTCTTGAGGTGGATGTTAGTGCTTCAAGAATTTGATATAGAAGTGAAAGACAAAGCTGGAAATGTCAACCATATGGCAGACTACTTGAGCAAGCTACCTTTAGAAACCAAGGGAGTACTCGATTCTAATATTATCTGTGATTCATTCCCTGACCAATCTCTATGTGCATTGTCTATTTCTCAACCATGGTTTGCTCACTTAGTTAACTATATTGCTACTGGTCTAATCCCTTTCTCACTTGACCACCTTTCAGGTTCAAAAGCTTTGGAGTGAAGCTTCGTATTATATTTGGGATCCACTGCACTTATGGAGGTTATGTTCTGACCAAGTGATTAGACGGTGCATTCCGAAAGTAGACGCTCGAGCCATTCTGAAGGCTTGCCATGATACCTTATGTGGGGGTACTTTAGTGCTAGAAAAATAGCAAGAAATGTTTTAGATACAGGATTTTACTGGCCTACCTTATTTAGAGACGCATTCACTTTTTATAAGGCATGTGATAAATGCCAACGGTTTGGGGAGGTTAGTAGAAGGAACAAAATGCCACAACAACCTATCTTATTCTGTGAGATCTTTGATGCTTAGGGGATAGACTTTATGGGCCTTTTTCCACCCTCTCATGGTTACACCTACAACCTCTAGGCCGTAGATTACCTCTCTAGGTGGACAGAAGCTATCCCCACACGTAAAAATGATGCACCTACGGTTTCCAAATTTCTGAAGTCTACCATCTTCAGTAGATTCAGAGTACCTAAAGCACTAATTAGTGATCAGGGAACCCACTTCTGCAACAAGTTACTTAATAACTTGTTGGCAAAATATGGGGTTTCCCATAGAGTATCCACCCCTTATCATCCTTAAACTAATGGCCTGGTTGAAGTATCAAATAGACAGATTAAATACATCTTGGAACGAATTATCAAGCCCTCTAACAGAGGCTGTAGTTTAAGACTAGACAATGCACTGTGGGCTTACCGCACCACCCACAAGACCCCAATTAGTGTGTCTCCGTATCGGATCATCTATACCAAGTCCTATCATATTCAAGTGGAGCTAGAGCATTGATCATACCAGATGGTTAAGAGTTGCAATGCCGATTTGGAGGAAGCTAGCGTGAACCAACTCCTTCAAATTCAAGAACTTGAAGAAACGCAGTTAGACGCCTGTAAGAGCTCAGACATTTACAAGCAGAAAATGAAGCTTGTCCATGATACCAACATCTTGAGAAAGAAGTTTAAGGAGGGTGACAAGGTGTTGAGGTATCAAGGTCGATTCAAATTCAAGAATGGTAAGTTCAAGACGAGCTGGGATAGACCCTACATTGTGACAAAAGTGCATAACTTCGGGATGATAGAGCTCAAGGAGGAGGCCATAAGCAAAATGTTTCAATGCAATGGTCATCTCCTTAAGCTCTATAAAGAGCCCGCACCGCCTTCTTAACGCCAGGTCATCCCTTTCCTTTACTTCTTACTGTTTATATTGATTTATTTGTGCTTGAATTCTCTTGCTATGACTGTTTGAGACTGTGAAAGGGATGTTCTTAGTAGAAGTAGTTTTAAATTCTGTTTGTTATGTTCATTTTATGTTTGTTTTCAATAATCTCCCTTGGCTTTGAGTTTGATGTGATTGTATTCGTGGCTCTATTTTGTCACCACCACACACTTCTTTGCATTCTTGAGTTTACCCACCTTTATGCTAAGCTCTTTTATTCTCTCTAGAAGGGTGATGTATTGTGCTTCAGTCTTGAACTGAACTTCACAACTTTCATCTTTGTTTTGTATTTGGGCTTTATGTTTTGTCGTGATTGTGTGCCGCAATATGGACATTGCTTTGAGTGTGTAGGGGAGGGAGTTTTTAAAAGTGGTTTTGTGTTTTGGTTGTTGGGTTGTTCCTTGTTATGGGTAGTTCTCACTAATTTACCAAAATTTTTCAAAATTTTTGAACTTTTGAAAGTTTTTCCCAATCTTCCATCACTTGTTTTTGGAGTTTTGTTTTGAGTTGTTGAAAATCTGGTGATGGATTGCTGAGTCGGGCTGTTATGGTAGGCATTTTGGTAAGTGATTTTGTTTAGGGACTTAGGTTTGAAGTTTTTTAGGGTCTAGAGTGTCAGAGTCTCTCTATGCACTCAGGTCACGACTCTACTATTTTTAGGTCTCGACCTAGGGGTTAGTCTGAGTTTTGGAACTCTCTGTGTGTTTAAGTCGCGACTTCTCTATCTATGGTCATAACTTGGGAAAGACTTTGGGTAAAGGCTCTCTATGAGTTAAGGTCGCGACCTCACTGCTTCAGGTCATGACTTGCAGCCTTTCTAATACCCTAAATCCCCCTCTTTCTAGTGAAGTTGCGACCTCACTTAAATCAGGTCGCGACCTGACATGAAAAGTCAGAGTTTTTCTTCGAGTTCACCTCTTTATCCCTACTTATTTCCATCCTAATTACCATTTTGCCCTTGAACCTACCCTGAATTCAAGTTCTATTCATTCTAAGACTTAAAACCCTAGGCCTTCTTTTGTAAAACCACACTTAACCCCTCCTTTCAGTTTTACCTCTCACGTTCACCTCTCTTTTCCCCCACAGCTGTTCCTCTACCCAAGTCGTGACTCTCCAATCTTAGATTCTTCAATAGCTGCATCTTTTTAAATTCCCTCCAAAGTCAAAACTGCTCAGCCTTTTAAACGGTGTGTTCCCTCCCCAACTGTTCAGTTGTTTCTATTCTTTGATTTTTGTGATTTCTAAGTGCCTTGACTCTCAAATCCACCTCTGCAGTTTGTGAACAAGCCTATTATCTACCCTTGCGTTCAGTTCTTCTATCCTTCCACTCTCTTAAGGTCTGTTTAATCCTTCCTTTTTATTTTTAGTTTTTCTGTTCTTCCTGGTTTAGTTTTCTGTGTTTTTTTAGGGGTAGGTAATGTTGTTTTTTTTTAGGACTTTGATTTTACTTGAGTAGAGTATTGCTAGATATTGAACATGTTGTTTAACTATTTTTGGACTGCTTGGGACTGCATTTTCTGTAAAAAATTTGGTTTTTTTAGCAAACTGGTTCGTGTTACGTTTTCTAAACTTTCTGGGTTCAAGTCGTGACCTTACTGTTTTCAGGTCATGACCTTGAACCTTTCTGAATTCAAAAATTTCCCTTTGTCTGTTCAAGTCACGACCTCACTATTTTCAGGTCGCGACCTTAGCTCACAGAGGAGGTTTTAAACCTCTGATTCACCTCTGTTGTTTCAAAACTATAATTTCCAAATGGATTTTGACTTTACACATCAAGGATTTACAATAAATGGATTTTGGGCAATTGAAAATTATGAATACTTGGGTTTTCTTATGATTTCCCCAATGGTTTTAAAATGCAAGTGTCCCAATTCAATATCTTCAACCGTTTTGCTTAAGTGAGTTTGGCAAGGGGTGACTATAGGCCTAGTGTGGGGGAGTGCTTGGTTTCTAGGCTTAGTGTAGTTTTTAGTTTCTTTTCTAGGTTTGTTTGTTTTGTGTGTTTATTTTAGTTGTTTGTTGGTTGTTTGCTTTGCACTCAAATGCCTGGCACTAAAAATCCCAAGTCTTCAGGCTCGAAAAGAAGCTTCGCCCTCATGAGGAGACCAAACTTTGAAGGAAGAAAGCTGTGGAATTATTTGCCAATAGGGGGTAGTTCAAGGGCAGTACTTTTCAGGAACCAAGCAGTACAGCTTTTATAAGCTTGCTAAATAGAAGGGCCTTAAGGAACTTATGAAGAAGAGGAATAAGGCCAATTTGACGTTGGTGATAGAGTTTTACACTTACTCTACCATAGACGGACATAGGGGGTCACTTTCAGAGGCAGTGAAGGTTTTTTAACCCAGGAGGTTGTTGAGAAGTTCTATAAGTTGCCCGATGTCCCTGTCTGTGACTATCAGTGATGGAAGATCAGACTTACTGAAGTTCCCTGGTAAGAGGTTTTCCAAACCATCGGGATAGGGGGAGCTGGGTGGACTATAAAGGAAAGTGGGCGGAAAGTCTTCAAGCGTAAGCACATGAATGATGAAGCCAAGATTTAGCCGAACTTCATGGTTTATAACATGATGCCATCCGCCTATATTTTTTATGTTTCTGAAGAGAGATTACTCCTTCTATATCTCCTGATAACCATGTAGCCGGTTAACATTCCCATTATTTCCCTGGACCAGATTGATCACTGTGTCAACAATGTCTGAACTCTTATAGTAGTTTCACAGTTGATCACCAATCTGTGTGTAGCACATGGGATACCAATGCGCAGATTTGACTCTTTCTTAGACCCTCTCACGACCAGGTGCCATGCCGCCTTAAAAACCAACAAAGAGAGAAAGAGAGGAAAAAGGGTGATTAGGGAAGAACTAGAAGAGGAGGTAGCCAAGGATGGCTCTAGTTTCAACCTCACCTCATTGAATGATCCGATTACCAAACTCAATCAACAAGTGACAAACCTAAGCGAGGAGTTTGATGTGTATAAAGCTATCTCCATGTCTCATGAGTTCAAAAGGCAGAGGCTTATGGATCCTTTGATGTTGGAGATGCCCTGGGCTCTTAAGGTCAACTTTCCATAAGAGTATGAACTTGCTTTCTAGGAGAACACGATTCCTGCCACAAGCTTTTTTAGTGAGGGTCCGAGGCAATATTCTGGTGTTGTTGCTGCTGCTCCTACCGGTGCTGAGATGGGAGAAGCCAATGTCCAAGCAAGGAAAGATGTCAGGGGAAAAGAGGAAGGAAGAGCGGAGGAAGATTGAAAGCTTTGGCCTTTTGTTTTCTGTTTTGTTTCTATGTTTTTCTTTTCATTTTGTTGCTCTGACCTGCGAACTCAATACTTAAAAACTACACTTTGATGTATTTTTTTACTTTTCTGCAATGAATGGTTAGTTTACTATGCTCTTATTTGTGGGTCCTGCTTTTCTTCTCCCTTCTTTCTTTTGACAGTGGGGACACTACCAAGTTTAAGTGTGGGGGGAGGATTTCTTGCTCTGTTATTTCCTAGTGTTGCTTCAATTCTGTAATTATTGCTGGATTGGCCAAAAAAATATTTTGAAAAAAAAATCCAATCTTTTATCATCATTATTTGGCTTTGAATTGATTATGGATGGTGAATTCCTGTGAATTGGATCATTACTGTCTGTTTTGATGCTTGCTAAAAGGATTTCTACTTGTTAAATGTTGGCCAAGCTTTGAAAATTTTTGTTGGTAGTTTCTGTGACTTCAGGTCGCGACCTCACTGCTTCAGGTCGTGACTTGATGAATGGCTTTGGCAAGAGAGGGCTCTCTATGATTTCAGGTCACGACCTCGCTTATTTTAAGTTGCAACCTTAGCCCCCTTTCTTGACTTAGCGTCTCTGTGTACCCAGGTCGCGACCTCACTGTATTCAGGTCGTGACCTGGACTCTATTAATGTACACCATTATCCTTCTCTTTGCTTTTTGCATTGCTATGTAGGAGGAACCTTTTAAAGATACCTTTGCATCTTTTTCAAGCAAACCTTTGCCTTTTTAATATACCCTCATTATATCAAACAGTTTTCTAAAAAACTGTGCCATCCTTAGACTTTTAAGCATACTGGATTTTTAAAATGATTTTTCTGAAGACTTTATAGTCACTTTTGGGATTCAAGTATGTTCTCAAGTGATTATTTTGATCTTTTTAATCCTCATCTTAGGGATTGCTTTTGTGATAAGTGTCTTAATGCCTTGTGAGTAATGCATATCGATTGAAACTTCTTGTATGAACAAGTGAGATGTGAAACCCTTGTTGGAAGGATATTCTTGAGCCTTAATTCCTATATTAAGTGATTATTCATGTGGTTTACATTCTCTAGAACTTGTTTTAGCTTTTGGTCAAAATTACGTGTGCATTTATGATTTTGAATATGATAGAGGCATTCTTTTCTATACTTTTTTACCCAAACACAACCCATAACCATCTTTCTGTTACTTAAACATTATTGAGCCCGCACTTCATTCATTTTGTCTACCATTTCGAGTGTTTTAAACAACAATATTAATTGAGTTGATTCCGTCTTGACAATTATGATTTCCTGATCTTCATGGGTGTTAATAGGTATTTTACTTTTATTCTAGTTTGAAAAAAAAGAAAAAAAAAAGAAGAAAAGAAAAGAAAAGAAAAGAAAAGAACAGAAAAGTAAAGAAATACTTCTTGTATACACATAAGCTATAGCAGTAAAATAAAATTGAAGAAAGTATTCCCTTAGTGGTAGAAGGTTGGGATCTAAACTTCCTTGTCTAAAACTAGATGTTATTTAACTTATATTTAAAGGGAAATTCTGTCAAATTTTTTATTTTTAAAAAGAGATATTCCCTTTAATTTTTAAATTAAGTATTAGTCAATTTTAATTTATTGACTAACATTTAATTATTTTATTATTTCAATATCTGAATTAAAGAGTTAGAATTGAGCTTGACAACTATGTTCATTGACTTTGTAGAGCAATAGATCGTAGTTGGATGAAAGCTAAGAGAATTAGCAAGGAATATGAGGATGGGGTTGAAAGGTTTCTTTAGTTTGCTCAGAAAAATGCCCCTAGTTAAAGAGATGGATTGTAATATTATGCTTGTGTCAAATGCTTAAATAATAGTCAGAGGAGTATTTTTGAGATAAAAGAGCATCTTATCTATGATGGGATAAATTTGAGGTATACAAATTGGATATGGCATGGAAAAATTAGAAAGACTACACTGTACGTCTGGAAAGGAGAAAGTTGTAAGTGAAGACTTTGGTGATAGAATTTTGGATATGTTTCGTGACATAAGGTCTGAATTCTCTACACAACTCTCTCTCACTTTTGAAACTTTGTGTAGTGATGTAGAGACGACTTTATACCTAGGGTGTAAAGATGATTACACAAGGTTGATAACCGTGTTGAAATTGATAAACTCGAAGGCAAAAAATGGTTGGATCGATGCTAGTTTCACGGAATTACTTAAACTGCTAAGTGATATTCTTTCAAAGGGGAATTCACTTCCAAAAAGAATGTATGAGGCAAAGAAAATTTTGTGTCCGATGGGTTTGGAAGATGAGAAGTGTTACACCTCATGTTTAAATCAATTAACTTTCCTTGTGGAAGCATTTGGAATCACTTTTGAAGGCTACAGTTGATGAAAAATCAAGTTTGAAAATTTTCATTTACGTGTTACTATTCATTGTCATCTTAAAATGTGACAAACTTTGAAAATTCGTAACTAATTGTAGAAAAATCAAAATTGAGTGATTCCAAGTTCTACAGAAAGCTCTTTGGATAAAATTTTGAGAAAAAATAGTTTCTGAACTGATTGCCTTGAAATTCGAGCTCAATTTCCTTTGAAAAAATTACTGTTCATTTGGTCATTTTTGGATTTTACTGTATTTTTGCCTAACTTTGGAAAGGCATAACTTTCTGCTCGGTTATCAGAATCAGGTAAACTATCCCTCATTTTAAAGAGAAACATCAGATCTCTTTTCTTGCCAAATCTTGTGGCCTAACTCACTCGTTTAGTAGGTCAAACTGGAGCTACAAACTCATTGTTCCAGGACTTACGTTTTATCCCTTAACATCTCTTTAATTCTTTTTATTTCTTTGGCATACATAACATGGACTTACTCTTTCCCGTTCATGCTCCTACACTTTCATTCATGCCATAAATATTATGATTAAATACATGGCATCATTGGCATCCATAACATAGTTCACAAAATAGTAGAATTATACATTTATCAACAGTCTCATCCATTAACAAGAATAATTCTCCGCTTACTTCTCCTTGCTTCTCATGCCATTATTGCCCATCATTGATTGACCTAAATGGTTGGTTAGGGAGGGATGAGATTCGGGGGAATCTCAGTAGCAAACACTACCCATAAGCATGCAAGACATAATGCACATGCATGACATGTTATAACATTAACACATGAATGCCATGGAAAGTAAGCTAAAGCATTTCATCCTTCCATAACATATTGCCAAGGCAACACAATCACATCATGCAAGCATACATATCAAGCACACAGTATAGGTAAGTTCACTACCTTGTAACATGGCTTTCCCCTTGCTTTTCGTTTGATTCCCTGGTCTTTCCAACCATGTGGACATTCGGTCAACATCACCAAACATCCTCTTGGATGTTTCAAAGGTCCTTGTTTTAGAGTTTGATCTGGCTTGGAACCACTTGGCCTTTCTTTCTCCCTCTTCTTTCTCTCTCTAGAAACCATTTTGCAAGAGCTTCCCCATGGATTCCTTATGCTTGGACGAAATGGTAGGGAGGGGAGGGGGTATTTATAGAAAAACAGACTGAATCTAGACTGTTGATCTTAAAAATACGTGGCTCGATCTGGACCGTCCATTTTCTCTTTTGATCTTACGATGACAAGTGTCCTATGACATCATGCTTGTCATCAACCCACATGTCTTTAATCCAACCGCACACGTGTCTTGCATCCGACCGTACATGTGTCTTGCATCTAGCCGTACACGTAATATTTTCTTTTTCTCATCTACTGTACACTTGTCGCTTTCATGTCCTTTCATCATTTATGGCATTAAAATAGGGAGAAAATAAATGAAAATTCGTATAAAAATATTTTCTCAATTATTTCTCCACTTATCAAGCCAATCTTGCACCGTATCGGATACTTTTTGAGTCTTAACTTACCATGTACCACCAGGACATGTTCTGACACTATTTTCTCATCTTAATTAAGTACATATATGGTGCCACCTTAGAGGAGCATAGATGAAAATAATTAGCTCTACTGACAGGCTACTTAACCTTACTGAGTCATGCAGTAGAGATTTCACTATAACAGGTAGACAAAAGATTGTCTAAAATATTCCCATACTGCGTTCTGATTTTTATGCTGTTCATAAATATCTTCTGGTGACTCAGCATGATGACTCGTAGGTGTCATGATTATGCTTGGTGACTCAGCACGCTGACTCAGCATCGTCATGATGGCTCTTGGATATTTTCTTTGGTTTTGTCTCCTATTTAGGGGACAAAATTATTTAATATTTGACTGGAGCATTTTATTCAATCCAGAGCTCCAAAAATTCATCCAAAAATATCATAAAATTCCTCATATTCTAGAGAAAATCTGTGAATTTTCTCAGGTCATAACTCAACCTGTAGCCCCACTTAAAAATCATTCTTTAAAATGTCTTTTTTCGGCACAACTGGCTTTTAAATATTCTTAAAGCCATTTTGCTCGCCTTCTGGGGATGAGACTAATTTTATAATTTTCTATAGTCTCTTAGATCATACATCCCCATTTTACCATAATTTTCTAAGGTTTTCTTATGACTCAAACAATTAAATCTACCTCTACATCTCAAACTGAGTCATAAACTTATAAATTCCTTTTAAGTTACCTCAGGGGTATTTTCGTCATCTCTCTTCACAAAAGAGTCTTAGAATATTATTTCCCATTTTCTGGGATTTTCTTAGAATTTTCTAAGTACTTTCCATTTTTACCCCTGATGGCCGTAACTTTCTAAATTTACGGTTTTACCCCTGCTTAGGCTCAACCTCATAAAACAATCTCTTTGAGGCTTCTAACTTAACCTTTGGTCTGTATCTAGCCTCTTTTCCCTTTCTGGGCCTTTGAGACTTTACTGGAGTCTCTAACTTTGATTACCCTTTAACCCCTTAAAACATTCACTTTGCAGTTTAGTCTCTAAAACTGCTTTAACTTTCTTTCTCATCTTTAAAACCTCTACTAAAAAGGGGTCTAGTAGCCTATCTTATTCAGGCTATTTCTGATACTTCTAGGTCCAAAAATCGGGATGTTACAAGAAGTGTAACATCCCGACTTTTGGGCTTAGAAGTACCAAAAATAGCCTGAATTAGATAGGCTACCAGATCCTTTTTAGCAGAGGCCCCAAAGATGAGAAAGGAAGTTAAAGCATTTTTAGGGACTAAACTACAAAGTGAAAGTTTTAAGAGGCTAAAGTGTAATTAAAGTTAGAGGCTCCAGCAAAGTCTTGAAAGCCTAGAAAGAGAAAAGAGGCTAGATACGGGCCAAAGGTTAAGTTAGAAGTGTCACACCTAACTATCAGATCCAATTTGGGTTTAATCAAAACCATTTTAGACCACATTGGATGGTCTTGGGCTCAAAAATTCATGAAAAACGCTAATTTTTGGATTTTTACTGTTCATCGGGTAGAAATCCAGTTTTCTGGTCCAACTTCAAAAATTCATAACTTATTCCAAAAAAATCCAAATGGGGTGGTTCAAAATTCTATTTAAATCTCTTTAAGTCCTCTTTCAAGGAAAATTAATCTTATGATCCAATTCCTTAGGAAAAAGCGTCAGGTTTTTGTGAAATTCACCTCTGTCCATTTGGCAAAAATCCTTTTTTCAGATTCTAAACCTTAACTTTGAAAAATTATTAAAAATTGTATACTTGGCCATTTTTAACGTTCTTCCTATCAATTTGAAGCTCAGAACGTCAACTCTAACCATACCAAATTTCATGCAGAAATTCATTTGGTAACTAAATAAATCGTGGCTCTAAACTAACATCCTGTTTAGGGATTACAGCACCAACCATGGAATTTATCCATAATCAAATGTCCACGAATTTTTATGGTGTATCACCATAATTCAGCCTCCAATCTGCAGCTTGCTCTTGAGAGTTTCAAGCCCTAAAATGTTACATTATATTTGGGGGATGAGATTTTTGAAAATCCCAGTAGCAAGATCAATTAACCAAAACATCAACATGCATCAATTACAAGCATTCCAACCTTTTGCTATTAATAGGGAACTACTTTACCTCATACATGTAGCACTCTAACATGCAATAGCCAAGGCACATAAAGCAAGGAGTATAGCTACACAATCATCATCATCCTCATCATTTAGTTCAACCACATAATAGCACATGAAATTGCATAGCAATCAATGCAACATTCAACATTAAGGTCAATTAAATCTTACTACCTTAATCCAATGCTCTTTGATTTTCTTGTTCTTCTTTCTTGCTTCCACAAATTCCAAACCCTAACATGATAAAAATGACAGCAAGAATCATCAACCATTCCTTATAAAATCAATAACATAATTCAAGTAACTCCTAAACCCCTTTAAAGCTTCTATCTTTGTTCTTGAATTTTAGAGTTGGTTTCCATAAACCCTAAAAATTCCCTCTTGACCTTTTCCTACATGATTTTTCATGTAGATTCCAAATATATACTTAGATTTAGCAAAATAAAATCCCTTCTTTTAGTTTCAGCTTGGCCGAACCATTAGGGTTCCTTATCCAAAAATTTCAACTTTGATTCTATGGCTTCCAACACTTGTTCTTTAGGTTTACCCTACACTATTTTTCATTTTGAACACAATGGAAGCCTCAAAAATTTGCAAAACTCATCCTAGGGTCCAGATCTAGCCTTGGCCGAAATGAAACTCAAGCAACATGGCAAGGAAAACACTTCAAAATCAACCTACAACCACTTGTAACCACTAGGATCTACCATAGTTTGAAGTGTTCTAGCAAGATTGAACCATAAAACTTCCTCCTCTACAATATATATGTTTCGGCCAGCATCAAAGGAGAAGAAAAACTAGGATTTTCAACCATATAACTTAAGCAAACAAGGTAAGGAACAACTTAGAACCAAAAACTAACCTTGAAGCTTGGTTGATCAAAGTTGATGGCTTTCCCTTGATTTCCACTTGAAACTCTCACTTTTCTCTCTTGCTCTCACTTTGGCCGAACCATAATCAGATTTAGGGGGAGGGAAGAGCTCATTAATAAATCAAAAATATCCCACCAACCATCATTAATGTTATGCCAAGTGTCATAAGCCTACTTAGTCTTAATCCTCTCTCTTAATTAACTTAAATCATAATGTAATTAAATTCCAAAGTCAAGATCCTCTCCATTGGTAGCTTGACACTTGGAAAGCTTTAATTACCAACCATTGAAGGCTTGACAAGTGGCGACTTGTGGGCCAAGTAAAGTGCAAGACTCTGACTAACACTTTATCAGTGCACTTTTACTTCGGGTTTAATTTCTTTTCTATAATTACAGTGCTTTGACCTCTGTAATTATTTTCTGTCAGATCCATAAATTATTCTCCTCATTTTTATCTTCCCAATTTGTCCTCTTTGTCTCAAATTTAATTTCTCAATAATTAAATAAAAAGGAAAACTATTTCCTTCTCTTTAGTGATTTTTCCTCTTTCCAAAGGAATTGGGAAAAATCTTGGATACTTGAGGGTCTTCTTTTAATTTCATAATCTCTTATAATTTCTTGGGATATCATAGAAAATTTTCTTGAAATTTAATTCTCCTTAAAAATATTTATTTGGAATTTTCCAAATAAAAGACCTTAAACTAGCTTAAATCGCCCTTAAATTCCTTTGTAATTTCTCTAAGGGCATTTTGGTCATAAGACCAATTTTATAATCCCATATAATTCTCAAGGAATATTGTCCTTATTTTTCCTTAATTTTTTGAGACTTGGAAATATTTTTCCATAATTGTTCTTGACCAATTTTCCTTAATTAGTCAAACTTTTCATAATTGGCTTGGAAAATTATAATAATTATTTTGCACCAAAATTCTTCTATTTCTCCTTGTCATTTTTTACCCTTAATTATTTAAAAATATTCCTATTCCCTAAATGCCATATTACTGGATGTGACAAGAAGCCTCAAAGAGATAGTTTTATGAGGTTGAGCCTAAGCAGGGGTAAAACTGTAAATTCAAAAATGTTACGGCTGTCAGGGGTAAAAATGGAAAGAACACATAAAATTCTAAGAAAATCTCATAAAATTGAAAATAATATTCTAAGACTCTTTTGTGAAGAGAAATAAAAAAAAATACCCGTAAGACAGGTTAAATGGAATTTATAAGGTTATGGCCGGTAAAAAAATGTACTATTTGAGGTAATTATTTAAAATCGCAAGAGATCTAAAAAATGTACACAAAAATGAGATTAAATGGTTGAAAGGTTGTACTAATTTATAAAATTGGTCCCACAACCAAAAGACTAGTGGAATGGCTTTAATAAATTAAAAAGCCGATTATGCCGATAAAAGGGCATTTTAGTAAATAATTTTTATGCAAGGCTTAAAGGAAGTGTTATGGCATGAGAAAATTCATAGATATTCTGTAGAATTAGAAGGAATTTATGGAGTAGACAGGAGAATTTTGTGAACTTTGGAAGGCCACAAAGAAAGTCGGAGAAACGTGGGCTAAGTAAAGTAGGAAGAAGCTTGGGAAACAAGCTTTGATCCAATGGCTAGGATCTAATCTCCCTTCTCCTCCACCACTTTTGTGATACCTAGCACCTTCTAGAAGAATGAGGTAAGGATGATGCAAGAAGACGATGCAATGATGATGTAAAAGTCAACTTGAAGTTCTAAGATTGTCCTTACTCTTTCTATTGGCCACCAAGGACATTTTGGTCTATTCAAGCCAAAGTTTTGGCTATAAATACCTCACCTTGGAACAAGATTTTGATAGCCATTTGTAGAGGGAAAGCTCTACCAAAATTTAGAGAGAAAAATATGGGGGTGAAGGCCAAGAAGAAGGAATAGGATTCAAGCTTCAAGATCAAGGTATGTGATAATTATAGCATCTACCTTAATGCCTATTTTGAATAATTTATTGTTTGTATCTGATTTTAAAATTTTGGCATAATTAAATTACACTCTATAAGCTTTAAATCCAAAGATAGAACACTTCATTTGGATATGTGTATGATTTATGGTGATTTTTCAAAGTTAGGGTTTGAAATCCGGAAACAGTGTTTAACCTTTAGAAGAGTACTAAATTCCGTACAATTTTGGTACTATTTCGCATAGAAATGGTTCTTGAAACTATTTTTCCTTTAAAAAGAACTTAAGGAGCTTTCAGTGGGACTTAGAGCCACTCAGTTTTCATTCTTCTAGAATTAATTACGAATTTTCAAATTTGAGCAAAAATTTTAGAATTTTTGTGTGAACAGTACTGGTGAAGCAAAATTTTTAGATTTGATCTTCTTGAATTTAAGGCCATCTAAAGTGGTCCTAATTGACAAGAAATGGATCTTAAGGATGGGAAATGATGAGATTTATGTTAGAAAAGCTAGAAACAAAACCCTAAAACCAAGAGAAAGGGTTGAGGTTCAAGAGAGCTAGTCTTGAACATTATGTAATCTCTTGGTCCTAATAGATTGAATGATCAATATGGCTATGTTTAGGACCTTGGAACATCTAAGAGGGTGTTTGATTGATGCCAACCAAAGGCTCTTATGGTTTGGAAGTCAAGCGAGTCAAAAGAAAAGCAAGAGAAAAGCTTGAAGTACAAGGTAGTGAACTTACCCTTTATATGCTTGATATGGTATGCTTATGTATTGGTTTGTATTTGTTGATTGTATGATGTTGTGACATGATAATTGTTATTGGGAATACTATTTTTAATATGTTTCCATGGCCATGCATTTTTATACCAAGCATAAAGCATGATGGCATGTCACTAGTTAACTTAAGTTTATGGAAAACTACATACCATACACTAGCATCCATCTTGTGAATATGTGTGGTAATGTTTATTACTGAGATTCTCCTAAATCTCACCCCACCCTAACCAACCATTTAGGTCAATCATCAATGGGCAATAATGGCATGAGAAGCAAGGAGAAGAAAATGGAGAATTATTCATGTTAATGAATGAGATTGTTAATGAATGTGTAATTCTCTTATTTTGTAAATTATGTGTATGGATGCCAAGGATACCATGTATTTAATTATAATGTTTATGGCACATATAGAAATATGTGAGAATGAATGGGAAAGAGTAAATCCAAGTTATGTATGCCAAAGAAATAAAAAGAATTAAAGTAAAGAGTGGTTAAGGGATAAAACGTAGGTCCCAGGACAGTGAGTTTGTAGCTCTAGTTTGACCTATCAAATGAATGAGTTAAGCCACGAGATTTGGCAAAATTATATTACACATCCCAAGCTTTAAAATGAAAGATAGATCACCTTAATTGGATATGTACACAAGGAGATATGAATTTTCAAATTTAAGGCACAGAATCTGAAAGTTCCAGATTTTACCAAATAAATAGTAATCTTTATTGATTAAACTGTATGAATTGGTCATGGATAAGTCCATTTTGATATTTTTTTCCTTAAGGAGGATTGAAAGAGCTTTCAGTAAAATTTTAGAACACCTCAATACAATTTTAATGGAATTAGTTATGAATTTTTGAACTTGGGCCTGTAATCTGGAATTTAAACATGAATAGTAATCCAAGTAATTATGTTGAAATTTTAAATCCACGAGCTTGTGTTGTGATCCGCTTGAACCATAATGCTTACTAATACATACTTTGAGGGGTTAAAGGAAGAACGCTTCAAGAAGATATATGCATGCCCTAATGACTATATATTATTCAAAGTTAAGAAAGATGATGATGATTATAATGAGATGACTAAGGGTTGTCCTTTCAAAAATATCACGATTTAAGCATCTATTTGCTAATGCCACAGAAGTAAAGAACTTGAGATGGCATTTCAATAAGAAAATATGTGATTGAAAGCTTCGTCACCCAGCAGATTCTCCTCAATGGAAAACAATAGATCAAAAATTTTCTCACTTTGGTAGCGAGCTAAGAAACCTTCAGCTAGGGCTTTGTACTGACAGAATTAATTCATATGGTAATCTTAATAGCACACACAGTGCTTAGCCGGTGCTCCTCATAATTTACAACTTGCCCCCTTGGTTATGTACGAAAAGAAAGTATATCATGCTATCTTAGATGATCTCAGGGCCAAAACAGCTAGGAAACGATATAGATGTGTATTTGGCACCTTTGATTAAGGATCTGAAGAAATTATGGGAGGAAGGTGTTGATATGTTTGATGCATATAAACAAGAGACCTTCAATTTACATGCCATGATCTTCACCACGATAAATGACTTTCTGGCATATGGAAATTTGTCAGGATACAGTGTTAAGAGGCATAAAGCATGTCTGATATGCGAAGAAGGCGCTCACTACATACAACCTAAACATGACAGGAAGACAGTCTACCTTGGTCACAGAAGGTTTCTTAGTCATCACCCTTATTGTAGGTTGAGAAGGCATTTAATGACTCACAAGAATATGAAATGGCTCTAATATCATTAACTGGAGAAGAAGTTTATCAACGGGTGAAGGGAATTAATGTGGTCTTCAGTAAAAAGAAGAAGACTACCGATGAGAGGAATATATGGAAAAAAAGATCTATCTTTTTTGATCTTCTATATTGGCAAAGTCTTGATGTGAGACATAGTCTAGATGTGATGCATGTGGAGAAGAATGTGTGTGAGAGCCTCGTTGGTACACTTTTACATATAAGCAGAAAGACTAAGAATGGAATCAATGCAAGACGAGACTTGGTCGAAATTGGAATAAGAAAACTCCTCTACCCATAAGAAAGATATGGTAAGAGGGTTATTTACATCCAGTTACACACACGTTATCAAAAGAAGAGAAAAGAAGTTTATGTGGTTTTGTCAATAGCATTAAGGTACCACAAGGTTATTCTTCTAATTTGAGCAAACTTGTTTCAATGTAAGATTTGAAGATAACAGGGATGAAGTCTCATGATTGTCACATGTTGATACAATAATTACTTCTACTTGCTATTCGAGGCATTATGAAATCTAATGTGAGAAGTACTATTACAAGACTTTGTATGTTTTTTAGTGCCATTTGCAGTAAAGTCATTGATCCTGCTAAGTTAGATGAATTCAAAAATGAAGGTTATGTGATCCTCTCCCAATTAGAAATACACTTTCCTCCATCATTTTTTGACATTATAGTCTACTTGATAGCTCATCTTGTGCGAGAGATAAGACTTTGCGGCCCTGTATCTTTAAGGTGGATATACTCGTTTGAGAGATACATGAAAATCCTAAAAGGGTACTCTAAGAATCCTTATCGGCCTGAGGCATCAATTGTTAAGAGATATGTAGCTGAGGAGGCAGTTGAGTTTTGTAACACATATCTTGCTAAGGTAAAGGCAGTTGGACTTTCTTAATCTCGACATGATCAAGGGAGAAGCAAGGGAACACAGGGTGTCATAGTGAGGTCTGTGTTAAGAGGAAGTTGTAATGCAGGCACATCTATACATTTTAAACAACACGGATGAAGTTTTTCCTTACTTGAATGCTCACAAGAATATGCCGAAGAACTTGAATCCAAGAAAGAACGATATGCAACTAGCTAATGAACATAATAAGTCATTTGCAGATTGGTTCAAACAAGAAGTGTTAAAAGATGGCAATTCTTCTGAGACAATACAGAGGCTAGCTGCAGGGCCTTGTTTTGAGGTTTTGTGTTGGGGCAGATATGACATAAATGGTTATTCATTTTACACAAAAACCCAAGACGATAAGAGTACCATACAGAATAGTGGGGTGATAGTAGTAGCCAAAGCTATACATTTTGCTAGTTCTAAAGATAAAAACCCAATGTTGGTGGCAAAGTCCTATTATGGAATAATAGAAGAGATATAGGAGGTTAGTTATACCAAGTTTAAAGTTCCCGTCTTCAAATGTAAGTGGGTTAATAGTAATGCTGCGCAAGTAGATAAAGAATTTGGATTTGTTTTGGTTGATCTTGAGAGGTTTAGATATAGAGATGAGCCATTTATTTTAGCTAGTCAAGTGAAACAAGTATTTTATGTTCCCGATCTAACAAAGAAGAAATTGTCTATCATACTTCAAGATAAGAGGTAAGGAGTTGATGGAGATAATGGTGACTTAGAGTTGAATCTTGATGACACCCCGCCTTTCATAGCCACTCGACCTAAAACAATTGAATTAGATTTAGTAGATGATGACTATGCTGTTAGAGATGATCCTTGTGAAAGAATTTGGGAGGATAATCGTTGTAAGGCTTAAATAAATTATTTGACATTTCTTATTAAATTCATTTCATATTTATTATTATTATTCATAATATGATTTTTTTTGTTATATATACTTAATGTTTTATATTAACTTGATATTCCTTATTCTTACATTTATTAATTGGTTGTTCTTTGAACAGGAAATGGACGAATCCGGTCTACAGGCTTCTAGTGACGACAACTCCTTTACTATTAGCTAGAGAAAGGGTAGAGGGCCAACCTATATGAGGCATTTGGCTTTATGTGATGAAACCACACAACCCATGAGGATTACAGTGGAGTTTGATGATGATTTAAAGCGAATAGGAAAAACTGGGGCTCAATTTACTAGTTATGTAGGTTATGTCACACGCAGTAAGATTGTGATTGAGATTCCTAGCTAGAAGAAGGTGGACAGAGATTTGAAGCAAAACATTTTGGGAGGATGTTTTAGTACATTACGAATTCTTTTCTCTATTTGTTTCAATCATAATTGCTTATTTACTTATAACCCTATGTTATTGTATTGCAGCTGACATTTGATATTCCCCCACTAAGCAAATGAGAGATCATTTGTTTAAGCAACTTAATGAATAGTAGAGGGATTTTAAATCCACACTTACAAAACACTATATTTGTGGAAAAAGAAAGGGTGAGCGTCCTAAAGAACAATACCAGTTTATTAGCGACGTGGTATGGGAGAATTTTGTGAAGCAACATGAAGACCCTGCATTTCAGGTTTGCTTCAAACTTAGTTTTTAATCAGTTCATATTTTATTTAACTAAACTGACTTTGTTAACTTTGTTTTATTGTCATAGGCGTTGAGTCAGAAGAACAAGCAAATATCTAAGCAGAATATGTACCCATATACCATGTCTCGTGCAAGGTATAGTAGGTTGGAAAGAAGTATGATAAACGACCGAATGAAGAATGCATAGATGGCTGCTGCTTTAGATCCCTATGGCTATATTCCACCCATTGAACATCCTTCTCGCCAAGTAAAATGGAAGGCGGTGAGGATTAAAAAGGGTTAATACATTACTCCAGAGTCTGTTGCTGCTGCTGAGAGGATTGTAAGTAATATTTATATATTATGCTTCAAATTAATTTTTCAATTATCTTAAATTGAATTTGTTGCTTTAATGTTACAGGATACACTTGAGGAGCAATTATCCCAAGGTACATTCATCCCTGAAGGATGGATGGATATCTTAGCCACTACCATTGGAAAGGCTGACCATCCCGACAGAGTCAGAGGGGCCCTAAAGGGATTGGTATTAAACAATTTTTTGGCTCTGGTTCACAAAGAAGCACTGAATCATCCTCTGCTAACATAGTATTTAAAAAGGAGCTCGACCAGCAATTACATGAAGAAATGGTGAGAGTTTGAGCTGAACTCAGTGTACAACACAAGGCGAAGATGCAAAAGATACATGAGGAGTTTAACGCCAAATTTCAATAGGCTATGATGATGATGGGCACAGTCGGATTTCAGATGCATCGAGTGTCAGAACCTTCCCAAGTAATAATCACAGATCTTTTTAAATCTTCTAAAGGTTCATTTGATCCATTTAAACTTATTTAGTGTGCCTTAACTAATTGACTCAGTTTCAACAAACACGATATGTATTGACTCTTTAGTAGTAAAGGTATGTTTGTTGAAAACTCTATAGGCTTTACCATGGTTAGAGTATGTGAGAAATAAACCTTTGTCAGTTTTAGGATCGAATTTACTAAGATTCTCTTTGTTGTTATTGTGAATGTAGCACTTGGTTCTGAAAATCTTTAGATGAGCCAGGTTAGGCTTCCTTCTTTTGAATAGCTCATACGAAGTTTTCCTAAGCAATGTTCTGATGTAAGCTCTGTTGGAAATATAGTAGGCCTTGCTTATTGCTTTAGCCCAGAACACTTAAGAAATCCTTTTTTCATTTAACATTGCTCTTGCCATTTTTGTTGGCACTCTGTTCTTTCTTTCCACAACTCTGTTCTGTTAAGGAGTTCTTGGTGCTGAAAAATTATGGTCAATCCCATGCTCGTCATAGTAGTCGGCGAATTTGTTATTCTTGAATTCTCCTCCATGATCAGTCCTGATTGACATAATAGAAATATCTTTCTCATTTTGGACCTTTTTGGCAAAAATGATAAATGCACTAAATGTCTCATCTTAAGAGGAAAGAAATAGAGCCCAAGTAAATCTCGCATAGTCGTTAACTATCACAAGAGTATATAAGTTTCCACCGAAACTTTTAACTCTAGACGGACCAACTAAATTCATGTGGAGCATTTGGAGTGGTCTTTCTGACAAGCATCGCAAACAATATCATGTTCAAATTGAATTTTAGGCAAACCAATTACTAACTCCCTTTTTGTTAATTTTAAAAGTTGATTCATATTAACATGAGCAAGATGTTTATGCCAAAGCCAACTTTCCTTATTTTTACTAACAAGACAGTTTTCAGAAAGTTTTGAATCAATTTGAATAGTATAACAGTTATCGTCTCTTGGATCTCTCAGTTTTATGCTCAATTCTTCCCTCTTCAATGGCAAGTCATCTTTGCTTATGACTAGACATTCCTCTGAATCAAAGATCACCTAGTTGTTTTTGTCGGTACTCTGACTAACACTAAGTAGGTTGTGACATAGTCCTTCTATGTAGTAGACATCTTCCACCTTCATCCCTTTATCACTTCCTTTTTCTTCAATTCCCGCAATTCTTCTAGATTGATTTCCATCAAAGTTCACTTTGCCTCCTTCTCTTAGTTTGAGTGAAGTTAACTGCCCTTAATTTGTCGCTTTGGGGTTACTCTAAAAATTAACCGAATTAATGCAATATAGTGCACAATCCGGGTCGTATTCACTTTGAGGAGCCGAAAATAAAATTAAATCCTAGTAAATAAATACAAGTAACCTAAACTATAAAAAGGATTTTTGATTTGATAATTGCTAAGTAAACACCTTGAATTAAATTGAAATTAAAATACTTTTTTTTGTTTTTATATAAAAATGATTAAAATGAATGAAGATTAAAGAAATGAAAATGAAACACACAAATAACAATGATACAATCAATCCTCCAATTCAACAACGCAAGCAATCATCACTCTAAAAGATGTGGGAGTTAAAACAATGAATTAAGAATTATAATTAAGCTTTTAATCCAACAACCAAGCCACCTCGAGTTGCTACAAAATATTTTCCTAAAATCTCAACTTACTAATTGTAACCAGAATAGTAAAATGGGATTAAGGATACTAAAAACCAATGCTTAATTCGAACTCTTAAATCCAAAATAACAGAATTAAAACTAGCAAGAGACAATATGATCTAAAATTCCAAGCCACCTTAGAAAATCACAATATATTAACTCCAAAATCAATACAAATGTCATAACCACAACATTATAATTGAAATCAAAGCTATAAACAGCCCAATGTCAAATGCTAAACAATAATCCAGTCATAATAATCTCCAAATATAATCAGATTAAACAATAAAAATTTTCTAATAATCAGAATAACTATCCTAAGACCTAGGAATTGTTAAACAATTATTAGATAGGAAATTAAAGTAACTAAACTCCCCTTTGATGATCGGAGCTCCTGCCATTGTTGTTGAATTAGAGAATTAGAGGATCTTAGCCACGGTTTGCCATGAGGACTGCTATATTTAGAACTCTGCTATAGGATTCCACGGAGAACACGGTGAAGCTATGAAAGACAGCGACGGAACAGTATAAGAGTTGATGGAGGATGATACCGTTGAGCTTCTGTTCATTGCTTCTATTCGTCTGCGTTACTATTCATTCTGCTGGTTTGCTGTGCCTGTTCGTGCTGTCCCCTGTTCCTTTGTCTTCTCGCTGCCACCAATAAGACGTCGACGATGATCTGCTCTGTCTCGTTGAATCTCTGTTTCTTTGGTTTGTGCCGTCAGCTCATGGGTGTGTGTGTTTCTTTTTTTATTTTTCTCTTTCACCGCCGCCACCCAACTCGCTTGCATCTGTGTGTCCCACCTCCCCTTGGTGAAGAAGAAGATTGAATTATATTATATTAGGTTGGGGGTGCAAAATGTTGCGTTTTGCTCCCCCTTTTATTTTTTTTTGGTTTTTTTATTTATTTATTTTTTTTTACTTTTTAAATCTTCCAAAAACCTACAATCAAAATTTAAGAATAAGGTAGCATTAATTGTCCTTAAAAATCAATTAATCATAATTAAATCAAAACATGACAATTTTGCCCCTATAAAATAATAATTCAAAATAAAACATAATAAATCAATTAATAATCAATTAAGGCAAAAAGGGACCAATTAAGTTGACAAAACCCATATAAAAGATATCAAAATATATAAAAATAATTGAGTTTGTCAACTCTCCCACACTTAGCCTTTTGCACTCCTGGGTAAAACTTCATTAAAGAAGAATCCAATAGAGACACTCAATGCAAGCAAACATAAAACTAACTAAGCATAAATGTGCAATTAACTCAAGCAACTTTTATTCCTAATCAATCAACATCATAGAATACTTTAGTGTAAAAAAATTAACACAAGAAACATAGCAAGATAAAAGAAGAGAAACATAATAGAGCTCACATAGGGTACAAGTGTTTCACTCATCTCTCAAATGGGCACTCAATCCACCTAGATTAGCACCTACCATAAGCTTGTAGAGATTCTATTATCTCCACCACTAACATACCTTAGACTCATGATCAAGGGGACTTGAAGGGTTGTAATGTTGGAAACTATGGCCAAATGAATGAAATGGACTAACAAATGAAATCCATGAGTAATAAAGAATCAACTCAAAGTGAGCTAAAGTACAATCATAAAAGAACATTAATGTGCAAATCTTAACCTTTTGAGACAGAAATCCTTGCTCTTCAAACCACCATTGAATGCCTTATTTCAAATTTATTCTTTTGTTGCAACTTATTTTCTTTTTTCTATATTTTTTTATAACTTTCTTTCTTTGGCTTTTTCTAAACATTTTCTTCTCTTTATTGCCTTTTTCTATTTCTTTTCTTCTTTTTGTATTTTTTTTTTACATCTAAACCCAAGAAGGCAAAGATATAGACTTTAATGATGTACTTTTCAAAATAAAAAAAATTCAAATGTAACTCATACAAAACACTTGCTAAAAAAAATGAATGGAATGCAAGTGAAGGCTCAAAGGGGTGAACAAAGGTTAAATAAAGTGGTTTGTGTTTGGGTAAAGGTCTAGAAATGAATGCCCCTATCATCTTCACAAATCTAGGTATTAATGCAGCTCTAAAAAAGAATCTAGACAAGTTCTAGAGATTAACCAAAACTAGGTGAAAATCACACAAGATGAAAAAGAATATATGGCTCAACAATCCTTCCATCATGGCTTTTCTCCAAGATGTTTCCTCCTTAAGGATCAAGCTATGAAACAAGGTTAATAACATTGCACCAAAGGCATTCTACTATGCTAATCAACTAAGAACAGAAATCACTCAAATCAAATGCAATCAAACTCAGCCGTGCAATATTCATAAGCATTGTTCAAAAAGATTTTAAAAGAGATGCCCAAGGATTACAAAAGTCAAGTCAGCACCAAAGAAAACAGCAACTCGCCCATACAGCAGTGCAGAACACTGAGGTGAATGAAAGCAAGAGGACATAGAAACCATCATCAAAATTCCCAAGCAAGAATCACTCTCAAATCATGCGATGCAATTCAGAAATCAACCAATAAGGCAAAGAAGAGAGCAATTATAGCAGCAATACTTAGGAAACAGGAGCAAATCCAAAAGCAAAATTTTTTTTTTCTTCCAAAACAGCTCAACTCAACAACAATCTCTCTCCCACACTTAAATTTTGCATTGTCCTCAATGCAAAATCCAAGGACAAGGTATTGACAAGAGAAAAAGAGGATCAATAAGGGAGTAAACAAAAACAAGGTTACTTTTCTACTAGAATAGCTCCCCCACACTTATCCTCTTCAATAATTCAGTTAAGCACAGTTAATCAATGCAAAGTTAAGAGAAATAAGTGAGGAAAGAGACAACCTTGTGCTTAAAGCGCCTTAGACTCTTAAAAGAGAAATTCTCATCAATAATGAGAAACATGAAGTTTAGCAAAAAGGATTGCTCTTGATGATTGCACTTTCTTGGTGGTGGCTTAGGGTCAATTGAAAGAGGTCCAAGAGCATATGGTGGAGTTTGGTGTTAAGGAGATCCCTTCCAATTATGTGCCTGCACAGAAAACAAGCTAGCAGCAGTACCAAATCTAACAATATAGACTTCGAGAGATTTCAAATAAAGTAAAGACATTTTATGATCTAGACTCTTCAAGTAGCTACAGCATCCAAGAAAGTCAATGATATTCCCATCAGTAGGAGTCAAACAATCATTTAAAGTTTCAAAACACTTAGGTTCATGTGACGTGGAAACTGAAGAATCCAACTGACAGTTATTGGAGTACAGCACATCACTATCACATTCACAAGAAGTGGGAGGTAAAAGGGTGGAAGCAGAAGAAGATTCATGCAAATTGTGATCATGCAATAAAATAGTACTATTTCCACAACTAGCTAAGTCAGGAGGTAAGTCACAAGACAAAATTTGTTGAAAAGACTCATCTACATGCATAATTTTGTCAATCAAAATTTTAGAGTCTTTCTCAACAACACTAGAAGCTACTAACTCAAAGGAATTATCATGCATTTGGTTCTCAAGGCAATGATCATTCTCACATTTGTCATCAATAATTACACTCAAACAAGATTTAGCAACCTTAATGTTCTCATACTTGTCAATAATAGTACTTCCAACATTGTGAAGAGGAACATGGTTGGCATGTAAATCATCACACAAAACAGCATCTTTATCCAAATTACTACCACTAAGAGCAACAAGTTGAGTATTAGCATGTTCAAAAACATGAGGGGATTCACAGACAATTTCTTCATCCACCTCATCATTACTCACATCATCAATAGCTTCAACAGGAATAGTAGTTATAGTATAAGGATCAATCTCCTCGAGAAGAGGATCAATATTACCTGATGTAGGGCACAAGTCTTTATGAGTTTGTAGATGCTCTTGCTTCATCTCAGCTTCTTGTATGAGTAAATCTGGGCACTTTGGTTCATCCTTCCCATTCTCGTATTCAATTTGAGCTATATCACTCAAGATCTTCTCCAATGCACTCTTACATTCTCCTAACTCTTCCTCTGATTCCTTTGAAATTCCAGATATCCGTGCTTCTTCAAGTAATCCATGGTAGTATAAATTTAAGCGGTCATAAGCTTCTCTTAAAAATCATATCTGGTCCTTCTTAGGAATAATAAGAAATGGGTCAAGTTCATTGAATTGATGTTCATGAGATTGGGGGAGAGAATGGTACTTGGATTGAGATGAGGGTTGGTGGTAGTGTTCATATGGAAAAGGAGGTGGTTCTTGGTGGTGTGCATATGGTAGAGATATATGATTAAAGTATGGTTGGTGAGGTTGGAGTGATAGGTTAGGTGATTGATGTGGAGGATGGTTCATCCAAGAAGAGTCATGGGTAGAGAGGCGATTAGGCATTTGAGACTCTAGCTGAGTTTGGAAGGAGTCTAACTGTTGTAACAACTCTTCAATCTCTTGAGAACATGTTGAATTAGAAGGTGCTTCGTTCCATGTACTATTTCCTGCAAAAAAGTGAGAATGCGAGGGTAGATCATGATTGCTATTAAACCAAGTCATGAGTCACACAATCAATTCCTAACCAAAGCCAATCTAAAGAAACTCAAAACAATCCTAAAAAGCTAAAAAAATCAGCAAAATAACACAAAAACACACAAATAGAAAAATCTAGAAAAATCTTGGAAAAGAAAGAAAATTAGAAAAAGTAGGGAAAACGTTTGAATTTGGCCAAAATTTTATAGGACTAATAGCTTAGCTATTAGTCTTGCTTAAAATGCCCAAAATCTTTAGAATACCAATTTTCAGAATTTTTTGGGTGAAAAATTTTTTGTTTAGTTCCAGCAAAATGAGTTTTTTGAAAACCCAGATTTTTGCCAAATTTTAGATGTAGATCCAACATTATGATGCAAAGACATGCAAGTGTCTATATCTATATGCAAAACAAAGAAAAATCAAGATATTTGGTTGTATTTTTGAAAAATTTTCTGTGCATATGGAAGAAATGCAATGAAAAACTATAAACCAATGCAAACTACCTAAAGATGCTAAAACTAACTACATACAAAAACTAACAAAAATGAAAAACTATGAACCCCAATCAAGGCTACTTGACACTTAATTACTAGGGAACCAATTTCTTGGCTCCCCGCAACGGCGCCACTTGAAGTTAACTGCCCTTAATTTGTCACTTTGGGGTTACTCCAAAAATTAACCTAATTAATGCAATATAGTGCACAATCCGAGTCGTATTCACTTTGAGGAGCCGAAAATGAAATTAAATCCTAGTAAATAAATACAAGTAACCTAAACTATAAAAAGAATTTTTGATTTGATAATTGCTAAGTAAACACCTTGAATTAAATTGAAATTAAAATACTTTTTTTTGTTTTTATATAAAAATGATTAAAATGAATAAAGATTAAAGAAATGAAAATAAAACACACAAATAACAATGATAACAATCAATCCTCCAGTTCAACAATGCAGGCAATCATCACTCTAAAAGATGTGGGAGTTAAAACAATGAATTAAGAATTATAATTAAGCTTTTAATCCAACAACCAAGCCACCTCAAGTTGCTACAAAATATTTTCCTAAAATCTCAACTTACTAACTGCAACCAGAATAGTAAAATGGGATTAAGGATACTAAAAACCAATGCTTAATTAGAACTCTTAAATCCAAAATAACAGAATTAAAACTAGCAAGAGACAATATGATCTAAAATTCCAAGCCACCTTAGAAAATCACAATATATTAACTCCAAAATCAATACAAATGTCATAACCACAACATTATAATTGAAATCAAAGCTATAAACAGCCGAATGTCAAATGCTAAATAATAATCCAGTCACAATAATCTCCAAATATAATCAGATTAAACAATAAAAATTTTCTAATAATTAGAATAACTATCCTAAGACCTAGGAATTGTTAAACAATTATTAGACAGGAAATTAAAGTAACTAAACTCCCCTTTGATGATCGGAGCTCCTGCCATTGTTGTTGAATTAGAGAATTAGAGGATCTTAGCCACAGTTTGCCATGAGGACTACTATATTCAGAACTCTGCTACAGGATTCCATGGAGAACACGGTGAAGCTATGAAAGACAGCGACGGAACAGTATAAGAGTTGATGGAGGATGATGCCGTCGAGCTTCTGTTCGTTGCTTCTATTCGTCTGTGTCACTGTTCGTTCTGCTGGTTTGCCATGCCTATTCGTGTTGTCCCCTGTTCCTTCGTCTTCTCGCTACCACCAATAAGAAGTCGACGATGATCTGCTCTGTCTTGCTGAATCTCTGTTTCTTTGGTTTGTGCTGTCAGCTCATGGGTGTGTGTGTTTCTTTTTTATTTTTCTCTTTCGCCACCGCCACCCAGCTCACTTGCGTCTGTGTGTCCCGCCTCCCCTCGGTGAAGAAGAAGATTGAATTATATTATATTAGGTTCGGGGGCAAAACGTTGCGTTTTGCTCCCCCTTTTATTATTATTTATTTTTTTTCTTTTTTTTTATTTAATTTTTTTTTTACTTTTTAAATCTTCCAAAAACCTACAATCAAAATTTAAGAATAAGGTAGCATTAATTATCCTTAAAAATCAATTAATCATAATTAAATCAAAACATGACAATTTTGCCCCTATAAAATAATAATTCAAAATAAAACATAATAAATCAATTAATAATCAATTAAGGCAAAAAGGGACCAATTAAGTTGACAAAACCCATACAAAAGATATCAAAATATATAAAAATAATTGAGTTTGTCATTGAGTGATGAGAATTTCTTGGTATCACCCTTCATATGTCTGGAGCATCCACTGTCAATGTACGACTTGTTTGTCCTGCTTGCTTTGAGACATACCTACAACAAAATAATCCTATTTTAGGTATCCATACTTTCTTGGGTCCTTTTTGGTTAGTATAGTTTGTCCTGGGTACATAAGTACCTTTGGGCACCCATTTTAGTGTCCCGTACGTCCCTTTCTTCTTGTGATAACAAGAAGAGGTTGTATGACCTTTACGGTTGCAATAAGAATATAATGCAAAAGGATTAAAGGAATGAATAGCATTTCTAAAAAAATGTAAGATACGAGCGACCACCACTTTTCTTCCTTTCTTTCCTCTTTTCTTGAGTAGGATCATATCCTATTCCTATTTTATCCACTTTTTTGTATACATTTTTGAGGTCTCTTGCTATTTTAAAATAATTACCTCAAATGGTATACTTTTTACCGGTTATAACCTCTTAAATTCCATTTAAGTTGTCTCAGGGATATTTTCATCTTTTCTCTTCACAAAAGAGCCTTAGAATATTATTTCCCATTTTTTGGGATTTTCTTGGAATTCTCTGTATGCTTTTCCATTTTTTCCCCGGTTGGTCATAACTTTCTGAATGTACGGTTTAGTCCCTGCTTGGACTTAACTTCATACAATCCTCTCTTTGAGATTTCTAACTTAACCCTTTGCTTGTTTCTACTCCCTTTCTCTTTTTGGGCCTTCGAGACTTTACTGGAGCCTCTAACTTTGATTACACATTAGCCCTTTAAGACTTTCACTTTGTAGTTTAGTCCCTGAAACTGCTTTAATTTCCTTTCTCATCTTTGGAACCTCTGCTAATAGGGGTCTGGTAGCCTATCCAATTTAGGCTATTTCTGGTACTTCTATGCCCAAAAGTTAGGATGTTACAATTCTCGTCCTCTCAAAATAATTTCGTTCTCGAAATTCCAAGTCAATATTCTGTTCTTACCTTTAATGAGAGGTTAACTAAGGAGAATATCCCCACTTATACTTAACATTGACCTCTTCAACTTTTTATTATACCTCATTTCTGGGTTTCAACCGTAGGCTCCATAGTTACATGACTTGTCGTTTTATACTTTTCTGTCATTTACATGAGCATGGCCTTTAAGCATTTTGGTCACCACTACTCACATTCTTCCTATACTTTAGGCTCATTCTTTCATAATAATACCACAACAGTATACCTGTCTTCATGGTATTTTACTATACCATGGCATTTTGGGTTCTCTTAATACGGCCTTTATCTATTCTTTGCTGTGTACATTGCCATTCCTCTTTACTTTAAGAGCATATTTCCTTTCTTTCCTTCATTGACTAGAACAGAATTGAGCTCAGTCTAATCAACAATAGAGGTGTCTGGAACAAGTCAAGGGTACTCTCTCTATATCAGTCCACCGCTGAAGGAGATTTCAGTATCTTAAACTCATCTCAGTCATCGTGCTCCCAAAGAGGTATTGTACTCTTACCCTTATGGCTCAGCCATTTTCTCTTAAGCTTGGTCTACCATGACCTCGGGACCGTAAGCCTCTTCAAGATCCATTATGACCCTGAAATAATATCATCAATCTGAGCCATCTTGGGATCTCTAAGAGACTCTAGACCATAGAGTTGAGTAATAAAATAAGTCACCTCCACTCAGCTAGTAACTTGACTGATTATTCCCCAAGACTGATCATAGATATCAATATTGTCTTCTTAGGCCTTGCTCAATCCTTTCTGTCAACTGCTGGAATTCTTAGCCTTTCCATATTTCTTTAGCCCTTAGTTTTAGCTTCCTTATGCCACTTTCCTTTTCTTGTGCCTTTCGAATGCTTAGGCACTGGCTCATCTCTAGAGCCCATTAACTTGCCATTATATCAATGCCAGCATGCCTTGTCTTAGGACTCTATAGTCTTTGCTGTCTCTTAATAATTCAAATAGCATCGAGAGAGGACTTATATCATCACATTCTTATTATCCTTTAGTATTCTGTAGTACCCTCTGTTAACCTCAAGGAGCATCTGTTTGCATATCACACTTCTGTTGTCTTAACCAGTTTCACTCTCTCTCTCTTTGGGGTAAGGTCCGCCCCGTGCCTTGCCTCGGCTGCTTCTACTTTGCTTGTGGGAGGACAGATTGCTCTTACTAGAGCATCATCAACTCAACCACTTACTTTCCCTTTCATTCCTTTAGAGGATAGCTTACTCTTACTAGAGTAGCGTTGCTCTGATCTGGAGAACCACTTCCCAATCTTAGAGAGGTACTTCATAGTCAAGACTTTCCTTATATGCAATCTCTACCAGGGTACATTCCTCGAATACCATATCCCTATTAAAAGGAGCCTCTCCACTAGATTACTCGATCTTATAGGCAGTGGCATCTATCTATAGGAATCTCATTTCTTAGATTCCTTAATGGCCTAAGTTACATGGTTGCATGCTTTTGGATACCTTAAGGACATAAAAGAATACTATTTAGTCCCTAACATTATCATGTGTCTAAGCATCATCGAGCTCTAGGTATCACCAGGAACTTATTTATCTCTCTCTATGCATTAATTCCCAATGCAACCATCCACTATCATGTTCTTATTCATTTCCTTTCATCTCTATTCTCAAGAGGGATCTTACCTCACTTTACTCTCTCTAACTTTCTTTACCTCTTGACCAATTATTCTTATGGTCAGGTATTGATTACCATACCCTCATCACATCACATAGCGAACATTTAATCACCATACTGTGTGGTATCTAGGTCAGGTAACTAGGTCATCATTGACCCTTCATTCATTATCATCTAATCTCTATCTCTCTTGGTTCACTATCCCATAAGGATATCTATCTCTGTTCAGGGATTTGAACAAACCTTAAGCATATTATCCTGTTACCTTGCCTCTATCGAGGTCATATCGATTACTTGAGGTATAGGTTGACATTCGATTCCCTTGCTAGGGCATTAACTTATACCTCTGACTGGCTTACTGTACCTTTAACCATTCATTTCTTTGGTCATATACTAATTATAAAGTGACCATATTACATAGCAAGCATTAATCATTAAAACATCTCCACTGTGTGGCATTCTAGTTAGGCACCTTTAACCAATCACTCGAAGCTTAGGTTGTCACCCTGCTTCCCTATTAGGGTCTGGACTCCTATTCCTTACTGGCTTACCATACTCTTAGCTATTACCCTTTGGAGATGTCTTTCAACTTTGACTCATTCCTTGGTCAAGCTTTCTCAGCTCAGCCATTCCTCTCCTGAGGGGGAGTCTCTTAGCAGTGACTACCTATCTCTCAGGTTACTCTCTATCATTCCTTACTTCTCTTCTATGTCTATTTCCCTTAGAGAAAACACCTCAATATCTTAACCTCAATTAGACCAATCCTAGTAACCTGTTGCTTTTCTAATTTAGATTTTCTCTCATGCCAGGCTTTGCTTGAAAAAATACTCTGCTTATACCTTAGTCAAAACCTCTACAAGAACTTCTGTTCTGTCTCAACACTTACTAGAACCTTTGCTCTGTTTACATACTGGCCAGAACCTCTACTCTGTTTACATACTCGCCAGAACCTCTGCTTTGATACCAAAATAAAATGCCCTACTGTTAACCCCTCAGAGCATGTATTCGTAAACGTTATGGTTCAAGCAGATCATGACACAAACCCGTGGATTTAAAATTTTAACATAATTACTCAGGTTACTATTTATTGTTTAACTTTCAGATTACAGGCCCAACTTCAAAAATTCATAATTAATTCCATAAAAATCATATTGAGGTGTTCTAAAATTCTACAGAAAGCTCTTTCAATGCTCTTTAAGGGAAAAATATCCAATTGAACTTATCTTTACCCAATTCATACAATTTAATCAATAAATATTACTATTCATTTCATAAAATCTGGAACTTCCAAATTCTGTGGCTCAACTTTGAAAATTCGTATCTCCTTATGTACACATCCAATCGAGGTGATCTAGCTCTCATTTTAAAGCTTGGATGTGTACTATGAGTCTGTCAAATCTTGTAACTTAACTCATTCATTTGGTAGGTCAAATTAGAACTACAAACTCACTGCTCTAGGACCTACGTTTTATTCCTTAACATCTCTTTACTTTAATTCTTTTTATTTCTTTGGCACACATAACATGGCTTACTCTTTCCCATTCATGCCATAAATATTATAATTAATTACATTGCCTCATAGGCATCCCTAACATAAATTACATAATAGGAGAATTACACATTGAATAATAATATCATTCATTAACATGAATAATTCTGTAACATCCCAAATTTTGGCCTAGAAGTACCGAAATTAGCCTGAAATGGGCAAGATACCAGGCTCTTTTTGACAGAGATCCTAGAAACTCCCTGGAGGGACAGAGGGATTCCCAAGGACTAAATTGTAAGGAAAAAATTCCCTGGCCAAGTAGGAATCTAATTGTAATTAATGAAAGTTCTGGTCGACCAATGTTCAAAGTTATCGAAAATGGCCCAAATGCTTCAAAAATATTCCAGATAAATTGGAATAGGATCCCGGAGCCGATATAAGGCTAGAAATGACAGAAATGTCTTGAAGTCATTCCAGGGTTTTGAGCAATTTGAGATAGTAACATAAATTGAATTATTTAAGCTATGAGATGGCCTCAAATAATCAGGAAGAACTGGGGAACAGTAGTTGAGTAATTTACACAAATTGTAAAATTAATTCCATCCCCAGAAACTGACGAGGTTAGCTTTAATTAAATTTAAAGCCTATTTATACCTTATCCGGGGAAAGTCAAAATAGCTGTCTAAGGTTTGACTTTTGGCTTAAGAAAAATTAGAGGAAATCCCCATGATGAAAGTGAAAGAATGAAACCCAGAAACAAATCGACGAAGTTAAGAGCCAGTAGAAAAGAATTTGGCAAAATCGACTCTGATTAAATATTATTTAATTAATTACGTCACTGAGAAGAGAGGGATGGGATATTCCTTTCTCTATAAGTATATCTTGAGAAGATTAAGTTAAGAGTCAATGGAAGATACATTGGTAATGCTCAGAAACCCAGAAAGGAGCCGGACCGATAATGTCGGGTCCCTTAAGGGTTAAAATGAGAAATTTATGAAAAATTCTCAAAATTTCCATAAAAATGGAAAAAGGTGGTAAATCAGGAGTTCTGAGTCATATATGATGTTTTGAGAGTAAAAATAGCCCAAAATAAATTATTGCGACTTCTCTAAAAAATAATGATTTTTGAAGAAAATAATAAAAATTGAGGAAATATAATTATTTTAATTATGTAAGGGCCTCAATAATTCAAGAAAAAATATGGATAAGTTCCTTAGGAATATATGTGAATTTATAAAATTTTTTCCAAGCACTAGAAGTGAAGGAAATAATTTATGGAGAATTTACTTCCGAAATTCTATTGGTAAAAGCCTGATTTCAGAGAAAAATGTGAAATAAATAGTTAGAGGTTATGAAAAATCCCCAAACTTTTCAGATCATACTTTTATATTAAATTTGGATTTTTCATGGAAAGAAATAAATTTTTGGAGGCCCTGAGCTATTTTTCCTAATAAAGACCTAAAAGGAGAAAATCGGGTAAAGGATTACGGTTGGGATTGAGCTAGATTAATCCCTTTGCTTCCTAACCAGATTTGGGGCACTTAGTTAGCCCAAAGAATTAGAGAATTTCGTGCTCCCTAAGCCCATGCACGTGGTCGAGTTGGTTGGGTTTGGTTAATTTACTTTCAGTTTGCAGTTCCATAGCCCCTAGGCTATTTGTTGATTCATAGTGTATTTTTTTTTGTGATTCTGCTGTTAATTTCTAAAAAATTTGGTAAATTAAAAACCTATGAATCATTGGATAGCCATTTGCTACTCTTAGGTTGTTTATTTTGGTTTTTCTAGGGGTCTTTCTTGTTTACTATCTGTTTAGTGTGTTTTGTGTGCTGTGTTCAGAAGATGCCTCATACTAAGAACCCTGCTCCTGTAGCTGAATCTGATAATTCTGGGGATGAGTACACTTTTGAGGAGTTGTATGAAAAGATTGATCAGAGACCTCTTCTTAAGGAGTGCCCTTTTCCTTTAGACCCCCCAGACAACCCTTTTGTCCACTAACTCTGACCACCCAATTGACCAGTTTGGTCCAGGAGCGTTCCATGGACAATGACGCTTTTGTTCATTTCTACACCTATGCCTGATTCCATGGTGCCATGATCATTGATTTTCACAATCTCTGTGTTCACCATTCTTTCACCACTAAAAAATCTGCTACTATTACCGCCTTCCACCTTGGGTTATTCTGACTATAAAGATAACTATACTTTTAACGATGTTGTCCAAACCCTATGTCATGAAGGTGCCACTTGGCATCACCCCCGCACTACAGAACAATACCTAAAGTGATATAAGTTCTGACCTGAGGCTCATCCTTGGCTGCACTTTGTCTGCAACAACCTAGTACCCACCACCCACCTAGCCAACATCCCTAAGTGCCAAGCCCTCTACATCTACTTTCTCATGACTGGTCGATTATTTGACGTAGCTGACACCATTTACTCAACTCTCCATGATGCCATCAATACCCCCAAATTCACCAACAATATCATTTTTCCCTGACTAGTCACTAACTTTTTCTGCACTGCCAATATCCCTGAGTACAACAATAACATCTACTTCGAGCCAGCCCCCTTATTTCAATATGACTGCCTTAAACGGCCCGTTATTGGCCCACCTCCACCCATCCAACTTGTCTATGATGTTGGAGCAGCCCCTGCAGCTGGTGCACCAACTCGAGAGGGCCAAGAAGGCCAAGAAGATCAGGAAGCCCCTGAACCTATTACATTAGACACCCTAGCTGACGATATTGATGAGGTGGCCAAGCATGTCCACTAGTTGTGCATCACATTCCTTTGAGAGATGAAGAGGCAAAAGGATCGTGATGCTCTTTATGATTGAGACCAGTATTACCGCTGTCGTGTGGATACTTTAATTGCTAACCGGTTGAACTTCCTCTTACCTCTCGAGGAGGATGAGCCTGAGAGTAGAGTCGTGATGCCTGGAGTGGGCACTTCTAGTATAGGACCATCTGGGTCTGGGGTGGATGACGCTGGGATGCAGCAGTAGTTCTTTCTTTGTTTGCTTTGTTTCTTGTTTTTATTTCTGTTTTGGGTTGGTGTTGCTGGATACTTTTTAAGCTTCTCAATGTTTTCATCACTTTACACTTGCCTGGTTGGATTGGATGTTGGCTTAATTGTTTGGCTACTGATAGCCTTCTTACTTTGCTGTTATCTTTCCAATTGCATTGATCCCCTACTCTATTTTCACTTATCCTTTTTGTTTTGCTTGCAATCTGTCATCCTTCTCCCTCCACTTTGTGAATTCGATGTGTTGTGCTTTAATTTAAAATTAGACTTCACAACTTCTGTTTTACTCGTTGATTGGTTTACATGGACTGGTTTAAACATTGAGCACAATGTTGTGTTTAAGTGTGGGGGAGGGATTTCTATTTTTGATTTTAGCAAATGCTTCATGCATCCATTTTGACTCCTTAAGTATTTTAAAACTGATCAATTGTGTGTATTTTTGAAATAATTGAAATTAATTTCGAGGGAAGTTTGAAAATTGCATTGCATTCTATCTTTTTGCCAACCTTCACCACAACAAACTTCTGGTTTCGTTGCGGCAAAGTGCTTCTTTTTCATCCATTTCACTTCTCGGCCATACTTCACCGCGGCCAACTTATGGTTTCACCACTGCGAAGCAGGCCTAGTGCCAAGTTTTCCCTCTCGACCAATGTTTGCGGCGGCACACTTCTTCCTTCACTGCAGTAAAGGACTATAGAAAAAAACCCTAAATGCTTTGTAATTTCATTTTTCTCTCTTTAGTATTTCCCCCGATTTAAATTCTTAATACTCTTGCATTTTTAAAAATTGTTGAAAAATTCAAATTATACTTGTGCTTTTAGAAAACTATCCATTTTTTTAAATGATGGTTGAACTTAGACTATCATCCCCCACTGTTTTTGACAAAGAGTAAACGAGGGTATGCTTTGAAAATAGGATTTTGTGTTTTTAAACCTTGAGATTGATCAATCGAGATACTAGCCTTATTAGAAGGATATTTGGGCCTCAATTTGTTAAATTGTATGAATCTGTTTGGTTTCATATTTCTCTAGAACTTGTTTTAATTCTTAATCGAAGCTTGATGAATTAACATCTTATGAACATGACAAAGGTATTCATTTCAAAACCTTTATTACCCAAACAGAAGCCCAAACACTTTACCATTGCCAACCCCTTTGGACCTTAGTTTTGAGTACATGCATACAAATAAAATGTAAATATTTTATTTTAGCTCTAGTTTTACCTTTCAAAGAAAAAAGATGTTTGAGAAAAGCCAAAGAAAGAAATAAAATAAATAATGATCTATATAAAAAAAAGAAAAAAAAAGAGGGAAAAGAAAAGAAAAAGGGAGTTGGCATCTTGAAGAACTTTAACTCCTTTCTTTGGAAACCTTTATGTTTGTTTCATGGTTAGAATAATTGTAATACTTGTACTCAATTCTTCTTTCTCTTTTATTCCATCTATTTCACTTGACCTTCACCAACCATTACAAACCCTAAAAGTCCTCTTGATTTGCAATTTGTGATTCTTGTGGTGGAGAGGTAGAATTATCATAAGCTTATGGTAGAGATTGGATTGAACAGGTTTAGAGAGAAATAATCCCAAGACAAGTGAGTTGAGAGCTAAAAACATACCCTTGAGATAAATCTCTTTTGCTCAATCTTTTGGATTAATCACCCATAATGTTTACTTTCTTAGCATATCTTTGTTTTACTGTTGTCAATCTCCTTGGGAATTTCTTTTTAATTTTCTACTCTCATCTTTAAGCATGCTAGTATTTCTCATTCCACTCCCAATTTCCACTCTCCAAATTTTTCCACCCTCAAGTTTCAACTTTCCACCGAAAGTTGGTGGAAAGTTGACTCTTATATAATTTTTTTTATTTCTTTTTTTTAAATATTAGGATATTACAATTCTCCCCACCTAAATAGAATTTTGTCCTCAAAATTCAAACAAACACACACAAGAAATAAAAACCAAAGTAACTCAAAGTGCTTACTAAGAAAACAGGTAAGGATACTCATAACGCATCTGTTCCTCTGTCTCCCAAGTAGCATCACTAGGACTCATGCCCTTCCAAAAGACCTTAACAAGACGGATAGTTTTGTTCCTCAATTGTTTATCCTTAACGTCCAAAATTCACTATGGTTCTGTTAGATAGGTCAAATTATCTCGTAACTCGACCTCTTCAAGTTCAATAACATGAGACGGATCGGGATGATACTTTTTTAACTGTGACACATGGAACACGTCGTGTAAACTGGAAAGATGTGGCGGTAGCACAATTTGATATGCAACAGGTCCAATCCACTCCAAGATCTCATAAGGACCTATAAATCAGGGTGTAAGCTTCTTGGCTTTGATGGATCTACCAACACCAGTGACAGGTGAAACCTTCAGAAATACATGATCACCCACTTCAAATTCTAAAGGTCTCCTCTGAAGGTCCGCATAACTCTTCTGTCGACTTTGGGCCATCAACAACTTCTGCTTGATCAGCTCAATCTTTTTGGTTGTGATGTCCACTAAATCTGGGCCAATAATTGTTCTTTCACTTAATTCCGTCCAACAAAGTGGAGATCTACCCTTCCTACCGTACAAAGCTTCATATGGTGCCATTTGAATATTGGCGTGATAGCTGTTGTTATAGGCAAACTCTACTAATGATAAGTGAGTGTCCCAACTACCTTTTAGCTCTATAGCGCAAGCCCTCAACATGTCCTCGAGAGTCTGAATAGTCCTTTCGGTCTGTCCATCGGTCTGAGGATGATAAGCAATACTAAACCTGAGCTTAGTGCCCATCGCTTCATGTAATGACTGCCAGAAGTTTGATGTAAATCTCGGGTCCCTATCTGAAATGATAGACTCTGGCACTCCATGAAGTCGAACAATCTCATCTATATACAGCTTTGTCAATCGTTCTAAAGAGTAAGTACTCTTGATAGGCAAGAAGTGTCCTGACTTAGTCAGTCTGTCCACAATTACCCATATTACATCATAGCCAGCTGGAGTTCTTGGCATGCCAGTAATGAAATCCATGGAAATACTATCCCATTTCTATTGCGGAATATCAAGATTCTTTAATAGTCTTGGAGGTCTCTGATGTTCTATCTTGACCTTTTAACATGTTAGACACTTCAGCACAAAATTCGTGACATCTCTCTTCATTTTTGGCCACTAGTAGTTCTTTTTCAAGTTTTGGTACATCTTGGTTATCCCTAGGTGTATCGTGTAATTACTTCGATGCGCCTCTTCTAGAATAGTCCTTTTGATTTCCTTATTATAGGGGACACAAATCCTCTTCTTGTACCTCAGAATTCCTTCTTCACCAATTTCATAATCAGGCACACCATAGGTCTCTACTTCCTCTCAGATGCTTGGTAACAAGTCATCCTCCATCTGTGCAACCTTCAAGTCTCGAAAGAACTCATAATCACCTAAAATTGATTGCAGAGTGGCTGGAGCCTCATGCACTACTTGGAGATCTCTCAATCTCTCTAAGCAGTAGTGTTCCTCCAAACTCATGTGAAACACATGCACCGTTTTCCTACTCAAAGTGTCTGCAACCACATTGGCTTTACTCGGATGGTACTTAAGCTCAAAGTCATAGTCCTTAATGAATTCCATCCACCGACATTGTCTATTATTCAATTCCTTATGATCTATTAAATACTTCAAGCTCTTGTGATCGCTAAAGACTTCAAACTGTGATCCATATAAGTAGTGCCTCCAGATCTTCAATGCAAAAACCACCGCCGCTAATTCTAGGTCATGTGTAGGATAGTTTTCCTCATGCAGCCTTAATTGCCTAGATGCATAGGCAACCACCTTTCCTTCCTGCATCAGGACACACCCTAAACCCTTAAGTGAAGCATCAGTGTAAAGGGTGTACGGTTTACTAGGATCTGGAATAGTCAACACTGGAGCCGTGGTCAACTTAGCCTTCAGTTCTTGGAAAGCCGCCTCACACTTTTCGCTCCAGATAAACGGTTGGTCTTTCTTGGTCAACTTAGTTAGAGGCATGGCGATTTGAGAAAATCCCTTGATGAATCTTCGGTAATACCCAGCTAAGCCCACGAAACTTCTTACCTCCATCACAAATTTTGGTGTTTCCCATTTCAATACGACATCGACCTTGTTAGGATCAACAGCTACTCCCTCGGTAGATACTACATGGCCTAAGAACTTCACTTCTCTAAGCCAAAACTCGCACTTACTTAACTTAGCATACAACTGATGATCCCTTAATATTCGCAATGCAATGTAAAGATGCTTTCGGTGTTCTTCCTCATTCTTAGAGTATATCAAAATATCATCTATAAACACCACAATAAACTTGTCCAAATACGGCCTAAAGATCTTGTTCATATAATCTATAAACACCACTGGAGCATTCGTCAAACCAAAAGGCATTACTAGAAACTCATAATGTCTGTATCTAGTGCGAAAGGCCGTCTTCGGGATGTCCTCTGCTCTAACTCTTAATTGATGATATCCCGGCCTTAAGTCAATCTTGGAAAACACCGCTGACCCCATTAATTGATCTAGCAAGTCATCAATCCTAGGCAAAGGATATTTGTTCTTGATAGTCACTTTGTTCAACTGCCTATAATCTATACACAATCTCAAACTCCCATCTTTCTTTCTCACAAACAGTACTAGTGATCCCCACGGTGAAACACTTGGTCTAATAAATCCCTTTTCAAATAACTCTTCAATTTGCTTTTTCAGCTCTGCCAATTCTGAAGGTAACATTCTATACGGTGCTTTAGAAATTGGAGCTGTCCCTGGTACTAGCTCAATGGAGAACTCAACTTCTCTCTCAGGGGGTAAACCGGACACTTCCTCAGAAATACCTCAAGAAACTCCTTTACTACCTCGATTTGCTCTATACCAACTTCTTTATCCGTACTAACGGAAAAAAAAACAGCATACGCCTAACAACCCTTCTGAATACACTTAGTTCCTTGAGTAGCAGACAACCACAAAAGACCATTAATAGCCTCAACTATCGTGGTGCACAAAGGAAGAGTTACCATCTTCCTTTTGCAATCCAAAATGGCATTATTTGCTGATAGCCAATCCATGCCAATAATCATGTCAATACCCTTGAGAGGTAGACAAATCAAATCAATCATGGACTCACGATTCTCAAATTTAAGCACAAGATTTAAACACGCCTGTGTGGTTAACACAGTGGCTCCCGCTGGAGTTGACACTTTCAACATGTAAGAGAAATCATGCATTGGAAATTTAAACTTTTGAGCACATTCCGTAGGAATAAAAGAATGAGTGGCACCAGAATCAAACAACACAGGTATATCATGTCCTTGAAGAGAGACAGTACCTCTAATCAGATTAGGAGACATACCAGCTTCCTCTCTAGTCAAAGCAAAAACTCTCCTGGGCACCGTTGATCTGAAACTAGGAGTTTTCTGCTGCATCTTTGGACAATTGTGAGCTATATGTCCAAACTTATGGCATCTGAAGCATTCCCAACACTGTCCTGGGTGATTTCTCCCACATCTCATGCAAGGACCACTAACACTTGGTGTAGATCTGGTAGGCTCATGGTGGACACTCCGATCTTCCCCTATACGGAACTCCTGAGCCTGTCTCCTTTGCATAAAGCCTCCATGGGCTGAATTCCTCTAATTCTGGCTCTTGCCTCTGCTTGAGTTACCTGAGCTCCCATAACTGTAGCTACTCTTTTTATTGATTCCTCCTATTGGCCTCATAAAACCAGAGAATCTTCCTTGGTTATCCCGACATCGGCTCTCCTCTACCTCTCGGGTTCTGCGGTCTGTCATCTTGAGTTTCGTGCAGGCATCCTCAAAACTCTTGAACTCATATAAGGCCATTTGTTACTTCAATCCTGGCCTCGCCCGTTCTATTAATTGTTAGGCCATCCACTCTGGGTTATCATTCTGCTACAGATAGGTAACATGCTTGGAGAGGTCAATATACTTGGCAATAAACTCATCCTCACGCATATTCTCCTGTCGAAGAGCATAAAAAGCTGTTTCTTTTTCTTGTCTCATGGATGTGGGAAAGTAGTGATCAAAGAACATCTGTTTGAATTCGTTTCAAGTAATTCCCGAGTCATCTATGCCGGTTACGCTCCTCCACCACCTCTTAGCTTGGTCCCTCAATAAGACTACCGCTGCTTGTACCTTTTGATAGGTATTACAGCCACAAGCTTTAAATATTGTCTCCATATCATCGATCTAAGCCTCAGCTTTGTCAGGATCCATACCCACATCAAAAGTCTTTGGGTGATGCTGCTCTATATCCTTCCATACACTTTTAAGGTTCACCGCCTCCTCTTTTCCTTGTCGCCTTCGCGAACTACTCTCTTCTCTGGTTCCTTCAATAGAATCCCTGTGGGTGACAGAATTTCCCACAGATGGCTCAGGAAGCCCACTTCCTTCAAACTCTTCCACAGCTTTCTTGACTCTCAAATCTTCCTCCATCTTCCTTACTCTCTCATCTACCACTGTAACTACCACTTCCCTTAGTTGTTGCAGTAATGTCTCTTAGTTAAACTGCAGAGGATTCGGTGGTTGGTTAGGCGGGTTTGTGGATTCATCCCCACCTTGATCGGTTTGTCGTGATCGTGTCCGTACCATCCTCCCCACCTAAGGATAGAACCCACCAAAAGAAACACAAAGTAAGGTCAAGCACAGACACAAAGTAACAGGGAAGGTTATGTGAGATTATTATATATTGCCACTAAATGCAATGTAATGCAACTCAGTTCGTAGAATCTTTAGCTCTGATACCAAATTGTGACAACCGTTCTTTCAAAACCATTTTAGATTAAATCCAACAATTTATCTGAATGATTAATCATAATAGAAAAGAAGAAACCTTAAAATTTTAAAATCACTATCATGGTTAAAAGAAATAAATTTATATTACGAGTAACATCGATTGTTAACTTGGGCCTTGGACTTCCAAAGTCCAGAAATATCATTCAACCGTTAGCCCAAACCAAACTTATATTTTCAAACATACGAACTGATAAATCATTTTAATATAAGTCACAAAGCCCATTATTCAAAGTCAATACTATCAAAAGAGCATAACACGTAAAGTCTTAAATATCCCTGGCCTTCCAATGACCTCCCATATCAGATAGTAGTAATTAAAAGTATTAGTTTACAGCATTAGAGTATATGGGCCCTATGTGGCAATATATAACAAGTCAACACATAAAACAAAAGCAGGGAGGCTATACAAGCTGTAACAGCACACTATGCCTCTGGAGCCTTCCCTGATGGGTCACCACCTGAACTATCACCTGAAGATAGTAAAAACCACGGGGTGAGACCAACGCCTCAGTAACCAACTTTCCAACTCATCATACATACTAACATGTGCTCGTGAGGTGTCAAGCGGGACAGTTATTAATTCTAAAAAACATAGATATATAATTTCAATCATCCAAACCCTCACTATAGGGGCTAACACACAAGCCACATAAGTCTGTCCCTCACTATGGGGGATCAATCATACATATAGGCCTATCCCTCACTCTGGGAGACGAATAAGAAGCCACAAAGGCCTATCCCTCACTATGGGGGACAAAGGAAGAAGCCAACCAATATGCACTGTCACATCCAGTATTATGATAATTAGAGATAAGAAATATTCTCAAATTATTGAGGATTAAAAATAATAAGGAAAAGTCAAAGAATTTTGGTGGAAAATAATTACAGTAATTTTCCAAGCCAATTATAGGAAATTGACTAATTAAAGAAAATTGGTCAAATGTAAATAAGGAAAAATATTTTCGAGCCATGGAAAATTAAGGAAAAATAGGGATAATATCCTTTGAGAGTTATATGAAATTATAAAGTTTTTTTTATGACCAAATTACCCTTAGAGAAATTATAAGAGAATTTAAGGGTGATTTAGGCTAATTGAGGTATTTTATTTGGAAAATTCCAAATAAATATTTTAAGAGGAATAAAATTCCAAGAAAATTCCTATGAGATCCCAAGGAATTATAAGGAATTATGGAATTAAATGGAAACCCTCAAGTGTCCAAGATTTTTCCAAATAAATGTGAAAAGTAGAAAAATCCTTAAAGAGAAGGAAATTAATTTTCCTTTTTATTTAAATATTAGGAAATTAATTTTGAGACAAAGAGGGAAATTTGGGAAGATAATAATGAGGAGAATAAATTAAGGATCTGATAGAAAATAATTATAGAGACTAAGTTACTGTAATTATAAAAAAGAAGTTAAACTCAGAGCCTAAAATATACCGATAAAGCAAGATTGGTGTCTTGCAAATCCAAGGGATCCTATTGAGCCATGTGTCAAGCTCTTGAAGGAGAAGATTTGAATTAGCCAAGTGTCATTCCATGAATGGAGAGGATTTTGACTTTAGTAAATAATTTCATTTGGAATTATGTTAATTAAGAGAGAGGAATCAAGACTTAGTAGGGTAATGACACTTGGACTATCATTAAAGAAGGTGGTTGGGATATTTTGAAGCCTTAATCAAGCTCTTCTCTCCCCATTTTCAGATGTTCATTTCATGCAAGGGAGAAAAATAGAGAAAAAGAGAGAGTTTGAGAGGAGACAAGGAGAAAGGGAGCACTTTTGATCATCCTAGCAAGGTTTCAAGGTTAGATCTTGGTCCTAGAAGTGTTCTTGCTTTGGTTTCTTTCATTTTTATGGTTTAAAATCTGTCTCTTCCCTCTCTTAATGTGGACCAAACTGATTAATAAAAAGGGTAAAGAAGTTTTGATCATAACACTTGCTAAGACACAACAACACAAGCTAGATCCTAGTGTTGGCAAGTGAGTTTAAGTGATTCTAAAGCATTTTTCATGGTTGTTGTTGTGAGAGTTATTTTTGGCCAAGTGAAGAACTGGACCCTAGGATGAGCTTTTCATTGTTTTAAGGCTTCCATGATGCTTAAAATGAGGAATGGTGTAGGGTAGACTAAAAGAAACAAGTGTTGGAAGCCTAAAAGCAAAGCTAAAAATTTTGGGTCAAAACCTTTAGTGGTTTGGTCGGTTTGTGGCTGGAAGAATCAGTTTTATTTTCACAAATCTAAGCCCATTTTTGAAATCTACATGAAAATCCATGTAGGAACAAGTCAAGGAGTGATTTTTATGGTTAGAGAGAACCAAATCTAAAACTAGTGAACAAAGGAGGGAACTTTATGGTTCAAGAATCATTTTGATGTATGTTCTTGCTTTTTCATGGTTGGATAATGAATCTTGCTGCCATTTTTGTTGAATCACATGGTTAGGGTTTGATATTTGCCAAGGGAAAGAGGAGAAGGAAGAAAGGCTAAGACTTTTGAAGCAAGGTAGTAAGTTAAACCTAGCTACTACCACTAACTATCATTGTTGATTATTGTATGGTTAATTGCTATTATTGTGATTGAGCTCTCTTGATTGTTATGTGGCTGCTCTTTATAGTATCTTGCTTTGGCCTTTGCATGATTGAGTTTGCCAAATGATAAGCATGTTAGTTCATCCATAATAGCTAATGTGATCATGCATAATAATGATGCTTGCTTGGTGATATAGTTGGTTAATTTACTACTGGGATTTCCAAAAATCTCATCCCCCAAGAATCATGTAACATTTTAGGGCCTGAATCTTCAAAAGGGAAGCTGCAGATTGAAGGTTGATTTGTGGAGTTTAGCCACAAAATTCGTGAGCTTATTTTGGTTATGTAAATATTAAACTAACAATGCTGGAAGCACACTGACCCTGACCAGTTCATGCAACTTTTTGATTATGTTCCAGAACGCTTTAAATCGTGAAATTTGGCATGATGAAAGATGACATCCTGAGATTCAAATTGATAGCTAATACGTTAAAAATGGACCAGTATACGATTTATAATGATTTTTCAAAGTTAATGGTCAGAATCTGGACATCAGAGTTTTTGGCAAATGGACAGTGTTGTTTTCTCAAAAACCTGACGCTTTCTCATAAAGAATTGGACAATGAGATTATTTTTTCTTGAAAGAAGACTTAAAGAGCTTTAAGTAGAATTTTGAACCACCCCAATTGGATTTTTATAGAATAAATTATGAATTTTTGAAGTGGGACCAGAAAAACTGGATTTTTACCCGATGAACAGTAAAAATCCGAAAATTAGCGTTTTTTTTAAAAGGTGAGCCCAAGACCATTCAATGTGGTTAAAAATGATTTTAAAAAGGAACCTAAGTCAATATTATAGTAAGGTGTGACATGCACCAATGGCGGCCTTACCACGTGGTAGGATAGCGCTCAATCCAAAATCCAAATAACAACCAATCATTCACAATATAACGAAAAATGTCTCAATAATCTTTTCTCAGTATAATCCATAAGATATAAATCATATATCTTTTTCAAACTTCTCAATCACAATTCCAAAAATCCCACAAGACAGATTTTCATAGCTCAAAAGATATAACTTATCTACTCGAATTCCAAATAACAAATATTATTCAAAAATGGCAAAATACTCACAAACAGCATATTAGCACATATAACAAGTAGAAAGTGGTTACCTCTCACCAAAGCAATACCAAGGATTACCACAAGGTCAATCCTTTGCTCAACCAATAATTAATCTACACAATTAATATAACCACATATTAATTAATTAATTAAACTTCTCTATATTATTTAAATTTCTTATTTAATTAAATTTTTATTCTAAATTCCCGCAACTCTCATAACCCAAAAATTATTAAGTATTTTAGAAATAACTTAAAATTTCTAACAACCCAGATTATTTATTTACCACCTCCAAATTATTTACCTTAATAAAAAGGATTTTCCACAATTTCCAAATATAAAATTACTATGTTCTAAATTAAAAAAAATCTCATTTTTCAGTTTAAACCTCAAAATCAAACTCTCAAAAATTCAATAATACTTCAAATATTTATAACTAAATAATCTAATCAAAACTTTAATGGTATAACTACCATATATATATTTCCGTTAATAATAAAATTTTTAGCTACAATAATTATTTAAAAACTGCCAATCACCCAATAAATAAAACTAAACCGATTAAAATCTCAATAATATATCAAACAATTCAAATAAATTATTTAACTTAAATTTGATCGGTAAAAATATGGTATATCCCATAAATAACAGATTTTCAACTAAATAAATTAATTTAAATACTAATAAATAGGGAAATCTAAACCGATTAAAATTAACAACTCATTTACTTCTAGATTTCTATAGTCATCTTTTATCAAAACTCAATACTTACATCATATATAAGTCTCAAAATTTTCTCCAATCACTATAGTAATAATGTAAATAGGAAGCTTAAAATATATAGGAAATATTTATAAAGAAAGTTTAATAAAAAGAAGTAATTTTATGTACCTAAATTATCTTCAAAGCTTTGCCTACTCCTTCACGAGGACTGCTGCTATGCTCTTTCTATCTCTCTCTCTCACTCTCTTTCTCTCCTCCCCTCTTTCTTTCATGCATTCTCTCAACTTCTGCGTCCCCTCTCCCTTTTATTCTTCATTTCTCCAACAACCCTATTTTCTTCTAGCATTAAATCCTTCTCCCCAAAGTCTTCCTTGCATGCCAAATTTTCCACACGCCACTCCCAATTTCCACTCTCCAAAATTTTTCCACCCTCAAGTTTCAACTTTCCACCGAAAGTTGGTAGAAAGTTGACTCTTATATTTTTTTTATTTCTTTTTTTTAATATTAGGATATTACACGTTCTTTCTCTTCTTTCTCTCATCTAATCCTAATTTCTTCCATTTTCCACTGCCAAACCTCCACCATGGGAATCCCAGATTCATTCCTAGTTGAGATGCTTTAGATTTCTATGTCTGGCTAGGCGTTTTCCTTCCTCTTGAAGGTGTAGCAATGGCTGGAGTTCAATGAGCTAAGAAGGGAAGTAGTTTAATCCTAGTTTAGCTATGAATTTATGAATTTCTAGGTTTAGGATTTGTAATTTGTAGTTGAACTACTTGGTTATAGTTGTAATCAACTTTTGGATATTCATTTGTCTAGCGAATTGGTTATTATAGAACCTTGAGCTTAAATATATGAAGTTTCATATATGTCAGTTGTGATCTTTTGATTCTGTCTACTCTTAGACGGTTGTGTCTTGATATTGAGTTGATTTTGATCTCATTTGACCTATTGCATTAATGAATCTTTCTACACACACTAAGAGCGCTTCACAGGATCTTAAGAAATAAAGTTCATTTATTAAGATTCTAGACTTAAAGAGTACTTTAAGATTTATCATTTTGAAACTCAGTGATTTCTATCCCATATCAATTGATTTTGAACTATGACAACCTGAGCACACTTTCAAGAGGATCTTCATCATTGTTTCGTTATATGTTTTACCAGCATTCATTACTCATTTCTCTAAAATCCAAACAATATTTTGTTTATCATTCAGTTCAATTTACTTAATATTTTTGAAAAACCAAAACCCCCTGTTTATGTTCAAGTTTGCATTGCATGACATTTAAGTTAGCTTAGGTCCATTTCGTTAAGGCTCTGTTTAAGTGAAACGACCCGAGGTTGCACCCTATAGTGCAATCCTTAGATAAAAATTTTGATTCAACCTCTAAGGTCAAGATAAGGCTTCGAGAATCAATCATATGATCGATAAAAGCTTACCAAAAATGTACAGATTTTTCTGATTACTGATCAAACTTTTGATTATCGATTAGTTGATCGATAATTTTCTGCAAGCTTCTATATAACTTAGTGTCAACGATGATAGATCAACTCATAAAATTTGAATTATCTATTAGTTTATCGATCAAACCTACTACTAACTTACTAGCAAACAATGACAATTTATCAGACATAAGATCGATTAACCTTTCATCGATCAGGTAATCGATCAACATGCTAAACCAGAACTTACTCAAATTGTTATCATCAAAACCTTAAATCTAATAATGTTTTGGCTACTATAATTACTATTTATGATGAGTAGATTATGTCTCCATGGCCATGCATCAACAAGATAGCTTTGAGCATGCTAATATGTCACTAATTAATAAGAGAATACACAAGTTGCGTGTAATACATTAGCATCTATCTAGCATAATTAATATGGTATTGTTTGCAACTAAGATTCTCCTGAATCTCACTAATTTTCCAAACCTGTTCCAAACCTTGGAGGTTAAATCAAAATTTTTATCCAAGAATTGCACTATAGGGTGCAACCTCGGGTCATTTCACTTAAACAGAGCCTTAACAAAATGGAACTAAGTTAACTCAAATGTCATGCAATGCAAACTTGAACATAAACAGGGGGTTTTGGTTTTTCAAAATCATTAAGTAAATTGAATGAATGATAAATAAAGTATTTTTGGATTTTAGGGAAATGAGTAATGAATGCAAGTAAACAGATAACCAAATAATGATTAAGATCCTCTTGTAAGTATGCTCAGGCTGTCTGAAAGAGAGCCTTAGTTATCGTTCGCCTTGGGGTTCTCAATCAAAATTTAATCCAAGCTATGTAGTATAGTGCAAACTCGGGTCGTTTCACTTTTGGGAGCCTTTATTAATTACCTAAGCTAGAGTAAATGCCATGCAATGCAATTAAATGGGGTTTTGGGTTTTTAAGATTTAAATGAATGGTGCCTAAACTAAATGCAATGAAAACAAACCTAAGATACTATATTTTTGGTGTTTTAAGATAATAATGATGGAATGGAAATGAATGATAGGAAATCTCTTGAAAATGGCTTTGATGGCAATCATAGTTCACTTAAAATATTGGGAGTTTCACAAATCATTAGGTTTTCTTAATAACAACCTCAATAACTCATTGAGTCCAAAGCTTACATTAATGAACTCATTAATGAAAACTTTGTTAAGCTTCCCTAATGTGTAATTTTGGAATGATCATGCAATTGGATTAATGAAACACACAATCAACTCAGTACCCAAACACAACTATGCAAGATAAGAGAGAATCATGAGAGTTACAATAAGCATATATGCAACTACATATATTTAAGCACAAAGTTCAACATCAATCAATCCAAATTACAAATGTAATCATTAACCAATAATTACAGTATCAATCCCAAGTTCCTAACTAAGAAATTACAACTCCTAGACCTAGAAAGCCATAAATCATAGCTAAAAATTGCAAACTGAAACTAAACTCCCCTTTGAAGCTTAGGAACTCAAGCCACACCACCATTCTTCAAGAGTTGATAAACCCTAGCTCTCCATAGCTTCAAGAAAAGCTCCAACTGAAGTGAATCCGTCGGCCACGGTAGCTGGGAGTGGAAGGAATTGAGATAGAGTGAATGAAAGATGAAGGAAATGGATGGGGAAGAAGATGGAGGTGGAGAGGCAAGAGGATGGGAGAATAGAGGTGTTGTAGGAGATGGAATGGAGTGTATGGTCGAAAATAGGGTTTCTAAGGGTTTTAGGGGTCCATCTGGGTCGGATCATATGATTAGAAGCTCCATTTTCGCGTTCTGATCCGGATCTGGCATTGCTGATACGAAGAGTTCGCCGCGGCGAAGCATGCCCGAGAGGAGCTCCGCCTAATCTTGTGATTTCGCCGCGGTGAACTATGCCCGAGAGATTATTGGTGAGATTTCAATTTGGGCCGCGGCGAAGAGAATCTTCGCCGCGGCGAATTCTATTAGTGCTGATACTTTGATCTTGTGTTGTGTCATCCTTTGGTCTTTGATCTTGGCTCCAATTCTCAATTGTCCTACAATAAAAAGCAACAATTTGAAGCATCAATTGTCCTAGAAATCAACTGAATACAATTAATAACCAATTATGACAATCTTAACCTCAAAAAGACACTAACTCAAAGCAAAGACTCTTAATCTAAATTAAGCACAATTATCATCAAAAGGAGCCAAAATCTATGATAAATACCCTTAAAATGATATGAAATAACATAGAATAATTGGGCTAAATCACTGTCATAATTCAAAATCAATTGATGTCGGAGTAGAAATCACTAAGTTTCGAAATGATAAACCTTAAAGTACTCTTAAAGTTCAGAATCTTAATAAATGAACTCTATTTCTCAAGATCCTCTTAAGTGCTCTTAGTGTAACATCCCAAAATTTCTAACCTAGAAATAGGGAAATATGTCATACCCTAATATCTTTAGTATTATTAATGAAAGATTTAGGGTTGACCAAGGCCAGGTGAGATAAAAGATAGATAAACAGCATAACAATTGAAGTGAGAACTGAAAAAGGACCAAATTGTCATTTTTAAAATGATTGGTCTATAAAGGGCATTATCGTAATTAGTGCCCAGAAATCCTAAAAATTTCCAATAAATCATGGAAAATAGAATTAATGCCATAGAATGGTATTTGAGGTCTAGAAAGTAAATAGAGGTTGAAAATAATTTATTAAAAATTATTTTAATTATTAATATTCTGGCTAAATTAAGGAAAATTAGCCAATGTTAATTATTAAAAATATTTAGAGATCTCAGAAAATTATGAAAATTTAAAGGAAATTTATTTAGGAATTATGGAAATTTATAAAATTATTTCCAACCCTAAATGATGAGGAGGTTAGCTTTAATTGAATGTAAAGCTAAATTAATATCGATAAATTGTCTGTTTTTACAGGAACGACAATTTAAGGAGTTATAGAGGGAGAAAAATTATGAAATTAATCAGAGAAGTTCCCTTTACTGAGACATAATTAATGGTGAGTTGATATAAGAATTTTGAGATACTTGAATTTTTCAGCTATCAGATAAAATAAACCAGTACTATATTAAGACTAGTGGACTGTCTGGACAACAGGGGTGATAAAATTCCTACAGATGGACAAGGACACATGTCACGCCTAAATTGGCCAAGAAAAGAAAAAAGAAATAAAAAGAAAAAGAAAAAGAAAATAATAAATCGAGATAGGTTAAAACCTAATTAGGTTTAAGTAAGATGATTAGGGTTAAGTCATCTTCCGTAGGATTGTGACATGTGGCAAACATGGTTCATTGGATGGCTAGGATTCAACCATCTACTTTTGAAAAGTCAAAAGTTTCTAGAAGGTTGATTAGCCAAGTTAATCAAAGGATTAAGAGAGTAAACCTTGATTAGAGCCAAATTAATCTTAATGGATAAGAAGAGATGACATAAGCCCTAATGACTCATCATCCAAGTGTCAACATATTAAGCTACCTAGCCTAAGATTTGTACATGTGGAAAGAGGTAAAAATTAGAGGGCTAAGATTAAGTCTTATGCAAGAAGGGCATATGTGGAATTAGTGAAATATGAAGCCTATAAATACCCCATCACATGTTCATTTCATGCAAGACCTTTCAAGTAGGAAACCTCTTGCAATTTTCGTGTAGAGAGAGAAAGAGGAGAATTCTAGTGAGAGAAAGTCATTTGGAAGCAAGGTAAGCTTCTTACTCTTCCATTTCAAGTTATAATGATGGTATGTTAGTTTTAGGCTATTTTAATGATGGTAGAAAGTCATTTTCCTAAGAGGAAGTGCTGCCCAAATTTTATCAAAATGATAGGGAATGGTTTAGATGAAGATTAAGCATGGTTAAAGGTTAAAGATTAAGTGGTTACATGTTGGTTTGGTTGAAAATCCTTTTCCCTACAAATATATATATGGTTCGGCCAAGCTAAGTCAATGGGAAGGGATTGGATTTTCATAAAACTAATATGATAAATGGATTCTACATGAAAAATTATGTAGGAAAAGCCCAAGAAAGTTCAAGAATCAAAGCTAGAAAAATAAACCCTAAAAATCAAGAAAAAGGGGTTTATAGGGTTATGTTAAGTTGTGAAGTTGCAATGATACTTAATGTTGTGTCATTGATTGCCTAATAGGCTATACATAACAAAGGGGCAAAGATCTAGTCAAGAAGAAAGAGTTCAAAAGGAAGGAAAGCATTCAAGGTAGCTTTTGCAATTCATTATATTAGAGTGTTACCTTACTTTGTATGATTATGGCTATGTGTTTTGCTAATCTGTTATGCTATGAGGTGGATGAGAATGTTATGTTATATGATGTTGCCTCCATGCAAATTATGCCTTGGCTTATGCTATGTTGAGTGCTATGAATGTTTATGATGATATGTCCTTGCCATAGCATGAACATAAAGTTAAAGTATGCATGCATGTAGCTTGATTTACAATGTATTGTGTGACCTTGATAATGTATGCAATTGCTACTAAGATTCCCCAAGAATCTTACCCCAATATTTAAACAAACCCTAGGGCCTTCAACATCCAAGGGCAAAGGAAAGGAGTTGGCTCTTACTTGAAGAGGTAGTAAGCCATAGTAACTTTATATGGCTTTGAACCTTTCTATTTTGGAGGAATGTAATATGAAGCATGCTTTATGTTTCCAATAGTATGATTAAGGTTAGAGGTATACAAGTATGAGTAGAATGGTCCAAGCATGATTAGAAATAGCTAATATAGCTAAGCAGAGTATGCTATGATGTTAAGTGGTCAATTAAGTTAAGTTACCCTTCTAAAGGGGGTGAAAAGTCAACTAAAAAGGATCAAAGTTTGACCATTGACCATTTGAGTAAACGAGTGAGTTAGGTTTTGAAATTTGGCAAGCAAAGAGATCTTATTTTTCTCTTTAAAAGGAGGGGTAGTTCGCCTGATTCCGATAACTGAGTAGAAAGTTATGCCTTTCCAAAGTTAGGCAAAAATAAAGTAAAAATCCGAAAATGACCAAATGAACAGTAACTTTTTCAAAGAAACTTGGGCTCGAATTCCAAGGAAATCAGTCCAGAAACTATTTTTCCTCAAAATTTTATCCAAAGAGCTTTCCATAGAATTTGGAATCACTCAATTGCAATTTTTCTACAATTAGTTATGAATTTTCAAAGTTTGTCACATTTTAAGGTGACAATGAATAGTAACCCGTAAATGAAAATTTCAAACTTGATTTTTCATCATTTGTAGCCTTCAAAAGTGATTCCAAATGCTTCCGTAAGATAAGTTATTTGGTATAAACATAAGGTGTTACACTTAGTGTGTGTAGAAAGATTGATTAATGCAATAGGTCAAATGCAATCAAAATCAACTCAATATCAAGATATAACCATGTAGAGTAGAAAGAATCAAAAGATTACAACTGAAATAAATGAAACTTCATATATTTATGCTCAAGGTTCTACAATAGCCAATCCACTACACAAATGAATATCTAGAGCTGATTACAACTATAATCAAGTAGTTCAACTACAAAATACAAATCCTAAACCTAAAAATTCATAAATTCATAGCTGAACTAGGATTAAACTACTCCCCTTCTTAGCTCATTGAACTCCATCCATTGCTACACCTTCAAGAGGAAGGAAAACACCTAGCCACACATAGAAATCTAAAACATCTCAACTAGGAATGAATCTGAGCTTCCCATGGTGCAGGTTTGACAATGGAAAATGGAAGAAATTAGGGTTAGAAGAGAGAAAGATGAGAGAGAACAGAGATGGACGCTGTGGTCTGAGTGAGTCATGTCACTTACATGAAAATAGGGTTTCTAAACTGGTATTAGGGTGTGCTGGGTTGGTATGTGAGAGTGGGTACGTAAAATTTTCAAAAATGGTTCGGGTCTAGGTTGCTGATTCGAGGGGTTCGTCGTAGCAAACCATGGCCGAGAAGACTTCTGCTTGATGTGGTGTCTTTGCTGCAACGAAGAAAGAAGTTGGCTGTGATGAACCTTCCTAGAGGGATCTTCAAGTGGAGAATCCTTACTTCGCTACAGCGAAACATGACAGAGGCGTTATTACATCTTGTGTGCTACGCTTCCTTAGTCTTCACTCTTGGCTCTTTTTCTTGAGTGTCTTGAAATAAAAAGAAATGGCTTGAGGTATCAATTGTCCCAAAAATCAATTAAATGCAATTAATGAATAAATATGACAATTTTATCCTTAAACAATACTAACTCAGAACAAAGACCCTCAATCTCAATTAAGCACAAATATCATTAAAATGAGTCAAAAAGTGTAACAAAAACATAGAAAATGCCATCACATAATATAAACAATTTGAGCTTAATCAAATTCCCCCACACTTAGACCTTTGTACTCCTGGACAAAACCCAAAAATGATTCAAAAAGATACCAGTGCAATAAGAAATAGTAACATACTTAAAGATGATAGTAGAAAATTAGTAAGAAATTCCCACAGAGATTGACAACAGTAAAGCAAAGATATGCTATAAAGGTAAACACTATGGATATTTAATCCAAAAGATTGAGCAAAAGAGATTTATCTTAGGGATATGTGTTTAGCTCTCAACTCTCTTGTCTTGGAATTATTTCGCTCTAAGTATGTTCAGTCCAATCTCTGCCATAAGCTTGTGATAATTCTATCTCTCCACCACAGGAACTACAAATTGCAAATCCAGAGGACTTTAGGGTTTGTAAATGTTAGTGAAGGTCAAGTGAAATGGTTGGAATAAAAGAGAAAGAGGAATTGAGTATAAGCATAACAATTATTCTATCCACGAAACAAACATAAACGTTCATGAAGAAAACAACTAATAATAATAATATTTTTTATTATTTATTTATTTTTATTTATTTTTTTAAAATACCAACTCCCCTTTTCCTTCTTTTTTTTGGCATTTCTCACATTTTTTAACATAAAACCAAGGCCAAAATAGAATAAAATATTTACAATTTATTTGTATGCATGTACTCAAAGTGAAGGTCCAAAGTGGTTGGTAATCGTAAGGTGTTTGAGCTTGTGTTTGGGTAATAAGGGTTTGGAATTGAATGCCTCTTTCATTTCACAAGATGTTGATTCATTAAGCTTTGATTGAGAATTAAAACAAGTTCTAGAGAAATATGAAACTAAACAGATTCACACAATCTAACAAATTCAGGCTCAAATATCCTTCGAACAAGGCTAGTATCTCAATTAATCAATCTCAAGGTTTAAAAGTGCATAATCCTATTTTCAAAGCATACCCTCATTTACTCTTTGTCAAAAACAGTGGGGAATGACGAGTCTAAGTTCAGTCATCACTTAAAAGCATGGTAGTTTTCTAAAAGCACAAGTATAATTTAAATTTTTTAATAATTTTTAAAAGTATAGGAGTATCAAGAATCTAAACCAGGAGAATTTCTAAAGGAAGAAAAATGAAATTGCAAAGCATTCAAGGTTTTCTTTTTAAGACTTCACCACAGCAAAGGAAGGAGTGTGTCGTGGTGAACATTGGCTGAGAAGGGAGACCTAGTAACAAACCTACTTCAACGCGGTGAAACCATAAGTTGTCCAGAGCGAAGCCAAGAAGTGAAAATAGTTGAGAAAGAAGTGCTTCGCCATGACGAAGGGTGGCAGAAAGACAGAATGTAATGCAATTTTCAAACTTCCCTGGAAATTAACTTCAATAACTTCAAAAATGCCACAGTTGATTAGTTTTAAAGCACCTAAGGAGTCAAAATGGATGCATGATGAAGCATTTGCTGAAATAAAAAATGGAGATCCCTCCCCCATACCTAAACACAACATTGTCCTCAATGTTTAAACCAATACATGCAAACCAATCAACTAGTGAATCGGAAGTTATGAAGTCCAATTTAAATTGAAGCATAACACATCGAATTCACAAAGAGGAGGGAGAAGGGTGATCAGTTGCATGCAAAACAAAAAGGATAAGTGAAAATAGAGTAGGGGATCAATGCAATTGTAAAGATAACAGCAAAATAAGAAGGCCATCAGTAGCCAAACAGTTAAATCGGCATCCAATCTAACTAGGCAATTGCAAAGTAATGAAAATGCCAGAAAGCTTAAAAAAGTATCTAGCATCACTGAATCAAAACAAAAATAGAAACAAGAAACAAAGCAAACAAAGAAAGAAATACTGTTGCATCCCAACATCATCTGCCCCAGACCCAGATGGTCCTGCACTAGAAGTGCCAGCTCTAGATGTCCCGCTCCGCTCTGAGGGTCATCATCCTCGAGAGGTAGGAGAAAGTTCAACCGGTCAGCAATCAAAGCATCCACACGATGGTGGTAATACCGGTCTCGATCATAAAGAGCATCGCAGTCCTTCTACCTCTTTATCTCTCAGAGGAGTGTGACACGCAACTGGTGGACATGCTTTACCAGCTCATCAATATCATCAGCCAGGGTGTCCTAAGTGACAGGTTCAAGGGCTTCCTGATCTTCCTGACCTTCTTGGCCTTCTTGGGCTAGTACACCAGCTGTAGGGGCTGCTCCAACATCATAGACAGGTTGGATGGGGGTTTGGTCTAATGACAGGCTGTTTAAGGCAGTCATATCAAAACAAGGGGGCTGGCTCGAAGTAGCTGTCATTATTATACTCAGGGACATTGGCAGTGTGAAAAAGGTCAATGACTAGGTGAGGAAAAATGATGCTATTGGTGAGTTTGGGGGTGTTCACAGCATCAGCTGAGTAAATGGTATCAGCTACATCAAATGATCAACCAGTCATGAGAAGGTATATGTATAGGGCTTGGCACTTAGGAACATTGGCTAGGTGGGTGGTGGGTACTTAGTTGTTGCAGACAAAATACAGCCAAGGACGAGCCTCAGGTCGGAACTCAGATCGCTTTAGGTATTGTAATATAGTATAGGGGTGATGCCAAGTGGCACCTTCATAACACAGGATTTGGACAACATTGTCAAAAGGATAGTTATCTCTATATTCAGAATAACTCGAATGCCGACAAGGAAGAAGGCGGTAATGGTAGCGGATGTTTTCAGCTGTAAAAGAAAAGTGGATATGGACATTGCGAAAGTCAATGATCTTAGAACCATGGAATCGGGCATAGGTTTAGAAATGGCGAACAAAAGCATCATTGCCTATGGAATGCTCCTGGACCAAACCAGTCAATTGGAATGCTCAGAGTTGGCAGACAAAAGGGTTATCTAGGGGGTCTAAGGGAAAAGGTTACTCCTTAAGAAGAGGTCTCTGATCAATCTTTTCATACAGCTCCTCAAAAGTATACTCATCCCCAAAATCAGATTCAGACACAGGTACAGGGTTATTAGTACGAGGCATTCTCTAAATACAACAAACAAAACACACTAAACAAACACCAAACAGACAACAACTAAAACTACCCCAGAAAAACCAAAATTAACAACCTAGGCAATAGCAAATGGCTATGTAATGATTCATAGGTTTTCAATTTACCAAAAACTTTCATAATTGAGTAAAGGAATCATCAAAAAAAAAATGCACCATGAATCATTAGATAGACTAAGAGCTACGTAATTGAAAACTGAAAGTAAAAACAACCCAACCAAACAACTAACTAAAGCAACCAAACAAATAACTACCCTGAAACAAAGACAGAGAATAGAGAAAAGAAAGAATTAACTGAAAAAGAAAGAAAGAAGAAAAATGTACAAAAGAAAAAGGGAAGACTTACACAAAGAAGGAGTGAGTAGGCACTGAAGATGATAAGCACCACAGGGATAAAGGATAACCAAGGAGAGAAAGGCAGGCAGGGGGCAAACTGGAAAGGATTGGTGGCCAAACACAGGAGAAGATGGAGAAGGAGAAGAATGCAAAGAGAGGAGGTGGAATAGGCAACAGTTTTAGAGAAAATTTTTAACTACAGGGGATGTTGGAGAGGTTAAAGGTGGTGGAAGAGTGAAAAGACAGAACTGGAGTTAAAGAAATCAAATGGGTAGGCAGTTACAAAGGGCAGAATGATAATTTAACACTGAAATGTAGGGTTTATGAGGAACATTCTGCGTAGAATCTGGCGTTTTGCCACGACAAAAAGTAACATTTGCTGCGGTGAAACATTCTCGAGATGAAGAGAAAGGAAAGAAAGGGACCTTGCCGCGATGAAAGTGTCCTAAGAGCAACACACAGGACTGGGTGAGCTTCGCCGTAGTAAAAGTTGGAGTTCGCCGTGACAAAGGTATATTAAGAGCAATAAACACAAGCTGGGCAACTTCACCATGGTGAAAGTAGCCAGTGACACCCAAAAACTAAACAGGAACAACATAGCAGCAGAGGAACAAGGCACATAAACAAAAAGGGCAGCTAGATACTTCAGAAACTTTTAAGTGCACAAAATGAGATCAAAAGGTGCTCAATAAGCGCATGATAAGGCAATATAACACACAAAATAGAGTAGCAAACTTTCTCTATCAATCAAAAACAGATAATTTAACAATTTACTGTACTATAACAATTAAGCACACAAGGAGGAAGATCAGAGATCAAAATTAAGAAGGTGGTCTTATTGAATAGAAAAATTACTAACTACACTAAAACTATACTATTGAGATGGTTTCTCTCTAACACTCAATCAACATACTAATGCACAGAATATATCATGAGCAATAATAAGGTAAAAGTAAGTAAATAAGTAAAGGAAAGAAACAACCTGCGAGTTAAGAAGGCTTTTGATTCTCATGGTAGAGCTTTAATAGATGGCCATTGACTTTGAGTTTGGCTCCAGTCTCCTCACACAAAAGCTCAACCATGCCAAAAGTTGTGCGCTCCTGTGACTGTGTAGGGCCTATCCCATCAGGTGTTGAATTTCCCTTGCTTGAAAGTGAACTGAGCCTTATACAACAGTACTCGATCACCCTCTTTGAAGTGCTTTCGCAGGATTCCCCGGTTATGCACGAACTTTGTTTTCTCCTTGTAGAGTCTGGAGTTTTCATAGGCTTCAAGTCTAAGCTCCTCCAAGTCTTGCAGTTGCAACTTCCTCTCCTTTCTGGCAAACTCTATATTCATGTTGTACTGTTTGATTGCCCAATAGGCCTTGTGCTCAAGCTCCATTAGTAAATAGTAAGCTTTCCTAAAGACCAAACGGTAAAGGGACATGCCAATGGGTGATTTGTATACCGTTCGGTAAGCTCACAATGCTTCTTCCAAGCATAAACTCCAATCTTTCTTGGAAGGCTTCAATATCTTTTCCAGTATGTGTATCACCTCTCTATTTGAAATTTCAGCTTGACCATTAATTAGGGGTGGTAAGCAGTGGACACTTTATGAGTTACACCAAATTTTGAAAATAGATTATCTACAATCTTATTACAGAAATGTATACCCCTATCACTCACTACAGCCTTAGGGATCCCGTACCTACAGAAAATGTTTGATTTAAGAAATTTTGAAATAGCTTGGGCATCATCTTTTCTAGAAGGCATCGCTTCTATCCATTTAGACACATAATCTACAGCTAACAAAATATATGCAAAACCAAAGGATGAAGGAAAGGGTCCCATGAAATCAATACCCCAAACGTCAAAGATTTCGCAAAACAATGAAGGCTGTTGAGGCATCTCGTGCCTTTTTCCTAATCCTCTAAAATGTTGACATTGTCACAGGACCAACAAAATGCAAAAGAGTCTTTGAAAAGGGTTGGCCAATAAAATCTAGAATCTAAGACTCTTCTAGATGTTCTCATTGCACTAAAATGATCCCCACAAACCATGGAATGACAAGCTAGAATAATGGGCTCGAAATCTTTATTCGACATGCACTTCCTAATAACTTGATCACTACACATTCTCCACAGATGAGGTGCATCATGTATGTAGTGTTAGGACTTGCTTCAAAGCTTTTGTACTTGAAATCTAGACATAAAAGAAGGGGTGAGTCCAGTCAGGAGATAATTGACAATATCAGCATACCAAGGCTCTTTAACAACCAGAGCACATAAAGCGGAATCAAGAAAAGAATCATAAGTGAGTTCAGAAGAGTCTACTGCCCTGTGTCCTCTAGTAGCCTACTTAGGTGATCGGCTACTTGATTCACTACCCCGGCTCAATCTTTTATCTCAATATCAAACTCTTACAGAAGCAAAGCCCACCTTATCAATCTTGGCTTAGATTGTGGCTTCTTGAGTAGATAGCAGACCGCTGCATGATCTGTAAACACAATCATTCGAGACTTGATTAGATATTGCCTAAACTTATCCAAGGCAAAGACAACAACAAACATCTCCTTCTTGGTGGTGGTATAGTTGACTTGAGCTGGGTCAAGTGTTTTAGAAGCATAAGCTATGATTCTGGATTGCTTCTCCTCCTTTTGACCAAGTATGGCACCTACTGCAAAATTAAAAGCATCACATGATAGTTCAAAGTGTAAATCCCAGTTAGGTACAGTTAAAATTGGAGGCGCAACAAGCAGCTTTAAGAGTATCAAAGGCATATCTACAATTGTCATCAAAGTTAAAATCCACATCTTTTTTCAACAAAGTAGAAAGGGCTAGGGCAACTTTACTAAAATCTTTAATAAATTGCCGATAAAACCCTGTATGCCCTAGGAAGGATCTCAAATCTTTAAGACAGGAGGGATAGTGAAGTGATCTTTTCATGTGGCATTATTAAGTTTTCTATAGTCTATGTACACATGCCATGAATTTTGCACCCTTGTAGGGATAAGCTCATCCTGTTCATTCTTAACCACTGTCACCCTACTCTTTTTGGGTACTACATGTACCAGACTGACCCATTCGCTATCAGAAATGAGATAGATAATCCCTGTGCTCAAAAGCTTAATAATCTCCTTCTTAACTACATTAAGGATAAGAGGGTTTAGTCGTTTTTGGGATTGCCTCACTGGTTTTGATCCCTCACTAAGGAGAATCCTGTGTGTGCAAATAGCTGGACTAATTCCAGGAATATTCATTAAGGTCCACCCTATTGCCCTCTTATGCTCCCTCAAAACATATAAGAGTCTCTCTTCCTTACCCTTAGACAGTGAGTTAGCAATAATAACAGGTAATTGTTCATTAGACTCAAGGAAAGCATATTTCAGAGTAAGGGGTAGGGGTTTTAAATCAAGCATGAGTGGTTGCACAAGAGAAGGGATCAGTTTATGAAGTTCAAGAGAGAACAGATTACTCCCCTTTCTTTTAACCAATGTTAGCTCTGGTTGAATATGATCAGCTTTGCAGTTGCCTTCCTCTCCAAGCATTGAACCAACTTCAAGTTGATCTACAGCAAAAACAGCCTTGAAGGGATTCTTCTCTATACCATCATTCTCCATTTCAGCATTAGCTTCTGTAATGTTAGGGCAATCTGAAATATCAATAGAAAATGTTTCCCTAAGGGAATCATCACTGATAATAGAGGAATCACAATTTGAATTTGCATCGGTAGATGACACAGAGAATGTATGTGGGATGGAAAGCATGCAATTAACTACTGTACAATCAAGGCATATCACGTCACCAACACATAAACAAGTAGAAGGAGGCGAATAAAGAGATGAAAAAGAAGAAATAGATTCATCTTCATCATCAAAATCAGTAGAGTAAAGGTTAGAGTAAAAATAATCATGTTGTAATTCATTTCAGAGCAAGCATCCTCAATAGCAATGTCTATCATATTAACACCCAAAAGTAAATAGTCCTCATAAGGATGTTTCATTGCTTCATACATGTTAAAAGAAACCTTATTATCACCCACTTCTATTGTAATGGTCCCCTCTTTCATGCTAATCATGGATTAGTAATCCTTAAGAAAGGTCGACCAAGGATTAGTATGGTGTCATTTACAAGCTCAGAAGACATGTCATGCATATAGAAATCAGCAGGAAAACCCAAATCCTTAACTTGGACCAAAATATCCTTAATAATACCCTCAGATACCTAATAGTCCTATCACCTAGTTGGAGTACAACAATAGTAGACTTAAGAGTCTTGACTCCTAGTGAAGTGTAAACAGACTTAAGCATGACATTAATGGATACCTAATAGTCCCTCTATAGTGACTTTTCCTATAGTATAAGGGATAGTGAAAGATCTAGGGTCTTCGCATTTTACTGGGATTTGGGGTTTAAATAAGGAAGACACATTAAAGGGCAATTAGACCCTTTTATTAGGCTTAAATCTCCTCTTTTGTGTACACAGCTCTTTAGGAACTTTTACATATTTGGGAATCTTTTTAATTAGGTCAAGCAAGGGAATGTTGACTTTTACCTTCCTAAAAGTCTCAAGCAACTCATGATCTTGCCTTTCATTGCCTATTTTTATATTTTTCAAGTAATAATGAGAAAAAAGTAGTTCATTGATGTTTACCTCCTTACCTTCCTTGCTTAAGGCTCCATGCATGCTTGGTTCAGATTCCTTTGTATTCCCTTTGCCATCATACTTGGTAGTGGACTCCTTTCGTTGCAATTTCATCTCCTTGGAACTTTCAGACTTTTTAACTTCTCTAGGTGATGATGGCAACTCATCACAAGTAATCTCCTCATCAACAGCCTCATCCTTCTCTTCATTAACCTTTACTTGCTTTCCACTTCAAAGAGTGATAGCATTCAAACCCTTAGGGTTTATAACAGTGTTGGAGGGAATAGTGCCACTGCTCCTAGCTTGCTGCTCACTCATGTTATTAGATAGATGAGTTACATATGAGTTAATGTTCTCAGTCTTTTGTCTCCCAATGTTCCATTCTTTTCTCTAGGGCATAAATTTGGCATCATTTTTAGAGGAGTCTTTCTTCTTTCATCAAGGAAGCCAAAGAGTTGAACTGATTGGTATTAGATGTTCTTTCTTCTTTCATCAAAGCCATTATATTATACAGGAGTTGATTTGTGTCTTCTTTTAAAGGAATAGTTAAGGCCTGAGGTTGGTTTTGGAACTGGTTAGAGGATGAACCAGCTCTTCCAGTCTTCTAAAATCTGTTTTGAGGTCTACTCTCTTTATTCCTCCAACCAAGTCGAGGGTTTGCTTTCCACCCATTGTTATAAGTATTAGAGTAAGGGTCCCACTTCTGATTTGGACTAAAACATCCTACCTTTAACCCCTCAGAGTGCGTATTAGTAAGTGTTATGGTTCAAGAAGGTCATGACACAAGCCCGTGGATTTAAAATTTCAACATAATTACTCAGATTACTATTCACTGTTTAAGTTCAGATTTCAGGTCTAATTTTGAAAAATTATAACTAATTCTATAAAAATTGTATTGAGGTGTTCTAAAATTCTAGGTAAAGCTCCTTCAATTCTCTTTAAGAGAAAAATATCAAACTGGACTTATATCCATGACCAATTCGTATAGTTTAATCAATAAAAATTACTATTCATTTGGTAAATTCAAGAACTCCCAAATTCTATGCCTTAAATTTGAAAATTCGTATCTCCATGTATGCACATCCAATTAAGGTGATCTAGCTCTCATATTAAAGCTTGGGATGTGTACTATAATTCTGCCAAATTTCATAGCTTAACTCATTCATTTGATAGGTCAAACTAGAGCTATAAACTTACTACCCCAAGACCTACGTTTTATCTCTTAATCTCTTTTTACTTTAATTCTTTCTATTTCTTTGGCTTACATAAATTGGGTTTACACTTTCCTAATCATCCTCATACATTTCTATTAATCCCATAAATATTGCAATTAAATACATGGCATCATTGGCATCCATAACATGGATTACAAAATAGGAGAATTATACATTGAATAATAACATCATTCATTAACATCAATAATTCTCCACTACCTTTTCCTTGCCTCTCATGCCATTATTGCCCACCATTGATTGATCTAAATAGTTGGTTAGGGAGGGGTGAGATTCGGGAGAATCTTAGTAGCAAACACTACCCATAAGCATGCAAGACATAATGCACATGCATGACATGTTATAATATTAACACATGAATGCCATGGAAAGTAAACTACAACGTTTGATGCTTTCATAACATATAGCCAAGGCAAAATATAACATAAACTTGCAAACATAACTTTATAAATATTTCATCATAGCTTAGTTGTAAAACCCTTGATCTCAAAACATTATAACTCATCACAAAATCACTACTATGGTAGAAAAGGAAATCTGTTAAATGAACTACCATAGTAGGAAGAAATTTGCATAATTTTGAATTAACATGTAAACTCGGTTCCAACTCAAAGTCCGTTGCATGCAACTGAAATCATTCATTTACATCTACTGGGCCTCCGAGCCTCCGGCCCAGGTAACAACAGACATCACATCAGCCCATCTAAATGATTCCCAACAAAATAATCCAGAGTTTCATAAGACACTAGCAATGGTCTCTGGCCAACCAAAATAAGGAGATACATTCTCTCCAGTTTACAACAAGGCCGGGTAATCAAATATTTCAAAAAGCAGTCCTAAATGTGGCAATATATACTAGCCATACATATACAAGGCTAGAGGCCTAAAGCTAACCAAGCTCAAGCCTCTGCGTCTCTTCCCGATGGCCCACGCCTGGAACCTTCACCTGAAAACATTATAAACCACGGGGTGAGACAAAGTCCCAGTAACCAACCTTTCCAATTCAAGGTACTACTAAATAGGTGCTCGTGAGGTGTCAAGTGGGGCAGTTCACAACTGATATATATATTGATAGCCACTACAAGTCATGCAAGTACAATGATGCAATTCCCATCAACCATATCCCTCACTTTGGAGGATTTTCAGAAGCCGAACCCGGCCTATCCCTCACTATGGGGGACGTAAGGAGCCCAAAAAGGCCTATCCCTCACTCTGGGGGACGTAGGGAGCCAAAAGGCCTATCCCTCACTATGGGGGACGTACTGAGCCAACCATCATGCATTAATAGAGGCCTTACCACGTGGTAGTAACTATCAAAAACTCTCACCAATTCCCAATTCATGCATCATGCTCAAACCATAATCAAATAGTAATTGAACATTTCATAATTAACTTCTTTCAGTGGCATATCTTTCACAATTCCAAGATTCAATCATCATCAATCGAAACCCCACAAGACGGTTTTCCTTTTTATATACAACATATAGTTTGAACATAATTACTACATGGAGCACAAAACATAAATCTACTCATAATACCACAGAAGCAAGTACTAAGGATTGGAAAGTGGTTATCTCTCGCTTGAGCAAGGAATAACAAACCAACAATGTGGCCCCGCGCACCAACAAGACTCACAACCGGTCTACGCAAGCACACAAACACACAACCATCATATATTAGCTTTTAAACTAATAATGTGGCCAAAACAACACTTGGGGACACAAAATTCCTATCTCCCATCAAAACTCTACCCAACTCAAAGGGTATAACTATCAAGGCAACACTCCATGGTCATACCAATCCATTAAAACCTTAATTCCTTTCCAAACATCAATTAAAATTCATAACCTCAAGGACCCACTATAGGAATTCTACACCCAAACATCTATTTTGAACAATTGAAGTTCTAACAACAATCTAAACCGATTAAATACTTAGACTAACCCAAAACAATCAATTAAACTCAAAAAAATCGGTCAAAAACCTCAGTTCCATCACAACCTAGAAAATCCTAGGGTTCCACCTAAAATCCTCAGAAATTCCAAGAAAGAAAGTAGATTAGAGGTTAAAATCACTTACTTGAGGTAATGGATCCTTAGAAATGTCTTTCCCAAGCCTCAACACCAAAACCCTAGCAGAGCTCCTCTCTCCTCCTTCAGATTTTCTAATTTTCGCATAACTGAACCCTCCAGCGTCTATATAGATTCGCGACCTTTTGCCGCGGTGAACTAATCCCGAGAGGGATTACTCGCCTGAAAACCCGACTTCGCCGCAGCGAACTCCAATCTTCGCCACGGCGAAAGCTTCCCGAGAGGAAACTCTCGCTTGCCCAGAAAAACTTCGCCGCGGCATGCCCTCACCTTCACCGCGGCGAAACATTCCCGAAAGGATACTCTCTCCTGGAACTCCCAGTGCGCCGCGGCGAACATACCCTGAGAGGGATATGTTCGCCTATTCCTCCAACATACCTCAAATCCAACCCAAACACCAAGATCAACATTAAATCGCTAATCTATCCTTAAAATAAACCAAAAGAGGCTATTAAAACCCGATAAAACTTAGGATGTTACATTAGTCACATCATGACAACACAGCCACAGCATGCAAGCATACATATCAAGCACACAATATAGGTAAGTTTACTACCTCGTAACATAGCTTTCCTCTTACTTTTCCTTTGATTCTCTTGTGTTTTCAACCCTATGGATTTTCTGTCAACACCACTAAACATCCTCTTGGATGTTCCAAGGTCCTAAACACATCAATACATTATGCAAAACAATTATTAGAATCAAGTCATCAACTTATATTTACTTGATTCTTTCTTGAACATACTTGAACTCTAACTTTTGAGTTTCAATTCCAATCTTCCTAAAATTATTTCCACATACTATCCCCACATAATTTTACAAATAGAATCCATTTCCAAGCTCAAAACAATCAAAATCCAACTCCTTCCCCCCTATTCTGGTTTGGCCGAAACATAGGCGCTTTATGTCTAAAATTTTCATTTTCAATTCTAATGCTTCCAAACATGTTTTTTGCAAATATTTCTATACAAAGTCATCATTTAAACTTATTGGAAGCATCAAAATCATCAAATTCCAGAACCATCATAAATTTCTAGTCATGGCAAAAACATACACAAATGAAAGGGGAAGTTGGATTTCTCAAAGAATCAATATCAAACCACTTGATTCTTGTTGTTTTCAAACTTTTAAACATGTTTTTAATATCTATTTCATCTTTTCCTAACCTCATCAATTTAATGCAGCACCTTGGCTTAGGGTTTAACCATCCAAAAATCCAACCAAACCAACCACCAAGCTTACAAAGAGCAAGGGAAGTAGAAGCTAGATCAAAATCCATAAACATACCTTGATTTGAGACTTGGATTGGCATGGGATCCTTTGCTTTTTCCCTTCCCCTTCTCCTCTCTTGCTATTCAGTTTTCTCTCCCTTTCCCCCATGAATGGCTGAACCATTGCAAGCATAAGGGGTATGGATATTTATAAAGGATTTGGACAAATTCTAGCCTTTGATTCTAAGTTAATCCTAGCTGTTGATCTTTGTTTCTTCCCCAAGAAATTTGCCACATGTGCCGTCTTCTCTCTCTCCTATTAATCAGCATTTTCCTGCCCAAAATATCTTCAAAATTTCAGACCAAGTGGAAGGGAAACAATCAGCCATATATGCAAGCTTATTTCACAAGCTTACTTGAGATATTTTGCAAAGTCATGATAAAACCTTATCCAACCAACTTGACCACATGTATGGGCTTAGGGAGCACGAAATCCTCTAATTCTCTGGGCTAACTAAGTGCCCCAAATCTGGTTTGGAAGCAATGGGATTAATCTAGTTCAATCCCAATCGTAATCCTTTACCCGATTTTCTCCTTTTAGGCCTTTGTTAGGAAAAATAGCTCGGGGCCTCCAAAAATTCATTTCTTTCCATGAAAAATCCACATTTAATATAAAAGTATGATCTAGGAAGTTTGGGGTTTTTTCATAACCTCTAACTATTTATTTCACATTTTTCTTCAAAATCAGGCTTTTATCGATAGAATTTCAGAAGTAAATTCTCCATAAATTATTTCCTTCATTTCTAATGCTTGGAAACAATTTTATAAATTCACATATATTCAAGGAACTTACCCATATTTTTTCTTGAATTATTGATGCCCTTATATAATTAAAATAATTATATTTCCTCAATTTTCACTATTTTCTTCAAAAATCACTATTTTTGAGAAATGTCGTAATAATTTATTTTGGATTATTTTCACTCCCAAAATATCATATATGACTTAAAAACCCCTAATTTACCTTTTTTCTATTTTTAGGAAATTTTTTGAGAATTTTTCATAAATTTACCATTTTGACCCTTAAAGGACCCGACATTGTCGGTCCAGCTCCCTTCTGGGTTTTTGAGCATTGCCAATGCATCTTCCATTGACTCTTAACTTGATCTCCTTAAGGTATACTTATAGAGAAAGGAATATCCCATCCATTTCTCCTTAGTGACGTAATTAATTAAATAATATTTAATCAAAGTCGGTTTTGCTGAATTCATTTCTACTGGCTCTTAACTCTGTCGATATGTCTCTGGGTTTCATTCTTTCGCTTTCACCATAGGAAATTCCTTCAATTTTTCTCAGGTCAAAAGTTAAACTGTAGACAACTATTTTGACTTTCCCCGGATAGGGTATAAATAGGCTTTAAATTTAATTAAAGCTAACCTTGTCAGTTTATGGGGACGGAATTAATTTTACAATCTGTGTAAATTCCTCAACTACTATTCCCCAGTTTTTTCTGATTATTTGGGGCCGTCTCATAGTTTAAATAATTCAATTTAAGTTACTATCTCAAATTGCTTAAAACCCTAGAATGACTTCAGGGCATTTCCGTCATTTCTAGCCTTATATCGGCTCTGGGATCCTATTCCCATTTTTCTGGAATTTTCCTAAGTCATTTGGGCCCTTTTTGCTAACTCTGAGCATTGGCCAATCAGAACTTTTATTATTTACAATTAGGTCCCTACTTGGCGTAGGAATCTTTTCTTTGCAATTTGGTCCCTCCTTAAGCCTAACCTTCGAAACCATCTCTTGCAAGTTTCTGGCATAACCTCTGGCCCTTAGTTGTTTCCAATTCGTTATTCTTTAGTCCCCAAACACTATTGTTTTACACATTTGCCTTGGAAAAATCTCTTTTTCCTTCCGAGGGATCTCCAGGACTTAGTAATCATCCTTTCCTTGTGCTATTACTTGTATCTATGAGCCAAAATTTGGGATGTTACATGGACGACTATGAAAAACCATAGATACCTATTCATATCGGCCTGGACAGACATTAGAAATATGCATAACCAAACCACAAGTCTCGTAACTAGGGGCAGTAATATCCATAAGGGGTGCTGGTCTGTGCATACTCATATTCTTCAACTCCGCAATGATAAGGGATAATTGAGACATCACTTTGCTTTCCAAAGAATCAACCTTTGATTCTAAGGTGTCCATTCTTCTGTTGTGAACTGCAGAAGCTCCCAAGTCATGTACTGCTCTAGTGTCTCTTACACTATATTACTAATGATTCAAGGCCATTTTCTTGATCAAATCCCAGGCCTTCAGCAATGGAGTCTATCAAAGATCCTCTTGATGCAGTATCTGTAACACCTCATGTTTAAATCAATTAACTTTCCTTGCGGAAGCATTTGGAATCACTTTTGAAGGCTACAATTGATGAAAAATCAACTTTGAAAATTTTCATTTACGGGTTACTATTCATTGTCACCTTAAAATGTGACAAACTTCAAAAATTCATAACTAATTGTAGAAAAATTGAAATTGAGTGATTCCAAGTTCTACAGAAAGCTCTTTGGATAAAATTTTGAGGAAAAATAGTTTCTGAACTGATTGCCTTGAAATTCGTGCTCAATTTCCTTTAAAAAAGTTACTATTCATTTGGTCATTTTTGGATTTTACTGTATTTTTTCCTAACTTTGGAAAGGCATAACTTTCTGTTCGGTTATCAGAATCGGGCAAACTACCCCTCATTTTAAAGAGAAACATCAGATCTCTTTGCTTGCCAAATATTATGACCTAACTCACTCGTTTGATAGGTCAAACTAGAGCTACAAACTCACTACTCCAGGACTTACGTTTTATCCCTTAACATCTCTTTAATTCTTTTTATTTCTTTGGCATACATATCATGGCCTTACTCTTTTTCGTTCATGCTCATACACTTTCATTCATGCCATAAATATTATAATTAAATATATGGCATCATTGGCATCCATAACATAGTTCACAAAATAGTAGAATTATACATTTATCAACAGTCTCATCCATTAACAAGAATAATTCTCCGCTTGCTTCTCCTTGCTTCTCATGCCATTATTGCCCATCATTGATTGACCTAAATGGTTGGTTAGGGAGGGGTGAGATTCGGGGGAATCTCAGTAGCAAACACTACCCATAAGCATGCAAGACATAATGCACATGCATGACATGTTATAACATTAACACATGAATGCTATGGAAAGTAAGCTAAAACATTTCATGCTTCCATAATATATTGCCAAGGCAAAACATAACATAAACTTGCAAACATAACTTTGCAAACATTTCATCATAGCTTAGTCACATCATAGCAACACAGTCACATCATGCAAGCATACATATCAAGCACACAGTATAGGTAAGTTCACTACCTTGTAACATGGCTTTCCCCTTGCTTTTCCTTTGGTTCCCTTGTCTTTCCAACCATGTGGACATTCGGTTAACATCACCAAACATTCTCTTGGATGTTCCAAAGGTCCTAAACATAGTCACATTGATCATACAATCCATTAGGACCACTAGATTACATAAAGTTCAAGACTAGCTTTCTTGAACCTCAACCCTTTCTCTTAGTCTTAGGGTTTTCTTTCCAACTTTTCTAACATAAATCTTATCATTTCCCATCCTTAAGATCCATTTCTTGTCAATTAGGACCACTTTAGATGGCCTTAGATTTAAGAATACCAAATCTGAAAATTTTGCTTCGCGGGTACTGTTCACGAAGAATTTCCAGAATTTTTGCTCAACTTTGAAAATTCATAATTAATTCTAGAAAAATCCAAATTGAGTGGTTCCAAGTCTCACTGAAATATCCTTAAGTTAATTTTATAATAAAAATAATTTTAGGAACCAATTCTATGCTGAACAGTACCGGAATTGTACGGAACTCGACACTCTTCCAAAAGTTCAACATTGTTTCCAGATTTCAAACCCTAAATTTGAAAAATCACCATAAATCGTACACATATCCAAATGAAGTGTTCTACCTATGAATTTAAAGCTCACAGAGTGTACTTTAAGCATGCAAAATTTCAGAATTAGATACGCACAGTAACTAATCCAAAATAGGCATAAAATCACGTGCTATAACCATTTTGCAAGAGCTTCCCCATGGATTCCTTATGCTTGGATGAAATGGTAGGGAGGGGAGGGGGTATTTATAGAAAAGCAGACTGAATCTGGACCGTTGATCTTAAAAATATGTTGCTCAATCTGGACCGTCCATTTTCTCTTTTGATCTTACGGTGACAAGTGTCCTATGACATCATGATGATATCATGCTTACATCATCAAGCCACATGTCTTTAATCCGACCGCACACGTGTCTTGTATTCGACCGTACACGTGTCTTACATCTAGCCGTGCACGTAATATTTTCTTTTTCCCATCTAACCATACACTTGTCACTTTCATGTCCTTTCATCATTTATAGCATTAAAATAGGGAGAAAATAAATGGAAAATTCGTGTAAAAATATTTCCTTAATTATTTCTCCACTTATCAAGCTAATCTTGCACCATAACGAATATTTTTCGGGTCCTGACTTACCCTGTACCACCAGGACATGTTCTGACACTATTTTCTCATCTTAATTAAGTACATATATGGTGCCACCTTAGAGGAGCAGAGGGAAAAATAATTAGCTCTACTGACAGGCTACTTAACCTTACTGAGTCATACAGTAGAGATTTCACTATAACGGGTAGACAAAAGACTGTCTAAAATATTCCCATACTGCATTGTGATTTTTATGCTGTCCATAAATATCTTCTGGTGACTCAGCATGATGACTCGTAGGTGTCATGATTACGCTTGATGACTCAGCATGATGACTCGTCGGTGTCATGATTACGCTTGATGACTCAGCATGCTGACTCAGCATCGTCATGATGGCTCTTAGATATTTTTTTTGGTTTTGTCTCCTATTTAGGGGACAGAATTATTTAATATTTAACTGGAGCATTTTATTCAATCCAGAGCTCCAAAAATTTATCCAAAAATATCATAAAATTCCTCATATTCTAGAGGAAATCTGTGAATTTTCTTAGGTCATAACTCAACCTGTAGCCCCACTTAAAAATCATTCTTTAAAATGCCCTTTTTCGGCACAACTGGCTTTTAAGTATTCTTAAAGCCATTTTGCTGGTCTTCTGGGGATGAGACTAATTTTATAATTTTCTACAGTCTCTTAGATCATACATCCCCATTTTACCATAATTTTCTAAGATTTCCTTATGACTCAAACAATTAAATCTACCTCTATATCTCAAATTGAGCCATAAACTTATAAATTCCTTTTAAGTTACCTCAGGGGTATTTTCATTATCTCTCTTCACAAAAGAGCCTTAGAATATTATTTCCCATTTATTGGGATTTTCTTAGAATTTTCTAAGTACTTTCCATTTTTACCCCTGATGGCCGTAACTTTCTGAATTTACGGTTTTACCCCTGCTTAGGCTCAACCTCATAAAACCATCTCTTTGAGGCTTCTAACTTAACCTTTGGTCTGTATCTAGTCTCTTTTCTCTTTCTGGGCCTTTAAAACTTTACTGGAGCCTCTAACTTTGATTACCCTTTAGCCCCTTAAAACCTTCACTTTGCAGTTTAGTCTCTAAAACTGCTTTAACTTCCTTTCTCATCTTTAAGACCTCTACTAAAAAGGGGTCTGGTAGCCTATCTCATTCAGGCTATTTCTGATACTTCTAGGCTCAAAAATTAGGATGTTACAGTATCTAACATACCCTTCTCTTGGTTCTTCAACCCATCATAAAAATATTGCACCAGTTGTTCATCCAGAATTTCATGGTGTGGGGATCTTGAGAGCAGGTCTTGGAATCTATTCCAATAGTCATAAAGAGACTCGTCATAATCTTGCTTAGCTGAATAGATCTCCTTTCTCATCGATGAAGTTTGAGAAGCCAGAAAATATTTCTCCAAGAATGCTTTCCTTAAATCCCCCCAACTGTGATATGCATCAGCCACATGCCTTGGAAGGCTCATGTACCACTCTCGAGCTTTACCCTCCAATGATAAATGGAAGACCTTCCACAGCACTTGATCCAATGATGCACCTACAGGCTTCATGCTTTGACAAACCATAGAAAGGGATTGCAAATGAAGATAAGGATCTTCTCCTGTCAAGCCATGAAATTTTGAAAGTGAGTTAATCAATAAACATTTAATTTCAAAGTTAACTTCAAAATTTGGACATGCAGCAGTAAAGGGGTCAAAATTGACATTAGATGTGGTGGCTTCCCTAATTGTTCTTCTAGGGTGCCCATTATTTTCTCCCACTCTCTCTTGTTCTCCATTCCCTCTATTGCCACCATTCCTCACTTGGTTAGCATTAGGTTAGGATTAGGTGGGTTAGGTGGTAAATTAGCCATGATCTCTTCTTCAATAGGTTCACTCTCGCTACTAGATAGGCTAGATTCCACAGAGATGTTTTCTTGTTTAACCACTAATTCACTTGTCCTCTCAACTCTCTTCTCTCTTCTTATCTCTCTTTTCTCAGTCTCAGGTTTAAAGGGTACAAGCTTGATTTTTCGTGGCATGCAAGAATGAAATCACAGAGAAAGAGCACATAAAATTGACTTGCAGCACACAAAGTCAGATAAAATTATGAATTGTGATGGATGCAAGTATATGTATGAGTACGGGTTTGTATGTGCAGAAAGAAAGGCAAAAAGTTCAAGCTTCAAAACTTGTCTAGAAGGGTTTGTAATGGCGAAAGTAGAAGTATTCCACGGTGAAGGTATGCCGAGACATTCTGTGAGCTGAATGTAGTGGGTTTGCCACGGTGAAAGCAGAAGTTGGCCGCAACGAAAGTGTCTCGAGAGGGATCCTCATAAGTTTTTTGCTGGTTGGCCACAACAAAAGCAAGAGTTTATCGCGGTGAAATGTCACAGAGAGCAAGATCGAGTTTTGGACGATGTAGATGCAGAGTCAAAATGCAAAAAAGTATAGAAATCAGTATATTTGTTTCTATTTCCAAAAATTTTGATATTGTGCAAAATAAAAACCTGTACTATGAACAAATATGCACCTAAGCTACCTAAAATGCAATCTAAGAAGGCTTGAAACCTCAATTGACAGATAAATGACACAAGCTAACCTAGAGAACCAATTTTTGGCTCCTTAGCAACGGCACCATTTGATTTTCCAAACCTGTTCCAGACCTTGGAGATTAAATCAAAATTTTTATCCAAGGATTGCACTATAGGGTGCAACCCTGGGTCATTTTACTTAAACAAAGCCTTAAAGAAATGGTCCTAAGTTAACTCAAATGTCATGCAATGCAAACTTGAATATAAACAGGGGGTTTTGGTTTTTTGAAATCATTAAGTAAATTGAATGAATGATAAACAAAATATTTTTGGATTTTAGGGAAATAAGTAATGAATATAGGTAAACAGATCACCAAATAATGATTAAGATCCTCTTAAAAGTGTGCTCAGGCCGTCATAGTTCAAAATCAATTGATATAGAAGTAGAAATCACTAAGTTTCAAAATGATAAACCTTGAAGTACTCTTTAAGTCCAGAATCTTAATAAATGAACTCCATTTCTCAAGATCCTATTAAGTGGTCTTAGTGTGCGTAGAAAGATTGATTAATGCAACAGGTCAAATGCAATCAAAATCAACTCAATATCAAGATACAACCGTATAGAGTAGAGAGAATCAAAAGATTACAACTGACATATATGAAACTTTATGTATTTAAGCTCAAGGTTCTATAATAACCAATCTACTACACAAATGAATATCCAGAGCTGATTACAACTATAATAAAGTAGTTCAATTACAAAATACAAATCCTAAACCTAGAAATTCATAAATTCATAGCTGAACTAGGATTAAACTACTCCCCTTCTTAGCTTATTGAACTCCAGCCATTGCTACACCTTCAAGAGGAAGGAAAACATCTAGCCACACATAGAAATCTGAAGCATCTCAACTAAGAATGAATCTGAGCTTCCCCTGGTGGAGGTTTGACCGTGGAAAATGGAAGAAATTAGGGTTAGATGAGAGAAAGATGAGAGAGAACAAAGATAGAGGCTATGGTCTGAGTGAGTCATGCCACTTACATGAAAATAGGGTTTCTAAACCAATATTAGGGTATTCTAGGTCAGTCTGTGAGAGTGGGTAGGTAAAATTTTTGAAAATGGTTCAAGTCTGGGTTGCTGATTGGAGGGGTTCGATGCAGCAAAGGTATGGGTTCACCACGGTGAACCATTACTGAGAAGACTTCTGCTTGATGTGGTGTCTTTGCTACGGTGAAGAAAGAAGTTGGCTGCAGTGAACCTTCCCAGAGGGATCTTTAAGTAGAGAATCATTACTTTGCTGCAGCGAAACATGGCAGGGGCGTTATTGCGTCTGGTATGTTGCGCTTCCTTAGTCTTCACTCTTGGCTCTTTTTCTTGAGTATCCTAAAATAAAAAGAAATGGTCTGAGGTATCGATTGTCCTAAAAATCAATTAAATGCAATTAATGAATAAATATGACAATTTTACCCTCAAACAACACTAACTCAGAACAAAGACCCTCAATCTCAATTAAGCACAAATATCATTAAAATAAGCCCAAAAGTGTAACAAAAACATAGAAAATGCCATCAAATAGTATAAACAATTTGAGCTCAATCACTCACCCCCTCCCTAACCAACCATTTTGGTCAACTGGTGATGGGTAATAATGGCATGAGAAGCAAGGAGAAGAAAGTGGAGAATTATTGATGTTAATGATTGAGATTATGTACAATGTATGATTCACCTATGTTGTAAATTATGTTTATCAATGCCTTGATGAAATTTATGTGCATATAATGTTTACAGCATGAATGAAAGTGTATGACCATAAATGGGAAAGAGTAAATCTAAGTTATGCATGTCAAAGAAATAATAAAGAATTAAAGTAAAGAGTGGTTAAGGGATCAAACGTAGGTTCTAAAGCAGTTAGCTTCAAGCTCCAGTTTGACCAATGAAATGAATGTGTTAAGCCACAAAATTTAGTATACTTATAGTAAACATCTTAGGATTTAAAATGTGAGGTAGATCACCTCAATTAGACGTGTACACAAGGAGATATGAATTTCTAAAGTTGAGGCATAAAATCTAGAAGTTCTAGATTTTACCAAGTGAATAGTAATTTTTATTGATTAAATCGTATGAATTGGCTAAAGATAAGTCTAATTGGATATTTTTTTCCTTAAAGAACAATGAAATAGCTTTCCGTTGAATTTTAGAACACCTCCATATGATTTTTTTAGAATTAGTTATGATTTTTCAAAGTTGGACCTGTAATCTGGAAATGTGTAGTGAACAGTAATTCTACATAAATCAGCGTCCAATTATGTTTTTATGACCTTAAGGCCATCCAAAGTGGTCTAAAATGGTTCTAAATAGACTCTAAGGTATTATATAAGTAAGATGTGACAATTCCTACCCATTTCCACTACATTTCCACCTCATTCTATCGCTTTTCTACATCATCCATCATCCATCTTCATCTGCTATGGCTGGAGCTGTGATTTTAGAGCTTAGAGGAGCTAAATCTAAAGTCATAACAGGCTAGATGTGTTGCCCTAAGGAGCTTTGATGATGGTTTGAGCTTGGGACTTAATTTGGGGAGTTTATTTCATCTTTTCCATTACTTTAATAGCATTTCAATTGTTCTTGGTTAGAATTTCTATTTTATTGTTAGAGCTGAACCTCACTATTTTAATCTTTTCATTTTGGATTAGATTCTGAGGGTTTATGCTTTGGTATGTTGTAATGAGAATTCTACATTTAGTCATATGAACACTGGTTGATGTTCAATCTAATTTCGGTTTTGATTAAATATGGTTCCTTGCGAGTATAATTGGTTATTGTGTTCAAGTTGTTAATATCATTGCATTAATCTCCTCAAGTGTGCATTTATAAGGGTGGTTAGTTTTGTTGTGAGTCTTTAGATCAAAGGTTTTATTAACATTCTAATTTACCTAAGTTTGGAAGGTTTTCCAAGCTAGCTAAGATTGGTTTTCAAGTAAACTCCCAACATAATTTCAAGTGATGAAGGCTTAATCAATTCTCCAAGGGGCATTTTTATCAACTAAGTTCACAACTATCCATTTAATTATTTTCTTTTATTTCTTAATTCACTTAAAAAGACCAAAAAGACTTTACTTCTTTTGCACTTTGATTTCATAGCAACTTAATTTCAGTTTTACAAACCCCCAAATTTTACTTTCTTTCTTATGGTTTTGTTACTTAAATTACATATGAATAATTCAGGCTCCTTAAAGTGAACACAACTTGGATTATGCCACTGTAGTGCATTCCTATCCAGAACTAAATCATTTTTTAGAGCCCATACGACTAAGGCTTCATCAAACTAGCACCATTGCTGGAGAGCCATTAAATTAGTTCCTCATGTAATTTGGGTGTCAACTTAAGTGTTGAGCTTGGGTTCAAACTGTATGATCGAGGTTGTCTAGTAGTTGCATTTGCATTTTAGTTGTCTTTGAGTCTTTAGTGTTGAGCATAGTGTTTGTTTCTTTTGCATAGATAATTTTCTAAAAACTTAAAAATATCCTAATTTCCTTGAAGTTTTGCATTTGCATTTCTTTTGCTAGTTCTCTAGACTTCTTCTGTTGGTGTACCACTAGATTCTTGCATCAATACTGTTGTTGTTGGCTTGGTTGCTACAATTTTCTGATCTTTATGGTTGCTCTGTGGTGCTCAAAGTTGTTAATAGCTTATACTTGCATTTGATGCCCAATTGATTGCATTGATCATTACTCTAAGTCACTGTTCATGTTTTTTGAAGTTTTGCATTTCACTTATAGAAGAGAAACTGAATTTCTAGATTTTAAGTTTTGAGTTGAAACATTCATGAGTATATAGGGGATTTCTTGAACTTGAGAGTGTATAGGTGAGGTTTTCAAAGAATGGATTAAAAAATTGCATATTTGGATTGCTAAGAGCCTTTGGAACCTTATTTTTGAAGTATATACTAGTTTTGGAACTTACACATGGCAATACTTTCGGTGTTAGTGGATTTGCCCTGTTTTTGTTGTTGCTCTGTTCTGAGGATTGTTTCTGCCAACCTTTTCGTCGTGACCAATAATTGTCTAGCCATGACGTACTTCTCCTTCTTTTCTGGATTTGATTCGGTGAACTTTTTTGTCACGACTAACTAAAGTGTCATCGTGACAAAAATCCCTTTTAAGCAATTTTTTTTTTAAGTCTTAACTTATACACACTCACTCCATGCATCATTTAAGTGTACAAACATACTCATACATCAACCATTCATACCATATACTCTTGCACTCCATTCACTTGTCCATTTATTTGAATTGCTTTGTGTACAATAAATTTTTACATCTCTTAATTGTTCATGTGAAGAAGGACTGAACCTTTAGTCCTTATCAACTTGAGTTGGAAAGACATTTGAGGAGGTTGAATAGAGAGCGTAGGTTAGCAAATGTTAATAAGGGTATCATTGAATAGAGCTTCCCTAATTTTGATTCATCCACTACTAAAAAAGGGATCCTAGCTATGAAAGGTGTGGGTGGTAATGAGTTGAACCATAATAATATAAGACAAAATGAACCAAATAGGGGCAATGGGTTAAATGGGAATGGCCATGAAGGAGCCAATAAGGATGTAGGATTCAATGGTACTAATGGACCACCTAAAGGAAGAACCATTAAAGATCTTACTCAGTTTGATGCTAATTTTGAACCTTTACCTGGGGCATTACCTAATTTTGAAAATGATTTTGAAATTAAAGGTCAATTCATACACTCACTTCCTAAGTTTAATGGTTTGTCAAATCAAAATCTATATACTCATTTAAAGTATCTTCATATGCAATGTCACATCTAGCAATAAGGTGATTAGGAATAAGGAATATTCTTGATTGAGCTTAAATTGTTTATACTATTTGATGATATTTACTATGTTTTTGTTACACTTTTTGGCTCATTTTAATGATATTTGTGCTTAATTGAGATTGAGGGTCTTTGTTCTGAGTTAATGTTATTTGAGGGTAAAATTGTCATATTTATTCATTAATTGCATTTAATTGATTTCTGGGACAATCGATACTTCAAACCATTTCTTTTTATTTCAAGACACTCAAGAAAAAAAGCCAAGAGTGAAGATCAAGAAAGTGCAGCACACAAGAAGTAATGATGCCTCTGCCATGTTTTATTGAGATGAAGAAAGGATTTTCCACTTGAAGATCCTTCTTGGCCACGGTTTGCCGCAGCCACCTTCTGTCTTCACCGCGGAGAAGGCACCACATCAAGTAGAAGTCTTCTTAGCTAATGTTCGTCGTAGCAAACCCCTTGAATTAGCAACCCAGACCCGAACCATTTTCAGAAAATTTACCTACCTTCTCTCATAAACCGACCCAGTACACGCCAATATCGGTAGAGAAACCCTATTTTTGTGTAAGTGACAACATTCACACAGACCACAGCCTCCATCTCTGTTCTCTCTCATCTTTCCCTCATCTAACACTAATTTCTTCCACTTTCCACTGTCAAACCTCTACCATGGAAATCTCATATTCATTCCTAGTCGAGATGCTTCAGACTTCAATGTGTGTGGCTAGGCATTTTCCTTCCTCTTGAAGGTGTAGCAATGGCTGGAGTTCAATGAGCTAAGAAGGGGAGTAGTTTAATCCTAGTTCAGCTATGAATTTATGAGTTTCTAGGTTTAGGATATCTATTTTGTAGTTGAACTACTTGATTATAGTTGTAATCAGCTTTGGGTTTTCATTTGTATAGTGGATTGGTTATTGTAGAACCTTAAGCTTAAATATATGAAGTTTCACATATGTCAGTTGTAATCTTTTGATTCTCTCTACTCTACATGGTTGTATCTTGATATTGAATTGATTTTGATTGCATTTGACCTGTTGCATTAATCAATCTTTCTACACAAACTAAGAGCACTTAACAGGATCTTGAGAAATAGATTTCATTTATTAAGATTCTAAATTGTACTTTAAGGTTTATCATTTTAAAACTTAGTGATTTCTACTCCCCTATCAGTTGATTTTGAACAATGACAGCCTGAGCACACTTTCAAGAGAAACTTCATCATTAGTTGGATATTGTCTCCATGCATTCATTACTCATTTCCCTAAAATCCAAAAATATTTTGTTTATCATTCATTCAATTTACTTAATGATTTTAAAAAACGCAAAACCCCTTATTTATGTTCAAGTTTGCATTGCATGACATTTAAGTTAACTTAGGTCCATTGTACTAAGGCTCCATTTAAGTGAGATGACCCGAGGTTGCACCCTATAGTGCAATCATGGGATAAAAATTTTGATTTAACCTCCAAGGTCTGGAACAGGTTCGGAAAATCAAATGGCGTCGTTGCCAGGGAGCCAAGAAATTGGTTCTCTAGGTTAGCTTATGTCATTTATCTGTCAATTGAGGTTTTGAGCCTTCTTAGATTACATTTGAGGTAGCTTAGGTACATATTTGTTCATAGTAGAAGTTTTCATTTTGCATAGCATCAAACTTTTTGGAAATACAACAAATATACTGATTTTCTATACCTTTAGCATTTTCACTGTGCATTTACAATGTCCAGAAGTCTGTCTTGCTCTCTATGACCTTTCACCGCGGCATACTTTGCTTTTACCGCGGCCAACTTGCAAAAATACTTGAGTATTCATCTTGGGGATACCTTCGCCACAGCATACTTTTGCTTTCGCCACAGTAAACCTGCTGTATTCAGCTCATAGATCGTCTTGACATACCTTCGCCGTGGCATGCTTCTAATTTTCTGTGTATACACACTCATACTTATACATGCACTTGCATCCATCACAATTCATACTTTTATCTGACTTTGTGTGCTGCAAGTCATTTTTGTCTGCTCCTTCTTTGTGATTTTGTTCTTGTATGCCACGAAAAACCCAGCTTGTACCCTTTAACTCTGAGATAGAGAGAAGACTGAGAGAGATAAGAAGAGAGAAGAGAGTTGAGGGGACAAGTGAATTAGTGGTTGAGTAAGAAAACATCTCTCTGTGGAATCTAGCCTATCTAGTAGTGAGAGTAAACCTATTGAAGAAGAGATTAGGGTTGATTTACTGTCTAATCCACCTAATCCTAACCCCAATACTAACCAAGTAAGGAATGGAGGCAATGGAGAACAAGAGTGAGTGGGAGAAAATAATGGGCACCCTCGAAGAAGAACAATTAGGGAAGCCACCACATCTGATGTCAATTTTGACCCCTTTATTACTGCATGTCCAAATTTTGAAGTTAACTTTGAAATTAAAGGTTTATTGATTAACTCATTTCCAAAATTTCATGGCTTGATAGGAGAAGATCCTTATCTTCATTTGCAATCCCTTTCTATGGTTTGTCAGAGCATGAAGCTTGTGGGAACATTGTTAGATCAAGTGCTGTGGAAGGTTTTCCATTTATCATTGAAGGGTAAAGCTCAAAAGTGGTACATGAGCCTTCCAAGGCATGTGGCTTATGCATATCACAGTTGAGGGAACTTAAGGAAAGCATTCTTGGAGAAATACTTTTCAGCTTCTCGAACTTTATTGATGAGAAAGGAGATCTATTCAGCTAAGCAAGATTATGACAAGTCTCTTTATGACTCCTGGAATAGATTCCAAGACCTGCTCTCAAGATGCCCACACTATCAAATTCTGGATGAACAACTGGTGCAGTATTTTTATGATGGGTTGAAGAACAAGCACCGCGGCGGATTGACGGAGGCGCCGCGGCGGATTGACGGAGGCGCCGCGGCGGATGACAGAAAATTTCAGATTTAAAACCAGAATCACGCGCTTCAATGGGGGGGACCAGATTTCAGTTTCTCATTCATCTCCAGATGCGATTTTCTTGTTCTCTCTGCCTTCTCTCAATTCCTTCTTCCATTTTCGTCCAATTTCATCAATTTCCATCGATCAACCATGGATCTTTCATCAATTCTTGCTGTTTCTACCCTAATCCAGAGTATGAGTAGCTGAATTTCCAAGTCCTTCTAGCAATGAAGCTGACCTGAGTTCATGGAACTGAACAGGGAGTCATTCAGATCTAGTTTCTACTTTCTATTCTAAGGTTCATTTGTTTCAGTTGAACAATTGTGGTTAGAATGAAGGTTGGATGATTAGATTTATGTTTCTTGGGATTTAGATCTGATTGAACATTCAGATGTGAGTTGTGTCCTTTAATTCAGTTGAATAGAGGATTCTCTGTTGATTTGTAAATCTAATTCATTTACTTGAACTGTTGTTCTATAAATCTGAACTTTGGTTGAATATATTGATGATTCACAGTTGTGGTTATCCTTAGAGAATTGCAACTTGCTTCTCAAGTGTCCTTGTCAATTGATTTTCCTTCTCACAGATCAAGATAATGAATCTAGTAAGATAAGTTGTTTCTGATCTGTGTTAAGAGAGATTTGAGTAGTAGCTGAATCTATCCATTTAATTGACATTAAGAGACTCCAAATTATAAGATTGAACAAGGAAGGTTGGATAAATTGCTAGGGGAACTACTATCTCTTATTTGAATCTCATTTACAATTTACCTTTCATTAGATTTGTTTCTTGTTTTGATTTCTCTTTTCTAAAACTCAAGCTTTCATCTTGGTAATTTGATAATTAAAAGTGAATTGTTAAGAATTAAAATACAACGTAAGGCTCCTTGAGAAGAATGACCTAGGTAGTGCCTCACTTGCTGCATTTCCCTAGTAAAACTTTGATTACCTAGCGACAAGGTCTATCAAATTGGCGCCATTGCCGGGGAACCTTACTTGTTGAGATTCTAAGCAATTCACTGGTGTGCCAAGAAAATTTTTTTTTATATATTTGAAAACCCAAAACTTCATAAAAAGTAGCTATAGTGTTTTTGAGTTGTGTTTGCATTTTCACTCTTGTGCTTTGTTGTTGAGTAGTTTCCCTTATTGCTGTGTTCCAAATTCATTCCATAGGTTGTCATGGAGTTAACACAATTTGGTAGGCTGTGAATTGTTTGAATCCTTGCTGTAGCAACCTTTTTCATTTTAATTGTTCTTCTAGTAAACCTAATGATGGTTGATTGTTTTTATGCTTTTGAGATCTCTTTCTTGTTTAAAAATTAATACCATTGTGTTAAGGGTTCAATTTGCAGGAGTGAAGGTGTGAACAGTGTCAGAAGCTGCTGTAGAATTCGTCCACCTGGTTTATCAGTACCAGGCGCCGCAGCACCTTTCACAGAATCAATTCTGCAACAAGCGCCGCGGCGGATTTCACCAGAGGCCGCAGCGCCTGTCCGATTTCAGCTCGGCACTCATCTTTGTAATAGAGGCCGCGGTGGATCTTAGGAAGTGCCGCGGCGGATTTCACCTGATTCCCTCTTAACTTTTTGTTCTCTCTCTGACTTTTGTCTTTTGTCTAATTGCTTTTTAACATTTATTTTATTAGTATATTCTCTTGTTCTTTAGTTGCATGTCCCAGGATAAGGCTCTTATACCTTTTGACTGGGAAATCAATAGAACTCTTAGGCAAATCAAGAAAACTAAACAAATAGCTAAGTCTAGTAAGCAACCTATAGTGAGTGAACCTTCTCCTCAAGTTGAAACTTGCTCTTCCTCATAATCTGAATCTACTTTAGGAGGGTTTATAGACAATCATTTTGTGATGGATCAAAATAATAACAATGCTCAAACTAAGAGAGGTGATGCTACAAATAGACCTCAAAATGAAAGGCAAGCTGAAAATGTTCTCCATAATGCTAATCTTCAATTGAATAGAGATGAGGATAATAGGAGCATTAGAGAAATTAATAACTCAAGTGTGAACTGTGATCCATGTGGTTTTTATAACTTTGAAGCTGATTTTGAACTTAAAGGTACCTTGATTAATACCTTACCAAGATTTCTTGGTCTTGCAGGAGATGATCCATATAGACATCTTCAAAACATGCATGCTGTTTGTTCTTCTATGAAGCCCCATGGTGCTCAATTGGAAGATGTGCTAAGGAGAGCATTCCACTTCACATTAGAAGGAAATGCCAAAGAATGGTTGCAAAGTCTACCTCAGCACTTCACAACACTCACATGGGAACAACTAAAGAAGGCCTTTTTAGAGAAATACTTTCCTGCATCAAGAACATCTAAATTGGGGAAGGCTATCTATGGAGTTCAACAAGATAGTAGAGAAACCTTGTATGAGTATTGGACAAGATTTCTAGCCATGCTTTCTAAATGTCCAAATCATCAAATCAGCAAGTCTAATCTAGTCCAATATTTCTATGAGGGCTTGCTATCTCATCACAAGAACACAATAGATGCTGCAGCCCATGATTCACTATTTGATTTGACTCCTCACAATGCTTGGGAATTATTGGAGAAGATGGCTAACAACAATCAACAATTCAGCACAAGGGACAACCAATCTGTCAATGAAATTTTAAGGTCAAATCCTACTAACTTTGACTCTCAATTTGCTGCCTTGTCAGAAAGGATGGACAAGAGAATGACTAGGATAGAGCAACTCTTGTCAACTAAACAATGTGGTGCTATGGGAACATCTCAAGCCTTGGTAGCTCCCTCTTGTGACTCCTGTGGTTCTATGATGCATTGTACTGAATCTTGCCCTTCTCAATTTGAAGAAGTGTCAGCCATGTATCAACAAAGATCCGGTCAATATCAGCAAAGGAACCCTTTCTCCAACACTTATAACGAAGGATGGAAGGATCATCCCAATTTTAGATGGGGAGGAGGAGAGAACAACAAGCAGAGGTTCATGCAGAATAGGTTCCAACAACGTCAACATTCAGAACAAGCTATGGTTCCTTCCCAAACTACTCAAGAAGTTGGTAATTCAAGGAATGATGACATGTCCCTTTTGTTGAAAAGCATGAATAGTATGAATGCTAATCTCAGTGCTATGGCATCTCAAATGGACATCATGCATCTGATGCAAGAATGGCTGCTATAGAGAATAGGGTTGAACAATAGGAGACTAAGACTGCAAATTTGGCTAACTTTGTTACCCAAATTTCAGATAATTTCAGCAGTTTTCAAGCAAAAACAAGTGGAGCTTTGCCTTCTAATACTGTGATTAATCCCAAGTCATTGAATGCCATAAGTTTGAGAAGTGGAAGAAAGGTGACATTCAATGAGAATGATAAAGAATCTGACTTGGATGAAGATCATTACACTAAGGGGAATTCTGTCTAGAAAGAGAAACCACCAAGTGTGGAATCTGAAAGCTTAAGAGAGAAGCAACTTCTGCAAGCAAGAAAAGAAGCCGGATTTAGAAGTGTAACTACTGAAGGTTGCACAAATGAAGCAAGCTCTTTAATTCAGGATAATGAAGGCGTCCATGAAGCACCATTAGGAGAGGACTTGGGGCAATCTTCTTCAAGAATTTCAGAGCCTAACCAAGACAATGGAAAGATTGAGCAAGAGAAAGTTGAAGATTCTCACAAGAGCAATAAACCGAGAAGTCAAGGTAAGGAGGTAAGCTTGAAAGATCTACCTTTTCCTAGAGCTTTTATGTTTGGGCAGAAGGTTGCAAAAGAAAAGCAAAATAAAGAAGTCTTAGATTTCTTTAGTAAAGTAGAAATTAACATTCCTTTGCTAGATTTGTTGAAGAAAGTGCCTGAATATGCAAAATTCTTAAAAGACATTTGCACTAATAAAAGAAAGTTTAAAACTAATGAATTGGTGCAAGTTGGCCCTAATGTTTCAGCCCTTTTTAAAGCTCAATTACCTGTGAAATGCCAAGATCCAGGAGCTTTCTCCATTCCTTGTCAAATTGGTAAGTTTCATATCTCTAAAGCTTTGCTAGATTTGGGTGCTGCTATTAATGTGATGCCAAGTTCTGTTTACTATGCTTTGGGAGTTGAAATCATGAAACCTACAAGTGTCTTAGTGCAACTAGCTGATAAGTCTATTAGGAATCCCAAGGGAATCTTAGAAGATATTTTGGTTCAAGTAAAAGACCTTGTATTTCCTGCTGATTTTTATGTGCTAGATATGACTAATGAGGCCATAAGTGAAAGCACATTAATTTTGGGTAGACCATTTCTAAGAACTGCCAATACCATGATTTGCATGAAAGATGGAATTATAAAAATGGAATTTGGTGGTCAAGAAATTCAATTTAACATGTATGAGATGATGAAACATCTACATGAGGATTATTCTCTGTTGGGGCTTAATATGATTGATGTGTCACTTGAAAATGAGTGTGAATCTATTTTTGAGCATGATAGCAATGATGATACTGAAGATTCTTTCGTCTCTTTCTCCTCCATATATTCTCCTTCATCTTCTTTTTCTTCACACATTGATGATGTGCCTAGCATTGATTCTAAAATTGATGGCTGGCTTTCCACTTGGAGTGAGTTGTCTTCAGTTTCATCCATTAAGTCTTCCATTGATGCTAATTCCACACTGTCAAGTGATGAACAACTTGCAAAAAGATTGCTTGTAGATTTCTCAACAGCACAAGAAAGTGAATCAACTCCTATACAAGAAAGAGAGGGTGAAAGGCACAAGACTCATGATTGCAAGGCCAGCCCAATTCTCATGGATGAACCCCCATTTAAGAAGCATGCAGTTGAACCTTCTGAACAACAGGATTTGTCTTTAAATTCTTATCACATTTTGTATTCCAACCCTATTTACAAGTCACTTGATCTTAATTTCTTTAACCATGCAGAACTGAAACACTTCTTGGGAATCATGCGAAGTGTAGCTGCTCCCAACCCTAAGAGATTAAGCATGACACCAACCAAATTTGCCGAAATATACAGCATAGGGAGTGCACTTTTGCAATCTAATTTTACTTGTGAAATTGGAATTCCTCAAGATTATTCTGCATCTAACTTTGAGTTCTCACATGGATTTACAAATGTTTTGAATGCATTGTTGCAGGGACCAATCAAGGAGCGTTACTCACATGAGGATGAATGTACAACTGCAATTTTTGGTATTGAAGCTTTGAAGCAATCTAAAAATAATTGCACTACCTTGGAGCTCAAGAAACTGATACCCTCAGTAGTTCAACCTCCTGAATTGGAACTTAAACCCTTGCCATCAACATTAAAGTATGCATATTTAGCTGAGAATGAAAGACTACCAGTGATAATCTCTAACTCTTTGACTGATCTTGAAGAGTCTCAATTACTTGCTATTTTAAAGAGGTATAAAAGTGCAATTGGGTGGTCCTTAGCAGATATTCCTGGTATTAATGCTTCAATTTGCACTCATAGAATATTGTTAAATGAAAATGCAAAGCCCATAAGGCAACCTCAAAGAAGACTTAACCCACTTATACTTGATGTTGTTAAAAAGGAAGTAACAAAGCTGCTTAGTGCTGGTATCATATACCCTATTTCAGATAGTGAGTGGGTAAGTCCAGTTCAGGTTGTTCCCAAGAAAAGTGGGATCACTATGGTTAGGAATGAGAAAAATGAATTAATTCCTACTAGAATCCAGAATTCTTGGCGTGTTTGCATTGATTATAGGAAGCTTAATGATTCTACAAGAAAAGATCATTTTCCCCTACCCTTTATAGATCAAATGCTTGAAAGATTAGCTTGTAAATCTCACTATTGTTTCCTTGATGGTTTCAGTGGCTATTTTCAGGTTCCCATTGCACCTCAAGATCAAGAGAAGACTACATTCACTTGTCCCTTTGGCACATTTGCATATAGAAGAATGCCATTTGGACTATGTAATGCACCGGGCACATTCCAAAGGTGTATGCTATCCATATTTAGTGATTTGCTAGAGAATGAGATTGAGGTGTTTATGGATGACTTTACCATCTATGGAAATAATTTTGATGAATGCCTAGTGAACTTGGAAAAAGCTCTATCTAAATGTGTTGAAAAGGACCTTATCCTAAATTTTGAAAAATGTCACTTTATGGTTCAGCAAGGAATAGTTCTAGGTCACCTAATTTTTGAAAAGGGAATAGAGGTAGACAAAGCAAAAGTTGAAGTAATTTCATCTCTACCCTATCCAACAAATCTTAAGGAGCTTAGATCTTTCCTAGGCCATGCTGGATTTTATAGAAGGTTCATAAAAGATTTTAGTAAAGTGTCTTTTCCAATGTCCAAATTACTGCAAAAAGATGCTTCCTTTGATTTCACTGATGAGTGTAAAATGTCTTTTGATGAGATTAAATCCAGATTGATTTCTCCACCTATTTTGACTTGCCCTAATTGGAATTTACCATTTGAATTGTGTTGTGATGCCTCTAACAATGCGGTGGGAGCAGTTTTGGGACAACAGGATGGTAAGGCTTTCAAAGTTATTGCTTATGCTTCAAAAACTCTAGATAAGGCTCAAACTAATTACACAACTACTGAAAAGGAGCTCTTTTCTATTGTTTTTGCATTAGACAAGTTTAGACCTTACCTAATTAACTCTAAGGTTACTGTTTTCACTGATCATTCTGTTGTCAAGTATCTTTTCAGCAAGCCACAATCCAAACCGAGGCTCTTAAGGTAGATGTTGTTGATCCAAGAGTTTGACATTGACATCAAAGACAAACCTGGAGCAGAAAATGTGGTGGCTGACCATCTAAGTCGCTTACCAGAAACTACAAGGGGAGTAATTGATTCAGATCTTGTTTGTGATGAGTTTAAGGATTGTTCTGTTTCTGCCTTATCTCTATTGGAACCTTGGTATTGTCACATTGTCAACTTTTTAGTTGCTGGTCTAATTCCTTCTTCGTTGTCTCATTTTCAGATGCAGAAGATTAAGAGTGAGTCTAAACACTATATTTGGGACCCTCCAATCCTTTGGAAGGTATGCAGTGACCAAATCATTCGAAGATGTGTACCAAATGAAGAATTTCAAGACATCCTGCATGCTTGCCACTCTCAAACTTGTGGAGGTCATTTTAGTGCTAACAAGACTGCAAGAAAAATATTGGAAGCTGGTTTGTATTGGCCATCACTCTTTAAAGACTCTTATGAGTATTGCAAGAATTGTGATATTTGTCAAAGATTTGGTAGCCTAACTAAGAAACATGAACTACCCCAACACCCAATGCTTTTCTGTGAGGTGTTTGAAGTATGGGGTATTGATTTTATGGGCCCCTTTCTCCCTTCTATGGGTTTTACATACATTCTTCTTGCAGTTGATTACCTTTCATGATGGGTAGAGGCCATAGCAACCAAAAAGAATGATGCTGCCACTGTTTCAAAATTTCTGAAAAATAACATTTTTTCTAGATTTGGAATTCCTAGAGCAGTAGTTAGTGATAATGGCACTCATTTTTGTAATAAATTGCTACAAGGGTTATTCACCAAGTATGGTGTGACACATAAGACATCCACACCTTATCATCCCCAAAGTAATGGGCAAGCTGAAAATGCAAATAGAGAAATCAAGAAGGTGTTGGAACGCATAGTTAAACCATCTAGAAAGGATTGGAGTGCTAGATTAGATGATGCTTTGTGGGCATATAGAACTGCATTTAAAACCCCAATAGGCATGTCTCCTTATAGATTGGTTTATGGTAAGATGTGTCACCTACCGGTTGAGATTGAACATAAGTCTCTTTGGGCTGTAAAAGCATGTAACCTTGATTTTGATTCTGCTGGTATGGAAAGATTATTGCAATTACAGGAACTTGAAGAGTTGAGACTTGAAGCCTATGAGAATTCCAGGTTCTACAAGGAGAAGACGAAGATGATCCATGACAAGCAAATTTTAAGGAAGACTTTCAAGGTTGGAGATAAAGTGTTGCTGTATAAAGCACGATTCACATTTAAACCTGGGAAGCTGAGCACTAGATGGGAAGGACCATACTTGGTCACTAAAGTCCACAAGTTTGGCATGATAGAGCTGCTAGATGAGAAGAGCAGTAAGACTTTCAAGGTCAATGGCCACCTGCTCAAAATTTACAAGGAGAATTTTGATCCACCATAATTCCAGGTTGTCCCCTTCCTTACACACTTTAGTCTGCGTTTATTTGATTATTATCATTCTTGAACTCCATTTTTGAACAAGTGTGGGAGAGGGCATAACTAGTAGCAAGTGTAGGTTGTTTTTAGTTTGTTTAAAGTGTTCTGTTGTTTCTTTCCATTCCTTCCTTTACCAATTTTCCTTGCTATCTTTTGTTCAAATTTGTATTGAGGGCAATGCAAGGATCAAGTGTAGGGGAGTGAATGTTGTGTTTTTGTGTGTTTTGTGTCTTTTGTAGAACCTCAGTTTTCAAAAACTTTTTGAAGGTTTAAGCTTGCTTCAGGAATTCTAATGTTACATTTGTGACTGATTTGATTTGGAAATTAAATATCCTGAAGTGAAATTTTCTAATGCATAGAGATTAAGCATGATGTGTTTTTTAGCTGAAGTGAATGAATATGGAAGACAAAGCCTAGTTGGAAGGATTCTTTGAGCCTTTATATTCATTTCTAGTGTGTGCATTCACTTATTTCTTATGCTCTCTAGAACTTGTATTAGTTCTTAATTAAGATCACATGCAACATTAGTACTCTTGAACATGATTGGGGCATTCATTCAAAGTAGCTACTTAGACCAAATGGCTAAACCCCACATGATTTATCCCTTGTTACCATTTGAGCCTTTTAGCTGAATTTTTCCATTCATTTCACTCTCATTTATAAAACCTCTTTCCTACAAGGATGCATATTTCATTTCATTAATTCTTTTTAGAATTCACTAGCATTTTGATGGATTCAATTAATGGATTGATTTGAGGAAGTGCATACTTGAGCTAAAAAAAAAACTGAAAGAGAAAAAGAAAAGAAGAAACATGCAAAATATTAAAAAAAAAAAAAAGAGAAAGAGAATAGAAAAGTTGAAAATAAATGAAAAAGCAAGAAAGGAAAAGAAAGTGGGAATAAAAGCATCTTTATAGCTTAAGAATTCAAGATCAAGAAATCAACCCTTAAATTGAACATTACTAATGCTATTGAATTCTATACATTGATTCGCATATTATCTCTATCCTTCTATGCATTCTTGTGCATTTCTTCCTCACCCTTACTTTACAAGTCATAAAAGTCCTCTTGATTCTTGAGCACTTATATATTTAGGTGGTGGAAAGGTAGAGCTATTACAAGCATATGATAGAGCATTTGAATAAGTGAATTGAGTGAAAGAACCTTTAATATTTGTGAGTTGAGCGATACACTAATTCCCTTGTGTGATCTTCAATATCTTATTCACTTAGAATAAATTACATATCATTGCTTGATTTCTTTGCACTAGAATGTTCCATGGATGGATGTTAGTTGAAGAATCATTGTTGGCTGCAGTTGTAACCTGAACTTTTGAGCTTGCTTATTCCTTTCTCTCATCCTTCTCTTTCACAATATGTTTAGACTTGATTTGCTCAGGAGTGCAAAAGCTAAGTGTGGGGGAGTTGATAAGTCTCATTATTTGCATACATTTCTAGCCCTAAACACATACTTTTGCCATCTATATTTACATACTTTGGGCATAATTAGCTTCCATTGTGCATAAGAGTTGGTGAGAAGAATTATGAGGTTTTGCAGGTGTTTTTACATGCTTTTATATGATTTTGTATGTGTGTACTTTTGATCCCTGCTTTGGTGTGAATTTCAGGGAGTTTCAGTGCTATCTGAGGTGCCGCGGTGAATATGAGAAGGCGCCACGGCGGATTTCCAATGATACTCTTGGTGAAAGGCGCCGCGGCGGATGGACTAAGGCGCCACGGCGGACGGAAGTTTTCATGAAGCTCAGGATCATTAATCAAAACGACGCAGTACAGGACAGGCGCCGCGGCGGATTGACGGAGGCGCCGCGGTGGATGACAGAAAATTTCAGATTTAAAGCCAGAATCGCGCGCTTCAACGAGGGGGACCAGATTTCAGTTTCTCATTCATCTCCAGACGCGATTTTCTTGTTCTCTCTGCCTTCTCTCAATTCCTTCTTCCATTTTCGTCCAATTTCATCAATTTCCACCGATCAACCATGGATCTTTCATCAATTCTTGCTATTTCTACCCTAATCCAGAGTATGAGTAGCTGAATTTCCAAGTCCTTCTAGCAATGAAGCTGACCTGAGTTCATGGAGCTGAACAGGGAGTCATTCAGATCTAGTTTCTACTTTCTATTCTAAGGTTCATTTGTTTCAGTTGAACAATTGTGGTTAGAATGAAGGTTGGATGATTAGATTTATGTTTCTTGGGATTTAGATCTGATTGAACATTCAGATGTGAGTTGTGTCCTTTAATTCAGTTGAATAGAGGATTCTCTGTTGATTTGTAAATCTAATTCGTTTACTTGAACTGTTGTTCTGTAAATCTGAATTTTGGTTGAATATATTGATGATTCACAGTTGTGGTCATCCTTAGAGAATTGCAACTTGCTTCTCAAGTGTCCTTGTCAATTGATTTTCCTTCTCACAGAACAAGATAATGAATCTAGTAAGATAAGTTGTTTCTGATCTGTGTTAAGAGAGATTTGAGCAGTAGCTGAATCTATCCATTTAATTGACATTAAGAGACTCCAAATTATAAGATTGAACAAGGAAGGTTGGATAAATTGCTAGGGGAACTACTATCTCTTATCTAAATCTCATTTGCAATTTACCTTTCATTAGATTTGTTTCTTGTTTTGATTTCTCTTTTCTAAAACTCAAGCTTTCATCTTGGTAATTTGATAATTAAAAGTGAATTGTTAAGAATTAAAATACAACGTAAGGCTCCTTGAGAAGAATGACCTAGGTAGTGCCTCACTTGCTACATTTCCCTAGTAAAACTTTGATTACCTAGCGACAAGGTCTATCAAATTGGCTTCACACAAAATGAACATGTGGGAGGGGGTATTTATAGGCTTCCTTTTTCATTAATTCCACATTTGCCCTTCTTGCATAAGACTTAATCTTAGCCCTCCAATTTTTACCTCTTTCCACATGTACAAATCTTAGGCTATATGACTTAATATGTTGACACTTGGATGGTGAGTCATTAGGGCTTATGCCATCTTTCTTATCCATTAAGATTAATTAGGCTTTAACCAAGGTTAACTCTCTTAATTCCTTGATTAACTTGGCTAATTACCCTTCTAGAAACTTTTGACTTTTCAAAGATAGATGGTTAAATCCTAGCCATCCAATGAACCACGTTTGCCACGTGTCATGATCCTACAGAAGATCACTTAACCATATTCATTTTACTTATCCCTAATTAAATTTTAATCTAACTTCATTTCGTATTTTCTTTTCCTTTTTCTTTTTATTTTCTTTTTCCCTTTCTTGGACAATTTGGGCATGACATGTGTCCTTGACATTCTGTCAGAAATTTTTTCGATAAGATGATAGATAATATCTCTGTAAAATCAAGTAACTTAGCAGAAACTTTGATCAATAACTTGTTAGATAATGTGTTGATCGATCAATTGATCGATCATTGTTAACTTAGTTGTGTCTGAAAGTCTGGAATAAATTATCAATCACTTGATCAATAATCAGGATGATTGAATATCGGGATGCAAATTTGATAGGCATTTATCAATCACATGATCAATAAACAGATTATCGATGAGAAGACAGATAAATGGTAATGTGCTCTACTCATTCTATGTTTTGCTTTAGTGGCCATTTATCGATCACATTATCGATCAGCCATTTATCGATAATATGATCGAACATTGCTTCATAACTCTGTGTGCAGGTATTTATTTCGGTAGCTTATCGATCACCTAATCGATCAGCAAATTATCGATCACATGATTGATAATTAGCATATCGTTTTTAAACCATGATTCTTTGATCACGGGATCGATAATCTCATTATCGATAATATGATCGATCACCACACTTCATGGTTACCTTGTTTTCACATAACGTGATTGATAAATCAGCTCTTTGATTTTACAAGAATAAACCTCTTTATCGATAACATGATCAATCATTCATTAATCGATCACCTATTCGATCAACCTACATAGCTTGTGTTTTCACTGAATATACTTTTGCTTATTGTTTATCGATAAGGTTATCCATCATCTATTTATCGATAATGTGTTTGACAATTAGTGCTTCAAAATTTATTTTTATAACATTTTGTTTATCGATAACCTGATCAATCTACAAGTGTTCGATCACTTGTTCGATCAGGAGGCGATTTCAGTTTAAACTTTAAATAGTCACGATATTTCTCAAAATTTATCATACATTTCATTCGAGCTTTTCTCAGCCTTCATGATTGTCTTAATTCTCTATTTAAAGAGATTCAAAATCAAAATTGACCTTGATCTTCTTTTTCTATGCATACCAGTATGATGTCACTATTTCCTTTTATCAATCACTTGATCAATAAATCATTGATCCATCACTTGATCGGCAACCTTACTTATCTGTTTCAAAAGCTCTTACTCTAAATAATCGATAACCTGATCAATCAACCAGTAATCGATCATCACTTCGATCAAGCACATTCAATTATTACTTAAGCACATTTAACAATTGATTGATTCTACTTATAAACTATGAATGTTCATTGTTCATTTGATCTTACTCTGCAAAGAAAAACTTATTGAATCAATGTATTTTTGTAGATTACGAAGAAAAACCCAACGGCTCTCCAACGGTTGTCCAAGTAGCCTGTAACCTACCTTGTTAGAAGCATTAATGACGAAAACCATTGCAACTGGGAAAACACGCAACCGGACTCTCAACGACTAGAAGCTCTTCCGTCTAACGGTTACTAAACTACCTCAACTATAAAAGGCGCGAAGAAGCATTAAATGAACAGATTGAATACGCGAGCTACCCTCTGTTGATCATTTACTATTGCATTCAATACTCTGTTCTTCCATACACGGAGCTTCAGTTATTATCATTTATTCACTCTGTAAGAGAGTTTACATTTTCATCATTAATCACGTCTTGTGTGATACTCAAGAGTATGGACTCTTGAGTGGGTTTGTAACCTTAAGGGAAGTAAGGGGGAGTGACTGAGAGTATCAATTACTGTACTAAGGTGCCAAGAGCCCGATCAATCTTAGAACATAGTGGAATACTCAGAGGTGTTCTGAGGATTGGACGTAGGTCAAGTGGTTGAGACCGAACCAGTTTAAATCCTGTATCTTCTTTCCTACGGTGAAATCTCTCTAACTTACACTCTCTATTTCCGTTAGTTCATTGTTTTAATTTCGCAAAATTTTTATAACTCACCTAATTCACCCCCTCTTGGGTGAGACTGCCACTAACAGAAGGGTAAGTATATTATTGTATTTGAGATACACAAGTTGTATGTATATGATTATAATTAACATGGTTCGTATTTTGCAATTATCATCAGATCCTAATTGTTTGTGTCCCTTTTGATAACAGAGTCTACTAGTTCGATTCCCTCTGTGGAAGTCCATCTGAAGAAACCAGAGATGTCATCGACATGTTAGTTTACATCTATATATTTATTACGTGTGAAGTTTATAAAAACACGCTCTAATATCATTAAATTTTATTGTTGATAGGGCTTTTCATAGTTTTAATGTTATGGCCAAGAAGCAAAATAGACAACCACCAACATGGATTCTCCCAAAAGTATGTTGTTTTGAGCTAAATATATACTTTTAAATCTTTTTTAATAATTAAAGTTAGTGTTTATAATCAAAGTCTAATATTCAATTTTATATTTCATTTTATTAGTACCGTTGTTAACAAGAGAGTGTTAAATGTGGATATTATGTCATCCTCTACATGAATGATATCATTGAGATAGGGGTGACTGAGAAATTAGACGAGATAAAAATAAGTTACATTGCATGTAATTTTTCAATTCTTTTCAATTTTTTAATTAAGTTGACTATGTTATTTTTTATTTACAGGTATTTCAAAATGCTGCGTCATATTAAATGGATGAAATCAACTTGATGAAGGATACTTTGTCAACAATATTGCTATAGAGTTTTGAAAATTCGAAATAGTTAGGCCATTCCTTAAGAAATTCATTGTTAGATTTTTTCTCTTATTAGTTTCCTCCCTATACATGTTCCTTATTTCTATTATGCAGACAGAATTCACTTAGCTTGTTACTATTCTTTAAATTATGCCTTTACTTGTTGTTAGTAGAAGTAGCAAGCTGCTTCTAAGGTATCATCTTGTAGTTATAGGATTGGTTTCTGTCCTGCCTAGACAGATTCCTTTGTAAGCTTTGTGCCTATGTTAAAAGAAATTTCAATGCTTGTTGCGCTGTTTGTATATATATTAACTAGCTAATTGATTATTTATTCATATGGTCATCTTGAAATAGTTTTGCATATTCTGTACTGCCTGGATTTATTTGGAACTGTAAACCACAAGGAGGTAAAAAGAAATTCACGCAGTATTATTTTTAAAAAAAATTAAGTTTTTAACAGTGGTTATTTAAATAACCGCCATTAAAAAAATTGACCACAACAGTTCTATTAAAAACCATCATGGAAATTTGAATTTCCATGATAGTTACGCAAAAAACCGCCGTGGAAAGTTGGTTTTATTAATAGCCACTATGGAAATTTGATTTTCCACGACGGTTTTTAACCGCCGTATTTTATTTACCTTTCTGTGTCGACTATATCCATTGCGCCTCCAAAACTACTATTAAAAACAATTTTTCTAACAGTAAATCTAACATATTGTAGTTTTATTGGGATGGGAAGAGCTCCACGTGTGGAAGCAACACATGTTACAAGCTGAGGCCTTAGCTTAACTATGACATGCTCTAGGTTTAAACCCGCTCTTTTAGTTAGCGTCTTCAACCTTTTTACCTGCTAAAGCCATAGACTAGGGTATTTAATTTCTAATAAAACTAATTTACACGTCTTTTTTTAAATAAAGCCAAAATATATTATCAAAAGGATAAAAGGAAACATTAAAAAAGCTCCAAAAATGGGCTTAGCCTAGAGTCCATTCAAGGACTCATTTATATATCAACCTCTCTGGTTTTTTCTTTTAATTAAAATTTGGGACTAGGTTGTTATGACCACTCTTTATAAGCAAACGTTAACAGAAATAATTACAAGATAGACTAGGGACTACAATACTCATATGAATTTATAATCAGTCTTACGATTGTAACACTAAAAGATGAAGAAGAACCAAAACCATTACAAATAAGATGAGAAGCTACAAATTCTATAAGAAGGGAATAAGAAGAGAAGAAACTCCATAGTCACAAGGACAACGGCCAGAGGGAAGAGAGGAGAACGACAGAGAGGAATCACCACCACAATAATCTTCAAGCCCTCCAAACCCCTTCTTGCCACATCTATATACTCCACTCCTCTCATCTAAGCCCATATCCATAAGCCCATTAACTTCATGCCCAATAGTCACTTCTTCTGGCCCATTCTTAGCTATCTCTAGATCCTAAACCATATTATTCTTAGGCCTATTCATTACATTACCTCCCCCATTAAAATGGACCTTGTCCTCAAGGTCCATATTCCTAAAAACAACATGAAAAATAACCAAGGCTGCACAGGTAGGCGGATCAAGGCCATTCCAACAAACCAATATGTGATAAATCCAAGAGATGTGAATTGGAAGGCAATAATGAAGAGCGCCTTGTATAATTCCAAAATTCACGGTAGCAATAATTGATAAAATGCATGGAATCCTATTTAGAAGCCTAACTCCAACCGTAGAAACACTTTTTACATGCAGAGAATCCAAACATGTGTTTTGGCAATAATCAACATAATCAACATCCTCAAAAGGCGAAGAAGTATAGAGTATCGCCATCTTTTCATCTTTAAAATTTATAGTAAGAATCTCTATATTGAGCATCGAGGCAACAAATGGATAACTAAATTCAAACCCAATCCTTACTTCCACTAACAACAGTTGAGTGGTCCTTCCCTTTATGTAAAACCAGGTTCCATATAGAATAACATCAATAACCTGAGATGTACAATAGTGGTCTAAAAATATAGGAGGTAGACAAATAACCTGGACAATTTCCAAAAACATAATCTCCCCAGTGCATCCTTCTTCATGCCGTGAGCAAATTATAGTATTTGAAAAAATAGTAAGAATGCTTTGATAGAGCCTGAATCTGAGTTCAAAAATGTTAAGGCTCAATAGAAAGTTAAATATTGATATTGGATCATTGTCCAAGTTAGATCTTGCAAAGATGGAGAACTCCTTCAAATCAAATTTAACTAGCATTGATACACAATGAAGACACGTGCAATGATTAGGAGAATAACACCATGTATTCCAGCAAGATAACTGGGAAGATATACCGCAGTTACTAGTCTTAATGCCCATCAATGAAGTTACTATCAACTTTATAAACTCTAATCTGCACCTCAGGAAATCCGTCAGGGGAAGATCCACTAATTCTTGAAGGATGCTTTTTAAAGATTTGTCAGGAGAAGAAGAAGCATTCCATAAAAGATGTCTACAACTCAACAGAAGTAGCCATCGGACCACATGTAATAGGCACATCATTGAGTTAATCCAAGAGAATCTACACGTGGCAGACGAGGGGAAAATACGGAGTATATCTCCATCATTCTTGAAACCAAAAGGCAAGCCATATTCTTCCCAAAGCTCGATAAAGTAATTTGTCAACAAGTAGCATATCATTGAATATAAATGGGCAAAGAAGGAGCGAATAATAACTTGCTGCTTATTTGGCACCTCCCAAATACCTGCCAGTAAAACACTTTTAATTTTATATTCGACAGAGAAATTTACGGCACTACCATGGTAGGGGTGCTCCATTATAAAAATGTTATGTAAACAGTAGCTAAATAGCACCCATTAAACACAAGCTTCAAGTTGATGATAAGCAATGGGTATAATCATCAAAACCATGTTCCAAACAGTAAAAGAAACTGCACATACACACCAGTAATCAATATCCCAATGACCCAGAGCGTTACACAGAGGCACTCTCAATATGGAGATATGAAATTTTTCATGAGTCATGTGTGATTGCAAGAAATTAACTGGTGCAGTTTCAGGGGCATCAAAGAAATTTGCAAATATGTTATATACTGCATCAATAAATTTCAAACACTCGTTGCTGGTAACATCTCCAAGATCAAAGGCTAAATTAGATAAGATAAGACCAATGCCGTAGAGTGCTGGTATAGTAAATAACTGATAAATCTCAGCAGCAAAATTCAAGCACCAATCTCTCTTGACATGCCAGGGATTAGACACCAATATAAGAGCCAAATAATCATAATCTCGTTGGGTGATGTGGCTTCCAAAATTCAATACATAACAGAGATGAGCATGGTCGAAAATCTCAAATGACAACAATTGTCCAACAAATAAATTCAGTTCATCTGTCAAACAGTGAGGTCTTAGCAAAGAGAAAGGGTAAAGGGAGGAGGCTCACCCGTAGAAGTTGACTTGTAGTCGATGGCACAGAATTTATGAAGCCATCAAGCAATACTTCCTCTACAATACATGGAGTACCTCGACAAGCACCTCAGAGGTTTCAGAATATTGGTCAATATAGTTCTTCAAAGCAGGACTATCAAATTGGGCAAATCTGAGTTAGGCAAGTATGTTGTGGGTTGCGTCGGTCCAATGCAAAAATAGAGCTGATGTCTGGACAAGCAGTGGAGATAGGGAAAAGGGGGAAAGGGCTTCGCATCCCCTTTTCATTACACCCACATCACCATCGCCCGAGTTCTTTGACGCAACGCTCTTGTTTTCATCAATAACAACTACCTCGACGGAAGTTGAAGTACTGATGCTTGGAGGAGATGAGTGTAGAATATCCCCAGCCAATTTTGGGCTTACATCTCCGATGGTCAGTGCCAAGAGACATTCACCTTCTAATCCAGATTGGCACATCATCATAGCGATTTTAGCCTCTATTCGGTCAAGTCAAGAAGATTCATATTGATTCTTTCCAACAAGTAAAGCCTCAATTCGGTCCAGACAAGAAGAATACGCCGACTCCATATGATCCAAATTTGTACTCATGTGAGACACCCATCATTCTATTGTAGCAGCCAACTGCTTGATCGAAGCTTCAAGTTCATCGAGTTCGGCTTCATCAAAATCGTCAGTCATGGCGGAAGGGGTTTCTCTCAATGAAAGCACCAAATGTTATGACCACTCTTTATAAGCAAACGTTAACAGAAATAATTACAAGATAGACCAGAGAATACAATACTCATATGAATTTATAATCAGTCTTACAATTGTAACACTAAAAGATGAAGAAGAACCAGAACCATTACATGTAAGATGAGAAGCTACAAATGCTATAAGAAGGGAATAAGAAGAGAAGAAACTCCATAGTCACAAGGACAACAGCCAGAGGGAAGAGAGGAGAACGGCGGAGAGGAATCACCACCACAATAATCTTTAAGCCCTCCAAACCCCTTCTTGCCACATCTATATACTCCACTCCTTTCATCTAAGCCCATATCCATAAGCCCATTAACTTCATGCCTAATATTCACTTCTTCTGGCCCATTCTTAGCTATCTCTAGGTCCCAAGCCACACTATTCTTAGGCCCATTCATTACATAGGTCAAATAATTTTTTGGAGCAGAGCCTAGGCTCAAATAATGAAAGATGGTGAACGTTGCCTGGACAAAGTTATAACCCGCAAAAAACTTGTGACTGTTGGTCGGCAATGTTCCTTTTCAAATTTCTCAAGTACTTATTTACATAATAATCAAAATTGTTTGGAAAAATCAGAATACTCTTAGATATACATTTTATCTTGTGATTAGTGTTGCAAACACTTGACTTTAAAAAAGTAAGATGCAGATAAATGGAAAATTACAAATTGATAATTAGATTATTCTTTCATTGTTAAAAGATTTACTAGAAAAACATGTCCTATTATTATTTAATTTTGTTGTATCAAAAAATAATATTGAATTTTGATGTTATATTTCATATTATTAAAAAATGTAAGTCATTGATCAGACAACTCACATGTTCTCTTCATGTGCAGGAAGTAAAATGCAACATTTGATTACATCACAGGTCACACTCGGATGAAATCCCAAATTTGAACTTGGGATTGGCATGTGTTGTATGCGTATGTATGTGCAGACTTACTGACCAAGAATGCTCACAAAGCATATACAACTTCCCTACATTTTAACTTGGTTCTTTAAATCTATGCAACTCTATATATAAGTTTAAGAGGCAAGATGAAAAAATACCCATCAACTTATACCAAAAGTGCACCTAACACTATACACTTTTTTCAAGTGCAAATATATCTAGGCAAGTTCAAAATCAGTGCAAAAATATCAACATCATTAAGAGGAGTTAACATCCATTAATTTGACCATCAGAGAGAAATGTTTTGACTGAAAATGCTGATATAGAAGTATATGTGGCCTTAATATGATGCCATAGTTGGCAATGGAGAAAGAAAAAAAATAAAAATAATCGAAGGAAATAAGTTGTCTTTTGACATGTTAATGCCAAAATTAGATAAAAGCTTGAGAGATGGAGTGGCTCATATTTTTATAATCCAAGAAAATAAGTTGTCTTTTTAACTTACTTTTCAATTGATTACGGATTTAATTTCGAGGTGTCTGGGATTGTGGCTAGGAATATGGTTAGAGAGGACAAGGGAGAGGTTGTTTTGTTGTTGATTTGAGCAAAGTTATGATGGGCCGGGTGAGTGATGAATGAGATGAAGTGTTTTTGAGTTGACTGTAATGATCTTGCTGACTTGGATGTCAATGCAGCTTAAATTAGCGAATGTTAGCTCCATTCGAAGGTGTTAATATCTTTGTGTCACATCCTGAATTTTGAATATAGAAGTATCAAAATTAATATTCAAAATTAGCCTAATACGGGTAGGAAATACTCCCTCTTTGGCAGAAATTTTAAAGGTTCTCTAGAGGAACAGAGGGATTCCTATGGACTAAATTGTAAAGGAAAAATTTGCTAGGACTAAGAAAAGAGAAAGTTAGAGACTCTGGTGAAGTCTCGAGGCCCAAGAATGAGAGATAGAAATGAATGTAGACTAAAGGTTATGTTAGAGGCCTCAAGGAGGTAAATTATGGGTTAAGCCAAACCAAGGACAAAATCATAGTTTTGCAAAGTTTCAGGTTGAACCAAGAATGAGAGATAGAGATGAATGCTTAAAGTACACATCCTAAGTTTTAAAACAAGTGGTAGATCACTCAAAATAGATGTGTGTGCTAAGAGTTATACTTGATCAAAATTGGGACAGAGAAACTAGAAGGTACAGTTTTTACCAAATGAACAGTAAACTTCAACAAATAAACTGTAAGAATTGGCATAGGTTAAGATTAGATTTATTTTTTTTCCTATAGAAAATTGAAAAAGCTTCAAATAAAATTTTGAACCACCTCAATAAGATTTTTCTATAATTAGTTATAATTTTTTAAAGTTGGACTGTAAATCTGGAATTTAACCAATGAAAAGTGACTCGAGAAACAAATGTTGAATTTTCAATTTTCGAGCTTGTTTTATGATCCACTTGAATCGTAACGCTTCCAAATGTGTACTCTGAGGGGTTAAAGGAAGGATGTGACACTTTGCACCCATTTTGAATTTATATTAGTATATTTGCACTTGAGAAGAATATATGGTGTTCGGCACACTTTTAGTATAAGTTTATGGGTCTTTTTATACCTTAGCCCTAAGTTTAATGCCCTTTTTTTTGGACAAAAAATTGGTAGGCTATGGTCAATTGTGTTCCTAAAACTAATAACTCTGGCTAATTAACTTGCCTAACATTCTCACAATTTAGAAGGGACATTACAAAAACAAAAACATGTAATTAGCGATGGAACTTTCATCTAATGATAGAATTTGTTCCGTTACTAATCCAAGTTTTTTAAAAAAATAAAAAATAAAAATACCGCGTGGCGCCTCCACCAACTATCTCATTATCGATGACTGTGCCAACCACCAGGACATGTCGCGTGCTACCTCACCTCCACTATCACATGTTGCTACTACATGATTTCTCCTCAAACATAACTTTTCCATGGCTCAAACTGGAGATTCATGTGCACACACATCTTTGCTAGTTGAGTTACAATAAACCTAAAATCTTTTAATGCAAAATTAAAAATATGTGTGTATACATAAAATAGTCTTTTACCCAAACAATTATATATATATCCATATATTTTATTAAGAACTAAAAAAAATGTGATAATTCTAATTTTAACTATTAATATCACAAAATAATTTTTAAATATTTGCAATACTATATGTTTTATAATGTTTAATTTCTTTTAAAAATTATTTTTAATATAATATTAATATCAAATGAAATTAATTTTGAATTTTGAATTGTAAATAATTTTTTATAAATATATTTTTAAATTTTATTTTTATTTTTAATTAACATTGATTCGACATATAATTTAATTATATATGTATTATGTTGTATTATACTATATTATCTATTTGTGCTTTATATATTCGATGAAAACAGTTTATAATTGGTTAAAAAAATCTAATTATCAAAAAATAATTATGATAATAAAATATAATAAATTATTTTATATAAAAAAATTAAATGATTTGAATATATTATAATAAATACACTTCTCCTACTAATGTGTGCATCATATATGATTTTTTTTCCTGAAAAACCTTTGTGTATACCGTTTATATTTGTGTTGAAAATAAAAATCAATCTATATCATGAATTATTAATTATATCATGATCAAATTTTACTGTTTCATCATTCAAATTCAAAATTCACTTAAAAAATTAGCTTAATCTATAATCATAAATTGAGGTATTCACATAAAGTTATTTATTAGTTTTGAATTTCTATAATATATTATGTCTTTCAATATTTTGTATATTTAATACAATTATTTCTTTACTATCAATTTATATAAAAAATTAATAATATTCTTATCATATTTGTTTACTTATTATTAATGACCAAGAGGAATTGATTTAATGAAACATAAAACAAATTTGATAAGAAATCGTTTTTCTATCTTAGTATGTATCTAATGATGATGACATCTATTAATACCAACTCCACAAATATATCAATGTATTTTACAATTAAAAGTACATTTAAATTATTATATTATTAATTATGTTATTATACAAATTGTTGCAAAATTATAATCTAAAATAATAAAATTTAAAATTAGCGATGGAATAAACTAAGCGGAAAAATTGTGACAAAAATTTTTGTGGTAAACAATTTATCGACAGAATTAGCAATAGAATTTTTTTTGGTAATTCTATCCCTAAAAATTTTATAATTAAAATTAGTGGTGGAATTACTAACAGAAATTTCTAAAAAAAAAAAAATTTATTGCTAAAATTTATTGACAAATTTTCTGATGGATTAGCAATAAAATTTAGCAACAAAATGAAACTCTGTGGCTAATTTGTCACTAACCAAAAAAAAATCCGTCATTAAATTTAGCAATCAAATTTTCATTGGTAATCCATCAAAAATTAGCCACAGAATAATTTTCCGTGGCTAATTCTGTCAACAATGCACTATTTTATTTATTTATTTATTTTTGTTGTGGGAATTACTGCATCTTTCATTACACTCCATATTTTTTTGTAGGAGTGCACAAAGACCAGACTCGATCGGGTTAAGCTCCAGTCTGAGGTCTAATCTAAAAAAAAAGCATCGAGTTAGACATTTTGGTCTACAGTTTGGTCCAATCTGGCTAGGCCTGGGACCAAAACAGGGTTGGACTTGGTCTACTGGGTAACCAGACTGGTCCAGGTTGTTGTTCCTTTTTTTTTTTAACTTCATTTCATATTTGCTTTGATGCTTTTTTTTCCTATAAAAAAATATTTTTACAGCATATTTTGCTACTTTGTTCCAAATGTTCTAAAGTATATTGAGCTTTTTCATTAAATAAATAGAGCTTTCTATTCTTTTTACTTGTCTAAAATTAAATAAACATAGCTATTCCGGGGAAAATGAGATTCTTACATGATCTACATATCACAAAATAAATAAGATCATATTTAATATTGACAAAATTCAGCAGAAAAAAAAAAAAAAAAAAACAAAAAAAATCAAATAACCCAATTTTAATACTAAACTTTCCTTTAAATCATCATCAGTCATTGAAACTACGGACTGAAAGAGAAAAATGTGATAAGGTCAGGAAGTTGACTGCTTGTTGAGTTGGGCTTAAATTTAATATACCCATTAAATGATTAATCACATATAGATGTTTAAAAACGAAAAAAAGTTACTTGGACCAGGTTAGACCACATAGTCTGATATATCAGTCCTTAACCTAGTCTAACCTGGTATTTTAGTCTTTAACCTAGTCTAACCTGGTATTTTAGTCTGACCCAATTGGTCCTGTCTCCTCATCGAGCTACTTTTTTAAGACCAAGTCAAATCGGGTTTGTACGGATCAGACAGGGTTGAGCAGGTTCAGATTTTTTTGTGCAGCCCTATTAACTTTTCGTGGGGGATAGATGGTGATGAAAGGAAGTTCCCTCTGTTTGCCTTACCGATTTAATTAAAAAAGGAAGAAAGAAAAATAGATGCTAGTGAGCCTGAGCCGAAGATACCGAAATGGAATATTCTGTGTGCAAAGGGATATCATTTGATGGGAACCTTCCAAAAAAGGGGCTTGTGGACGAAACTTACCAACAATAATTACGCTGCGTGAGATTGTTGCAGCAATAGTAGTGTGTTTGAAACCATACAAAACTTTTTACTACTTTATATTAATTAATACAGGAGTTACGAGTTCAAACATTTCTCATATACTCATCCGATATTTAATATAATACTTAATTAATTAATTTGCGTGTATTAAGAATGTTAATTAAATTAGTTAACATGATTTTTTTTAAAATACTCTAATCATCTTCCTTAATTCCTTCCTTCCATCTTCTATTTAATTATTGTTGAGGGAATATTAATAGAGTTAACTTAGAAAAACAAATTGATAAACATGTAAAATAGGTTTTAGATATATGACTAATACTAACTCTAAAATTAGATCCTATATTAAGAATAGGATGAGTAAAAATTATTCACAAAAAACATTTACCGGGACTTTTGCAAGAAGTGGCCTCCATTAGTAATACAAACCACAAGTTTCTTCCTACTTCAACACACGTAGGATTTTAGTATAAATATTCCCTTTTTCCCCAAAATATATAATGCATACTGTAGTTTTTTTTTAGACTCTGTCACTTTTAATAATATGTTGTTCATAATTCCATGATATTTTGAAAAAAATTTTAAATATACTGTTATTTAATAAGTTTTCTCCCGTATTTTGATAAAAGACCCTTTCAAAAGGAAAATAATTTTGTTAAGTTCTTCAATCACATATAAACATGTGTCTTGTTATTAAATACTAATATTTTAAAAAAATACTGATGATTATATGTTATTGAAGAACTTGACATAATGAATAAAAATAATTTGATGTAAATATCATCTTTAAAGGAGTACTTGTTTCCTTCTATTCATAAGATAAAAAGAAAACATTTTTTTATTTCTATTTACAAGTTACTTCATTAAGTTTTTAACATAAATGTACTATTTTAGTTTTCATTTCTTATTATGTATTAGATAAGAATAAAATTGAAAATCTGTTAAATTTTATGGCAGAATTATTAAGGTTTGAAGTTTTTTTGAAGTCATAAAATATGTTAAAAGATTTTATTTATAGGACCAAATAAGCACTCCCTCCATCACTTATTATAATATCTAAATAACCGAATTGTGTGATTTAAAAAATTGTTACAATTAGTTAGAAATATTAAATACGTAGAAAATGTACTTTTTGTTCCAAATATATCATTGTTTGTAAGTGGATGGGTAAAATTGAAAAAAACAAAAGATAAGAGAGAATATAGGAGAAAAATATATTTAAAAAAAAGAGTATATTAAGTAAGGGTACAATAGATAAAAATGCAATTAAAATTTAGACAAACTCAAAAAAAATCATATAAGAAGGGCCAAAACAATTCAAAAATTTGTATTCCTTCTGTCCTAAATATAAGACTTACTTCGTTATGTAAAATGGGTCTTTCAAATCAGAGGTGTATATTATAACAAGAGACAAAAGAAAAAAAAAGTACGCAATATGTCTATTGCTAGGTGCTCGCACTCGGTCCGATTAATTCGAAGACACCTAATTGGTGCAGTAATACCCTAGATTGAAGGAATAATTTGATGACTGATGAGAAGAAGCAGGACAGTCAAAGCATTGCCATGTGTGAGAATAGTGGAAACAGACAAAGGAACGCAAACGGTGGATATAATTGTTAGAAATACAATAAATATGTAAAATTTTCACTACTCTAGTTTCTATTATAAGTTACTTCCTCTGTTTTTATTTATAAGAAACATTTGACCAAATTACATAGATTAAAAAGTTAGTTAAAATTGATTAAAAGTAATAAATATGTAAAAATTATAAGTTTTTTTCCTCAAAAATATATTTCTTTATGAAGGTGAGAGAGTATAAGAAAGATAATAAAAAAATTATTAAACTAAAAAAATGATATTTTGAGAAATGAGATAATAAATATAATGAGTATTAAAATACGTAATTAAGGGGACAAAATAGGAAACTAATAACCAAGACAATGTAAGACATATTTTAGATATTTCTTATAAACAAGGACAACATAGAGATAATAATTATTTCTTATAAAAAGAGACTGAAAGAGTACTTGGAACTTTTTCTTTAAGAATGATATTTAAGTTACTAAATATGTCACAATTTGATAAAGTTTTTTTTTATAATTTATCCTTATTAAAAAAAATTTCTCTCTTTCTTTTTCTATATCTAGAAATCATTCTTACTTTTCTCTCTTCTTTCCCTTTCCCATAAAAATTCAACAAAAGTAAAATTGAAAAATGGTCATTAATAATCCTCTGTGTAACTTTTTATTAGAATCTGTTATAAAATAAGGAAAAAAAAATAAGAAAACTAGAGAACAGAAAGAAAAATAAGAGATAAAAAAGATAATGATCTTTTTCTCATTTATTTTTTTTATGATACAAATGTCTTATGCATGGGCTCTATGTATAGGTTTCCAACCATTGAAGCCCTATATTAGGATTACAAAGGAATAAAGAATATCATAATAACATTAACAATGAGAAACTTCTCCCAGGTTATTCATTAGAGAGGTTATATAGTTTAAAACACTTGAAAGCGAGAAATTCTATAAAAATTCTAAGGGTTAGGAATCATAGGCATCCACTCATATAATATGCAAAATAGAATCAAACTTTTCTTCGACATGCAAGTGACTTATAATAAAAGTCGGAATAGTACTCATTGAAACTTCCACAAATAAAAATAGAAAACCATATATATCTAAATATTTTTAGGGAAAACCTCATTAAAGCCCTTAGAAGCAACATGATTGCATGGACCCAATGGAATGTGAAACTTCAATGTAGGTATGTGGTTTAATTACTCAAATGCCCTTTATTTATTAAAAGAAAAATGGGTTAATGTGAAAATTTGTCATGAAAGTTTTTAAGGAGTGCTGGGCACCCAGAGGTTTTTTTAAATGCAAGTTTGTCCTAAAAGTTTAAAATCATATCAATATTGCATGTTACTGTTAAAACTATTAATGATCAACATTTCTATTTTAACAGTCAATATTAGTTTTTTTAACCATAAGCGGATACTATTGCTACAATTTTCGGGACAAACTTGCACCAAATAAATTTCTTGATGTCCAAGGCTTCTTCTCAGTAAAAATTTTTGAGACAAATTTATGCCTTGACCTTAGAGGAAAAAAAAAAAAACCACCATAGTAACTGGCCGTGTTGGTAACAATTGGACATGCTAATTGACTTTTGTCTTGTACCTAAAAGTTTATGTGGTTTGATAACTCGTCAAAATCTGAATTACAATTTATCAACGTTTGAAGAATAACTTGTCAAAATTCAAAGTATTATATGTCAATATTTACGGAAAATCGTTAATATGAAAAAAACCACTTGAAAAATCTTGTTAAAATCCAAACCATAACTTGTTAATATTTTTAGAATAAGATGTCATAGTTATAAATTGTCAACTTTTCTAGATGGAGAATGGTTAGTATTTTGGCAAGATTCATCGAGTGGTTTTTTAATATTAACAACTTCATTCTTAAATATTGACAAGTTATAGTTCGAATTTTGACAAGACGTCCTTTGAAAGGGAAAACGAGAGTAGCTCGCTAATTATAAAATATAGTCAAATCATAAATTTCTACCACAAGTTTGGAACATACATGTATAAGGAGCTCTCAATCGATCATAAATTCAACGCAAAGTTGGCTTGGCTTCGGTCGTGATTCTCATGTGTGAGTAATATTTGTGTGGCCATATTCTGATCGGTAAGTGATGCGATACAGCAAGCTAACTCCTCAACTTCCAATGATCCATTGCAAATCCCAACTGGACCAATCACAAGAGCAAGAGCTAAAAGAATTAAGGAAGCTTTGAGTGGGCTAGTGCAAGACACCTTGACAAAGCAAATGGCATTTATTGGAGTATCAAATCTGGATAAAAATGCTGAGGATGTCACTAATGTCATTTGGGCTGAAAATGGAGCTACTGATCATATCTTGGGCTTGGAGACTTCAATTTAAGGAGCTTGGATCAAGTACAACACATGAGAAGACTCATTTGGGCCTAATTAATCATATTTTGGGCTTGATATGCTGATTATATTTCATTAAATGCATTTGTGCTAAAATTCATAATTAGTTGGCAGATTTGACTTTTGAATTTCCAAGTTACCTAAATCAAGTCCTTATGAATTTATTATGTTTTGATTTTCTAGATTGCATTTAATGCTTTTTAGGTCAGATCTTGAATGTATCCTCTATAAGATATTGTAACCCTCATTTTGGGAGGGGATTTGGAATTTTGAATGAAAACTTGCATTTTGCAATTTCTGATTGAGAGGAGTTCTCTCTAGGGTTCTTCATTGAACTAACAGACTTATCAAGGCTTGATCAATCTTGTGGCGTCTTTCAACACTTCGGGTCCTTGTTCTTCCGTGTTCAAGGGTTCAAGTAGATCACCAGACCTTTGTTTACGTTCTTGGGGTGCGTATATTCAGATCGGTTGTGGGTTCGTGGGATTTTTCCCTTGTGGGTTCTCACCATCTTGGTATCAGAGCTTTGGATCTAAACTCAGGTCATATTTTTCTGTTAGTTTACCTTCATTTTCGTTCTTCATTTGGTGCCTTTTCTTGTGTCTGTTCGTCTTCTGCGTTTCTGTTCATCACCGAAATTGTCATCCTTGTCCATTCACTTTTCCGTTGAGTTTTGTGAAGTTTAATAGGTCATTTTCATAGTTCGGAATCCCTTCTTTCGTCTCGTTTTGGTTTCATCTAAATCCGACTTTTGTAGGGCAAGTTATACCCATTTGAAAAGGACGCGTTTTCTGGAATTTCTGGGTTCAGATTGCTTGTTCTGTTTTGTTTATGGTATTTTTGTGATTTTCCTTGCATTATTCAGTGAAAAAAAAAAAGAAAGGAAAAGGGAAAAGACAAGAAAAAAAAAAGGAAAAAAAAAAGGTACCCAAAAAGAAAGGGACAGAAAAAAAAAACGAAAAGAAATTATAGTGCTGGCAGTGTTTTGAGCAAATCATCTTCATATCCAAATTCTATTTTGGCTTTTGCAATACTTGTGTCAATTGAGTTTCTGACTTTTCTTGAAGGTCCATATTCAATACTCTTAATTTCTCAAAGTTCCAAGTGTTGGCTGATTCTGCATATTGTGATTGCTTTGTTTAAATTGTTTAGTTCTTTAAAGAGCCTCAAGAGGGATTTCAGAGTGGAAAAAGGCAAGAGTGATATACCTCAATTTAAAAGCCAAGTTTGAGTGAAACACGAGTGTTGAGTGTCATTCTTGAGGGAAACACGTGAGGAAATTTGTGAGGAACTTTACTTCACTAACATAATTAATTTTCCTTGAAGTCACAATGTCTAATGCAGATGGGACATCTGGTGGTAGTGGAAATCCAATGAATATTGAAGACACCCTTAGGGCAATGCAGCAACATTTTCAACGGATGAATGTGGTTTATGGAGAGATAAGGGATAGAATGGATAGACAAGATGAAAGGATTGTAAATCTGCAAAGAGCCCAACCTAAACCTAGAAGGCATGGAAGGCAAAGGGAGGTTTCTATGGATGACTTTGAATCTGAAAATAACAAAGTTGGTGGTAGTGAGGATGAAGTCAATTCTGAATCTGAAGTTGAACTGATAAGGAATAGGCATAGAGGGGATAGGTATGGGAGAAGATATGGGAGAAATAACCCAAGGGAGAGAGATAGAGTAGATGGGAACCTTGGGAGCATCAAAATGAAGATACCATCATTCCAAGGTAGAAATGATCCTGAAGCCTACTTAGAGTGGGAAAAGAAAATAGAAATGATCTTTGAGTGTCATAATTATTCTGAAGCTAAAAAGGTGAAGTTGGCAGCAATAGAATTCACTGATTATGCCATTGTTTGGTGGGATAAATTGGGTATTAATAGGAGGAATAATGGAGAGAGGCCTGTAACAACTTGGAGCGAAATGAAAGCTCTAATGAAGAAGAGATTTGTTCCCAACCATTATTTTAGAGAGCTTTATCAAAAGTTGCAGACCCTTACACAAGGTCCTAGGAGTGTAGAGGAGTACAATAAGGAGATGGAATTGGCCATGATAAGAGCTAATGTGCAAGAAGATAGAGAAGCAACAATGGCCCGATTTCTAAGTGGGTTGAACAAAGATATAGCTGATATAGTTGAATTGCATCATTATGTAGAACTAGAAGACATGGTGCATATGGCTATTAAGGTGGAAAAGCAACTCAAGCGAAAAGGTGCTTCAAAATTTCATTCTGGATCAACTTCTTCTTTCAAACAGAATTGGAAGAAAGGAGAAAAAGCTATCCAAAAGGAGACCACTAGAGGCAAAGAAGAAGCTTCATCAAAGAGCAAAGGTAAATCTGATTCCCAAACTTCTAGAAATAGGGATATAAAATGTTTCAAGTGTTTGGGTACAGGTCATATTGCTTCTCAATGCCCCAACAAGAGAGTTATGATTCTGAAAAATAATGAAGTTGTGACTGAAAGTGAGAGTGAAAGTGATGACTCCATGCCCCTACTTGAAGATGCTAGTGATGATGGGATTGAGTATGCTGTGGAAGGAGAATGCCTTGTGGTTAGAAGAGCCTTGAATTGTCAAGTGAAGGAAGATGAGTTGAATGAGCAAAGGGAAAATATTTTCCATACTCGCTGCCTCATTAATAACAAGTATGTAGTTTGATAATTGATGGTGGGAGTGTTACAAATGTTGCAAGCACTACAATGGTTGAGAAATTACATTTGCCCACTGTTAGACACCCTAGACCATACAAGCTGCAATGGCTGAATGAATGTGGGGAGATTAAAGTTGATAAGCAAGTTCTTGTTTCTTTTTCAATTGGGAAGTATTGTGATGAAGTATTATGTGATGTTGTTCCTATGCATGCTGGACATATACTTTTGGGAAGACCTTGGGAATTTGATAGAAAGGTAAAGAAAGATGGGCTTACAAATAGATATTCTTTTGTAATGAACAACAGACCCATTACTCTTGTACCATTGACCCCAAAGCAAGTGTATGAGGATCAACTTAAGATGAAAAGAGAGAGAGAGAAAAAAGAGAGTGATATGAAAAAAGTGAGAGAGACATCAAAAAGAAATGGGAGTGAAAAGGAGAGAAAAGATGAGAGTTCAAAAAAAGAATTTCAGAAAAAAAATGAAGAGAGAAAAGAGAAAAAGAAATTGAGTTTTTATGCAAAAGAAAGTGAAGTGAGGAATGCCTTTTTGGCTGAACAACATTTGCTTCTCCTTGTTTACAAGGAATCCTTTTTGGATACTAATGACATTAACTCTTCCTTTCCAAGTGTTGTTAGTTCTTTATTGCAGGAATATGTTGATGTGTTCCCAGAGGAGATTCCACCTGGATTACCACCCATTAGAGGAATTGAGCATCAAATTGATTTCATTCCAGGAGCAACAATTCCTAATAGGCCAGCCTATAGAAGCAATCCAGAAGAGACAAAGGAACTTCAAAGGCAAGTGGAAGAGCTCATGGCAAGGGGATATGTTAGAGAAAGCTTGAGTCCTTGTGCTGTTCCGGTACTTTTGGTCCCAAAGAAAGATGGAACTTGGAGGATGTGCATTGATTGCAGAGCTGTGAATAACATCACTATAAAGTATCGCCATCCCATTCCTAGATTAGATGATATGCTTGATGAATTGCATGGTTCTATTGTCTTTTCTAAGATTGATTTGAAATCTGGATACCATCAAATTAGAATGAGGGAAGGGGATGAATGGAAAATGCTTTCAAAACAAAACATGGTTTGTATGAATGGTTAGTTATGCCATTTGGGTTAACTAATGCACCTAGTACTTTCATGAGATTAATGAATCATGTTTTGCGTGCTTTCATTGGGAAATTTGTTGTGGTTTATTTTGATGACATTCTGATTTACAGCAAGAATCTTGATGAGCATTTGAATCATTTGCATTGTGTGCTTGATGTTTTGAGAAAGGAAAAATTGTTTGCAAATATGAAGAAGTGTGATTTTTGTATGGATAAAATTGTGTTTTCTTGGCTTTGTGGTGAGTGCTAAAGGAATAGAAGTTGATGAAGAAAAGATAAGAGCTATTAAAGAATGGCCAACACCTAAAAGCATAACTGAGGTGAGAAGCTTTCATGGTTTGGCTAGTTTTTATAGGCGCTTTGTCAAAGATTTTAGCACACTTGCTGCACCACTCACTGAAGTTATTAAAAGTCTGTTGGTTTTAAATGGGATAAAGAACAAGATGTTGCATTCATTAGGCTTAAGGATAAATTGTGTTCTGCACCTGTATTAGTATTGCCTAACTTTAACAAAACTTTTGAGATTGAATGTGATGCATCTGGAGTTGGAATAGGAGCTGTTTTGATGCAGGAAGGAAAGCCAATTGCTTATTTTAGTGAAAAGTTGAATGGAGCAGCCTTGAAGTATCCAACATATGACAAGGAGCTCTATGCACTTAAAAGAGCATTAGAGAATTGGCAACACTACCTTTGGCCTAAACAATTTGTAATTCATACTGATCATCAATCTTTGAAGCACATTAAGGGTCAAGGTAAGCTGAACAAGAGACATGCAAGGTGGCTGGAATTTATTGAGACATTTCCGTATGTCATCAGATACAAGAAAGGTAAAGAAAATGTGGTGGCTGATGCATTGTCAAGAAGGTGATGATTCGAGGTCGAATCCTTTTGAGGAGAGGGGGAATGATGCGATACAGCAAGCTAACTCCTCAACTTCCAATGATCCATTGCAAATCCCAACTGGACCAATCACAAGAGCAAGAGCTAAAAGAATTAAGGAAGCTTTGAGTGGGCTAGTGCAAGACACCTTGACAAAGCAAATGGCATTTATTGGAGTATCAAATCTGGATAAAAATGCTGAGGATGTCACTAATGTCATTTGGGCTGAAAATGGAGCTACTGATCATATCTTGGGCTTGGAGACTTCAATTTAAGGAGCTTGGATCAAGTACAACACATGAGAAGACTCATTTGGGCCTAATTAATCATATTTTGGGCTTGATATGCTGATTATATTTCATTAAATGCATTTGTGCGAAAATTCATAATTAGTTGGCAGATTTGACTTTTGAATTTCCAAGTTACCTAAATCAAGTCCTTATGAATTTATTATGTTTTGATTTTCTAGATTGCATTTAATGCTTTTTAGGTCAGATCTTGAATGTATCCTCTATAAGATATTGTAACCCTCATTTTGGGAGGGGATTTGGAATTTTGAATGAAAACTTGCATTTTGCAATTTCTGATTGAGAGGAGTTCTCTCTAGGGTTCTTCATTGAACTAACAGACTTATCAAGGCTTGATCAATCTTGTGGCGTCTTTCAACACTTCGGGTCCTTGTTCTTCCGTGTTCAAGGGTTCAAGTAGATCACCAGACCTTTGTTTACGTTCTTGGGGTGCGTATATTCAGATCGGTTGTGGGTTCGTGGGATTTTTCCCTTGTGGGTTCTCACCAGTAAGCAAAATTAGGTTGACTTTATTTTGGTCTTATGGTCTTTTGTGCCTTCAATAACACGAAGTGGCAAAATTTATAGGTAGTTTTGTCAAGTTTACTGGTGAAGACAAATTAATTCTAGCTATTATATTATTTGCCAGTAAAAAATGTCTTAAACATCATATCAAGACTTCCACAGTCATAGGCACGGAATGTATTTCTATAGTTCCCCTTCTATTGGACATCTTTATATCATCATGGATCAGAATTACCAAAGTCATGATTGAATATAAATAAATCAAAGCACAAACAACAAATATAACCTATTAATATACCATCCACATGTGTAACTAGACCAATGGACTCTAATGCTTTTTATAAAGTTCCTACCCCCCCCCCCAAATTATTAGTTTTTACACAAAATAAGACACATTATCATCTTTTCTAGTGGTAAAACAAGGTGCAATTATATATTTTTTATTATTAAGAAAAACTGAAAAATGTGCAATTTTAATTCATTTTCTTTAAAATATTATTTAAGAAAATATTGCTACACCGTTTCATGACTGTGAAATATTAAAATGTCTTTCATTTTAGAGACAATGTGCTTAAATATCCTAAAAGTATACATGAAAAAAACACTCAGCACCTGAATTTTTTTTTTTTTTACTTTTATACGCCTTGAAAGTTTTATTTTGTCGCATTTCTGTCTTGAATCATTATTCACTGTTAAGTTTGACCGTTAAAGACACCATTCAAACTACATAATTTAATGATCAATTTTCAAACAATGGCCAAGGTATTTTTGCTACGAAAGTAATTTTTTAAGACATATAAGAACTAAGAAAAACTTTCAGATATTGGGTGATCATTCGTTAATATTTTTGGAGTATTTAAGCACTATATCCCTTATTTTATATAAAAGTTCATAATAAAAAATTTAAAAAAGATTAAAATTGATAGATTGAGCTATTACAAACAACGTCAAAAGAGGGGTGTGAGAAGCCTCCGACGGCCAAACCCCATATATAACCTTGCTAGTTGGAAGTTGGGCTAGCTTAGGTCTTTTTGGTCAAAGTGCTAGCTTAGGCCATATCCACAGAGTTGGGATCAATAAATCCTACTGCCTCCAAGACTCTCTGAACTAATTTTGAAATATTAAAAAAATTATTAAATTATCAATTCTAAATATAAGATTTATTTTGTAGTGTAACTTACACTACAAAATAGATCTTATTTTTTCGAATCAAAGGAGTATATGTTACATAATTTCTCTAAAATACTTTTGTATATCATTATATTATATATAAATTTATAAGTAAGACAAATTAGTTTGAAGAAAAATAATAAATATATAAATATTTTAAAATAATTTGATAAATTATTAATTTTTTTAAAATTAGTTAAGTGGGTCTTATATTCAAAATCTGATCTAATAGTTAGCAACTTCATTAAAAACCATTACTACGGCTCTGTTTCACTTCGGTCCCATCCCAAGTAGAATTAGGCAGAGTTGAATGACTTTAAACTAGACGGTTTTGATTAAAAAAAAAACAAAGAAAAGAAAGAAAAATACAGTGTTTATTGAAGCCCATATTGTCGGGGATGATTGATTTATTAGCGTTGTTACCATCGAAGCCTAAGCAAAACGCAAGCGTATTGCTGGAACCCAGATTTCAAACTGCCAACACAGTGTCACCGCTCAATCAGTTCCTCCCCGATTTCCCCACGCTTTCACCTTTTCTTTTCTGTTTTTTTCTTTTTTTCTTCTCTTTTTTTTTTTTTTTAACATTCTATGCCCCTCATGCATTCCATTTATATACACCATTTATTCTCATCATTTGTACGTCTTCACCCCTTTTAAGGTTAATGATTCTTCTCTCTATTCTCTGATCTTACCAGAATCTAAACAAAGATTATCTTCCAGTTTCCACACGAGCATAATAATGGCCTAATCTTCATGTTCCAAGAGGCATTCTGTGTACCGTGGAATCCGGTGCCGAGGAGAAAAATGGGTGTCGGAGATCCGGGAGCCCCGTAAGCCATCGCGTATATGGCTGGGGACATTTCCGACACCGGAGATGGTGGCGGCTGCTTATGACTTGGCAGCGCTGGCTCTGAAGGGCAGCGATGTGGTTCTCAACTTGCCTGCGTTGGCCGGACGGTATCCAGTGCCGCTTTCCACTTCTGCTCCTCATATCCGTAGCGCCGCCGCGGCCGCAGCCTTATTAGCGAACGCTGAAGCCATTTCCAGCGTCACACACAAACACATTAATGCGTTTTCTTGATCGGTTGATGAATCTTACAATAATAATGACAGTACCATTTCAATCTTGTCGACCTGGTCTGGAACAGATCATCATCAATTTGTGGGCGAGGATGCCATTTTCGGCATGCCTAGTTTGCTCCAAGACATGGCCGAAGGAATGCTGCTGTCCCCTCCCAGAATTACGCCTCCACCCTCAGACAACTTTCCTGCAGATTGTTTGTGGAACTACTTTTAAACTTCAACAAAAAGATGCTTTTAAGGGGACAAAAACAGAGAAAAGGAGCAAATTCACACATTCCATATGAAGACAGATACTTGAACTATATGTGCGCGCGCGCGCGCGCTTTGTACCCTGTTTCACTGTGTAAGCTTTCTTCTCCAGGGAGGTTCGGGTCAGACAGTGTAGGACTTCATTGTGTACTGTAAGTGAATTTAGATAGAAGTTGTGATTGCTAAAAATAGTGATATGTTATGCTATTTGTAGCCGAATCAAAAGCTATCTGAGAATATTATTTGTCCTTGCTTGGCTTTAATTTATTTACTTATAATTATGCATATAAACTACATGTGCATGTGAATTCCTTTGAGAATTTTAATAGCAAAGGCAGAAAAGGAGCAAACAGGTTGGGGGAGACGAAACACACACATACAGACACAGAGGCACATCAATTAGTGTCCGTACTAAAAATGGACAATCATGTCCGTGCATGGGCTCAACACAGTTATGGATTAGATTGAGTGAGATCTTTCATCCATGATATTATAAATTCAAACTACTTTGCTTCAAGAGTTTCTCTCTGCATGTATATATACGTGTGTGTGTGTGTGGCTTATGACTCCAGCTAACCATCTTCCTTTCATTTGTAGGGATCTTTTAACTTTCTAAAGTTGAATCCTTTAATGATGGGAGGGCCAAAATAATTGAAACAAAGGGTGAGAATTTTGAAACTTGTAGGGAATAGAACAATATGGAAAATAATTCTCTTGTGTTATATTGCTCAGAATATGCACATATATATATACAAGTGGGAGGAGCCTTTGCATTAATGGCTCATTATGATGATATCATATCATATCATATCCTAATCATAATTACATAATATTTACATAATATCATATCATATCTCTACACTCCCCCTCAAGTTGGAGCATAGATGTTAATCATGCCCAACTTGTCACACAGATAGTCAACACGAGTCCCATTTAGAGCCTTAGTCAAAAGGTCGCCTAATTGATCACTAGAGCGCACATATCCAGTAGAGATGAAGTTCTCTTTAAGCTTGTCTCTGATAAAGTGACAATCAATCTCAATATGTTTGGTACGTTCATGGAACACAGAATTAGAGGCTATATGTAGGGCAGCCTTATTGTCACACCACAACTTTGCTGGCAAAGTAGTTTTGAGGCCAACCTCCATCAGTAACTGATATATCCAGATTATCTCACACACAGACTGTGCCATAGCCCGGTATTCGGCCTCTGCGCTCGATCGGGACACCACATTTTGTTTCTTGCTTTTCCAGGATACCAGATTCCCGCCCACAAAGACACAGTATCCTGTAGTAGACCATCTCGTGGCCTTTGATCCACCATGATCCGCATCACAGAAGCACTCAATGTCTGTATGACCATGATTTTTGTATAATATCCCACGACCTGGACATCCCTTCAAATAATGTAACACGTGTTCCAAGGCTTCCCACTGTCTGACAGTTGGAGATGCCATGAACTGGCTTAGTACATTGACTGAATACGTAATATCCGGGCGAGTTACCGTGAGATAGTTTAACTTGCCAATCATTCTCCTGTACCTCTCAAGATTCTCAAAGGATTTGCTCTTTTGAGCCTCAAGCATTCGTTTCTCATCATCAAGAGAGTCATCAGGCAGTATGCTCCCATCAGCGTCAAGGAGTGGGTTGTGAACCATAGGGAAATTGGTCGGTGTTGCTCCCAACTTTCCAGTTTCCTTTAGCAGGTCAAGGACATATTTGCGTTGCGTCAGTAATATGCCCTTCTTGCTTCTCATAACTTCAATACCTAGAAAGTATGTCAGAGAGCCCAGATCCTTCGTCTGAAAGTAGGAATTAAGAAAGGACTTAAGGGATGGGATGCCCGAACTATTATTGCCTATGATCACAATGTCATCGACATATACCACCAAGAGAATCATGCCAGCCGCTGTTTTTTGATAAAATACAGAATGATCGCACTTGCTTTGGCTCATGCCAAATTTCTGTACAACAGTACTGAACCGGTTAAACCATGCACGAGGGCTTTGCTTCAAACCATACAAGGACCTCTTAAGACGACATACTTTCCCACGCTCCCCCTGAGCAACGAACCCAGGTGGTTGCTCCATATAGACCTCTTCATGGAGATCACCATGTAAGAATGCATTTTTAATGTCTAATTGATGTAGATCCCAATCATAAGTAGCAGCCAGAGAGATGAATAGACGGACAGATGAGATCTTAGCAACAGGAGAAAAGGTTTCGGAATAGTCAATGCCATAGGTCTGTGCATAACCTTTAGCCACAAGGCGAGCCTTAAGGCGGTCAAGTGTGCCGTCAGCCTTAGTTTTCGGAGTTAACACCCATTTACATCCAATGGCCTTTTTTTCTGCCGGTAAATCAACCAAGGTCTATGTACCAGCCCGATCAAGGGCCGCCATCTCCTCTTCCATTGCAGCACGCCAACCCGAGTGGGCCAAGGCTTCACGAATAGTTCTGGGCATAAAGATAGTATATAGGGAGGCAACAAAGGAACTGGACACAGGAGACAAGTGGTCATATGAAACAAAAGATGAAATAGGATGGGCACAAGTACGTTTACCTTTGCGAAGGGCAATGGGTAGATCAAGAGAGGCATCCGGGTCTGGAACAGGAGGTGTCTCAGGATTAGGGTCAGAACGAGGTTCAGTGTTGCTCAACTCAGGATCTGAGGGCGAGGCGGACCAGGGAGGAATAGAAGCTGGCGTGGCGGAAGTAATCTCCTCTGACCGTCGTGTATACACATGATCAAGTGGTTGAACGAGTGCGGGAGCGGGTGCTTGCGACGATGGTGATGGTGAAGTGACAGAGTACATTAGAAGGTCATCCTCCTTCACAGGTGGAGCAGGTGGGGAAGAACACGAGAAATATGGTGTGGACTCCTGAAAGGTGACATCTGCAGATACTAGATAACGATTGAGAGTAGGTGAGAAACAACGATAACCTTTTTGGACCCGGGAGTATCCAAGGAAGACACATTTAAGAGACTTGGGGTCTAACTTTGAAATAGATGGACGTACATCCCGCACAAAACAGACACACCCAAATATCTTAGGAGCAATAGGGAACAAAGGCTTAGAAGGAAAGAGGGTAGAAAAAGGAGAGTTACCATCAAGAACAGAGGAAGGCATTCGATTAATAAGAAAGCAGGCAGTGGAGACCGCGTCAGCCCAAAATGGTTTAGGAACCTGCATTTGAAACAAAAGTGCACGGGCCACTTCAAGTAGGTGGCGATTTTTTCTTTCTGCAACACCATTTTGAGCTGGTGTATCGACACAAGACGACTGATGAAGTATACCATTTTGAAGCATGTAAGATTGGAACGAAGCAGAGAGATATTCTTTAGCATTATCACTTCGTAAGGTGCGAATTGAAACATTAAATTGAGTTTTAATCTCAGCACAAAAGGCACAAAAATGGGAAAACAATTTAGAACGATGTTTCATTAAATATAACCAAGTTGTCCGGGAATAATCATCAACAAATGTAACAAAGTATTTAAACCCTACTTTGGACTCTACAGGACAAGGACCCCAAACATCAGAATGGACTAACTCAAAAGGGGATGAAACCCGTTTATTGACACGAGACACTAAAGGAAGACGATGATGCTTGGCAAACTGACATGACTCACAATCTAAAGACGACAAATGCTGAAATTGAGGATAAACTTTCTTAAGAGAAGATAGAGACAAATGACCCAATCGACAATGAACTTCAAAGGGAGAATGACTGCTAGCACAAGCCACCGTATGAGACACCCGATCATCCAGTATATAGTGCCCGCCAGATTCATAACCTTTACCAATAATCCGCCTCGTCAAAAGATTCTGTATCAAGCAATGAGAAGGAAAAAGTGAGACCCAACAGTTTAGTTGACGGGTGAGTTTACTGGGAGATAGGAGATTAAAAGCAAGTTTAGGGACATTTAGCACAGATGACAAACGGATAGAGGGTGTGGGATTAACAGTGCCAGAACCGAGAACTTGAGACTGGGAACCATCAGCGATGGAAACACTTGACGGATTGGCAAAAGCATTATAACAGGAGAAGAGATGGCGGTTACCTGTCATATGATCAGTAGCCCCGGAATGTATGATCCACTTTGAGGAAGAAGAAGCAAGGGCAATAGCATTATTACCTGTTGTAGCTGCGGCACTCACAGATGGCGTGGTAGATTTTAACTGGGCATACTCAGCAGCAGAAATTGTGACTGTGTCACTGGCTTGTGTAGCCACATAGGCACTGGCTTGTGTAGCCACGTGGGCAGAGTTATTCCGTTGCTGTTTATTCTAAAGTTTTCGACATGTGCGTTTTGTATGCCCCGGTTCTTTGCAGTAATAACACACTACCCCACTGGAGTCAAAAGGGGCTCCCCCTTGCTTCGAACCATCACGGGTAGGCCCCCCGTGGTTATCAATGGGACTACGAGTCTCATAGGTGCCCTTACTGAGCAAGGCACTTGTAAGAATACTAGCAGCTGGTGGCAAGAGATTCTCAGCTCTCATTACTCTGGAAAACACATCTTGAAGGTCAGAAATCTCAGATCCGGATAAGATTTGAGACCGAACTGTGTCGTACTCAGGTGGGAGACCAGTAAGAAAGCTCATAATAGCCATTTGCTCCCGTTGCTTATGCTGAACCTTCAAATCAGCAATAAGAGGCATTAACACATTCAGTTCTTCATACATCCTTTTAAAGTCCATAAAGTAGGCTTTGAGAGGACGATCCTGTTTTTCAGAACGATAGAAAGCTTTGCAGACCTCGTAAACACGAGAAATATTTCCTTTTCCTGAATACAAAAAATCTAAATAATCCATTAGTTCCTTAACCAATTCACAGTGATTAATAGAGGGAATAATCTCACTGTCAATGGAATTACGGATCTGGAAAAATAGTCGTGCATCATCCCGCAACCAGGCCTTTTTGGAATCAGTTGTTGGAGGATCATCGGTCAGATGGTCTTCCTTCTCAATGCTCCGCAAATAGAGGCGAATGGTTTTACTCCAATCCAAATAATTTACCCAAGTCAACTTGTGATCAGTAATTTTAGTAACAGTTGGGACAAGCTCCGAGACATATTTAATTTCAGCCATAGATGAAGTGCACTAACCAAAGGGAATGCGAAAGAGTGTCACACAGGAACACAAAGCACGATACCTGGATCACCTAATGAATACCAAAACAGTGAAAAGGCCAACAGCTACACCGGGAGCTGCAAACAGAACTGAATTGCACAAACAGAGTGCCGGAGATGCGCCAAAAACGGAACAGAACGCCAAAACGTTAATAAACCGTACGGACTGTACGGACGCCGAGTGAACAGTTGATGAACAGTGCACCACGTCACCCACACCACAAAAGGAAAAGTCGGGAAGGGGGTCACAAGCTCACACGGTAATTTTGGTACTGTAGCAACCGAAAATTACCACCCAGAAAAAAAATTCTCACGCTCTGATACCATGTAGGGAATAGAACAATATGGAAAATAATTCTCTTGTGTTATATTGCTCAGAATATGCACATATATATATACAAGTGGGAGGAGCCTTTGCATTAATGGCTCATTATGATGATATCATATCATATCATATCCTAATCATAATTACATAATATTTACATAATATCATATCATATCTCTACAAAACTGATCCCATCATTTATACTTATTCGGTCATGTCAGACTAAAGCCATATCAATATGTTCCAGAGCAGATATATATATATATGTTGTTGATGCTTTTTACTTTTGTTAAACCATGCATGTTATTAACCACAGGCTTTGATCTTGAGCTTGAATCCTTATAAATGCAAAAAATACCTTCAGGAGAGCTACCATTAATTAGACTCAATAATGCTCGAATTTAATTCACTCAAATAGTCATATAAAAACAAAATACTGATTTTAATTTCGTTCAAATGTTAATTTCTTTATACTTTTTTGGTACATTAGAAAGGCAAAGCCTACAACAAGGAATTAACTCACTGGGGATTGTAATCCCATTATATTGCTTCTTTGTGTAACAGGCCCTCATGTGTCGAGGAGCCATGCCTAACAGTATATGCTTTTTAATGAAAACTAGAGAATAGTGGCACGTTAAAAATTTTATTAGTGAAAATGACCTAAATTTTACTATTACTTCATGTGTACAAAATTTGTAGAGTATTAATACTTTTTATGCATAAAAATTTATCAAGTCCTCCTTCTTATCAATAGAATTTTTAATGGAGGACTCCCCCCCTAATTTTTCCTACTTTTTATTTGTTAAATGCATGAAATTATAAGCATGTTTGGGGTGCCAACCTCATCTACTTTTAATCAAAAGACAGAAGTAGCCTCTGGGCTATTCTTTGTTCTGATCCTGAAAAATTGTACTTAGGAGATTGAACTCCCCTAAAATATACACATCATATATCATAAACAGCTAGTTTGACTAGTCACAAATATTATATTATAAAACTCATGCATCTAAAAGTAATGTTAATTAAAATCATTCAAATGTTTTTTCATTTTTTAAAATAACTTTTGATGGAATATTTTCTGACCATAAACCACGTGACAGAAAATTAATTCTACGAAAACTCAAGTTTACAAGCGAATCAACTTTACCCAAGTCTCCCCAAGTTTTATTACGAGAGATATTAGTATAGCTATGTACAAAATTCAATTTTTTTTTAATGCACTTAGTTATTTTTTCTTGAAATGCATGCTCCCTATTCATTTTTGTAAGATGACCTAAATTCTTTCTTTGTTTCTTTAGACTGTATATTGATTAGCTTTTCTCGGTTGAAATTATACTGTATTAATTTCTAATTTTATGGAAAAGGATACAAGAAAAAAAAAATTACAAGAAACCATATCACACACACACACACATATTATATTACTAACTAATTTGAATTTGAATACAATCTAGTTTCATCTGAGAATCAATAAGCGTTACGTTGGTTCCAGTGAAAGGAGCGTTGGCCACTTGATAAAATATCAAATTCAAACCCATGTGAATGTAAGAAACGCCTTTAAAAGAGCTACCTCCAATTATGCTTTACAATGCTTAAATCTAACCCTAACACAGGCAAATGATGTTGAAGGATTATATGACTTGTGACTACAGTGGTACAGTAGATGTTCACTGTACACAAGAGGGAATGTATTAAGGAATGGTGGGAAAGCGAATAGGCGGGAATGGTGTGATGATGATACATGTCGCCGGCCCATTGCTGTGCAGGGAATGCCGACTCCATTAGCGTTATTTAAGATTCTAATAATTAGGTTAAGAAGCGCTAGCCCTAAGTGGGTTCTCTTAAATTGACCCCCTAAATTTACTATTAGGTAGAGCCGGTAATATAAGTTGAGCTCGCATGCTTAACATACCAATCAGCCAAAAAATGCCAGGTTGGGTTAAAACAAAATAAAAAATGTTTGGATGCGGTTTTTTTTAACTCACACTTGCCAATCCGCAAGCTAGCCTGTATTTTTTTTAATTTTAATTTTAATTTTAATAAGAAAAGTTTTTATTATTTTCCCTCAGTTTATATATAGATTGTATTTTGTCAATTCTAAATTTGATTTCTCATTTTTTTAATTGTTTTACCATTTTTATACTAATAAAATAACTATTAAAAATGAATTATGTTTATATTTCAAGTTTTGAGATTAATTTAATTATAATTATTTTCCCTCAGTTTATATATAGATTTGTATTTTGTCAATTCTAAATTTGATTTCTCATTTTTTTTAATTGTTTTACCATTTTTATACTAATAAAATAACTATTAAAAATGAATTATGTTTATATTTCAAGTTTTGAGATTAATTTAATTATATAATTATATGAAAATATAAAAATAAGAAGAATTTAGTCTATAAAAGCTTGTAGTTTGATTTAAAAATTTAAAAATATATATGTATAAATGTAAAAAAAAACAATTTAAAAAAAATAGATAGAGGTTGGCGAGTTCTCATGACAAGGCAGCCTAGCTAAATGCGAGCCCTTCAGGAGGTAGTCTTTTTACTTTATCATCTCTACTATTAGGGCCCACAATTAAAAAGAAGGGTTAATGTGTAATTTTTACAACAAAGTTTATTCTAAGGGGCATTGGCACCATAAAGTTTATTTATGTGTAAAAATATACATGAAGTTATCGAAAGGGGACATCTGACACCACGCCGTTAACGTCTGTTAATTTACCATTAGAAAGGCCCACGAAGTCAGTTTTAAGATGTATTTTTAACATCAAAGTTTACATCAAAGGGCATTAGGCAACATGAAGTTTACTTGGGTGCAAAAATATACATGACCTTTCTAAAAGGGAAAACAAAAACAAAATTCTCCAACTTGCATAAACATCCATTAATTTTATTTTATTGGGTCCCACTAAATATCATTTTTTCTACTCATTCCTACTTCCTCTTCTCCTTAGTATAATGAACAAATTTGAAAAAAAAAAAATTAAAGAAGTAAAAAAATTATGAAAATATAGCATATAGTACATGATCTCTCTAAAATATTTATATGCATTATTTGATTATATATTAGTTTATAAGCTAAGCAAATTAATTTGGAGAAAAACGATAAATATAATACTTTACAGTAATTTATTTAATTTTTTTAACCTCCTCAAATTAGCCTATTACGTCCTATATTAAGGACTAGAGGTAGTACTTGAATGCAAGCAATGAACCTCATATCCTAGAAGGGAAAGATGCTGTTTTGTGTAAATACATACAAAAAGGCTTGGAGGCTGAGAAAACGACATGACAAAGAGAGTGTGCATGTTAACTATGATGAGAGAAAGGTGGATCAACTTGGAAGTAAAAATTGATGGAGAGAAAATATAGCATTTGGTGGGATGCAAAAGAATAAAATTAATAGACGTTTATTGGAGTTGAAGAATTTTGTTATTTTTTTCCTGTTAGAAAGTTCATGTATATTTTTGCATCCAAGTAAACTTCATGGTGCCTACTACCCCTTAATGTAAACTTTGTTGTTAAAAATACACCTTAAAACTGATTTTGTGGGCCCCTTTGATGGTAAACTAATGGACATTAACAGCTTGGTGCTAGATGCCCCCTTTTGATAGCTTCATGTATATTTTTGTACTCAAATAAATATTATAGTGCCCAGTGCCCTTCAAGGTAAACTTTATTATTAAAATTGCATTTTAGATAAGTAACACTCAATCCTTCTTATTATGAGACACCTCCAATTGCTTCACCAAAATCAAGAAGAGGTCGTTAAGTCAATGAATTTGTTTGAAAAGGAAAAGAATTTTGAAATTTCCCCTTATTTAAAATTATGAATTACATTTTGAGAAGTGAAAAAAAAAAAAAAGAAACGAAAAGTGCATCAAACTTTAGATAGGGACAATCTTCAAAAAATGTAATTAATACCCCATTTGATATTTGATGTTGGCGGCAGCACCCAATTATAAATTCTCAAAAAATTTAGCAGATCTTCCAACTCCTCTCCAACACGATGCAGGTCCTGTTGGCAATGACATCTACAAATAACTAGTTAATCCAAGTTGTGCATCACCTAAAGAGCTATTCCACAACTATTGGCAAAGTAAGATATGGCATTCTCCATCATCAAACAAATTCTTCGTGTAACAACAAAGTGATCAGAATAGAAAAAGATAAAAGAACTAGTGAGACATTGAAGAGGCATCATTGTGATTAAGATTGACATTTCATAAAAAAGTGTCAGTACCACATCTTGTGCACAAATGGTGGGAGAAAATTGTCGAATTTTAATTGCATTTGCTTCCGGTGGCCTATTGTGTGCGTTCGTCCACTTCTCCTTTTGGTCTTTCTGGTAGTTCAAGATCACTTATTACTTGAACTCTACAATGTGAGATTCTTCTTTTTACACACAGACACATTATTTACAACATATGATACCTTGATCAATTATTCCTTCTATTAAGTGCCTTATAATAAAGTCGAGGTGATAGTTGATACTTAGTCATACTCTTTACTCTTCTCATCCCACAAGGGATTACTAATAGTTTTTAAAAATATTTTTGAAGGGTTCAAACTCGACTTCAACTCACATCTCATATCGCCATTATCACTAAAGCTAGCTCCCCATAACTTCAATTACTAATAGTTTTTACTCTCAACAAGTGATACTCCCAAATTTTCTTTTTGAAAGAAGAAACTCCTTTAAGGAAGCCATTTTAGCAAATCAAACATAATAAATAGACTTTCTCCTTTATTTTAAATCCCTTTGTCCATGCATGGAAAGAAGCCTCATATTATGTTTACCCAAAAAAAAAAAAAGGCCTCACATTATTATATATTGCTCGATTAAGAAATCAGAAGACTACACGTTCGTATTTAGAAAGATCAGTCAAGATTTAAAGGTAATGCCTAATGCCTATTTTGATCAAATTAAGGGCTATGCCTTTCATTGGCTACCCCATCAAGCGAAGCGCTATAAAGACACCTACATTAGAATCTCCTTTGAGCTCGTGTATCTGTAAGAATAGTTGACCTGAAAAGAAAAAATACAATATCTTTAAGGGAGAACTTTTTGAGAAATTTTCAAAAGTTATAAAATAATTTTTATTCATTGAGAAATCCTCACGACAACATAAACCTTCAAATATCAGTGATTCATATTGATTTTTATCAAAATTATAAATGATATGGAATCATGATTTTTCACCTTATTTTATTTTATTAATGTTGAAAAATGGGGCAAAGATTTACTTTTAGTTCTTAAATTTTACAACATATTTTAATTAACCTGTTCATTTAATTTTACTCAATTTCCTTTTATTTTCTTTTTATCTCATTATTTTAATTAATTGAAATTAATTATATGGAATTGATTTAATTCATTTATTATAATTTTAACAACCACATCATTAAATTGAATAAAATAGTATTTTATCTTTCTGTTTCACTCAGTTCGAAACCAAAAAAAAACACACACACACACACACACATATTAAGCAGACATTGGAGCTTTGGATAGTTTTTCAAGTAATACTATCTTTGATATAGTATATTAATACAATTCTAAAGAAATTTGATTGAAATATGTATAGAATGCAAGGGAGGCCCACCATAACTCGTTATAAATATTTTATCGCAGTGTAGATTAGTGCGACTCATTTTTATTTAAAAGATAAAGTTTTAAAACAAGGAAAAGTTACCCAAGGATTAAGCTTTCTTGGTATCTATCAAACCGAATCATGTTATGAACGACATCATATCTTAGAAACCATAAACATTGATATTGGGAAGGATTAAAAGTTAGAAGTTGCTTTATCATCATTATAGGCAATTCCCATTAAAGGAAAGGATGATTTTAGGGAAATGATTAAGTAGGAATCGTACGTGAAAAATAATAAAATAAGAAAGAATAATGATGGTTATACATACTTTACAAACTAAATTAAAAGAACTTGTGGGGTGAGATCAATGGGGAGACATATTTGGAGCACCACTTATCGCTGATTTTGAAGTTACTCGAATCCTTAGCTTATTAATAGAGTGTTTAGTGGGGACACAGTTTTTCTAGGCGCCTTTGTCATGCGATGCTTTCTTGTGCCCTTTCTTCCCTAGATTTTCTTCACAATTTGACATTCAACTTATGTTTGGTATACAAAATTCTCAATGTTGTCAATGCAATTTATTGTAATTTAATTATTACAATAAATTTAATTGCACTACAAAAAGGTAGAAAATTAGTGGCAAAATTTAGTGAGGAAATATTTCTATCACTAAATTAGCAACAAATTAATGGCAAAATTTTATTTCATTACTAAATTGGCGACTTAGTAATGGATGCTAATTCGTCGCTGATTTCACAGTAAAAGGATTAGTGAAAGAGTTTTTTTATCCTTAAATTTCATCACTAATCCTTTACAAATTCTCATCCTAAAACATTTTACAACACAACAATTTTATCACTGGTTTTTATCGCTAATCCATTACTAGTATGTCACAAAAATTTGTAATATAAATGTATATAAATTATTTCTTAACAAATTATTTTTTACATTTATTATTGAAATAACTATATAATATATGATGAATTTTCAATAATATATTATATACAAATATTGTAAATGCAAATACAAGATCAAATATGTAATATAAAAATAATTTTATTAAGTTTTTCTGAATAAAAATATTAATTATTAATAAATTTATACTAAAATACAAATTTTTAAAAGTTACCGGTAACATTCTATCATCGGTGAAAGGTACTTTTGGTAGCGATATTCTGTCATTGATGAAAGGTACTTTGGCATTGATAGAGAAGTCTAAAAGTCTCTTTTAGCAACATCTAGGCACTAAAGGTCTTCTTTAGCGACAACAAATGTAGCAAACAAAACTTATAAAAGTCGTCGGTGAAAGACACTTTCATAGGTAATTTTTTATGTTGTTGTTAGAATGTTCAACAACAGTGGCTATCACACTCTGTTTCTACATAATAATCTAATTAAAAATACAAGGATTAAGGTACATCCAACATCTCAAAATATTTTTTTAGGTACATCTAATACCTCAAAGTATGTTGTAGTGCATTTAGCACTCTAACGTATTTTTTAGGTGCGTCTAGCACCTTAAAGTATTTTTTTTTTGCCTTAGTGCATCCAACACCAAATAATATTTTTTAGTGCTGAATACATCTGAAAAATATTTTAAAATACTGGATGTACTAAAAATAGTTCATGGTGTTAGTGACACTTAAAAAATACTTCAAGGTGCTGGATGCATTACAAAATACTTTAGGAAAAATACTTCAAGGTGCTAGATATATCACAAAATACTTTAAGATACTAAATGCACATAAGAAAATACTTCGGGATGTTAGATGCGTTTTAACCCAAAATGCAAATATGATTAAATTTTGATTATGGAGATACTCATATATACTCATTTAGTCCCTTCATAAGATAATCACTCTCCAAGGTACTTAAAATAGGGTTTGTTTTTTCAAGTATTATTTTTTTCCATAAATATCCTTTACAATTGATATTCCATATAACTTAACAGCATTCTCCTCCAATTAATGAACTTCATCAAACGTAAATTTGAAATAAATAATACTTATGTTAAGTTCTTTATATCCATTATGTCATGTTTCCAATCACATATTTATGTGTCCTATTTTTAAAATATTATCATCAAACTATAAACTTATATGGGAAAAAAAAAGACACGTGGCCAACTATGTATAAATAGAAAACTTGACATAATGGATATAAATAACTTGATGTAAGTATTATTCTTTTGAAATTTTAACAGCATTAACTAATTTCAATTAATTAAATTTCTCTGTTAGATTCAATATTTTGATGATAATAAAATTAGAGAAGTGTTTGTTTTGTAGGAAATATATTGATATATCTATATAAGATGAGATAAAAATATTTTTTTACTCGAGTTGATTCAAATATCTCAAAAGCTGTTTTTGCCTTGAGTCGGTTATCATTTTCAATTTTTTATTTTACTAATATTGAGTATTTGAATCACATAAATTCCAACTTTGAACCTAATAAAAAAGGTCTCAATCGAGTTCTATCCAAGCCTAATATCTTATATCTTGAATATTCGTCTCGAGTTCATTCCAAGTTCACCAAAAGTCAAACTTGACTCTCTTTGTATTCAAGTTGCTTGAAGGTCTCAATGATATATTCTAAATATTTGAATTTAATATATTCCAAGTCCAATGGAAGTCAAAAATGACTCTAAGCCTATCCGAGTCATACTTTGGTTTTCAGATTGTAATTTATCTTGGCTGACTAATTTGCTGGAAGTTCACTCCCAGCCAAATTAGACTTGTATTCAATCCAAGTTTCTTTATGAGCAATCTTTTCTCCGAACTTGAAAATAGTCTTAAAAATTATTTTAAGAAAGTGTCTTGTCAAGAATATATTTTAGAAATATTATAGCACTCTTTGCACAGGAGATCATGGAAAGATTTAAGATTCAATGGGGAGATTATTAACTAAAAGTACTCTTGTCAGAAACACTAAATGTGGTTGACTACTTCATACTCAAGTTTCAACCAGAACACTAAAAAAAACAGTAAATTACCAGCAGTCATTTTCTAGTGGTTAAAAAAAAACTGTTACAAAAATAAATATTTCTAGCAGTTATAACACAAACCGTAAAAACTCTGCAGCATTTTGATCAGAAAGGGTGTGGACCCCACATATTTGTAGCAGTTTTGACCCAACCTCTAAAAAATGATCACCACAACTATTGGCACCATATTTCCAATGTTTAATTTCTAGCAGTTTTGTTGTTGGAACTGCTAGAAATTTCATCAAAGTTTCTAGCTGTTGTCATTGAAACCGCTAGAAATATTTTATTTTTTCTGAGGAGTCCTGACACGTGGCTGCATACTGGTGGTGGCAGAGGGGGCAATGCTACAAATTTGTAGCGGTTTTCATAGAACCGCTAGAAAATCACAGCCCCCCTCCACCTTACTTGCATGCTTTTGGCGAATTGTGAAGTGAAGCTTTGCCGAATTCTCTCCACAAAGCATATCCAAATCCAGTTTCAGTTCCATATCCAAATCTAGATAGTATTCCACATTTTGAGGTAAGAATAGAAATTTATTTATAAATTATTTTTGTTTTTGTTTTTTATTTTATTTATTTAGTGTATGTCTTAGATAGTTCTCTACAGTTAGAATTATGTGTTATATTTTGAGTTTAATAGACTAGTTTAGTTAGAGTTAACAAAAATAATTTTTTATAATAGACTAATTTATGTAGAGTTAATTGAAGTAATTGTTTATTTTTAATGAGTTGATATGAGATTTAAATGTACAAATATTTGTTATTCAATTATTATTTGATTATATTTATTTGAAGTGTTTATTTAGAGTTATATTTTTTATATTGAGTTTAATAGACTAGTTTAGTTAGAGTTAATAGAAATAATTTTTTTTATAATAGATTGGTGTATTTAGAGTTAATAGAAATAATTATTTATTTTTAATGAGTTGATAGCAAATTTAAATATGCAAATATTTATTTTTCAATTATTATTTGATATTATCTATTTGAAGTATCTATTTAGAGTTGATAGATATAATTTTTTATTTTTAATAATTGTTAGTTGATAGGCGCGGATGACTCAGGTTGATACGAAGTTGCAAAAGTCTCAGGGGTCTGCCTTAGATCCCATCGCCTCACTTTTAGCAGCTCGTGGTTGAGCACAACACTCTGATTGAGTTAGCGGGCTCAGTCTTGGACCCACACCCAGTAGGATGTTCCGCTTAGGTGGCGCTGGCCCTTCAAATACTGCAGGGACCTCTCAGTCAGGAGCGGCGTCCCATTAGATGAGTGCAGGAGCGAAGCGGGCGAGTTCCTCATCCTCAGACAAGCTGCGAGAGGAGATCAAGTGAGAGGTGAAGGCCAAGATGGAGGAGCGTGATTGTCATTTGCAATTACAACTTAACCACTTCAAAGCAGCCGCTATGGCCATGCGTGATATGATGATTAGTTTTGCTCCAAACATCCCATTTCCCGAGTTCCCTGACATACACCTGGCACCAGCAGTGGATGACCAGCATCCAGCCCAGCCCCTGCATGACCAGCAACCTGCCCAGCCCTAGCAGAGTCAGTAGGAGGATCCACAAAACAACAATTAGGATGATGCTGCTTCTGCCCCTCACCCCTGATTTACGCCCTTCCCTTATATTGACTTTTAATAATTTGGATTTTATTATGTTATGTTTTATTTGGATATTTATTTGAAATTTGTGTTTATTCATTTAAAACAATAGTTGTTTAATTTTATTATTAGTCACTCATTTCTTTTTTTTTTTTGGTTACTGTTTAATTTTTTTATTCACAGATGAAATTTGTAGCAGTTACAAACCGCTACAAATGTTGCAAGAAACTTTAAAATTTCAAATTCAGATTTCTCTCCTAGTGACAATTTCTAGCAGTTATTAACCACTAGAAAATACTTACCATTATCCTCTTACTTTGAAATTCAAAATTTCCTCCAAGCTAAACATTTCTAGCAGTTATTAACAGCTAGAAAATTCATAATATCGCTGCAAATAGTAAACTACGGCTAGAAAATTCTCGCCGATTTCTATAAATACCATCTCACCTCCTCATTCATTTACCTAATTTCTTTTCCTTCCTCTTCTCTTCTTCTTTATAACTCTCTCTTTTCTTCTTACTCTCTCATATGGTAGCTTTCCCCTCTCATTTATATGGTAAAATGATATTCATTTTATAAATCTTAGTTTCTTTTATTTATCCTTATTTATAGTTTACTAACATATTTATTTATCTTTTTCTTTCATATTTTTTTCTTTATATTTGTCATGCCCTCCTCAACTAATTCAACCGCTTTAATTTTCAACATAAGAGTCAAGGTTCAACACTACAAACTATCCCATCTCCAATTCAACTATCTTATTCAATTAAATTGAATTAAATTAAATTTATTTGACACAATCATAATTTAATTACTTATTATTTATCACAAAATTTAAATATATAACATGTAATACATTGGTAAATACAGATATTAACATAATTCTCTAATACAATCTATTTAATGGTTTTTTAATTAATAATATTATATTTTATAATAATGAAAATTTTGAATTTTATTTTTTTCATTTGGAATGAATTTTGTAGTGGTTCAAAAACCGCTAGGAGAAAAAAGTGGTAAAAATTTTACAAATTTAAATTTGGTTCTACCTGGCGCAAATTTCTAGTGGTTAATAATCGCTAGAAAGTTTTGGCGCCAATTTGAAAATTTTATTTCCTGCAAAATAAAATTTCATGCACAACTTTCTAGCAGTTCTATTAATCGCTAAAAATATTTAAAAATTTTCTAGCAGTTTTAAATCGCTACGAACATCATCACATTCTCCTGCGCCTACTTATTTCTTCTAACGGTTAATGTAACCACTAGAAATTTTCTGACATTTTGACTATACTGTGTAGCAGTTCTCTTAACCGCTAGAAAACTGTTTCTTATACTTGATTTTTTAGCGGTTTTTCTAACCGCTACAAATGTTGTTTGTTACGGTTAAAACCACTAGAAATGTCATAATTTAACCGCTAGAAAACACATTTTTTTGTAGTGGAAGTTTCATTTAATGCCCTACTTACCTTAGACACAAGCTTCAATAGAAAAAGAAATTATATGTTTAACAGACTACAAATAGAAGAAGTCACATGGAATGGAGAAGAGTACACAATAATAAGAACAAGAGTAGAAGAGATACAATAAGAACATTCTCAAATGCTACTCATTCATTGTCAATATTCTGTAAAAAAATTATTAAGCTTCAGTGCTTAGCATTTATTCTGTTTAGAGAGAGAAACACTTTTGTGTTATAAATTTTATTTATTGCTTAGGATTGTGAGATCCTAAGTGAGATATATAGACTCTTACAAGTTGTAATAGGAGGAGATTTCCTCTAGTATAGAGGTGTTTAATTTACATACTTGATATCAAAAGGCCACTGAATTTTTGGGATCATAGCTGAAAATCTTATTGGTGTTTTGGGGACTACATGTAGATCATCAAGTGCTAGACCAAATTAGGATAAATCACTGTGTGTATTCTCTATAACTCTTCCTTCCAATAATATGTGATATCTTCTCCACTCTAGTCTATTTATGTTAAATGACTTTGATTATTTTATTACTTGTATTACTTGTAAATATTTCTAGAACATCCACTTCAACTCTTATAAGGCGCTTAACCATGCTAACATTCTTAACTTATGTAAAGTTACTAATAGATCCTTATAAACAGTATCTTTATTTGTTTTTCCTTTTTATACATAAGGGGGTTAAAAACCCTTGCCGAACTCTACTCATGCCTCGTCCCACATCTTTTTCACATAAGTTTATTTATCTTTTTGTTTGGTTCATACTTTTATGCCTAATTTAGAATTAAATTCTGTTATTTTCCTGAAAATCCATTGATTAAAAAAAGAAAAAATTAAATAATCTAACGAATATGACTTCAATTAATTTTTATAAATCACTTTTTTATTTTCTCTCTCAAATCCTCTCATGTTATAATCCTAATTGAATAACTCATCACCTTTTTTTTTTTTTTCAAACTTTTACTGTTATCTAAAATAATGGTTGGGATTGTTTCAAGTTTTTTACGCAGTGCACTTTTTAATCACATAAATATGACGACAAACCCTTCATATGTCCCAAAATTATAAACCTAAAACTAACATTAAAATATATAAGTCTTGTTTGGTTTCTTGCTTTTGGAAACAAGTTTTTTTTTCAAAAAATTATTTGGTAATTTGCTTTTAGCTAATTATTTCAAAAAAACAGTAATATATTTTTGTAAAACTAAAAAGCCAAGAAAATTTTGAGTTGTTTTCTTGTTTTTGTTTTTACATTTTTTGTATGTCGGTTTGAAAAATTAGGGAAATCATTTCTCATTTACTCACCCATGGCCGCCATGTGTCGCCATTGACCGCCAGCACCTCACTGCCGGAGATAGCCACTGCCCGCCACGTGGTGCTACTGGTGACAACCATTGCCCCCTCGGTGCCGATGATGGTCACTGCTCGCCATGCTGCGCTACTAGCTATGGTGACTACCTGCCACGTGTTGTTGCTAGTGATATTTTGTAATTTTTCTTTTTTGAATATGGGTATTGAGTTTTACGTTTTCTGCTTTAAATGTTGTTTTTTTAAAATAATTATCTAAATGGATTTTTTATTTTTATTTTTAAAATTTGTTTAAAAACAATTTTATAAAATTGTCCTGAAAACAATAAAAAGAACATAAACAAACAAGGCCACGGTTTTATCAAGATGCACACATGCGGGTACAAATATAATCATAAAAGTGTGCAATTTTAATTGATACAACCATGCATGATTCTATATGACTACGAGTCTGCAGGTGATCAATGCATGAAAACAAAAATAAGGAAAATGCCATAATTCTTTAAAAACAAACGACGGCTTTCGATATCAGTGTTCTTTTTTTCGGTTTTTTTTAATATATTACACTTTTAATTGTCTAAATCCGTCCACCCAAATAATTAAATTCGACAAGTGATGAGAGAAAGTGGCCACTAACCAATTATAAAAATGTGGGAATTCAAGAAGGAAAAGAGTTGGTGTGTCGGCCATTCGAGAAGGCCATGTTTTTCAAGTTCATTCTAATCTGGAAACATCACATTTCTTATGATATCATTACCACCTATTTGCCTACACGCACCAAAGTACATAGAAAATAAATGTAAAAAAACAGAATTTTATACTTCACGTATTTATTACATTTCATTGCGTCATTAATCAATGGCAATATCATCATGTATTAACATATATAATAAAATCAAAGTACGTTGCTTCAAAGAGAATCTCTCCATTTCCTCTTCACTTCTCATTTTCACCGTGTCCCTAATATATTGTAAGAGTTAGTGTCCCTAATATATTTTAAGAGCTAGTTAGGGATTGAAAATGATTATAATTCTAAGATTTTAATCCTTTTTTTTTTGGTAAAGAGATTTTAATCTATTTTTCTCTCACATTTATCATTTTTTCCAAACTAATTTAATTAAATCATAAGCTGATATAATTTAATGTTATCCAAAGTATTTTAGAATCATGTCATTTTGTTATAATTAAGTCATTTATTTACTTTTTTTAATCTACCTATATTAATCAACTCTTTTGTTAAGGGTCTGTTGGTTCAATGGAAGGCAGGGGAAGGAAGAGATTTTAATAGAGGGAATGGAAGGTGAGGGGATGGGGGAGATTTTAATATTATCTTGTCTGGATTAATCAGAAGGAAGGGAAATGGATAAATTTTAATATTATCTTGGTTGGTTTAGAAAGAGAAGGAAGGAAAAATATTTTTATAACGACAATTTTATCCTGATTCAATTTAAATTGTTTTTATATTCCAACTTTCATAATGTTTAATAAAACATAATAATAAATTACATATAGTATATAAAAGTATCATTTATAATCATACTTACAGCATGTATACCATAATAATTATAAATATTATAACTATGATGTATAAATACACACAATAATAACTAAACTTAATATACACACATGCCCACACATAACTGATTGAAAGAATCAATTTTGATGGCACTGTCGGTTAACAATTTTTTTTTGGTGAACAAGTTAACAAATTTTTTAGTATAATTAGTTAACTGTCAGGTTTCTAGTTAGCAATTTTTGCTTAGTATTGGTCGGAGTATTTTGACACTAGAATACAGTTTAAAATTTTAATGTTTTAATTTAAAATTTCTATTGATAATTTTTAATTGAAAAAATCTTTTTTAAAAATTTGACAGTTAAATGAACACAAATAAATATATAATTATATACCAATTGGATGAGATGAGATGAGGAAGAAAGACAAAAGAGCATGATGAAAATATTAAAAATAGTTATGGACAATTTAGTCAAAACAAGATAAAAATATACTTTTTTCCTCCAAATTTCCCTAATTTTAGAGGGGAGGGTTATAAGGGAAGGAAAGGGAAAACTTTATAAAATTTTGGTTTGCCTTATTTTTTCTCCGTTTCAAGTTTGTTACTTATTGTTAGAATGTTTATTCCCTTACTTCAAACTAGCATGCTATAAACAACCATTATCTTGCATACAACCATTTTAACATTCTATTAATCATTCTCATGCATTAGAATACTCAATTTTATGTGCTAACATCATCATCTATCTTTACATAACATTATAGGCATGTTCACTATATGCATCATCATAAGAAATTACATATCATAACACAATACATTTCTCAATCTCTTCTCTAATTTCTTAATTCCACATCTTGTAATTCCTTTTTCTTGCTTATGAACCTATTATGGTTTGGTTAAGAGAGCATAAGATTAAGGAGAATCTCAATAGTAAACAAACCAATATGCATGTGAGATGAATGTAAGTGTATGACACGCCTACATTGTCTAACTCATGCTAGCAATCAACATGCTCTTGTGCTTAATATTTCATACTTTCATGCATGGCTATGGTATAACTAGAAACAGAGCATCCTCTATTCACATATATCTCATGTCATCATCAAATAACATTATACACAACAATACAAAAGCATATACATCAAACATACACAATAAAGGTAAGTTCACTGCTTTGTAACTCTATGCTTTCCTCTTGCTTCCAACTATTAAAGTTGCTTGATCAACTTTTTCATTTCCCTTACTTGATATCTCATGGCCCTAAATACATTGATACATCATTACCATTCATTCATTAGAGTCATGATGACAAACAATATACATACACAGCTCTCTTTAGCATACATTAACCTCTAACTTTTGAGCTTTGATTTCAAACTTTGTAAAATTAATTCCACATGTTATTCTCACATAATTTTTCATGTAGAACTTAGCTGGTTGAATACATAGGGTTTAGGGTTTAAAATTCTATTTTAAATTCTAATGCTTCCAAACTTGTTTTCTCATTTGTACCGTGATTGAACCCAATTATTCTATCTTATTTCATATCATTTTAAGGGTTTTTATCATAGATTTTGGGTCCTTTTGATGATAATTGTGCTTAATTTAGATTAAGAGTCCTTGCTTTGAGTTAGTGTCTTTTTAAGGGTAAAATTGTCATAATTGGTTATTAATTGTATTCAATTGATTTCTAGGACAATTAATGCTTCAAAGTATTGCTTTTCATTCCAGGAAACTTAGGAAATGGAGCTAAGATCAAGGACCAGAGGATGACACAACACAAGATCAGAGTATCACCACTAACACACTTCGCCACGGTGCAAAATGGAAATCTCACCAGTGATCTCTCAGGCAGAGTTCGCCATAGCTAGCTTATAGCTTTGCCATAGCGAAATCACAAAAATAGGCGAGGCTCCTCTCGGGCATGCTTCGTTGTCACATCCAGCATTATGATAATTAGAAAAAGAAAATATTCCCAAATTATTGAGGATTTAGAAATAATAAGGAGAATTTTGGTGGAAAATAATTCCAGTAGATTCCAAGCCAAAAATAGGAATTTGACTAATGAAGGAAAATTGGTCAAATTTTAAATAAGAAAAAAAATTTCCAAGCCTTGGAAAATTAAGGAAAAATGAGGATAATATTCTTTGAGAATTATATGAAATTATAAAGTTGGTTTTATGACCAAATTACCCTTAGATAATTTATAAGAGAATTTAAGGGTGATTTAGGCTAATTAAGGGATTTTATTTGGAAAATTCCAAATAAATATTTTTAAGAGGAATAAAATTCCAAGAAAATTCCTATGAGATTCCAAGGAATTATAAGGAATTATGGAATTAAATGAAGACCCTCAGGTATCCAAGATTTTTCCAAATAATGATGAAAAGTGGAAAAATCCCTAAAAAGAAGGAAATTAAATTTCCTTTTTAATTAATTATTAGGAAATTAATTTTGAGGCAAAGAGAGCAATTTGGGAAGATAATAATGAGGAGAATAAATTAAGGATCTGACAGAAAATAATTACAGAGGCTAAGCTACTGTAATTATAGAAAAGGAGTTAAACTCAGAGCTTAAAGTATACTGATAAAGCAAGATTAGTGTCTTGCAAATCAAAGGGATCATATTGAGCCATGTGTCAAGCTCTTGAAGGAGAAGATTTGAATTTGCCAAGTGTCATTCCTCAAATAGAGAGGATCTTGACTTTAGTAAATAATTTCATTTGGAATTTTGTTAATTATGAAAGAGAAATCAAGATTTAGTAGGGTAATGACACTTGGACTATCATTAAAGAGGGTGGTTGAGATATTTTGGACCATTAATCAAGCTCATCTTCCCCCTATTTTCAGATGAGAGTTCGGCCAAGGGAGGAAATAAGAGAAAAAGAGAGAGCTTGAGAGAAAAGCAAGAGAAAGTGAACTCCTTTGGTCATTCAAGCAAGGATTCAAGGTGAGTTCATGGTTTTAGATGTGTCTTGCTTTCTTTTCTTCCCTTTTTATGGTTGAAAAATCTGTCTTCTCCCTCTTTTTGTGGCTGGCTGAACTGGATATTAAAAAGGGGAAGGGAGTTTTGTTCATCACACTTGCTAAGATACAACAACACAAACTAGTTCCTAGTGTTTGCAAGTGAGTTTAGGTTGTTTTAAAGAATTTTTCATGGTTATTTCCTCAAGTGTTCATTTCGGCCAAGTGAAGGACTGAATCCTAGGATGAGTTTTTCAATGTTTTAAGGCTTCCATGATGCTTAAAATGAGGAATGGTGTAGGGTAAACTGAAAGGAACAAGGGTTGGAAGCTTAAAAGCAAAGTTGTGATTTTTGGTTTACAACCTCTAGTAGTTCGGTCAGGTTGTGGCTAGAAGAAGCAATTTTATTTCTCTAGATCTAAGCTCATATTTGGAATCTACATGAAAAACCATGTAGGATTAAGTCAGGAAGTGATTTTTAGGGTTTAAAAGAACTAAGTTTAAAAATAGTGATCAAAGGAGGGAGCTTTATGGTTCAAGAATCATTTTGATTTATGTTCTTGCTTTTTCATGCTTGAATAATTATTCTTGCTGCCCTTTTTGATGGATTACATGGTTAGGGTTTGATATTTGTAAAGGAAAAGAGGAGAAGGAAGAAAAGCTAAAGCTTTTGGAGCAGGGTAGTAAGTTAAACCTAGCTACTACCACTAACTAGCATTATTGATTATTGTATGGTTAATTGCTATTACTGTGGTTGAGCTTTCTTGATTGTTATGTGGCTGCTCTTTATAGTATCTTGCTTCAGCCTTTGCATGTTTGAGTTTGCCAAATGATAAGCATGTTAGTTCACTAATAGTAGCTAATGTGATCATGCATAATAATGATACTTGCTTGGTGCTATAGTTGGTTAATTTGCTACTGGGATTTCCATGAAATCTCATTCCATAAATGCAATCTAACATTTTAGGGCCTGAATACTCCAAAGGGAAGCTGCAGATTGAAGGTTGATTGTGGGGTTTAGCCACAAACTTTCGTGATCATATTTTGGTTATGTATATATTATACCAACAATGCTGGAAGCACACTGACACTGACTGGTTCACGTGACTTTTTGATATTTCTCCCGTATGTGTTAAGTCATGAAATTTGGTATGATGAAATTTAACGTCCTGAGCTTCAAATTGATAGCTAATACGTTAAAAATGGCCAAGTATACGATTTATAATGATTTTTCAAAGTTAAAGGTTAGAATCTAGGAAAAAGGGTTTTGGCAAATGGACAGTGTTGCGTTTCTCAAAAACCTGACACTTTTTCATAAGGAATTGGATAATGAGATTATTTTTCCTTGAAATAGGACTTAAAGAGATTTAAGTATAATTTTGAACCACCCCAATTGGATTTTTGTGGAATAAGTTATGAATTTTTGAAGTTGGGCTAGAAAAACTGGATTTTACCCGATGAATAGTAAAAATCCGAAATTTAGCTTTTTTATGGTAAAAAGTGAGCCCAAGACCATCCAATGTAGTCTAAAATGGTTTTGAAAGGAACCTAAGTCAATATAATAGTAAGGTGTGACATTCATCGTGGCGAAGGAAAGCCTTTGTCACAGCAAAAGCTTTGCATCAGCAACACCAGATCCGGATCAGAATGCGAAAATAGAGCCGTTAATCATATGATCTGACCCATTCCACCCCTTTACATGTTTAGAAACCCTATTTTCAACCTAACAGGGGGAGGACTTCATTTTATCATCTCCAACACCTCTATTCTCTCATCTTCTTACCTCTCCACCTCCATTTTCTTCCCCATCCATTTCCTTCAACTTTCCTTCACTCCATCTCATTTCCTTCCACTCCCAGCTGCCATGGCTGACATATTCACTTCTGTTGGAGTTTTTCTTGAAGCTGTGGAGGGCTAGGGTTTATCAACTCTTGAAGAATGGTGGAGTGGCATGAGTTTTCGAACTTTAAAGGGGAGTTTAGTTTCAGTTTGCAATTTTTAGTTATGATTTATGGCTTTCTTAGTCTAGGAGTTGTAAATTGTTAGTTAGGAACTTGGGATTGATACTATAATTATTGGTTAGTGATTACATTTGTAGTTGGATTGATTAATGTAGAATTTTATGCTTAAATATATGTTGTCACATTATGCTTCTTTATAACTCTCTTGATTCTCTCTCATCTTACATGGTTATGTTTTGATATTGAGTTGATTATAGGTTACATTGAACCAATTGCATTAATCATTCTCAAATTACACATTAGGGGAGCTTAACAATATTTTCATTAATGAAGTTCATTGATTTAAACATTAGACTCAATGACTTATTGAGGTTGTTATTTTAGAAAACCTAATGGATTTGTAAAATTCCCAATATCTTAAGTAAACTATGATTGCCATTAAAACCATTTTCAAGAGGTTTCCTATAATCCATTTCCATTCCATCATCATCTTATAAAAAATACTGAAAATATAATAGCTTAGTTTTATTTTCATTACATATAGTTTAGTTCTATTTCAATTTAATTTAAAAACCCAAAATCCCATTTCATTGTATTGCATGGCATTCAGTCTAGCTTAGGTCATCAATAAAGGCTCTCAAAAGTGAACATGACCCGGATTGCACTGCTATACTGCATCTCTTGGATTCGGTTATAAATTTCTTGCATTTGACCCCAAGGTGTAACGGCACAGTCAAATCATACCTCACATAATTTTTCATTCTAAATACATTAGAAACATCAAAATAATCAACACCCAATCCTAACTCGTACCCTAGATGTAATCGAAATATTATATACAATTAGAAAAAGTTGGATTCATTCAATTTTTATACAAAACCACTTAATTATGTCTCTTTTCTTCCTCTTAATCATTAATCTAATACACATTAATCTTTACTATGTCTTAAACAATATTAGAAAATACTTCCTTTTAGGGTTTCATGCTTCCAGAACTCATCAAAAACCATAGTCAAGTTCAACAAGACAAAGAGCAACTTAAAACTATATCAAAAACCATAGCCATACTTTGTCTTGAAGCTTGATCTTACATGGTTTTTCTTCCTCTTACTTAGCCCCTGAGGTTTCACTACAGCCTCTAACTTCCTTATCCTTTGGTGTCAGAAAATTTTCTCTTTGCAGTTTGGTCTTTGATAATCATTCTATTCTTTTAGAAAATTTCTGGGACTTCAGCTAAAAAGGATTAGGTAGCCTACCTATTTCAATCTATTTCTTGCAGTTTTAGTCCTAAAATTCAGGATTTTACACTTCTCACCCACCATCTGCCATATATCATTGCAAGCAATAACTACTACTTACCAAATATGGTTTTTTTTTATTTGAAATGTGATTTTTTACCAAACACATTTTTTTGTTTTTCTATTCTCAAAACTAGTTGTAAAAAATAGTTGTGTAAAATTGTTTTGAGAATAAGAAAACAAAAAAATAGAATTAAACAAGCCTTATATATATATATATGTTACTTATCTATATAATCTTGTGTTTTGTCATCTCTCTTTAATTCCTATCTAAGTTGTTTACCTCTTGGAAACATAGTAATGACTATAAGAAAATCGTGACAAATATTTTGTTTCATTAAAAGGTTTTAATCCTATTAGTTTTAGTCACACATACTCACTTCATCTCATTATCAACAACTTTTTTTTAAATAAAATATACAAGATCAAATATACCAATTAATTCGTGATAATTTTTATTGCATTTTTATATGGTTTTTAAAACATTTTTGGTGATTTACATAAACATTATGTCACATCCTGAATTTTGGGCCTAAAAATATCAGAATTAGCTTGAAATGGGTAGGCTATGAGATTCCTTTTGACAAAGGTCCTGGAGGTGCCCTAGAGGGACAGAGGGATTCTCAGGGACTAAATTGCAAAGGGAAAGTTTTTTGGAACTGAGAAAAGAGGAAGTTAGAGATTCGAAAGAAGTCTCGGGGCTCAGGAATTGGAAATAGAGATAAATATAGGCCAAAGGTTATGTTAGAGGCCTCAATGAGGTCAATTATGAGGTTAAGCCAAACTAGGGACAAAATCATAATTTTGTAAAGTTTTGGGCTGGTAAGGGTAAAAATGAAAATTATGCTTGAAAATCTCAGAAAAATCTCAAAAAATGAGAAATGGTAGGTTAAGGCCTAAGAAAAATTTTAGACAAATAGAAATGGGGTTTAGAGGCCCGTATAAGGCTAAAAATGATGAAAATGCCCTTGGAAGGACTTTGTGGAATTCTCAAGGTTTTGATTGATTTTGAATATTATTGAAAATAAATTATTAAAGTATAGGAAGGCCTCAGATAATTGGAAGAAAATGGAAAAAAATACTTGAAGAATTATCACAGGTTTTAAAAATAATTCTGCCCCCCAGAAAGTGAGGAGGTTGGCTTTAATAGAATTTAAAGCCTATTTACACACTTCGTGGAAAGTCAAAGTAAAATGTCTAGTGGTTGACTTTTGACTTAAGAAAAATTATAGAAATTCCTCGTGATGAATAAATAGTATTCATACCCTGAGACATATTCTCAGAGTCATGGACTGATAGAAAGAATTCGGTCAAGTTTTCTCTGAAATAAATATTATTAATTATTTTATTTTAATGGAAGAACAAGGGAAGAGCATCACTTCCTCTTTAGGCATATTATACAATACTATGTGAACTTATTTGAGGCCAGAAAATGGTGCCATAACATGTTTTATTGGTCCCGGGTAAGTCAGACTCGAAAAAGTATCTGATATGATGCAGAATGGCAAGATAGGTAGAGGAATGCCTAGGGGCTATATTTTGCACGGATTTTATATTAACTTTCTCCCTATCTTAATGCCAAAATGATGAAGGGACATGGAAGAGACAAGTGTATGATTAGATGAAAGATAAGTATACGATTGGATGAAAAACACTTGTATGGGTGGATGTAAGACGTGTACAGTCAGATGCAAGACGTGTACATTCGGATGCAAGGCATGTGGATTGATAATGTAAGCATGATGTCACCAAGATGATGTAAGCATGATGTCATAAGGACACTTGTTGCCAAAAGACAGAGGAAAAATGGACGGTCAAGGTTAAGCCACATATATTCAAGATCAATGCTAGGATTTGTTCTTAAACTCTATAAATACCCCTCCCCTCCACTCATTTCATCCAAGCTCAAGGAAACCATAGGATAAATCTTACAAAATGAATTCTAGAGAGAGAAAGAAGAAGGAGAGAGAAAGGTCAAGTGATCCTATACAAGATCAAGCTATAAAACAAGGTATGTTCATAGTTTTTGATATAGTTTTCAGTATCCTTGTTGTTGTGGAGCTTGGTTATGGATTTTAATGATTTTTGGGAGCTTGAAATCCCTGAGTAGCATGTTGCACAAAATTCTTAAGAATAGGAGAAGAGAAATTAATGTTAGAATAATGTTTAAAGGCTTGAAAGGAACAAGAATCAAGTGGTTTTATGTTGAAATTGGTTGAATTTCATGACTATGTAACTGAGTAATGTTTTGGTCAAGGCTAGTTCATGGGGAAGGAGTTTGATTTTGATTAGTCTGATCTTGAAAATGGATTCTACATGTTAAATTGTGTGGGATTAACGTGTGGAATGAATTTTACAAAAGTTGGAAATCAAGCTCAAAAGTTAGAAGTCAATATAGTTCAAAGAAAACAAAGTATTGATGTTGTTGATTACCATGGCTCTAATGAATGAATGGAAATAATGTGTTAGTGTATTTACGGTCATGAGAAATTAAGAAAAATGAATGGAAAAGGTTGAGCAAGCAACCTTAATGGTTGGAAGCAAAAAGGAGCAAGAAGAAAGCTCAATAATACAAGATAGTGAACTTACCTTTCTTGTATGCTTGATGTGTATGTTTGTGTGTTGATGTGTATTATGTGATTGAATGATGTAGTGAGATGGTGATGCTAGCATGATATTTTATTTTAATGATATTTTCCTTGGCCATGCATATTAGTATGAAACATTGAGCATGAGAATATCTTATAAGAAAGCATGAGTTAGATCAAATAAGCATGTCATACACTTGCATCCATCTTGCATGCATTGATGGTAATGTTTACTATTGAGATTCTCCTGAATCTCACTCTTCCTTAACCAACCATAATAGGTGATAATGATCAAGCAAATGATGCATGAAGGGAGAAGTAAGGAAAGAGAAAAACAATTGAAGAAAGTTATCGTATTACATTGCATAGATTGTACACTAATGTATGTTATAAATGTGATGTTGATGGTATGTGATAATAAATGATGACAATGACTTGTATAATTGGCTATGATGTTGTATGGGAATGGCCAATGCATGAATGGAATGGTATTATGCATGAAAGGAATTAATCATGAATTATTAATACAAGTTAGGGAGATAAAGCATCCCAAAAGGAGCCATGAATCAGTGAAAGACTAAAGGTGAGGCAAATGATTAATTCTACCCATGAAATTTGGTATGGTTAAAGTACACATCCTGAGCTTTAAAACAAGTAATAGATAACTTAAAATAGATGTGTGTGCTAAGAGTTATGTTTGATCAAAAGTAGGGTAGATAAACTAGAATGTATAGTTTTGAACAAATGAACAGTAAATTTCAATAAATAAACTATATGAAGTGGAAAGGGTTAAGTCTAGTTTTATATTTTTTTTTAGAGAACTGGAAGAGCTTCAAATAGAATTTTGAACCACCTTAATACAATTTTTCTACAATTAGTTATAATTTTTTAAAATTGGACCAAAAATATGAAATTTAATTAATGAACAGTAAACCGAGAACCAATTACAAATCTTCAATCTATGGGCTAGTTTCATGAATCGCTTGAACCGTAATGCTTCCAAACACATACTCTAAGGGGTTGAAGGAATGATGTTTCACATTACACAAATCCAAAAGGGACAATTATTGCTTAATACTACCTCTGGTTCTTAATATAAGAGTTATATAACTAATTTAGAGATATTAAAAAATATTTAAGCTAGTTATTTGTCACTGTTTAAGGGCATGGGTCCAAACCCATCTAGTACTTTAATACATTCATTTGTTAATTTTTTCTCTCATTATTTTAGGTTATCTTTTTAGATTCTTTATTTATCTTTGATTTACTCTAGTTAGGGCTATATATGTATTGATCATACTCATTGAATAAAGTTAAAGCTAAGTCACCAATTTCTTAGTTGATTTTCTTCCTAAATTTAACATGGTATCAGAGCTAGGTTAAATATTGACACATACAACTTTGTTACCACAAGTTGTTTCTCTTTGCATAACTAAACAATGCACTATCTTCTAATTTTTTTCTTTGTAAGATACTTTTTCTCACACCCTAGTGTACTCAACTACATCTATCAAGACAAGTCGGCTTCTCTCACACACCTAGATAGTACGATATATTCCCCTTGTTTAATTGACCACTATCACATCAGTCTCAAATGCAATATTTAGCATTCTAGTGATCTCAGTCTCACCTTCCTTAGTGGCACAGAGTAGTGTGAGATTTCATCATTATGAGTCTTAAGGTTTGTGACTTCTTGTGAGTAATATGGCAAAAATTCCATATTAATTTAGTAAATTTTGAGCCAATATAAGTATTGTTGACTATATCTCTAATGTGAACTCCTTCTCCATTCAACCTGGTTTCACGATACAGTAAGATTGAGTAAACTTCATCTTACCATATAAACTAGACAGTGAGAACTCTCTTACTTGGTCTCAATCTTTTCTTCTCTTCATAAGTAGGTATGGTAAAGAAGAGTTTCTTGATGGAAGAACAAAGCAACCTGACTTATTTGATGCTAAGAAGTTTGCTACTTGGAACATTAAGAATAGTCAAATAATCTCTTGGCTTATCAATTTAATGACCTGAAGATTAGGAGAAATTTTGTAAAAGATATATAAGAGGCAATGAAAGGCCTCTATTTGTCTACTATAATACTGCTATGCTTTTTCAAGTCAAGGGCTAATTACATACTATGAATCAAGACATAAGGAGTGTTATAATTTACTACAATACTTTAGTTCAATTATGGCAGTAGATCGATTTCTATGAAATCCATCATTGGTTATGCCTTAAAAACACCAGGTATTATAAAAAACTTATGGACATATAATGACTTTGCAAATTTTTGAGTGCTTTGAATCCAGAATTTGAAGATGTTAGTAGTCGTATATTAAGTTACTCTAAGTTACCTTCTCTTCAAGAAGTATTCTTAATTGTTAAGCAAGAAGAAAGTCACAAATGGATTACCAGAAGTTCAGCTTCTTCTTTATTGAGTAAGTCCTCAGCCATGGTAGCTCAAAATTCAAGTGATTATGATGGTAAGAACAAAAGGGTAGTTGTCTTTTCTATGATCATTGTAATAAAGTTGGACACACAAAGAACACTTGCTTGAAGGTATATGGATGGTGTAACATCCTAAGTTTTAATATGAGGTTTATAGTTAATTAAGCCTTGACTAGAAAGAAAAATTGAGGTGTTAAGTGATTGAAATTGGAAGTTTGAGGCTTATAAATGCTAAGATTGGTACTTAGAGGTCATATCTCTAGATATTTTTTGAGTATTCTTGGAATTAGAAATTTTCAATGGTCAAATGATCTTATTTGAGTGATCTCTTTTGTATTAGAAAATAGACTTCCTAGGCTTTCTAAAGAGGCCTATTTTGTAATTTTTAGAGATCTGTGGAGCTAGTTATTGAAAATTCCTTCCATTTACTCCCTTTAGTATGCATCTAAAAGTGTTATTGTTCAAGTGGATTATGCAATAAGCCTGTGGATTGAAAATTTAAAATTTGATTCTTAGGTTACTCTTCATTAATAAATTCTAGATTTTTTTATTCAACTTAAAAAATTTATAACTAATTATAGAAAAATTGTATTGAGGTGTTTCAAATCTCCATTTAAAGCTATTTTAATTCTCTACTGTAAAAAAAAAAATAAATATTGACTTAAACTTTCTCAATTTATACAATTAATTTGCCAAAATTTATTGTTCATTTGGTCAAATATTACTTTTTAGATTTTCTGCCTTAAGTCTAGGCATTCATATATCTTAGCACACACATTCATTTCTTGTGATCTACTACTTGTTATAAGGTTTGGTATGTGGACTAATTGTTCACAAAGTTTCAAGGATAGATTCATTTGTTTACTTCACTTTTACTTTGTCTCAACTTTATTGCACATTAAGAGTCATTTATCCCCTTTTCTTGAATTAACAACTCATATTCATTTCTTGCATACATATAATTATTCTAACTTTGTATGAAAATTATTTTCATGCATTAACATGCTCCATAATCTATGCCATCATCATCATTTAACCTTACATAATATCATTGGCATTATCCATATATACATTAACACAAAAATTCCTTAGTGTAGTATAACACATTTTCTAAATTCTTCTCTTCTTTTCTTTGCTTCCACTTCATGCTTTCCTCTTCCTTTACACATATTGCATATGAGGTTTAGTTAAGGAAGAGTAAGATTTGGGAGAATCTCAGTAGCAAATATTACCTAATATGTATGCAAGATAAATACTAGGTAGATGACATGCTTGGTACATGCTCTCATGCTTATAAAAATGACATGCTTTCATGCTCAATGGTTTATTCACACATAGCTATAGAATATACAAGAAATAGAGTAGCATTCAAACTTCTATGTTCTAAATCATCATCAAGCAACATTAACACACAACTATACATATCTAGTACATAATAAGGGCAAGTTTACTACCTTATGTCTTTAAGCCTTCACTTTGCTCCCTATGCCTCCAACCATTTAGGTGACTTACTCAACCTCTTACATTCATCTTTCTTGATATCTCATAGCCCTAAATACACTATGCCATTCACTCATTTGAGACATGATGACAATTAACATTAACACCTTGCTCCCTTTAAACTATATTGACTTCTAACTTTTGAGCTTGATTTTCAATCTTTTTAAAATTAATTTCATATGCTATTTTTCAATAATTTTGCATATAGAATCCATTTTTAAGATTAAAATTACCAGAATTAAACTCTTCCCCTCTCAAACCTGTTTGGTCGAATTGCTTAGGGTTTAGGGTTCAAGTTCTATTTTCAATTCCAATACTTCCAAACTTATTTTCTCACCAATAACCTACACAATTTTTCATTCTAGACTCATTAAAAACATCAAAATCATCATAATCCAACCTTAAGGCACAAAACCTAGCTTGGCCAAAAACTATAAAGAGTTGGGGAGAGTTGATTTCAAACAATTTTCATCACAAGACCACTTGATTCTTGTTCTATTCTAGCCTTTAATATTTAATCTAACTTCAAAAAAAATCCTTTTCCTTACTCTAAACAGATTTGGATAGCACTTCCCTATGGGTTTTCATCCTTTCTAAACTTAACAAAATCATATCCAAGCTCAACAAGATAAAGAGCAAGGTAAACTACATCAAAAACCATAGCCATACCTTACCATGAAGCTTGGATTTGCCTTAGACTTCATCCTCTTTCTCTTTTCCCTTTTCCATTACAAAAACTTGGCCTCCCTCCTTCTCTTCATACTTGGCCTAATGGGAGGAGAGGGAGTATTTATAGAATGACTTTGAAAATTTACCCCATGCTAACTCCAAGTTACTATTTACCTTAACTCTAACACTTGTCTTCATCTCATGCTTTCTCTCTCGCAATTTTACCAAGTAAATTCCTTAGGTTTCTTGCTTATTTACTTCTTGCTTCTAGATAGTACCACATCATAAGCCATCTAAAATCACGCATGTGGTAAAACACAATTTTTTTATTAAATAATCTCTTTCATCCAAGCTTACCCTTAACAATTTGTATTATTCTATCCATGTCACTGCATCAAATTTGTATTAAAATAAGAAGAAAAATAGGGAGAAATTTGTGCTTTCTCTCACCCTTGACTATTTCTCTACCTATTTTATAATTTTATACCATCTCGGGTATTTTATTAGGTCTTGAGTTACTTGGTAACCCTGGGACATGTTCTGGTGCCCTTTTTCATCACAAATAACCTCACATGGTATTATATAACATGCATACAAAGGGAGGGATGTTCTTCCTTTTGTTCTTTCATTCAAACATTTAATAATATTTATTTCAGAGTAACTTGACCGAATTCTCTCTATTGGTCTATAACTTTGAGAATCTATCTCTTAGTATTAATACTGCTTTTTCGTCATAGTGAATTTCTCTAATTTTTCATCGTTGAATTTCCTAAGCTTAGGGCTAACCAATATAGTTCTTATGGACATATTTTGGTTTCAGTTATTGTCTAAAATAATGGCGTTATAGTTATTTCAGGTTGGACCTTTTTGCTCTGTGTTTTTGGCTAGGTGTTCGTTATAGCTAACAATGCAGAGTGCTCACTATGTCATTTACTAGATGGTCATTATAGTGGAAAACACAAAATGCTCACTGTGATATTTACTAGATGTTTGCTATAGAAAAGGCATCAAAATAAAGCTTTCACCGAATCTCAGCTAAAGAAAACAAAAGGAAAAAGAAAATTTTTTGTCTAAGCTCTACTAGGGTAAGGATTTTTGCCTTATTGAATGTGTTTTCAAGCTTTCTAACACTCAAGTAAGCTTCCTAGACTTGATTTCTACCCTTTTTAAGTAAGCTTCCTACACTGGATTTCTACTATTTTTTTCTTGGATTTATAGATTTTGAAGTAGTTGGATTTTGAGGTTTCTTGTGGTATTTTGAGGTTGAAGCCTAAGTGTGAAGTTGGGGTTTTTGATTGAGTTATGTTAGATGAGGTTAAGGAATGGTTTAGATAAGTTAATTGAGCTATTGTGACACTAAGTTTAGTGTGGAATGGATTGATTTATGATTATAGTGAGTTTTAGGCACCTAGAGGTTTAGGACCTCTATTACTTGTTGTACTAAGCCCCTTTAGTGGTTTTTGGTATTAACTGGTGTTCATAGTTTATGTAGACCACTTATAAGTTTATGGCTTGAGCTTGAGGTTATTGTGGTATATTCTTCTCCTTGATTTGGTGAGAAGTAACTACTTTTCACTTGTTATGTATATTGATGTGTGTTTGTTAGAGATTATGAAAATGGGCATATTTATATGATTTGAGAAATGATATGATGTTATAGAAATGGTCTTTTAATAGAACTTGTTTTGTTTGAGTTGTTTTTTGAATTGTAAAAGCATGATTTAGGAATTTCAATCCTATTGATATGTATCGCTAAAATGCAACAACTTCGATAATTTTAGAAACTTTAGTGATGAATATGCTGAAATATTTTAGTTTGGATCAAAGATAGGTTAGTTATCCTACCATGTGGTAAGGCCCTCATTAATGTATAATGGTTGGCTTACTTTTTGTCTCACTATTTTAGCAAGAGACAACCCTACTGGTTCAATGATCACATATTAATATGCATGATGAGTTAGAATGTTAGTTACTGAGGCATTTGTCTCACCGTGTGGTTTTTAATGTTTTTTAGGTGGTAGTTCTAGTGTTGGTACCTCAGGGAAGGGTCTAAATGTATAGATTTGTAATATCTATTGTATAGCCTCCTTTTTTTTTATCTTGTGATGACATTTTGTATATTGCCACTTAGGGCTCAAATACTCTAATTTTTGTAATGAAATGCTTTTGATTAAGTGTTTTGATAGGAGTGTTGATAGACGGTCGGAGCGCTCTAGCATTGCATGTGACATTATTTGAAATCCTGGCTTTTAATTAATGGAGCTCCATAGTCTGTTTTAAAATGAGCGTGATTATGTTATGAAAGTATTGATCAATGATTTGGGCTAGTGTTGTTGGAGATTAATTCTAGACCCTGAATGTCCAAGGCCTAAATATGTGGTTTTTTGATAGTTGTGATATTTTGTTTAATAAAGGACATATATTTGCAAAACCATGTTAGATGGGTAGAGCCCATGCTAACATGAAGTGTTTGGGGTTGTAAGTCGATTTCTTTTAACTATGATAGAGGTTTTCATAAGTTTAAAGTTTATCATTTTCTATCATAGTTAACTTTTAATTGGAATAGCTTTAGCTTATCTTAAAGCAGGTTTTAGAAGAATGGTCATTACAATTTGGTACCAGATTCAAAGATCTTGTGAACTGTGTTGCATTTCATTGTACTTAGTGGTAATATACAATACTCTCACATAACCTTCCCTGCTATTACTCTTTGTTTGTTTGTTGTTCTTTGTTTTTCTCTTTTAATGAGTTGCATCTTTAGGTGGGGAGCATGGTATGGATGAGATCCTATCAAACTAATCTAAGTAGGGACAAATCCATAAGCCTACCTAGTTAACTACCTAACCAACCACCAAATCCTTCACAATTCAACCAAAAGACCTTATTGTAACAGCTAAAGGGTATGGTGGCTACAGTAGTAGAAAAGAGGGTAAAAAAGCTAAAGTTGTGGAAGAATCCGAAATGAACAAGCTTCTTGAGCCATCTGTGGGTAATTTTGGAACACGTAGGGGTTCTATTGAAGGAACGAAGAAGAGAATAGCTCATGAAGGTGACTTGAAAAAGAGGAGGCTATAAATCTAAAAGGTGTATGGAAGGTATAGAGTGCTATCACATGAACGCTTTTGATAGGGGTATGGATTTAAATAAGGATGAGGCCTGGATTGATGACATGGAAATAATATTCAAAGCTTGTAGTTGCAGTACCTACCAAAAGGTACAGGCAGCAGTAATGTTATTGAGGGACCGAGCTAAGAGGTGGTAGAGAAGTATAAGAGCCATAGATGATTCGGGGCTTACTTAGAGTTTAAATAGATATTCTTTGATCACTACTTTTCCCCGGCTATGAGGCAAGAAAAAGAGACTACTTTTTATGCTTTATGAGAAGAGAACATGCATGAGGATGAGTTCATTGATAAGTATATTAACCTCTCTAAGCATGTGACTTATCTGTAATAAAAGGATGGCTTGACAATTGATAGAATGGGCAAAACTAAAGTTAAAGCAGTAAATGGCCTTGTATAAGTTTAAGATTTTTGAGGATGCATGAACAAAACTCAGGGTGACAGCCTGTACAACTAGAGAGGTAGAGGAGAGTCAGCATCAAGATAGTCAAGGTCGGTTCTCTAGTTTTATGAGGTCAAAGGAAGGAGTTAACAAGAAGAGTAACTGGAGTTCTAGGAGCTTAGAAAGTGCAGGCAAGAGTAATAATTAGAATTAGAGAGTTAGCCTGTACTTTATATGGATGAGCCAGATAGGAGGAAATCAGGGTAGCCATTTTGAGGCTACTAGATCTACACCTAGTATTAGTAACTTATACCTGAGATGCAGGAAAGTATATCAAGCTAATGCTGGGAGTAATGCCATAAGGTAGGGTGCATAGCTCATCATTGTCTAAAAGCCTAGCAACAATGGAATCTTAGTACTACATCTACAATACCAAACAGAGTGTTCACTTTGACAAGAGAAGACGTTGGTATATCTTTTAACCTAATTTGAGTGTTGACTCTAGCAAGAGCCATGGTGTTAATTACTCAAACTTGTTTGAGCATGGTACTAAACTTTGAAAACCATGAGTCAGTGATTGACTTGATCTGTCTACCTCTTAAAGGTATTGGTGTGATCATTGGTATGGACTAGCTGTCAGCTAATAATGCCATCCTGGACTATAAAAGAAAGGTGGTAACCCTTCCTTTGTGCCCCATAATAGTAAAACTAGTGACAGCCCTCTGTGGTTGTCTGTTATGCAAGCGACTAAGTGTATCAAGAAAGGTTGTCAAGCCTTTATAGTATTCTTCTCCACAAGTACTGATAAGAAAGTTGGGATTAAACAGATTGAGGTAGTCAATGAGTTTTTAGGGGTGTTTCCTGAGGAAGTGTCTAGTTAGACATCCTTCCTTAAACCCCTTTTAATATGTATTTAGAAGTATTATGGTTCAAGTGGATTGTTAAATGAGCCCGTAGATAGAAATTTTGAAATTTGATTATTGGGTTACTATTTACTGGTAAATTTCATATTTTTAGTCCAACTTTGAAAATTCATAACTAATTATAGAAAAATTGTATTGAGGTGATTTAAGTTTTCATTTAAAGACTTTTCAATTCTATATGGAAGAAAAATATAAATTTGAGCTTAACCCTTCTCTATTTGTATGCTTAATTCATGAAAGTTTATTGCTCATTTGGTAAAAACTGTACTTTTCAATTTCTCTATCCTAATTTTGACCAATCATATCTCTTAGCACGCACATCTATTTTAAGTTATCTACTACTTGTTGTAAATCTCATGATGTGTCCTTTAAGTATGCCAAATTTCATATAAAGATTCTATCATTTGCCTCACTTCCACGCTGTCACAAATTCGTAGCTAATTTAGGGATAATTTATCCCCATTACTTGTGTTAATAATTCATGTTCGTTTATTTCTTTAGATGCAGTTATTCTAACATTGCATAATTCATTCTTATGCATTAACATGTTCCATCATCTATGCCATTATCATCATTTAACTTTACATAATATCATTAGCTTTATTATATGTACATTGATATAAAAATTACATAATGTAATATATTACATTTCCTCAATTCTTTTCTTTTTTTCTTTGCTTCCTCTTCATGTATTCTTTTGCTTACTCATTAACACCTATTAGGGTTGGTTAAGAGAGGATGAGATTTGAGAGAATCTCAGTAGCAAACATTACCTACATATATGAAAGACAGATGCTAGGTGGATGACATGCTTGATCTCATGCTTTCATGCTTACAAAATGACATGCTTAATACTTAATGTCTCATTCACACATGGCTATAGAGCATACAAGAAACAAAGCAATATTTAATCTTTCATATTCTAAATTATCATTAAGCAACATCAACACTCAAGTATATTAAGCACACAATAAGGGCAAGTTCACTACCTTAAAACCCTTAGGTTTTCTCCTTATTTCTTTTTACTTCCAACCAGCAAGATGGCTTGAACAACCCTGCCATTCATCTTTTTGGATGCCTCATGGCTCTAAATTCACATTTCACATTAATAATTAATCCATTAAGACAATGAAAATCATAACAACCCTTACTTCTAAACTTAATTCCCCTTTGACTTAAATTTTTTCTTTCTTATTCTTAACTTCTAAAATCATTGTCTTGGCCATTTCCTACTCAGTTTTCATGAGGAATCCAAATATGAGCTTGGATTTAACAAAATCTAACTCCTTCCCCTTGAAACACTTAAGGCTGAGAGGTTGGGGTTTGGAATCCAAAATTTTCATTTTCAATTCTAATGCTTCCAAACACATTTTCTTAACATAACTCTGCACAATTTCATCGTCTGAACTCATTGAAAGCCTCAAAATCATCAAAATCTAACCTTAGGCTCAACAATAAGCCTTAGCCAAAATATATCTCTAGGTACACAACCATGAAATCTTTCACAAATTATCTCAAAACTACTTGATTCTCATTCCTTTTAAACCTTTAAACATAATTCTAGCATCAATCAATCTTTTTCATGGTTTAAACATAATTAAATAGCATCTCAACCCAGGGCTTCAAGCTTTCAAAATCCATCAAAACCATAGCTAGTCTCAACAAGAGAAAGAGCAAGATAAACTACATCAAAAACCATAACAATACCTTATTTGGAGCTAGATCTTGCATGGCTTCCCTTGCTTTTTCTCTTCTCCCTTTTTTCTCTTTGGCTAAACTCTCCTCTCCCTTTTCTCTTCATGTTGGCCAAAACTTTGGCCTAATAGGAGGGGGTTGCTAGATTTAAGTGTTTTGATGATAACAAAATAAGTGTTTGAGTTTCTCTGGATATGTGTTATATTAATCAATCAAGTATTTGATCACCAGTTAATCGAACATGTGGTAGATACTTGTCAAAGTTTATATACACATTTACTATTATCCTTAATCGATCACGTGATAGATAATTTACTCTGTTTAATAACTTGTTAGATACAATTGATCGATATTGGTATAACTACTTAATATAAGATGTTGTAGGAAATAATCGATCACTTAATCGATTATTGGTCAATCGATAAGTTGTCAGGAAAAAGGCTTAACTTCCTTACCTATAACAAAAGGTTTATCGATTTTCTGGTTGATCAAGAGGTAATCAATAACGACTTAGATAATTGGTAAGGTTCCTTGTCTTACTCATTGTCTTAAATGATTTATAAATTATCAAACACCTTATCGATCAATGATTTATCAATAACTTGTTTGATTAAAGCTTTATTCTGTTATTTTATAAATCAAGCTTTTTACAATCATTAATCGATCACTTAATTGATTATCTATTAATCGATCATCAACTCATCCTATTACATTATCTCTTCTAGTCTTTTTGAACTGTTTTCAGATCACTTGTTCAATCAATCCTTTATCAATCAAGTGTCAGATCATTATGTTTAAAAGATATTTTCACAGTGACTCAGAATTATCGATGAACTATTTGATGAAGCTTTGTTCGATCACCTGTTTGATAAATAAATCAATTCACCTCTTCAGAACTATTACTCATGATGATATTTTAGAATGGTTCTTCATATTATCTTTAAGCTTTTCTTAGCCTTCTTTGATCATATTATTTTTCTTTTTAAAGATACGAAGGCATACAAATTTGGAAGAAATAAACCATGCACAGAATTCAAAAGTACTTTACTTGCTAAGATTACTTTGTTTCCACTTTACCATTTATCGATTAGTTGTTCTATCATTGTTTGATCTATAATAAACTCGATAAATGCATAAATTTGTTAAGTCTAGCTCTTTGTAATTAATTAATAATATGATCAATCAAAGGGTTATCGATCAAGACATCAATCAGGTAAGTTCATTTTAATTTCTCAACATCTGATGATTGATTCTATGTTTTTCATCTGTTGTATCAATATCAAGAATCATCACCTTTTTTGTTATTCATTTATATTTACTTGAAGAAGAAAGCTTATTTGTGCTAAGAGATTTCTGCAGATTACGAAGCACAACGGATAAATTATAGGCTTAAACCTACTGTGTCAGGAGTATTTATTACAAACAACCATTGTAATTGCCGAACACACATAAGTTATCTTCTAACAGCTAGAAGCTCTTCAGTCTAACAGGTAACTAAAAACCTCTAACTATAAAAGGCGTGAAGAGCGTTGAATGAAGTATTGAATTCACGAGCTACCATCTATTGAAATTTCCTATTGCATTCAATACTCTGTTTTCTGTACTGAACTTCAATGTTTAGAATATATACTTTATGAGAGAGTCTAAAATTTCTTTTACTCAAATTTATGAGTTACCTAAGAGTATGGACTCTTGGGGGGTTGTAACCTTATGGGTAGTAAGGAGGAGTACTTGAGAGTGACTCAATTGTTGTACCGAGGCACCAAGAGCCCATTGACTCTTGGCGAGTTAGTGCAAAACTCAGAGGTACTTTAAGGACTAGATGTAGGTCAAGTGGTTGAGATCGAACCAATATAATCTCCTGTGTCATTGCTCATCTATTCATCCTTCGTGAAATCCTTCTTTACTTATCTCTATTGTTATATTCATTTATTGATTTTATTAAGTCAAACTTTTATATATATCACCCAATTTACCTCCCTCTTGGTGAGACTATCATTAATATTTGGTATCAGAGTAGGTCTCTTTATTAAGGACTTAACCGTCTGCAGAAAGATCCGATGACAGGATTTGGAGATAGTGTACTACCTGAAGGATGCTTAATGTCAAAACCATCAGGCTTTAATGGAGAAAATTTCACCTCCTGGAAATGAGGATGAAAATTTTTATAAAAGCTACTAAGTATAGTCTATGGAATGTAATAGAGCAGGGAACTATGTTCTGATGAAGACAATAAACAATCAACAAGTTTGCAAGAGTCCTAGTGAATTTGATGATGAAGATAAAAGGCTCATTCTGCTGAATGATAAAGCAATCAACTTGCTGACCTGTGCATTGAGCTAGAGAGAGTACTTGTAGGTTTCAAGCCTAAAAACAGCAAAAGAAATATGGAAAGCTTTAGAGATTGCTCATGAAGGAACCAAAGTAAAACAGAGCAAAATAAACACTCTTACCACAGAGTTCAAACTTTTCAGAATGAAAGACAGAGAAAGCATCTGAGACATGAAAGTTGGGTTCTCACACCTCATTAACCATCTAAATGCTCTCAGTAAAAAGATATAGCTAAAAGGATTAAGTAAGGAAGATACTTGGCAGACTCATCAAAGAATGGGAACTGAAGATGACAGTCATTGATGAAACGAAGGGAGAATCAATTGGGTCAGTTGCTGTACTCTTCGAAAGTTTGGCAGAGTACGATAGTAAACAAAAGTATAAGGAGATGAACGAGAAAAATCACAAAGGCATCACTCTCAAAACTTAAGAGAGTGAAAAAGATGATGAAGAAGATCTAGAGGATGAGGAAATGGGCCTCATAGTCAAGAGGTTCAAGAAGTTCTATAAGAATAGAGCCGAAAGAAGGTTTTAATCAAAACATAAAGCCTCCACATCTCAAATCAAGCCCAAAGACCCAATAATATGCTTCAAATGTAAGAAGTTAGGACATATCAAAAACAGATTGTCCACAACTGTCCAAGTCAAAAGACAAAGATAAAAAGAAAGAGAGATACAGAAAGAAGAAAGGCTTTATCACTTCAATCTGGGGAGATAGCTCATCGAAAAAAGATGATAGTGATGATGAGGAACCGGCTAACATTTACCTCATGGCACAAGAAGATAAAGAGTTAGAGACCAATGAGATAATCATTTCTAAACCTTCTTATGATGAATTGCAATTTGAATATAATGTATTACATTCAGAATTAGTAAGAATAGCTAAGGAGTTGTTAAGCTCTAAAAAGAAGATAAAGAATCTTGAGGAACAAGTGAAGCAGAAAGAAGCTATAGCTTCAACCTGCAAAGAATGTGAGCAGAACAAGAAGAAAACTGAGGAGCTTACCAAAACCCTAGAGAAGTTCATAAAGGGCAGCAAAATACTCAAAGTTATACTGGGAGCTTAACGCTGTACTATGGACAAAATTCGGAATAGGATATGATCCTACTCAGGACAAAAGAAAAGGAAAGAAGAAAAATGGTGAACGATCATATTTGACGTTCTTTAGAAACTTTGTTCATTCTTTTAATCCGTTCACATTATGTTCCTACTATAACTGTAAGGGTCATACAACCTCTTCTTGTCATTACAAGAAGAAAGGAACCTGCGAGACTTTAAAATAGGTGCTTAAAGGTACATATGTATAACGGACAAACTAGACTAACTAGAAAGAACCCAACAAGGTATGGGTACCTAAAACGTGATTCCTTTATTGCAGGTATGTCTTAAAGCATCTAGAACAAACAAGTGGTACATCAATAGCGAATGCTCTAGACACATGACGGCTGATACTGACAAATTCTCAATACTTAAACCCAAAAAGGTAGCAAAGTGAGCTAGCTGGAATCGGAGAAATAGGAAGTGATAAAGGAATAAAAGTTGAAGACATGTACTACGTTGAAGGTTTATGTCATAAACTACTTAGTGTCAGCCAGAGTATCAACAAGAACAGCTGGGTGATCTTCGATTTAGAAGAATGCTTAATCATTAGTAAAGATCACTTGCTACTCAAAAAGAAAGAATTAAATATGAAGGTAAGAGCACCAAGAGACAGTAACTGTTATACTATTCAAATTGGCTCTAGACTTTCTAAAAACTGCTTTGTTAGTAAAAATAAAGAAAGTTGACTTTGGCATAAACATCTTGCTCATATTAATAGGAATAAGCTTTCAAAATTAATAAGGGATTTATTTATTGGTTTACCTAAAATCAAGTTTGAATATGACATTATCTATGATGCTTGTCAAAAGGGTAAACAAACAAAGTCCTCTTTCAAATCAAAGAAAACAGTCTCAACTGAGAGACTACTCCAAATGCTTCATATGGATTTGGTTGGTCCATTAAGAGTCAAAAGTTTCGGTGGAAACTTATATACCCTTGTGATAGTTAATGACTATTTAAGATTTACCTAGACTCTGTTTCTTTCCTCTAAGAACGAGACATTTATTGCATTCACTATTTTTGTTTAAAAGGTCTAAAATGAGAAATGTATTTCTATTGTATCAATCAGGACTGATCATAGAGGAGAATTTGAAAACAATGAGTTTGCTGACTATTATGACGAACATGGGATCGACCAATAACTTCTTAGCACCAAGAACACCTCAACACAATAGAGTTGTGGAATGAAAGAACAGAGTACTCACAGAGATGGCCAGAGCAATACTGAATGAAAAGGAATCTCTCAAGTGTTCTGGTCAGAAGCCATGAGTACGACATGTTACGTCTCCAACAGAGCATACATCAGAATGCTACTTGGGAAGATACCATATGAACTATGCAAAGGAAGAAAACCGAATCTAGCACATCTATAGATCTTTAAAAGCAAATGCTACATCCATAAGAACAATAAAGAAAATCTTGGTAAATTAGATTCTAAAGCTGATGAAGGTTTACTTCTGGGCTATTCTAACCATAGTAAAGCCTACAGAGTCTTTAATAAGAGAATATTTACTGAAGAATCAATTCATGTTGTGTTTGCTAAAACTGAGTCGATTTTGAAACCCCTAGATGATGAGGCTGAGATTGTTCAAAGTTTTAAAAAATTGAGTCTAAACAAGTCTTCAAACAAAATACCTTCTTTAGAAAACGATGATAATAAAGATGATCAAATTGAACATTTTCTCAAGATAATCCAGATCAACCTAAGGCTTGGAGACATAACAAAGACCATCCTCAAGAACAAGTTAGGTAAAGTCAATGAAGAGGTCAAAACCAAGAGACAGGTGTTCAATGAGTGTATTTCTCTGCATTTATCTCAAATATTGAACCAACCAGTGTTGACAAAGCTCTATTTGATGACTTTTGGATAGCTGCCATGCAGGAAGAGCTAAATTAATTTGAGAGGAATCAAGTTTGAGATATGGTACCACGACCTAATGACCATCTAGTCATAGGCACCAAATGGGTATTTAAGAATAAGCTCGATGAATCTGCATAAATTGTCAGAAATAAAGCCAAATTAGTGTCAAAAGACTATAATTAGGAAGAAGGTATTGATTACGAGGAAACATATGCTCTAGTAGCTAGATTGGAAGCCATACGAGTACTCTTAGCCTTTGCCTGTATAAAGGATTTTAAACTGTATTAAATGGATGTTAAAAGTGCATTTTTGAATGGTTACATTATGGAAGAAGTTTTCATTAAACAACCTCTTCGATTTAAATATCTAAATCTTCCTGATCATGTTTACAAATTGAAAAAGGCCTTATATGGTTTAAAACAAGCACCTAGAGCGTGGTATGAATGGCTTATCACTTTTCTGATAGAAAAAGGTTTTGAGAGAGGCAAAGTAGATGCAATGCTCTTTATCAAAAGAAACAAGAAAGAATTTTTAATTATTCAAACCTATGTAGATGATATTGTATTCGGTGCCACTAATGAAGATCTTTGCCAAGAGTTTACTAAGTTAATGTAGGGCGAATTCGAGATGTCAATAATAGGAGAATTGAATTTCTTCATGGGGTTACAAATCAAACAGAAGAAGAACGGGATCTTTATATTTGAAATAAAGTACCTTAGAGAACTCCTGAAGAAATATGGTTTGGAGCAAGCCAAGAGTGCAAATACACTCATGAGCTCAACCATATCCTTAGACGCGGACGAGAATGGCAAGGATTTGAATCTGACTATGTATAGAGGAATGATTGGTTCACTACTCTACCTCACAACAAGTAGACCAGACATCTAATTCATTATAGGGATATGTGTCAGATATCAATCAGTTCCCAAGGTATCACATGAAGAAGTCGTCAAGAGAATCCTTAGATATCTTGTTGGAACACCAAATCTGGGAATATGGTATCTAAAGAAAGGAGCACATACTGATCATAGAGGATACAAAACAGATAGAAAAAGTACTAGTAGACAATGCCAATTCTTGGGAGGCTTTCTTGTTTCATGATCTAGCAAGAAACAAAACATTGTGGCTATATCCTCCATAGAATCAAAATATGTTGCTACTGCTAGCTGTTGTGCTCAGATTCTATGGTTAAAATAGCAATTACAATATTTGGGAATTAAGTTGAAGGAGATCCCAATTCTGAGTGACAACACGAGCATAAGAAGTCTATCAAAAAATCTAGTCCATTATGCTCAAACCAAGCACATTGATGTTCAACATCACTTTATTTGGGATCCTGTTCAAAAGAAAGATGTGAAGCTAGAATTCATTTTGATTGAATATCAAATAGTAGGCATCTTCACAAAGCCTCTCGACCAACAGAGATTCAATTACCTCAGACGAGAATTGGAAATGGTAAATCCCAATGAATTGTAAGAAGTTTTACATCATTTCTTTATTTTGAATATTTAAATTTAATGTTTTGATGATTAGAAAGCTAACTTAAGCATCAGAGTGGATAGAAATTTATTTTGCAGGAAACTCTATTTTGATACTAAAAAATAGAGGTTAACAAAGGAGGGAATGTTCAATAAAGACATTGATGATTATGCCTAAAAAATGACTCAACTTATTGATCACCTGATCGATAATGTCAATTATGGATCAAATTATCAATCAACTCAAGCGTATGGAAGCTTATGGAGGATGACAAGAAGTAAATTATGCGTAACTTGTTCAAGAATCTATTTATTGAAACAAATGATCGATCAACAGTGAAAGAAATAATTGGTTAATTAGAAAAGCAGCTAAAAGGGTAAGTTTTATTGATCACTTAATCAAATATTGATTAATCGATCACATGATCGATCAACTCAGATAGGTATGACTTTTTACTACAAAGTTATCCATAACATAATCTATCACTGCTTGTTTGATAATGTAATCGATAATTATTCATCATGTTCTTGCTGTTCTTTAAGATTATCGATCAGCTGAGTGGTCATGGCTTGATTGATGACTTGATTGATCATCCTAGGCTTTTTAACATTCAAAATTTAAAATTCCCTTGTTAGTTATGGAACCCTAACTTGATAACCGTCGTCCCTGTTTCTTTGGAACACTCAAAATCCTCACTATTCTATTAAATTTCCCACTGATCACCACACAAAAATACCTCCTAAGTCTTTTTGATCACTCCAAACCTCTTTAACCTCACAAATCACTGAACATCTCACAATAATCTCCTTCTACGCCATTTTTGGCCAGAGTGAAGCAACTAGGGTCTAGTTAGGAAGAAACAACCAGAAAGAGAGCCTCTCCGAAAGATAAAGCTCCTTTTACTGCTGCTAGGTCCTATTATTTGCATACATTTCTAGTCCTAATGTCACACCTTACCATTTTATCAACTTAGGTTCCATTTAAAACCATTTTAGACCACATTGGATGGTCTTGGGCTTACTTTTTATCTGAAAAACGCTAAATTTCAAATTTTTACTGTTCATCAGGTAAAAATCCAGTTTTTTCTGGCCCAACTTCAAAAATTCATAACTTATTCCACAAAAATCAAAATGAGGTGGTTCAAAATTATAATTAAAGATCTTTAAGTGATATTTCAAGGAAAAATAATCTTGTGATCCAATTCCTTAGTAAAAAGCATCAGGTTTTTGTGAAAGGTAACACTGTCCATTTGCCAAAAACCCTTTTTCCCAGATTCTGACCTTTAAATTTAAAAAATAATTAAAAATCGTATACTTGGCAATTTTTAATGTGTTAGCTATCAAATTGAAGCTCAGGACATTATCTATAATCATGCAAAATTTCATGATTAAACGCATTCGGAAACTTAATCAAAAGTCACATGAACATGGCATTGTCAGTGTGTTTACAACATTGTTAGTATAGTATATACATAGCCAAAAAGATCCACGAATTTTTGTGGCAAGACACCACAAATTTAACCTTCAATTTGCAGCTTTCCCCTGGAGAATTCAGGCCCTAAAATGTTAGATTGCATTTGTAGAATGAGATTTCATTGACATCCCAATAGCAAATTAACCAACTATATCACCAACAAGCATCATCAACATGCATAACTACATTAACTACTATTAGTGAACTAGCATGCTTATCATTTGGAAAACTCAATCATGCAAAAGCCAAAGCAAGAAAGTACAAAGAGCAGCCACATTATAATCAAGAAAGTTCCACCACATAATAGCAATTAATCATGCAATAATCAATAATACCAAATTAGTGTTAGTGGCTAGGTTTAACTTGCTAGCTTGCTCCAAAACCTTGAGCTTTCTTTCTTTCTCTTCTTTCCCCTCATAAATATCAAACCCTAGCAATGCAATCCATAGAAAAGGGCAGCAAGGATCATTACCCAATCAAGAAAAAGCAAGAACACAATCAAAAAAATGACTCTTGCTCCTTAAAGCTTCCATCTTTGTTCACTATTTTTGAACTTGTTTCCTTTTAACCCTAAAAATTTCTTCTTTACTTATTCCTACATGGTTTTTCATGCAGATTCCAAATATGTGCTTAGATCTATGAAAATAAAACTCCTCCTTTCAGCTACCCTTGACCGAACCACTAGGGGTACTTGAACAAAAAATTACAACTTTGTTTTAATGCTTCCAACACTTGTTCCTTTTGGTTTACCTTACACCATTTCTCATTTTAAGCATCATGGAAGCTTTAAAACATTGAAAAACTCATCTTAGGGTTCAGTCATCATCTTGGCTGAAATGAACATCCAAAGAAACAACCAAGAAAAATGCTTCAAAACAACTATACTCACTTGCAACCACTAAGAGCTAACATGTTTTGATGTGTCTTAGCAAGTATGATTAGCAAAACTTCCTTCCCCTCAAGATAACCAGTTTGGTCAACACCCAAAGGAGAGGAGAAACAGATTTTTCAACCATAGAAAGAAAGAAGATAAAGCAAGAACCTATCTAGAACCAAGAACTAACCTTGAATCCTTAGTTGTATGGTCAAAGATGCTAGCTTTTCCTTGTTTCTTCTTTAAAACCCTCTCTTTTCTCTCCTTTCCTCCCTTGGCCAAACCAACATCTGAAAATAAGGGGGAGATGAGCTTGTTTAATGAGCCAAAATATCCCAACCACCCTCTTTAATGAGAATTCAAGTGTCATTACCCTCTTTAATCTTGCTTTCTCTTTCTTAATTAACAAAATTCAAATGAATTTAATTACCAAAAGTCAAAATCCTCTCCATTTGAGGAATCCTCTCCATTTGAGGAGTGACACTTGGCAAGTTCAAATCCTCTCCATTAAGGGCTTGACACATGGCTCAATGTGATCCATTTGATTTGCAAGACACTAGTCTTGCTTTATCAGTATACTTTGACTTTGAGTTTAACTTCCTTTCTATAATTACAGTAGTTTGGCCTCTGTAATTATTTTCTATCAGATCCTTAATTTATTCTCCTCATTTTTATCTTTCCTAATTGCTCTCTTTGCCTCAAAATTAATTTCCTAATAATTAAATAAAAAGAAAAAATTAATTTCCTCCTCTTTAGGGATTTTCCACTTTTCACAGGTATTTGGAAAAATCTTGGATACTTGAGGGTCTTCATTTAATTCCATAATCTCTTATAATTCCTTGGGTTCTCATAGGAATTTTCTTGGAATTTTATTCTCCTTAAAAGTGTTTATTTGGAATTTTTTGAATAAAATCCCTTAATTAGCCTAAATCACCCTTAAATTCTCTTGTAATTTCTCTAAGGGTAATTTGGTCATAAAAATAACTTTATAATTTCATATAACTCTAAAAGGATATTATCCTTATTTTTCCTTAATTTTCCAAGGCTTGGAAATATTTTTCCTTATTTACATTTGACCAATTTTTCCTTAATTAGTCAAATTCCTATTTTTGGCTTGGAAAAATTATGGTAATTATTTTCCACCAAAATTCTTCTATTTCTTCTTATCATTTTTAATCCTCAATAATTTCATAATATTTCTTATTTCTAATTACCATAATGCTAGATGTGACACCTAAACTTATGCTTTTATAGTTCATAATTGCATATTTTGGGTATAACTGGTCTTTATTATGCGTAAGAGTTGATAAATGTATTATGAGGTTTTTGTATGTTTTGGTGATTTCATATATGTGTGCTTTTGATCCTTTGGTTGGCATGCATTATAGGTAGCTTTATCAATATCCAAGGACCATTCTACCTCACTTTGTTGTTGCTAGCATTGGGCTTCATCGCGACAAACTTTTGTTATGAAGGAAGCAATATGACTTATTCATATGACATCATTTTGACTTTGCCATGACTAAGACATGAAAATTTCCAGATTTAAATCAAATTGCATGCGTGTAGTTGCAGGGACTTTAGATCCAGTTTTTCATTCCAGTTTTACCTAGATCTTGCTCTCTCCACCCTCTCTACCCCCATTTCATCCCATCCATTATTCCACACCATTTCTAACCTCATTCTATCACTTTCTACTAATTATTCTTCCCTCTTTCATGATCTAATCTATCTCTGCCTCTAATTTAGATGTTGATGACCAGAGGAAGACCAGGAGTTTGGTTCAGTTGTTTTATAGTCATGGCAAGCTGAATTTGTCTACTCGTTGGTGATTGATTAAGCTATTTTGAGTTTCTAGAGCCTAAGGGAAGCTTAATTGTGTTTAATTTCAGTTTCTACTCTATATATATGTTAATTGTGGTTCAATTGATATATGTATTGAGGATTGGTGCCAGTATGCTTGATCTAGATTTTGATTACTTGTATTGGATTTAACTTTAATGGGCCTCATAGTCCTCTTGTCTATTGTAATTAATTTTTCATGTTCTTGAAGCTTCCAATTGAATGTGCTAGGTGTTTAGGTTTAGTTGAGAGTTAAAGAGCCTTTGTGAATCCAATATAAGTTAAGTCCTAGGCATTTTATCTAATTAACCAGTTAGGCAGCTAACAATGTTAATTAGGTACTAAGGATATTGGCTTAGTGAAATGCAGATGGACTTAACACAAGTGAAACAATGAAGTGTAGCAAAGTCAACCATCAAGGAGATTCACTACATCTATCATTCATTCCATAATAAAACTAGAAATCAGAAATAATAGTTATATTTCTTTAGTTTAGAATAGTTGATTCAATTCTGTCATTCTCCTTGGTTAATTTGTAATTAACACCTAGTTAGTTCATAGTTGACAACTAGCTCCTTAAAGAGATCGACACCTAGGTTAGTTGCCCTATAATATAGTTAGCTTAGTTATTGTTTTGAGAGCTTAACGGCAGGCTACATCAAAATTGGCACCATTACTAGGGAGCCAAGTCAAAAACTCCTAGGTAATTAGGTGTGCATTGCATTTGACTAGGCCTATTTTGTCTTTGTTTCCTTTTATCAAAATTTTCAAGAAAACCAAACAAAGATTTTATTGTTGCATTATGTTGCTATTTGTTGCTATTATTTCTATTGTATTTTGGCATTGAAGTGTTAAAAGTGAAGTTTGGTCAGTGTGGACTTTACTTGCAAATTTTGAACTTGATCCTAAACTTTAATACTGTTTTAGAAGATCTTGAGAATTTTGAACTGTCATCCTTTGCATTCATTGGGATTTTGAATTGGTTTCCCATCTATGCAAGTCATTTTTAGGGTAAAAAGAGTGTTGTAAGGTGTTTGGAGAGTTTAAACATCCATTTGTGCATTTTGGCATGTCAACTCCTTGGAAGTGCATTGTTCTGTCTCTACTGTCAGCTATCTGTCATATTTTACCATGGCAAATTCACCTTTTAGCTGTGGTGAACATCATTTTAGTAACAAAAATTTTGGTTCTGTCAGGTTTTATTGCGGCATAATTATATCTTCACTGCGACGAACATTATCTGGTACAAAAGTTTTGATTCTGTGAAGTTTTGTCATGGCAAACTCTGCTCTTCACTGTGGGGAACTCACATTTCTGTTGAAAATTTTTCTTGCCACCTACCTTCATTTGATTTTCATATGAATTCATTGGTTGCTCATCTTTGTTGAGATTTATCCATTCCTTATCCTATCAGGGATTATGAAGATTATTCTTGTGATTTGGATTATATCTCACCTTCTTTAATTCCTAGAGATGAACAAGTTCAAATGCTGAGAGAGGCTATTGAAAGATTAAAACCATATTACTTGAAACTTCTTGAAGAAATTAAAAGATGTGGACATTCAAGGAATTAGAAGAAGAGTTAGAAGGTTATAAGGAGGCCATGGGTAAACTTATGATTGACATAGCAAGACTTCAAGCTTAAAGACCTAGTGTTATACATGATACATATGATCCTAAGGTAACTTCTTTATCCTTATTTTCTTCTCTCCCTCCCATATGTGAAAGTGATGTGTTGCACTCTAAATTCAAATTAGATTCTGCATCTTCTACTTCACATAAGAGTAAAGATGAAGATAGTGCTTTGGAATTGGTCACTAGCTGTTACAATTTACTGTTAGAATGACTTCTAGTTTAATTAAAACCATTTTAGATCGTATTGGATGGTCTTGAGCTGAAAAATCTCATTTAGAATGTTGAGGACACTACTTTTCAGATTTTTGCTGTTCATTTGGTAAAATCCAGTTTTCTGGTCCAACTTTGAAAAATCATAACTTAATCTAGAAAAATCAAAATGGAATGGTTCAAAATTCTTTAGAAAGCTCTTTCAAGGAAAAATAATCTTATGAACTAATTTCTTTTGAGGAAGAGCTAGATTTTCGGGAAAGTCATCACTGTCATTTCAGTAAAAATCTTTTTTCCAGATTTTGGACTTAATTTTGAAAAATCAGTAAGAAGCACACAATTGTCTATTTTTAATGTAATACCTATCAAATTGAAGCTTGAGATGTGATCTCTAAGCATCCCAAATTTCATGGTTAAATTCATTCAGGAGCTTAATCAAAAGGGTACTCAAAATTGACGGCTTCCTTAGGGTTACAACATTAACCATGCATACTTATACATAACCAAAATAGAATTGTTTTCTCATGGTTCACCACCACAATTACTCTTAAATTTACAGCTTCCCTTTGGATGATTCAGGCCCTAAAATATTGGATTATTTTTAGAGGGTGAGATTTCAATGAAATCCCAATAGCAAGAATAATTAACAATAACATCAACATGCATCAATTATAAGCATTCCAACCTTTTTCTATTAATAGGAAACTACTTTACTTCATACATGTAGCACTCTAACATGCAATAACCAAGGCACTGAAAGCAAGGAGTATAGCTACACAATCATCATCATCATTTAGCTCAATCACATAATGGCATATGAAATTGCATAGCAATTAATGCAACAATTAACATTAAAGTTAATTAAATCTTACCACCTTGATTCAAATGCTCTTTGATTTTTTGACCTTCTTTCTCTCCTCCACAATTAAAAAACCATAACATCACAAACCATAAAAGAGGCAGTGACATCACTAACCAAAACATGCAAGATTCAAAGGCAAAACATAAGTAACTCCTTAACCCTTTAATCTTGAACCTTGATTTTTGGAGCTTTGTTTCCCTAAGCCCTAAAAATTCTCTCTTGACTCATTCCTACATAATTTTTCATGTAGATTCCAAATATGTACTTATATTTAAGAAAATAAAGCCCTTCCTCCAGATTCTAACTGACCGAACCCATAGGGTTCATTATCCAAAAATTACAACTTTGATTCTAAAGCTTCCAATACATGTTCTTTAGGTTTATCCTACCCTATTTTCTATTTTGAACACAATGGAAGCATCAAAATATTGAAAAACTCATCCTAGGGTCTAGTTATCATCTTGACCGAACAACAATTCTTGAGTTTCAATAAAGAAATCTTTCCAAAAATAACATACAACTACTTGAAACTACTTGAAACAACTATGCTTTGAAGTGTTCTAACAAGATTGAACAACAAAACTTCCTTCCATACTTATTGAACATTTCAGCCACACCCAAGAAGGAGAAAAACTAGGATTTTCAGCCATACAACCCAAGAGAATCAAGCAAAGAACAATGTAAAATCATCTACTAACCTTAACTCCAAGCTTACTTTATCCAAGTTGGTAGTTTTTCCCTTGAATCCTCTTCAAGCTCTCTCTTTTTCTCTCTTTTTCCTCCTTGTCTGAACTGTAATCTGAAAATGGACAAGGGAGAAGATCACTAAATGCTTAAAATATCTCATCGACCATATTTAATAGGAGTCCAAGTGTTAATTGCCTAAGCCTCCTTGAAACCTCTCTCTTAATTACTTAAATCCAATTGTAATTAATTACCAAAAGTCAAAATCCACTTCATTTAAGACTTGACACTTGGCAACTTTAATTACCATCCCTTAGGGGCTTGAAAAATGGCAAATTGTGGGTCAAGTAAAGTGCAAGACTTTGGTCTTCACTCTATCGGTACACATTTACTTCGAGTTTAACTTCTTTTTTACAATTACAGTACTCTGGCCTCTGTAATTTTTTTCTATTAGATCTATAATTTATTCTCCTTATTTTCCTATTTCCCAAAATGCCCTCTCTATCCAAATATCAAATTTCCATTAATTAAATAAAAAGGAAAACTATTTTCCTTCTTATTAGTGATTTTTCTACTTGTCAAAGGAATTAGAAAATATCTTGGATATTTAAGGGTCTCCTTTTAATTCCATAATCTCTTATAATTTCTCAGGACATCAAACAAATTTTATTGGAATTTTATTCTCCTTCTAAATATTTATTTGGAATTTTCCAAATAAAAGGCCTTAAATTAGCCTAAATCATCCTTAAATTCCTTTGTAATTTTTTCTAGGTTAATTTGGTAATAAAACCAATTATACATTCTCATATAATTCTCAAGGAACAGTATCATTATTTTTCTTAATTTTCTTAGACTTGAAAATATTTTTTTCATAATTATTTTTGACCAATTTTCCTTAACTAGTCAAATTTTCATAATTAACTTGGAAAATAATAATAATTATCTTCTACCAAAATTCTTCTATTTCTCCTTATCATTTTTGGCCCTTAAATGTTTAGAAATATCCTTATTCCTAATTACCATATTACTGGATGTGACATTTCTCCCCTCTAAATAAATTTTGTCCTTGAAATTTAAAGCGCATCTTAATGGAAACGTTCAGTATACTTTTCCTTCGTTTCAGTCTCTGACTCCCATATGGCTTCCTTTAGTGAAAGACCCTCCCAAACTATTTTGACAAGTGAAATCTGCTTGTTTCTTAGTTGTTTGACCTTTCGATCAACGATTCGCTCTGGTCCAACCTTAAAAGGCAAGTTGTCTTAGAGCACAATGTCATCATAATTTATGACATGTGTCGGGTCTAGGCAATATTTTTTCAATTGGGAGACATGGAAGACATTATGAATTTGACACAAATTCAGGGAAAGAGTCAATTTGTAAGCTATTGGTCCATCCTTGGACAAAATTTGAAATTGTCCCACGTACTTCGGACTCAATTTCTTAGTCTTTAGGGATCGACCGTCTCCTGTCATTTGTGACACTTTGAGGAAAACATGATCACCAACTTCAACTCTAACAGTCTCCTTCCAGTATATGTATAGCTCTTCTATCTACTTTGAGCCGTTAGGAGCATTTGCTGAATAGCTTTAATCTGTTGGGAAGTCTGATCCACTAAATCAAGACCATAAATACTTCTTTTGTTGAGCTCTATTCAGCATAAAGGAGATCTACACTTCCTCCCGTAAAGTGCTTTGTATAGCCATTCGGATACTTGAATGGAAACTATTGCTATAGGCGAATTCGGCTAACAGTAAGTGTGTGTCCTAATTACTGCCGAAATCAAGCACACAAGCACGTAGTATATCTTTTAACATTTAAATTGTTCTTTGTCTCTACCCATCCATCTGTGGATGGTAGGCTATACTGAATCTGAGGGTAGTATCGATTTCTTTCTGTAAGGACTTCCAAAACTTCAAAGTAAATCTCGGGTTTTGGTTCAAAATAATACTACTCGGGACACTAAATAACTTAACAATTTTCTTAACTTTATCTTCCATTTTTGTTGGACTTAGTACATTCTTGCCAAAAATGGCTAACATTTTTAGCTTTTGCACTCTCTTACCTTACTTTCCAAAGGCAACCTATCATCAGGCTACTCTTGCCTGAGCATGCTTAACTGAATAGTGTTGACAGGAATATGAGACATTGATTTTGATAGGCTCTGTCACACCTTACTATCGGATCCACTTAGGGTTTAATAAAAACCATTTTAGACCACATTGGATGGTCTTGGGCTTAAAAATTCATGAAAAACGCTGATTTTCAGATTTTTACTGTTCATCGGGTAAAAATCCAGTTTTCTGGCCCAACTTCAAAACTTCATAACTTATTCCATAAAAATTGAAATGAGGTGGTTCAAAATTCTATTTAAAGATCTTTAAGTCCTCTTTCAAGGAAAAATACTCTCATAACCCAATTCCTTATGAAAAAGCGTCAGGTTTTTGTGAAAGGTAACACTGTCCCTTTGTTAAAAATCCTCATTCCAGATTCTAAACCTTAACTTTGAAAAATCATTAAAAATCGTATACTTGGCCATTTTTAACGTGCTGCCTATCAATTTGAAGCTCAGGACGTCAAATATAAGCATACCAAATTTCGTGCTGAAATTCGTTCAGTAACTAAATAAACCCTGGCTCTAAACTAACATCCTGCTTAAGGGTTACAGCACCAACCATTGATAATTATACATAACCAAATGTCCACGAAAATTTTATGGTATGACACCATAATTAGCCTCCATTCTGCAGCTTGCTCTTGAGAGTTACAGGCCCTAAAATGTTACATTATAATTGGGGGGATGAGATTTTTGAAAATCCTAGTAGCAAGATCAATCAAACAAAACATTACATGCATCAATTACAAGCATTTCAACCTTTTGCTATTAATAGGGAACTACTTTACCTCATACATGTAGCACTTTAACATGCAATAGCCAAGGCATATAAAGCAAGGAGTATAGCTACACAATCATCATCATCATCATCATTTAGTTCAACCACATAATAGCACATGAAATTGCATAGCAATCAATGCAACATTCAACATTAAGGCTAGTTAAATCTTACTACCTTAGTCCAATGCTCTTTGATTTTTCTTGTTCTTCTTTCTTACTTCAACAAATGCCAAACCCTAACATGGAAATCCCCAAAAATGGCAGCAAGTATTATTAAACATTCCACATAAAAATCAATCACATAACTCAAGAAGCTCCTAAACCCCTTAAAGCCTCTATCTTTGTTTCTTGAATTTTTAGAGTTGTTTTCCATAAACCCTAAAAATTCCCTCTTGACCCTTTCCTACATGGTTTTTCATGTAGATTCCAAATATCTACTTAGATTTAACAAAATAAATTTTCCTCTTCCAGTTTCAGCTTTGCTTCTATGGCTTCCAACACTTGTTCTTTAGGTTTACCCTACACCATTTTTCATTTTGAACACAATGGAAGCCTCAAAACTTTGAAAAACACATCCTAGGGTTCAGATCTTCTCTTGGCCAAAAATGACACTCAAGGAAGTAACCATGAAAAATGCTTCAAAACCAACTATAATCACTTGCAAACACTAGGTTCTAGCTTGTGTTGTAGTATTTTAACAAGTGTGATGAGCAAAACTCCCTTTCCCCTTAAACAACCAGTTCGGCCAGCATCAAAAGAGGGAGAGAAGACATATTTTCAACCATAAAAGAGAAAGAAAACAAGGCAATAACACATCTAGAGCTAAGAACTCACCTTGAACCTTGATTGTATGACCAAAGTTGATGCCTTTCTCTTGGTTTTCCCTCAAAAATCTCTCTTTTTCCCTCTCTTCATGCCTTGCACGAAATTCCCATATGATTTAGGGGAGAGATGAGCTCATCAATGCTATTAAAATATCCCATCTACCACAATTAATGAAGAGCCAAGTGTCATAAGCCTACTTAGTCTTGCATTTTCTCTTTAATTAACTTAATTCACATTGTAATTAAATTCCAAAGTCAAGATCCTCTCCATTGGTAGCTTGACACTTGGAAAGCTCTAATTATCATCCATTAAAGGCTTGACAAGTGGTAGCTTATGGGCCAAGTAAAGTGCAAGGCTCCGATCAACACTTTATCGGTGCACTTTTACTCCGGGTTTAACTTCTTTTCTATAATTACAGTGCTCTGGCCTCTGTAATTATTTTCTCTCAGATCCATAAATTATTCTCCTTATTTTTATCTTCCCAAATTGCCCTCTTTGTCTCAAATTTAATTTCCCAATAATTAAATAAAAAGGAAAACGATTTTCCTTCTCTTTAGTGATTTTTCCACTTTTCCAAAGAATTGGAAAAAATCCTAGATACTTGAGGGTCTTCTTTTAATTTTATAATCTCTTATAATTTCTTGGGATTTCATAGGAATTTTCTTGGGATTTTATCCTTCTTAAATATATTTATTTGGAATTTTCCAAATAAGGACCTTAAATTAGCTTAAATTGCCCTTAATTTCCTTTGTAATTTCTCTAAGGGCAAATTGGTCATAAAACCAATTTTATAATTCCATATAATTCTCAAGAAACCTTGTCCTTATTTTTTCTTAATTTTCTGAGACTTGGAATTATTTTTCCCCTATTTAGTCTTGACCAATTTTCCTTAATTAGTCAAACTTTTCATAATTGGCTTGGAAAATTATAATAATTTATTTTCCACCCAAAATTCTTCTATTACTCCTTGTCATTTTTCACCCTTAATTATTTATGAATATTCCTATTTCCCAAATACCATATTTCTGGATGTGACAGGCTCAACCTTGGTACTTTGTTGTCTTAGACCCTTCTTGTTCTATCTTTGTTCGGGTCTTTTATCTTACATTCTTGACTCTAGCCTCATCATAAGGATCTTCCTGTTAATACTTAGTCTGTCTTTGCATCACAAGGGATTATTCCCATATTTGGAGCTAGCCTGAATACCTCTTGTTCAGGTCTTACGGCTCTAATTCTTCTAACTTTGGTTTTCCTTTGTTAATCAGAAGGAAATTGAGCCCAACTTAATCAATGATAAGGTTGTCTGGAAGGAAGTTATGGGTACTCTCTCAGTATTGGTTTACAACTGAAGGATGTTTCCATATCTCCAACTTATGCCTAGCCCTCGTCTTCCCAAAGAGGTACTATCTTACTCTTATAGCTAAGCTACTTCCTTTAGGCTCAGTCTACCATGAACTCGGGAGCTACTGTGCTCTACCATAAGCCCCTTTAGGATCCACTATAACCCTGAAATACTATTGTTAATCTGAGCTACATTATGATCTCCGAGAGACTTTAGACCATAGGACTAAGTAAAGTCACCTCTACTTAGTTGGTTGCCTGACTAATAAGTCTCCAAAATTGTTCTAAGAACCAATATTATTCTCTTAGGCCTTATGTTAATTCCCCAGGCCACCTATTGTCTCTTTAAGTGCCTAAGCCAATCTGCTTTAGGAGTTCTCTTACTCCTCCAGCTGCTCTTACTATCTCTTATGATTTTAGAACAATACAGAGAGAGGACTTATGCAACTTCTCTTTCTTCTACTTTACCTTTCAATATGAGCATACTCTAACATGCATAATACCTAGCATTTCAATGCAAGGAGTGCAAGCTCTTACTGGTTGCTATGTCTGTAGCGTGCCAAATAGACATCTCATCCCTACAAAGGGAGCCTTTCTTTCTTTTTGCAGCTAACTCTGGGAGTCATAGGGAGATGGCTTATGAGGTTTTTCTTCTTTTTGCTTGCTTCAGTACTCTGCTAAGTTCAGGTACATCCAAGCCTAGCTTTGTTCTTACTAGTCATGCTTCTATTAGGTGAAGTTAACTCTGCTTGCCATGCCTCGACTGCTTCCTTTTCCTACTCAGATAAAGTATCTTGCTCCATCTTGAGCAACATCAATTCTAACTTGGAGGACCACTTCCCACCTTCTCTTAGAAGACTCCTAGCCAAGACCTTATCCCCTGACAAAGGGTGCCTCTCAACCTAACCTCAAGTGACTAAGTATCTCTTAACATCATCGGGAACATGCCAACCTCTTAAGCTAGTTCCTTGCACAACTATCTGTCTCTTTCTCTTCTTGATCCTTAAGAAATTTCACTAAGGCTCTCCTTCTTGACTTTACTATCTCCAAGTCCCTATTTATCTACTCTGGGACTTGAGATAGCTACTCTATCATGGTGCCTCAATCCTAACAAGGCCGTAAAAGTTTGTCCAGTTTAGGTGGTCACTACACCTTCTTAGTGGTGTACAAACTCAACCCTTAACTATCTTATTCAACTCCTTGTCATTACACTTCCTTTTGAGGGGGAATCTCATAGCTCTAAATAGTGGCTACCTCTCTCCTTTTGACCTTTACTAATCTTACTCTTTGTGACCTTTGAGAGTCGTTGTGTCTTATTGAAATACCACCTTAACATCTGAGAGTTAGTGTTTGTTCGTCATGACCAGAATTCTTATTTATAGTGATGAAAGTTACCACCTCCTCTAGTAATCACTTATGTATTTGTTCATCGCCACTAATTCCCTTGGTTTATTATGACAAAACACACTCTTCCCTTAATCTCTGCTAGTCTTACTTAGCTTCTTCATTGTAGTATTGCCTGTCTGGGCTTCCGTTACGAAGTTCAACCCTAACTTTTGGATTCGTCTCTATTTCTCTTAGGGGTAGGATCAAGGTTTTGTCCTTGACGTTATAGAACGACAAGTAATTCAATCTAATTACCACATCAATTTCATGGAAGGCACACATATCATATCTAAGGTAGTACAACAGTGTTCATAACTAAGCCAAGTCTTTTGATATAGACATATGAGATGAAAGAATGACTAGTACCCAAATCAAACATTGCAATCACTGGGGAGTTATTAATAATGATCGTACTTTGGATCATTTTCGGAGACTTCTGAGCTTTTTCCCCTGTAAGGGCAAATACTCATCCTTGGGTGCACATCCTTCACTTTTCTGTATTGTGTGGGCATTCCTTTGAGAAATGTCTGGGCTTGCCATAAATATAATAGACATTCTGTCCTACCATATACAGTTTATTATCGTGATTCTTGCCGTAGGTTGGGTATTCTTTGCCCCTCAGTGGTTTATCTCGCTTCTTATTCTTTTGGTTGTCCCATGGCCTTTTATTCTTCCTATTGGCATTAAAAGATATACTACCCTGATCTCCCTTCTCCGACTTGGGAGTAGACTTAACTATCAGATGATGATTTAAGCTGTTCTCTGTAATTCGGCAGGTTTCAACTGCCTCATTGAAATACTTAAATTGCCTGGGGGTAATCATCTCCCTTAGGGACTGTTTTAGTCCTCTGACTATTTTCTCGGTCGTTCACCTCTCATCATCTCGGTAATAGAGGTAGCTCGAGTAGTGAGAGAAACGTATAAACTTAGCTAAGTACTCATCAAATGGCTTGATATCTATTTGCTTCAGAGTTAGGAATTCTGCTTCCCTTTCATCCCTAACTAACCTCAAGAAGTACTTCTCGTAAAACTGCTCTAGGAACACTTCCCATGTCACTCTTGTGTTCCGAGCATCAAGAATGAGTTCGGTGTTCTTCCACTAACAGTCAGTGTCCTTTTCTATCTTATAGATCCTATTTGGGCTTTCTGCCCAATTAGACAGTCCAAAACTTTGAAAATCTTTTCCAAGTAGTTAATCTAGTCCTCTGCTACTTGGACATCAAACACTCTATCGAAGAATAGTGGATTGTGCTTGCAAAAGTGAGTCATCTACTGCTGGATGTTGTTAGGGTCTACTACTGTCATTGCCGGTCTAGGCAGCTATTTTGATGCTTGAGTTGCGGAAGGTTCTTCTTCTGGCTACCTCCTATCGAGGTTAGCCACGCTGCGGCTACCGCACAGCTATCGCGGCATCACTTTGTTGTTCGTGGCAAGCTCGAGCTACCCTCATCTCTTCAATAGCCTTTTGTTGCTGTCCCATGCAATCCAGATTTAACTGTAATGGATTAGGAGGGATCCTTGCATCGTGTACTGAAAGTTCTTTGATCATGCGTTTCTTCTCACTCTAACAATTGTGATAACTAAATGAAACGCATAACGAGGAACAAGAAATATACAATATGCTTGGATTTTACTTAACAAATATGCATACATTACGCAGCTTTCATACATCAAGTAAAACAGCAAGTTCAGTACATACATATTGAACAAAACAAACATGCAGCCAAGCACTACCAGTCTAACCTACTATGGTTAGTCGTATCAAAACAAGTCCTCTGTCAATGTTACGAGGGTCCTACTATTCTAAAAGTAGTGACCCATAACAAAGCTTTCAAGGCTTTAGATATAATCCTCAATGCCTAATCCTAGTATCTTATCCAGGCAGCAGAATTCATGTACCCATAAGGGGGTGTATGGAAGCATTTTTGTCATCATATAAGTCTAATCTTCAGTATCCAGATAAGGGTTACCCGTCCATGAGTCTAATATAACACCTTTACTCCCTGAAGGTAGTTTAGCTAAATGGTCAGGTCTTCTTTCTTGTCAGGAAGCGGTCTGACCTCACTTGGTCCAGTGTAACACCTCATGTTTAAATCAATTAACTTTCCTTGCGGAAGCATTTGAAATCACTTTTGAAGGCTACAATTGATGAAAAATCAAGTTTGAAAATTTTCATTTACGGGTTACTATTCATTGTCACCTTAAAATATGACAAACTTCGAAAATTCATAATTAATTGTAGAAAAATTAAAATTGAGTGATTCCAAGTTCTACAGAAAGCTCTTTGGATAAAAGTTTGAGGAAAAGTAGTTTCTAAACTGATTGCCTTGAAATTCGAGCTCAATTTCCTTTGAAAAAGTTACTGTTCATTTGGTCATTTTCGGATTTTACTGTATTTTTGCCTAACTTTGGAAAGGCATAACTTTCTGCTCGGTTATCAGAATCGGGCAAACTACCCCTCATTTTAAAGAGACACATCAGATCTCTTTGCTTGCCAAATCTTATGACCTAACTCACTCGTTTGATAGGTCAAACTGGAGCTACAAACTCACTGCTCCAGGACTTACGTTTTATCCCTTAACATCTCTTTAATTCTTTTTATTTCTTTGGCATACATAACATGGCCTTACTCTTTCCCCTTCATGATCATACACTTTCATTCATGCCATAAATATTATAATTAAATACATGGCATCATTGGCATCCACAACATAGTTCACGAAATAGTAGAACTATACATTTATCAACAGTCTCATCCATTAACAAGAATAATTCTGCGCTTACTTCTCCTTGCTTCTCATGCCATTATTGCCCATCATTGATTGACCTAAATGGTTGGTTAGGGAGGGGTGAGATTCGGGAGAATCTCAGTAGCAAACACTACCCATAAGCATGCAAGACATAATGCACATGCACGACATGTTATAACATTAACACATGAATGCCATGGAAAGTAAGCTAAAGCATTTCATGCTTCCATAACATATTGCCAAGGCAAAACATAACATAAAATTGCAAACATAACTTTGCAAACATTTCATCATAGCTTAGTCACATCATGGCAACACAATCACATCATGCAAGCATACATATCAAGCACACAGTATAGGTAAGTTCACTACCTTGCACCTCAAGCTTTCCTCTCACTTTTCCTTTGACTCCCTTGACTTTCCAACCATGTGGGCATTTGTTCAACATCACCAAACATCCTCTTGGATGTTCCAAAGGTCCTAAACATAACCATAATGATCACACAATCCATTAGGACCATTAGATGACATAAAGTTCGAGACTAGCTTTCTTGAACCTCAACCCTTTCTCTTAGTCTTAGGATTTTCTTTCTAACTTTTATAATATAAATCTTATCATTTCCCATCCTTAAGATCCATTTCTTGTCAATTAAGACCACTTTGGATGGCCTTAGATTCAAGAATACCAAATCTGGAAATTTTGGTTCGCGGGTACTGTTCACGCAGAATTTCCAGAATTTTTGCTCAACTTTGAAAATTCATAATTAATTCTAGAAAAATCCAAATTGAGTGCTTCTAAGTCTCACTGAAAGATCCTTAAGTTAAATTTACATGAAAATTAGTTTCAGGAACCAATTCTACGCCGAACAGCACCGTAATTGTACGGAACTCGAAACTCTTCCAAAAGTTCAATACTGTTTCCAGATTTCAAACCCTAACTTTGAAAAATCACCATAAATCGTACACATATCCAAATGAAGTTTTCTACCTATGGATTTAAAGCTTACAGAGTTTACTTTAAGCATGCAAAATTTCAGAATCAGATACACACAGTAACTAATCCGAAATAGGCATGAAATTAGGTGCTATAACCATCACATACCTTGTTTTAGAGTTTGATCTGGCTTGGAACCACTTGGCCTTTCTTTCTCCCTCTTCTTTCTCTCTCTAGAAACCATTTTGCAAGAGCTTCCCCATGGATTCCTTATGCTTGGACGAAATGGTAGGGAGGGGAGGGGGTATTTATAGAAAAGCAGACTGAATCTGGACCGTTGATCTTAAAAATACGTGGCTCGATCTGGACCGTCCATTTTCTCTTTTGATCTTACGGTGACAAGTGTCCTATGACATCATGCTTACCTCATCATGATGACATCATGCTTACATCATCAAGCCACATGTCTTCAATCCGACCGCACACGTGTCTTGCATCCGACCGTACACGTGTCTTGCATCTAGCCGTACACGTAATATTTTCTTTTTCTCATCTAACCATACACTTGCCACTTTCATGTCCTTTCATCATTTATGGCATTAAAATAGGGAGAAAATAAATGGAAAATTCGTGCAAAAATATTTTCTTAATTATTTCTCCACTTATCAAGCCAATCTTGCACCGTAACGGATATTTTTCGGGTCCTGACTTACCTTGTACCACCAGGACATGTTCTGACACTATTTTCTCATCTTAATTAAGTACATATATGGTGCCACCTTAGAGGAGCAGAGGGAAAGATAATTAGCTCTACCGAAAGGCTACTTAACCTTACTGAGTCATGCAGTAGAGATTTCACTATAACGGGTAGACAAAAGACTGTCTAAAATATTCCCGTACTGCGTTCTGATTTTTATGCTGTCCATAAATATCTTCTGGTGACTCAGCATGATGACTCGTAGGTGTCATGATTACGCTTGATGACTCAGCATACTGACTCAGCATCGTCATGATGGCTCTTAGATATTTTCTTTGGTTTTGTCTCCTATTTAGATGACAAAATTATTTAATATTTCACTGGAGCATTTTATTCAATCCAGAGCTCCAAAAATTCATCGAAAAATATCATAAAATTCCTCATATTCTAGAGAAAATCTGTGAATTTTCTCAGGTCATAACTCAACCTGTAGCCCCACTTAAAAATCATTCTTTAAAATGCCCTTTTTCAGCACAACTGGCTTTTAAGTATTCTTAAAGCCATTTTGCTAGTCTTCTGGGGATGAGAGTAATTTTATAATTTTCTATAGTCTCTTAGATCATACATCCCCATTTTACCATAATTTTCTGAGGTTTCCTTATGACTCAAACAATTGAATCTACCTCTACATCTCAAATTGAGCCATAAACTTATAAATTCCTTTTAAGTTACTTCAGGGGTATTTTTGTCATCTCTCTTCACAAAAGAGCCTTGGAATATTATTTCCCATTTTTTGGGATTTTCTTAGAATTTTCTAAGTATTTTCCATTTTTTACCCCTGATGGCCGTAACTTTCTGAATTTACGGTTTTACCCCTGCTTAGGCTCAACCTCATAAAACCATCTCTTTGAGGCTTCTAACTTAACCTTTGGTCTGTATCTAGCCTCTTTTCTCTTTCTGGGCCTTTGAGACTTTACTGGAGCCTCTAACTTTGATTACCCTTTAGTCCCTTAAAACTTTCATTTTGCAGTTTAGTCCCTGAAACTGCTTTAACTTCCTTTCTCATCTTTAGGACCTCTACTAAAAAGGATTCTGGTAGCCTATCCCATTCAGGCTATTTCTAGTACTTATGGTCTTAAAAATTGGGATGTTACATCCAGCCCCTTCGTCATCTGATATTTTAATGACTCCAATCCTCTAAGGATTATTAGAAGCAACTGTGGCTATATCAGATAAAGGGTTACGCTCCCATAAGTTATCATAGTAGAAGTCCGCTACAAGGCTGTAGTCCTCATCCTCATCGAACCATTAAGGGAAAGGTTCTCCTAGTCTCCTCTGGTTAGCTAAACCCTCTGAGTCACTATTGTGGCCACAACAAGCCATTCTACTTTGTCTGATATTGTAATAACCAAACCATCCAACAAATGAACAGTAATATTCTCCTGCAACAATATGTCAATTTTCCTTTTAACTGACATATTATTTAAGTAGAACGTTTTATCCTATGCCAGAACCTCTACTCTGATACCAAAAATGTTACACCTCACTACTAGAATGAATTATAATTTAATTAGAACCATTTTAGACCATATTGGATGGTCTTGAGCTCAAAAATCACATTTAGGACGTTAAGGACGCTACTTTTCAGATTTTTACTGTTCATTTGATAAAATCCAGTTTTCTGGTCCAACTTCAAAAAATCATAACTTAATCTAGAAAAATCAAAATAGAGTGGTTCAAAATTTTGTGGAAATATCTTTGAAAGCTATTTAAAAAAAAATCTTATGAACCAATTCATTTTGAGGAAGTGCCAGATTTTTAGGGAAGTCACCACTGTCATTTCAGTAAAAATCCTTTTTCCAGATTTTGGACTAAAATTTGAAAGATCATTAAAAATTGCACAGTTATCCATTTTTAACATGCTACCTATGAAATTGAAGCTTGAGATGTGATCCCTAAGCATGCCAAATTTCATAGTCAAATTTATTGAGGAGCCTAATCAAAGCGCTGCTCCAAGTTGATGGCTTCCTTAGGTTACAACACCAATCATGCATACTTATACATAACCAAAATAGAATTGTTTTCTCATGGTTCACCACCACAATTACTCTTGAATTTATAGCTTCTCTTTGGATGATTCAGACCCTAAAATGTTAGATTATTTTGGGAGGGTGAGATTTCAATGAAATCCCGGTAGCAAGAATAATTAACCACAATATCAACATGTATCAATTACAAGCATTCCAACCTTTTGCTATTAATAGGGAACTACTTTACCTCATACATATAGCACTCTAACATGCAATAGCCAAGACAAAAGCAAGGAGTATACCTACACAATCATCATCATCATCATCATCATCATTTAGCTCAACCACATAATAGCACATGAAATTGCATAGCAATTAATGCAATAATTAACATTAAAGTTAATTAAATCTTACTACCTTGATTCAAATGCTCTTTGATTTTTTGACCTTATTTCTCTCCTCCACAATTAACAAACCCTAACATCAGAAACCATAAAAGGGGTAGCGACATTACTAACCAAAACATGCAAGATTCAAAGGCAAAACTCAAGTAACGCCTTAACCCTTTAATCTTGAACCTTGATTTTTGCAGCTTTGTCTCTTTAAGCCCTAAAATTCTCTCTTGGCTTATTCCTATATGATTTTTTTTATGTAGATTTCAAATATGTGCTTGGATTTAAGAAAATAAAAACCCTCCTTCTAGATTCCAACTGACCGAACCTATAGGGTTCATTATCCAAAAATTACAATTTTGATTATAAAGCTTCCAACACTTGTTTTTTAGGTTTATCCTACCTCACTTTCCATTTTGAACACAATGGAAGCATCAAAACATTGAAAAACTCATCCTAGGATCCAGTTATTATCTTGACCAAACAACACTTCTTAAGTTTCAATAAAGAAATCTTTCCAAAAATGACATACAACTACTTGAAACTACTTGAAACAACTATGCTTTGAAGTGTTCTAACAAGATTGAACAACAAAACCTCCTCCCCTACTTATTAAACATTTCAGCCAGCACCAAAGAAGGAGGAAAACTAGGATTTTCAACCACATAACCCAAGAGAATCAAGCAAAGAACAATGTAAAATCATCTACTAACCTTAACTCCAAGTTTACTTGATCCAATTTAGTAGTTTTTTCCCTTGAATCCTCTTCAAGCTTTCTCTTTTTCTCTCTTTTTCCTCTTTGGCTGAACCATTATCTAAAAATAGGGAGGGGAAGAGCTCACTAAATGCTCAAAATATCTAATCTACCACATTTAATAAGTGTCCAAGTGTCAATTGCCTAAGCGTCCTTGAAACCTCTCTCTTAATTACTTAAATCCAATTGTAATTAATTACCAAAAGTCAAAATCCTCTCCATTTAAGGCTTAAGACTGGCAACTTTAATTACCATCCCTTAGGGGCTTGAAAAATGGCAAATTGTGAGCCAAGTAAAGTGCAAGACTCTAGTCTTCACTTTATCGGTGTACTTTTACTACGGGTTTAACTTCTTTTCTATAATTATACTACTTTGGCCTCTGTAATTATTTTCTATTAGATCTATAATTTATTTTTCTCATTTTTTTCTTCCCCAAAATTCCCTCTTTATCCAGATCTCAAATTTTCATTAATTAAATAAAAAGAAAAACTATTTTCCTTCTTATTAGTGATTTTTCCACTTGTCAAAGGAATTAGGAAAAATCTTGGATATTTGAGGGTCTCCTTTTGATTTCATAATCTCTTATAACTCCTTGGGACATCATACAAATTTTCTCATAATTTTATTCTCCTTGTAAATATTTATTTAGAATTTTCCAATTAAAAGGCCTTAAATTAGCCTAAATCACCCTTAAATTCTTTTGTACTTTTTCATGGGTAATTTGGCCATAAAACCAATTATATCCTTATATAATTCTCAAGGAACATTATCCTTATTTATTCTTAATTTTCTGAGGCCTAGAAATATTTTTTCATAATTATTTTTGACCAATTTTCCTTAATTCGTCAAATTTTTCCAAATTTCTTCTATTTCTCCTTATCATTTTTGGCCCTTAAATGTTTAGGAATATCCTTATTCCTAATTACCATATTATTGGATGTGACACTAGCTCTTAGATTAATTCATGCTTTCTTGAGTTTGATGTGCCTATTATTGATAATCTCATAAGCATGCCTTCTACTTCTATTGACAATGCATTTCATGTTGCCAACCATATTCACTTGGATTCTTTTGAATTGCTTGAACATGATTTTGTATCTTTTGATGAACATATACATTTGCTAAGTGATGTCAAGCATATTCATGATTTTCACTCTCAACTCCTATCATGTGACCTATCTTTAGATATAGTTGGATCTGATATAAATTGTGATTCTATCGATTGTTGATGCTTTGAATGCTAAAGTAACACTTGATCTTCACATTGCTATGGATGATAGCCAAGTCCATTATGATATACCTATATTTGTATGCTATGAGCATAGAGATGATTTAATTGATTTCATTGGTTGTAAGAAGCACCAATTATCAAAAGTGCCCAACTCTAGTCTTCTCACATTGTATGCTTCACTTGGCCACTGCACTTGTACTAATTCTTTCTATGGGTTTAAATACTTTGATTCATGTGGCATACTTGGAGTAGGTACTACTGTTTGTTTGGTTAACTTTTTGCAGGACAATTGGTTGAGTCCTTATGCTTACCAAATTCCATACTTATTAGATCCTCTTCTAATTGAGCTTGAACTACCACCGAGGAGGATAAAGCTGGATTTCTTCCTGATTTTCATCTCTAGCTATAACCACTATGATAGTAAGGTTGTCTCTTTCCTTACCTTGTTCTTGTCTTTAGTTGATTATATGTTATTGAACAAGTGTGGGGGAGGGGCATAACTAGTAGTAAAAGGTAGCTTGTGTGTTTTAATTTCTTGTTTATGTGTTGTGCCAGTTTTGTGCATCTTATCCTTTCCCTTTTTCCTTGCTTATTTTTTGTTTAGATTTGCATTGAGGACAATATAAAGGTTAAGTGTGGGGGTTAAATGTTGCATTTTGTTTGTTTTGTGTGTTTTGTGTCTTAGTTTTGTGAAAACCTCAGTTTTAAAAAACTTTTTGAATGTTTAATCGTGCTTCAAGAGTTAAAAATGTTACATTTATGATTGATTTTGATTTGGAAGTTAATATCATGAAATGAAATGTTCTAGGGCATTGAGGTTAAGTATGATGTGCTCTTTAGCCTAAGTGAATGAATATGGAAGATAAAGCCTAGTTGGAAGGATTCTTTAGGCCTTTATATTCATTTCTTATGTGCACTCACTTGTCTCTTATGCTCTCTAGAACTTGTCCTAGTTCTTAATCAAATCACATGTAACATTTGTATCTCTTGAACATGATTGAGGCATTCTTTCAAATTAGCTACTTAGACCAAATGGCCAACCCATACATGATTTACTCTTTACTAATCATTTGAGCCTTTTTAGTTGAATCTTCCATTCATTTCATTCCCATTTGTATAACATCTTTTCTACAAGGATGCATATCTCACTTCATTCATTCCTTTTAGAATTCACTAGCATTATGATGGATTCAATTGATGGATTGATATGAGGAAGTGCATACTTGAGCAGGGGTGCAAAAAGAAAAGGAAAAAAAAGAGGAAAAAAATGAAAGAAAAAGGAAAAATGAAAAAAATTATAGAAAAGTGGAAAAGAAATAAAGAAAGCAAATAAAGAAAAGAAAGAAGAATAAAAGTACCCTTATAACTTTAGAGTTCAAGATCAATAAATTGAACCTTCAAGTAAACATTATTAATGCTATCGAATTTTATTCATTGATCTACGCTTTATCCTCCACTTCATATGCATTCTTTTGCACTACCTTCCAACCCTTTACATTACAAGCCACAAAAGTTCTCTTGATTCTTGAGTGCTCATGTAGTTGAGTGGTGGAGAGGTAGAACTATTACAAGCATATGGTAGAGTATTGAACAAGTAAATTAAGGGAAAGAACCCTAAACACTTGTGAGTTGAGTGATACACTAACCCCCTTGTGTGGTCTTCTATATCTTATTCACTTAGATTAAAATCATGGATTGATTTCTTTGCATTAGAATGTTCCATGGATTGGTACTTATTAAAAAGTCACTATTGGTTGTATTGCTACTTGAATTCTTAAGCTTTCCTATTTCTTTCCTTTCATCTTTCTCTTTTGTATTATGTTTAGATTTGATTTTGCTTGGGAGTACAAAAGCTAAGTGTAGGGGAGTTGATAAGTCCTATTATGTGCATACATTTCTAGTCCTAAACTTGTGCTTTTGTAGTTCATAATTGCATATTTTGGGTATAACTAGTCTTCATTATGTGTAAGAGTTGATGAATGTATGAGAGGTTTTTGTATTTTTTGTGTGATTTCATATGTGTGTGCTTTTGATCCCTTAGTTGGCATGCATTACAGGTAGCTTTATCACATCCAAGGACCATTCTGTCTCACTTTGCCTTGGCCAACTTTGGGCTTCGCCACGACGAACTTTCATTATGAAGGAAGCAGTATCACTTATTTATACGCCATTGTTTTGACTTCGCCTCGACTAAGATGTGAAAATTTCTAGATTTAAATCAGATCGCATGTGTGCAACAGTAGGGATTCCAGATCTAGTTTTTCATTCCAGTTTGCCTAGATCTCGCTCTCTCCACCCTTTCTACCTTTATTTCGCCCCATCTATCATTCCACACCATTTCTAACCTCATTCCATCACTTTCTACTGATTATTCTTCTCCTCCTTCGTGATTTGATCTATCTCTGCCTCCAATTTAGATGTTGATTGTCACATCCAGTAGTACGACATTTAGGGATAGGGATATTGCTAAATAATTAAGGGTAAAAAAGGATAAGGAGAAATAGAAGAACTTTGGTGGAAAATAATTATTATGATTTTCCAAGCCAATTATAGAAAGTTTGACTAATTAAGGAAAATTGGTCAAGAATAATTATGGAAAAATATTTCCAAGCCTCAAGAAATTAAGAAAAAATAAGGACAATGTTCCTTGAGAATTATATAGGATTATAAAATTGGTTTTATGACCAAATTGCCCTTAGAGAAATTACAAAGGAATTTAAGGGTGATTTAAGCTAGTTTAAGGTCTTTTATTTGGAAAATTCCAAATAAATATTTTTAAGGAGAATAAAATCCCAAAAAAATTCCTATGATATCCCAAGAAATTATAAGAGATTATAAAATTAAAAGAAGACTCTCAAGTATCGAAGATTTTTCCCAATTCCTTTGAAAAGAGGAAAAATCACTAAAGAGAAGGAAAATAGTTTTCCTTTTTAATCAATTATTGAGAAATTAAATTTGAGACAAAGAGGGCAATTTAGGAAGATAAAAATAAGGAGAATAATTTATGGATCTGACAGAAAATAATTACAGAGGCCAGAACACTGTAATTATAGAAAAAAAATTAAACCCGGAGTAAAAGTGCATCGATAAAGTGTTAATCAGAGTCTTGCACTTTACTTGGCCCACAAGTGCCACTTGTCAAGCTCTAGTGTCAAGCATTAAGTGGAGAGGATCTTGACTTTAGAATTTAATTACATTATAATTTACTTAATTAAGAGAGAGGTTTCAAGACTAAGTAGGAGGGTGACATTTGGCAACTCATTTATGATGGTGGTTGAGATATTTTGGTGCCTTAAATGAGCTTTTCCTCCCCCATTTTCTGAATATGGTTCGTCCAAGGCAAGAAGAGAGGGAAAAAGAGAGAGCTTGAGGTGGAAACAAGGAAGAATCAACCACTTTGGATCAAGTAAGCCTGGAGTTAAGGTTAGTAGATGATTTTATGTCATTCCTTGCTTGATTCTTTTGAGTTTGATGGTTGAAATTTCTGGTGTTCCTCTTTGTTTGGTGCTGGCCGAATTGGTTAATGTTAGGGGAGGGAGGTTTTGTTGCAAAACAGAGAACACTATGGTTTAAGATGGTTTCAAGAGATTGGATGTTGATTTGAACAGATTTCTTTGATGCTTCATAAATGGTACTGTTTAGCCAAGACTAAAACTAGACCCTAGGATGTGTTTTTCAAAGTTTTGAGGCTTCCATTATGGTCAAAATGGAAAATGGTGTAGGATAAACCTAAAGAACATGTATTGGAAGTCATAGAATCAAAGTTGCAATTTTTGGATTTTTAACCCTAATGGTTCGGTCAAGCTGAAACTGAAAGAAGGAATTTTATTTTGTTAAATCCAAGTAGATATTTGGAATCTTCATGAAAAATCATGTAGGAAGGAGTCAAGAGGGAATTTTTAGGGTTTATGGAAACCAACTCTAAAAATTCAAGAACAAAGATGGAAGCTTTAAGGGGTTTAGGAGTTACTTGAATTATGTTATTGATTTTTATGAGGAATGGTTGATGATTCTTGCTGCCCTTTTTGTGGATTACCATGTTAGGGTTTGGCATTTGTGGAAGCAAGAAAGGAGAACAAGAAAATCAAAGAGCATTGGATTAAGGTAATAAGATTTAATTGACCTTAATATTGATTATTGCATTGATTGCCATGCAATTTCATGTGCTATTATGTGGTTGAAGTAAATGATGATGATGATGATGATTGTGTAGCTATACTCCTTGTTTTATGTGCCTTGGCCATCGCATGTTAGAGTGCTGCATGTATGAGGTAAAATAGTTCCCTATTAATAGCAAAAGGTTGGAATGCTTGTAATTGATGCATGTTATGTTTTGGTTTATTGATCTTGCTACTGGGATTTCTTAAAATCTCATCCCCCAAATACAATCTAACATTTTAGGGTCTAAAACTCCCAAGAGCAAGCTATAGATTGGAGGCTAAATTATGGTGGCACACCATAAAAATTCATGGACATTTGGTTATGTATAAGTATCAATGGTTGGTGCTGTAATCTCTAAGCAGGACGTTAGTTTAGAGCCAAGTTTTATTAAGTTGCCGAATGAACTTCTATACAAAATTTGGTATACTTAAATTTCACATTCTGAGCTTAAAATTGATAGGTAGCACGTTAAAATTGGCCAACTACACGATTTTTAATGATTTTTCAAAGTTAAGGTTTAGAATCTAGAAAAGGATTTTTGCCAAATGGATAGAGGTGAATTTCACAAAAACCTGATACTTTTTTAAATGGAATTGGTTCGTAAGATTATTTTTCCTTGAAAGAGCATTCAAAGAGCTTTTTATATAATTTTGAACCACTACATTTTTATTTTTCTAGATTAAGTTATGAATTTTTGAAGTTGGGCTAGAAAACTGGATTTTACCTGATGAACAGTAAAAATCCGAAAATCAGCGTTTTTCATGAATTTTTGAGCCCAAGACCATCTAATGTGGTAAAAAATGGTTTTCATTAAATCTGAAGTAGATCCAATAGTAAGGCATGACATTGATGACCAGAGGAAGACCAGAGTTTGGTTGAGCTATTTTCCAGTCATGGTAAACTAAATTTTACTGCCAGAAAAAAGACTTTTAACGGTGGTTATTAGTTGTTTTTCATGGCAGTTTTAGAGGCGAAGTTGATACAGTCGACGTTGAAAGGTTTACAAAATACGACGGTTGAGATCCACTATGGAAAATTGATTTTCCACGGTGGTTATGTAAAAAACTGCCATGGAAAGTTAAACTTTCCATGACTTCCACAGTAGTTTTTTACATAACCACCGTGGAAATAGGTTTTAACGGCGGTTATTTGAATAACTGCCATTAAAATTTATTTATTTTTTTAAAAAAATTCCGCGTGATTTTTTTTACCACCCTATAGTTTACAATTCTAAATAAATATAGGCAATACAGAATATGCAGAACAAGACCATATGAACAAGTAATCAACTGGTTAGTTAATATATACAGCAAGCATTGAAATTTCTTTTACACAAAGCAAAAATAGAGAACAAGAGAACTAAGGGGAACCTAAGACCAAAGAACACGTATAAGAATCAAGAGAACCAACATCTTGAAAGAAAAGTAACTTCTTCTGTCTGTACAATAGAAATAATGAACATGTATAGTAGGGAATCAAGAGAAAATATCTAACAATGAATTTTTTTGGGGAATGACCTAACTATTTGAAAGTTTCAACATTTTGTAGCAATGTTGTTGACAAAGTGTCCGTCATCAAGTTGATGTCATCCATAGGATATCGCGCAACATTTTGAAATACCTGTTAATAAAAAATAACATAGTAAACTTAATCAAAACTATGAAATGAATTGAAGAATGTCATGCAACATAACTTATCTTTACCTCGTCTAATTTCTCAGTCACTCCTATCTCAATGATGTCATTCATGTAGTGGATGACATAATATCCACATTCAACATGTCCTTATTGACAATGGTACTAACAAAATGAATATAAAATTGAATATTAGACATTATTGATTATAAACATTAACTTTAATTTATCTAAAAAGGTTTAAAAGTATATATTTAGTTCAAAACAACATACCTTTGGGAGAATCCATATTGGTGGTTGTCTATTTTGTTTAATCGCCATAACATTGAAACATGAAAAGCCCTATCAACAATATAAGAAAATGATATTAGAGCATGTTTTTATAAACTTCACATGTAATAAATATATAAACATAAACTAATGTGTCGATGACATCTTTGGTTTCTTCGGATGGATTTCCACAGAGTGAATCGAACCAGTAAACTTTGTTATCAAAAGGGGCATAAACAATTAGAGTCCAATGATAACTGCAAAAGACAAACCATGTTAATTATAATCATACAATACAACTTGTGTATCTCAAATACAATAATACACTTACCCTTGCACGTAAGGTACAAAATATATTGGCTTTCTAGTCTGAGTCATTGTGGTCATCATGTAGATCGACCTCGCTTCCATAGTATTAAGCTCTTTTTGCAACCTTTGAGGACACATAAAACCATATGTTCCTTCAAGTCCTCCGTTCCGACATATTTGAGTAAAGTGCCTGTTGTTCAAATAAGAAACATTAGGACATGTATAAAGTATAACATGAAATAAGAAAATAATATTGTAACTTACAAAATAGTGAGCTACATGAAGACTATATCAAGCTCCTCAAAGTTGAGGAACTGAACAAGGTCGTTCTTGTCAACGATGAAATCATATGTTATATCTGAACCCATAATCCCAGCGGCATCTTAAAAGTAACAGGCTTATCCATGTTTGGCACTACAGAATGGAGAACCTCCAAACTAGAATACATAAGCGCAACATCACTAGGAAGAGGCAGGAGTATAGGATCTGATGATGCGCTCTTTGTGGCCTTCTTTGATGCCGCCTTCTTCACCATTGGCTTTGCAATAAGTCTCTTTGGCCACAAAATGAAATGTCTTTTAGCTTGGACCAAGAGTCAAACCCCATCAGTAGGATTGGGCATTGTGTACTGCCCTGACCACGAACAATCCTCTCTATTGTCACCCTTACTTGATTGCTCGGAATTTTGTTGTCGTGAATCGTTTGTGCCCATGAATGCTCGACCACTAGCGACATGAACAGGTGCATTTCATAATCCATATAGAGAGTACTTGGTATTCCATTGTCTTCGACAGGGTCAAGGTCAGACACTGTCAGTTGCTGTGTCTGATTATTACTGCCCTTCCTGCTTTTTATCACAGGTAAACCCTGAAACATAATATGAAATTAGTTAAGGCACATTAAATAAGTTTAAATAGATCAAATGAACCTTTAGAAGATTTGAAAAGATGTGTGATTATTACCTGGGAAGGTTTAGATACTCAGAGCATCTGGAATCTGCTCATGCCCATCATCATCAGAGCCTGTTGAAACTTAGCATCGAATTCATCATTTATCTTTTGCATCTCTGCCATGTGTTGTTAGCTGAGTTTAGCTCGAACTCTCTCTGTTTCTTCTTGTAATCATTGGTTGAGCTCCTCTTTAGATACCATGTTAGCGGAGGATGATCCAATGCTTCTTCTTGAAGCAAAGCCAAAAAATTCTTTAATACCAATCCCTTTAGGGGTCCCTCTAACTCTGCTGGGATGGTCAGCCTTTCTAATGGCAGTGGCCAAGATCCATCTATCCTTGAGGGACGAATGTACCTTGGAATAATTTCTCCTCAAGTGTATCCTGTAACATTAAAGCAACAAATTCAATTTAAGATAATTGAAAAAAGCAATTAATGAAGCATAATTCTTAAATATTACTTACAATCCTCTCAGCAACAGTAGTAGACTATGGAGTAATGTATTGACCCTTTTAATCCTTATTGCCTTCTATTTTTCTTGGCGAGAAGGACGCTCAATGGGTGGAATGTAACCAGTCGGATCTGAAGCAGCAGCCATCTGTGCATTCTTCATCTGCTCCTCCATCATACTTCTTTCCAACCCACCATACCCTGCACGAGACATGGTAAGTGGGTACACATTCTACTCAGATATTTGTTTATTCTTATGACTTAATGCCTATGACAATGAAACAAATTCAAAAAAAGTTAGTTTAGTTAAATAAAATATGACCTGATTAAAAACCAAGTTTGAAGAAACCAAACCTGAAATATAGGATCTTCATGTTGCTTCACAAAACTCTCCCATACCTCATCACTAATAAACGGATATCGTTCCTTAGATGCTCACCCTTTCTTTTTCCACGAATATAATGTTTTACAAGTGTGGATTTAAAATCCCTTGACTGCTCTAATCAAGTTGCTTAAACAGGCATTTTCTCATTTTCTCAGTGGCGGGAATATCAAATGTCAGCTGCAATAAAATAGCATAGAGTTGTAAAGTAAATAAGCAGTTGTAATTGAAATAAGTAGAGAAAAAATTCATAATGTACCAATATATCCTCCCAAATGTTTTACTTCAAATCTTTGTCCACCTTCTTCTAGCTAGGAATGTCAATCCCACTCTTACTACGTGTAACATAACCTACAAATTAGTAAATTGAGCCCAAATCTTTCCTATAGGCTTCAAATCATCATCAAACTCCACTCTAATCCTCATAGGCTATGTGGTCTCATCATGTAAAGCCAAATATCTCATACGGGTTGGCCTTCTAGCCTTTCTCTAGCTAGTAAAATAGCTGTCGTTGCTAGAACTCTGTTGACCGGATCTGTCCATTTCCTGTTTAAAGAACAATGAATCAATAAATGTAAGAATAAGAAATCTCAAGTTAATATAAAACATTATTAAGTATATTTAACAAAAAACATCAAATAATTCATTTATTTAAGCCTTACAACGATTATCCTCCTAAATTCCTTCACAATGATCATCTCTC